>NC_069659.1:240887500-241512500 GCF_027244095.1 Hemicordylus capensis | reverse complement strand
TGCTGCATGATTCATTCATGTGCTCTGTCGCTCACGCTCACTGTTGGCTTGTCTGAAGAGGACAGAGTCTGCCTGTGGTGGTGAGCTCTCCCATGATTGCAAGGGTGGATCGATCCAGTTTGCAATCATGGGAGCACCCGCCATGATCGGGAGGGCTCTGCCCTCTTTAGACGGACCCTGCTGTAAGTGTGAGTGATGCAGGGGCACGACCATTGAGTGATGCAGGGGAGGACTTCCTTTCCCTTCACCTGCTGTGCATAGCTGCAGCGGGTCATTTTTATAATGTCTGAAGCTGCCTTAAGTTCTCTCTTCCTCATCTCCATTGGAGGATACAGGTATGCAGGTCATCTGTAAATCCTCCCTTACATCCTGTCCTTTGTTCACCAGTGTCTCATTTGTCTCTGCCACAGAAATAGCTCTTAGGATCAGGAAAAGGGGCGGAAAAGAAAGAAGCACTCAAGCAGTGCATCAATGAGGGTTTTAATTTTTTTTAATTATATTGCACGTTGATTGGACTTGGCCACGCAATGCATGGCTTAAGAAGTAATGCCCATGGACCAAGCGTTTAAAGTTCTTGCACAAGTAAGAGTGTTGACAGCTGTCACATTTACATCTATCTATATATATTTATCCTGGGTGTGCCCAGGAAAAATGTGTCCCGGCAGCCCAGCTGATGGGCTGGGCTGCGGGGGCGCCTGATTGGTCCTGGCGCACCCAGGAGAATTGGGGGGATGGGCGGCTTCTGAGGCAAGGTGGCGGGCCAGGCCGCGGCGGCACTCTCGGCCCAGCGGCGGCGGAGGCACTCTCGGCCTGGCCGCCTGTGGCGGTGGCACTCACGGCCTGGCCGCCCGGCCACCCGCAGCGGCGGCACTCTCGGCCCGGCCAGCTGCCCAGCCGCCCGCGGCAGCGGCACTCTCGGCCCGGCTGCCCGCAGCAATGGCACTCTTGGCCCAGTCGGCCACGGCTGCGGCGGCACTCTTGGCCCGGCCGGCTGGTCGGCCGCGGCAGCGGCAGCACTCTAGGGGTGTGTGGAGGGCGGCATGGTGGGGGGAGGGGGGAGGCGGAGGGAGCAGGTGGTGTCACGGCTGGCTCTGCCCCCAGTCCCTGAGATGGCGGGGAACGGCTGTTTGCAGCTAGAGGCGCAGATGCTCTGCGCCCGGGCCCACTAGTTAGTTATTTTTTAATTAAAATATTTGTTGCCACCTCTCCAGTACAGTACTTCACACAAAGATAATGAAACATACAGTCCTTATAAGAAATCCTGTGTGTTATAAAAGAAAGTGTGAGTGTGGCAAGATTTCTCTTTTCCAAGGAAGTGCAGTGTTTATGCAATGAATGGTGTTATGGTTTGCAGGGAATGTGCTGAATGATCACATTCAAAATCCATAGAAATCTGTTTAAAAACCTTATGAAGACTTGCTCCCAGTTAAACTGTGTCTATGTTGATTTTAATGTGGAATTCCTTCAGTCTAACTGAGAGGATTTGGCTTGAGTTATTTTAGGCTACAGAAAAACCTCTCCATTGCAACACTGCTACAAATCAGCTTCCAGATTGCAAAATATTTAAGCTGTGAAAGAATATGGCCCCAATGATTTCAAAGGTTCCAGCTGTGTTTAATTTTAAAAGGGCTTTCTAGCCACTGCTCATCAATTGCTAAGAGATTAAGCACTCTTTGGTGGCATTGCAGGTAATGTGATTCAGCTGGTAGTAAAACCTGATAGGATGACATTTGAAAGAGGATTATGCCATCATTGTTGAAGATATGCAGATCCCCATAAGTGTGTGTACATGCAGACATGCAAACACACACAGTATAGAGAAGTTGGAATATAAATATTGTCTCTGCAACATCAGCTGTGGTGCTGCTTAATCTAGGCATGGGGTGAAAATGTAACTGAAGAGTCTGCTTAATACTGTGGAACAAAAGCTGCATGAAACACTGGAAACATAATTCTAAAGAAATCACATGGTTTTCACAGAAGGATTCTCTCCTTTTGAAACATATTGATATTATATTTTTAAAGAAACCTTCTATACTCGAGATGACAACCAAAGTGACAAAAGTGGTGCAGCACCATGGAAACTGATTAATTTACTGTATCATGCAGTCAAATGTATATTTTACCGTATTTTATTTATTTTGCATTTTGCTTTTCAGGCAAACCTCCCAAAGTGGTTTACAAAAATATATGTATAACAGTATTAGGAGTATACATATGGAACTCCTTGATTTAGGACTTCCTACTGCCATCTAGAAGGAAAAGGAGACAGTTGCCTTGTAATACACCTCCAACTAGTGAAGAGGTGGCACAACAATATGCATAAATATTCTTAATGATTGACTGACTGTGGGGGTGGAGACACTGGAGAATGATGATCTAGTGCGGTGGGTGATGGGCTGGTTCCGGACAGATAGTAGTGCAGTTGTTGTCTTTAGTTTCCTTAGTGGCAAATGTGCTGCTCCACATATGATGGTTCTGGTAGGACATGGAGAACATTTCCAGAGAAGCTGCCCACTGGAACCTCTGCTTTTAAATGTGCATTTGCCACCATGGATAGGGCTGGCACATGGAGATGATAGGTCTCTTGTGCCTTTAAGAGATGCACAGAAGAGGAAATTTCAGCAGGTGCAACTTGTCATGCAGGGGAAAGAAAAGCTGCACCTGCTGAAATTCCTTCTTCTGCACATCTTAAAGGTACAGGAGACTGATCCTCTTTTTCATATGGCAGCCCTAACCATGGAACCATCATGAAAGGCTGTTTTTATCAGATAAAGATTTGTCTGGACTCTGGAATCAATCACATCACTTCAGAATAAGTGATCTGGGATTGCTGTAGAAACCTAGTCAGCTCTAGAACCATTCTGCATTATTTCCCCTGCTCTGTAACTGTAAAAATCCTGCAACATTCACTCTGTATGTAATGGTGCTTTGAGTATTGTTTGCAATCACTGTTGTAATTTACTTTGCAAACTTTGAAGCATTTGAAGCATTCATTCAATAAACTGATTACATCAAGATCTGGGAACTGATGTTCTATGCTAGAGAGCACAGATCTGATTCAAGAGCAGGTTCTAGTTCACATATTGAGGATGTTCACACAAACAGCCCTACCTAGGCTTCTGCATCCCTACCTAGGTAGGGCTGCTTGTATGAAGCACCAGGGTTGGGACCGATCCCGGCGCTGTCTCCCCAGGTAGCCCAAGGTTTTTACTTGGGTTTTCACCTGAGTAAAAGGGCACAAGTGCACCATTTCACCCAGGTCCAGGGTCATGTGTCTGCTTGGGCTGCAGGCAGCCTAAGCAGACACTGAACCAAGCACCTAGAGCTCCTGACAAGGGAAAATCCCTCAGTACACTGCACTCCTCACATGGTGCATTAAGGGATATCTGGAGACTGCTTCACTTTCCTGGTCTCCAAAGATCCGTACTGCTCAGAGCAGCATGGATCGTGTGGGGTCATGAGCCTGAGGGGGGAGAAGGTAGGTTCGACCCTGCCTTTCCCTTTGCCTGCCCTTCCCACCCCAGAAATGGTTGTGTGCATGACCTCATCATATCTTCTATGTTAGACTGGCAGTCCTGAACAGACTGTGCTGAGGATCTGATTCTCTTATTATTCTCTAAATGTCGGTTTTGAAATTGGGGCTTAGTGTGGGTGCAGCGTGAGGAGTGAGGTCGCTCCCGGCGCTTTACACATGCAGCCTAACCCAGTGGGGCTGCCCTAGCCTGAGTTAGGCTGTGTGTGTGAACACCCTTGCTATGTTTCTAACCTGGAATTGGGGGCCCGCTCTGGTAGCACCTTCTATGTCATTTGAACTGATGTTCAGTAGTCCCAGCCTTGCCTCATGTTCTGATGTAGCAGCCAGCATTCATGTGCCCCAAATGTAATCTATTCTTTTGTTGAATACTTGATCTGTTTTTAATTTTAATTTTTAATATAATTTTAAGTTTTTAAAAATAATACATCAATATTTGCAACAGGTCATGGTTTGAGCAATACCAGTTCTCTGCTCACCCATGTACTGCAGTGGTATACCTGTACTTTGAAAGCAGTGACTAACATCTAGATTAATGCTGAACACGTGCTGCAAGAGAGTGTTACTAGGTTTGCTCTGAAGCATGGTGGCTACTACCCTTCATGACTGTGCTTTGGTTTAATGTGGAGAATTTAACTCAGGATAGTGCATTACAGCCAACTTATACATTAAATAACTGGGAAAGCTGACCTTGGATATTGGAGCACACAGAAGGGCACAGTAGAGTACAGACATGTTCCTTGAAAGCAAGGTTAGGTTTTATTGAAGAAAAAAGATTTACAGTAAAGGCAATGGTTAGTGCCTCAGCAAAGTTGCTGGTAATGATCTTCCCTTAAGTGGTTAATGCTCTGAGAATGGCACTGAATGGCCTCCAATGCATATGTATAGTTAGCACTGGGGGACAAGGGACACAGTTGTAGGCACTAGGAAATAGGAGAGAGAAGTTGGGAACAGAGAAAGAGGTCTATAGCTACCTGTCTAGGTTGATGGGATGTGAGATCCAGGGGCTGCAATGTTAATTCCTCTTCTTCTTCCTCCCACTTGGGGTGGCAAGAGGGGTTTCTTATACCATCAAAGTAGCCTGAGTGCATGATACTGCTCTGTCCATTGTTCTGCAGATGGGGATAGTTTTTAGATAAAAGGTGTTGATGATGGCTGGCCAGTGCATTCTCCACCTTCTAGAAATCTGATCTCAGTACTGAAGATTTCCACTGGCCGAGCTATTGTTCTTTTTTGTGGGGGGAGAACTCCTAAAGGTGTTACAACTATGGGTGTTCTCTCAGACTTAAAACAAAAGGGCTGAATAAGTGTCCTTCTATGGAGGCAGTCTGATTTTCAACAGGACTCACTTGTTTGAATCTAGAAGTCTTCTCTATAGAAGGGAAGATACCCTCTGAATGGCCTTGGCTTATCTGAGTGTCCACTTATTGGGAGAGGGAAACTGCATAACAATTTCAGTGCTCCAAAGCTGTATCTATTCTGTTGCTCTCTGTGCATGCTCTAGAGGGCTAGAGGCTGTGTCTATAGGAACAATATCTTGGTCCTTTGTGATCACACTCAATGACTTGGGGGCACTTAAGAAAACCTGGCCAGAATGACTCAATGAATTGGAGGAATGCACACAGGCAGAGGTGTCCTTTTCAAGACAATCATTACAGACAGCCAAGAGTCTGGGGGTGCACTGGGGTGCAATTGGGACAGGTGGGCATGGCAAAAGAGGGGTAGTTTTGACAATTCCATCTAAAAGCCTCTGTGAAAATATGTCACTGGAGGTCATGCAATCTTCAGGGACATGTTTTTGGGTGGGACACAGTGGACTTCAGAGGGAAGGGGACGTTGATAAACCTCCCCTCTCTTGTAATGTGCATGCAGTGCTACTCTGGATGTCAGAGAGTATCTTTACCTGCTCGGGATTCTTTTCCAAAAAGTGCAAATAAAATATGTGTGCTTGGGAAAAGCTGAAAAGTACAATTTGTAGGTTGAAATTTCTTCAGGAAATGAAGGGTGTTTTTTTAAATTTTAAATCAAGACAGTAGTACTCAACTTAGATTTTCTTGGCAAAAGCACATCCAAACACTGCTGGCATTATTAAACTGCAAAGTCATGAAAACCATAAAAAGTAAGAAGCCTTCATGATAGAAGTCTTGGTCAAATGACAAAGTAAATGAGTAAAATGAAGAAAAGAAAAAACCCCTCTACATTCTTTGGCAAACCAAGTTGAAATCTACAATGTGGTAGGCCTTATAATTTGATGACCTGGATTCTTTAACATATAAAAACTAATAAATTTTAAATACATCAGTAGCAGGAAATGAAGCTGTGGGATGGAGAGATGACAAATGAGTAAAAGGAGCACAGAAGGAACAGTAAATGTAGAGAAGCCAAAATGAATGTTCTCTCTGTCTTCATTGCAGACAGATGATATTAAAACTGTAGCCATGCATGAATATATGCTTCCAATGTCTGGATAAACTTTCCTAGTAAGCCCTCTTCTCTACCTTGACAGCAGATGTATGAATGGATTTTTGTTGTGTAATTCAATCTCTAAATGGTTGTTCTGTATGCAATCTCTAAATGATTATTGGACATAATTGACTAAGTCTTTTGCTGAGGTTTTGGAATAGAAAGATACCTTAGGAAATGCGGTTGTGTTGTACACTGTATATTAGGGTTGTGGATTTTATTGCACATTGCATATTAGGTTAGAAGAAGTTTTGTTTTTTATGAGAAATTTCAAGCCAGCATTTCAATGAATGAAGTTTCAAGCTATTTGGAATAAATAAAACTCCAAGTAGTTCTGAATTATTGCTTTCCTTTCTAATGGTAATGATTGTACTCTTGAGGCACTAGATCACCAATACATATACAGAGATGAAATGAATGTTCTGATAACTGTAGGTGAGGTCTTATAATTGAAACATGAAGTTTTTGCAGGAGCAAAGTTTAATATTTCTACATAATGTAATTAGATATAATTATCTGTCTGGTACAGTAGACTCTTTATAATCTGGTAATTGTTGAATAATCAGAATATCTGAAGTACTTTAAAGCTTATTGTGCTCAAGAAAAGTGATCTTTGGTAGATATATCTCATTTAGTAAAAATGTGGACAATAATATTATTAGAGTATTCATGTGTGATCAAATGAAACTGAAAATGAATCTTAAAGCAGTAGGTCTATGTATCAGTCTAAGATTAATGTTAATTGTGTTTTATTGTTGTTTTAATTCATTTGGTAATTCTACATTTTGGGAAGCAATAACATGGTTGTCATAGGGATACTGGTATTATACAACACTCTATCATAGCAAACATGTGAGCCTGAATAAGATGTGTATTTGTGAAATCCCTATGTACATGTTCCTGGAAGCCTTGATTGGCGATGGAATGTAGAGAATTGAAAAGAACATCTGAGATGTTTTCATTGGGAGGAGCCCTGAAATGCTCTTTCAAATTTCACTTGGTAGAAATTTTCATTCCAACCCACTTTTTTCAAAGCTTTGTACCTTATTAGAATGTTACAGTAGTTTGGTTCTCCTAGTGAATTTTGTAGAGGTAACAGTGGTGTAAGTACACATTGTTGGGCCTTGGAGCATTTGAACCAATGTTGTCAGCCATCTAAGACTGTCTTTCTGTTTGACAAAGATTAACATCGAAATGGAGGTCACAGGGTCACTGTTGTGGATTTGTGGACTTGTTTATAATGGACTATTTCACTCTCCACACAATGGATTTTAACACCTTTTTCAATGCCATATAATTCAATATCTTTGTTCTTAGGTTGAGAATATCTTTGATTGTAAAATTATATTGGACCAAGTTGTTGCATGCTCTTTATTGTATAGTTTGTGCTTAGTATGGTGGGGATCTTATTGTTTGCCCTGCTGCTGATCACACACAGTGGGAGAGGAGAACTTATTTTTGCTGCTCTCTGCTCCCTCCAAAAGTATTTTTTTGCTTCCAGAAATATGTCCCCAAGGCTTGCACAGCCCTCAAGGACATATTCCTGGAACCCAAAAAGTAATTTTAGAGGGAGAGTATAGCAGCAAAATCCACGCCTCCCCCTGTGTGTGCTTAGCTGCAGGATAAGCCTTTGACTGAGCACCATAGCAGCCTTTCTGTGAGGCTGCAACTCTTGGTCTGCCCTCCTAATGCTGTGGCACATGTGAGCCAATGGTTTACTTGCAGCAAACACAACTGTCACAAGTGTGGAGCCACTTCAGTACAGCAGTATCAGGATGAAGACTTTTGTGTCTGTTTCTGGATAACATCTGTTTTCATCTCCTCTGTTTCTGTGTTCATTTTTACAACTGGTTTACTCATTTTGATTTCATATCCATACATGAACTAGTTTGCTTCCCCCAGCAGCACATCTGAAGATACGTGTGTGTGTGTGTGTGTGTGTGTGTGTCCAAGAGTGAAAGGTTTATTGTTTTAAAAAGGTCTCTGGACTTGATGACATTCACCTTACTGTACAATGAAGGACAAACAAAAGAGAAGTTCTTTTTGGAATACAATGCAGAATAATTTAAAGAATTTATTGTCATAAAATGTCATCATGTCACTAGTAGAGTTAGTTTAAAAAAATAACAGGACTGTATGGGAATAACTATAACTCTGTGGTTGAGTACATGCTTTGCATTCAAAATGTCCCAGGTTATATCTTTGGAATTTTCAGGTAGGGCTGAAGAAGACTTCTGTCTGAAATGCTGAAGAGCTGTTGCTAGTCAGTGTAGGTAACACTGATACTGAGCTAGGTGGACCAATGGTCTGATTCAGAATAAGGCAGGTTCTGTAAATATATAATCATATTTGTTAGGGGAAAGTTAAGAAATAAAGTTGTTTATTATTATTATTATTATTATTATTATTATTATTAATTTACACAGTCAGACAGGTGTTATTGACTGGTTTGTTTTATCCAGACATCGAGTCCTTTCCAAGGACCTGGGATGGCTGAATTTTATTATCAATGTTGTTGCTGTTGTTATAGATATCGTCGCAGAATATAGGCTGTTCCCAATAAAGCTGCTTTTTGTAATTGCCTGATGGTGATTTCTGTGACCCCTATGGTGTTGAGGTGCTCTTCAAGGTCTTTTGGAACTGCACCCAGGGCGCCAATTACCACTGGGATTATTTTGGTCTTCTTCTGCCACAGCCTTTCAATTTCAATTTGTAGATCTTTGTATTTGGTGATTTTTTCTATTTCTTTTTCTTCTATTCTGCTATCCCCTGGTATTGCTGTGTTGATTATTTTAACTTGTTTTTCTTTCTTCTCGACTACAGTTATACCTGGTGTATTGTGTGGCAGATGTTTGTCTGTTTTTAGTCGGACGTCCCATAATATTTTGCATTTTCATTTTCTACAACTTTTTCAATAGTATGGTCCCACCAATTTTTGGCTACAGGTAGCTTGTATTTTTTGCAGATGTTCCAGTGTATCATCCCTGCTACCTTGTCATGCCTTTGTTTGTATTCAGTCTGTGTGATCTTTTTACAACAGTGGATTAGGTGGTCCACGGTTTCATCTGCTCCTTTAGAAAGGTGGCACTTGATTTTTCGATTTTTGCTCTTATTGCATTTGTTCTTAGTGCCTGTTCTTGTACAGCCTATATTAAACCCTCTGTTTCTTTCTTCAAGTTGCCATTCTTAATCCATTGCTAGGTTTTGGTGATATCTGATTTTCCACTTATATTGTGCAAATATTGACCATGCAGTGGCTTATTTTTCCATTTTTCTGCTTGATTCTTGACTTGTTCTTTCTTGTAGGCCTGCTTTGTTTCATTGGCGTTGAATAGTTTCTCGTTATTGACCATTTGAAGTGCATCTTCTTCACTGTCCTTGATATATTCTTCAAGGCCTCTTTTCTCTTCCTCTACTGTTTGATGGACTTGCATCTTCCACCTGAGCTGTGAGGGAGGTATAGCCTATCTACATCACTGTGACGGTGCAGAGCATGATTGATGGTCATTATTTTCCTGGTCTTACGATCTAGCATCTCTAGCTCTGCCTGGGTCCAGTCTATTATTCCTCCAGTGTATCTAATAACAGGTATCGCCCAGGTGTTTATGGCTTGTATGGTGTTCCCGCCATTGAGTTTGGACTTGAGGATTTTTCTAACTCTCCTGATGTATTCACTTCCCATTTTTCTTTTAACTTCAGTGTGTGCAATGTTATCAGCCTGGAGAATGCCCAAGTATTTGTAATGTTCTTTCTCTTCCAGGTTCTTGATCTTGCTTCTATTGGGCAGTTCTATTCCTTCTGTTTTTCTTATTTTCCCTCTTTTCATTATTAATGCAGCACACTTGTCTAGTCCAAACTCCATTGTTATATCGCTACTGAATATACGGACAGTGTTTAGCAGCGATTTGATTTCTGATTGGGACTTTCCATACAACTTCAGATCGTCCATGTACAGCAGATGGCTGGTTTGACTTGATGTTTTAGATGTTTGGTATCCGAGGCCTGTTTTGTTTAGTATTTGTGTAAGTGGAGTCATAGCGATTACAAACAACAGAGGGGATAGTGAGTCTCCTTGGATAATACCTCGTCTAATGCTAACTTGTCCAAGTGTCTCGCCATTGATTGTTAACTCTGTACTCCACATGCTCATTGCTTTTTTTAAAATAAATATCTGAATGTTTTTGCTGACACCAGTTGTTTCTAAACATTTTAGTATCCATATATGAGGCAATGAGTCGAAGGCTTTCTTGTAGTCAATCCATGCAACACTTAGATTTGTTTTTCTTCTCTTGCAATTTTCTAAAATCATTTTGTCAATCAGCAGCTGGTCTTTTGTGCCTCTGGTGTTCGGGCAGTTTCCTTTCTGTTCAACTGGAAGCTGTTTGTTAGTTAATAAGTGCTGCATTACTTCATCTGCTACTATTCCAGTTAATAATTTGAACATGGTTGGCAGGCAGGTTATCGGTCTAAAATGACTTGGAACTGCACCTTTTGCTGGGTCTTTCATGATGAGATGAGTTTTCCCAGTTGTTATCCATTGTTCAATATCACCTCCTTGCAAAGTTTGATTGAACTGTTTTGATAGTTGTTTATGAAGGCTTGTTAGGTGTTTAAGCCAAAAGCCATGCAGTTCATCGTCGCCTGGAGCAGTCCAATTTTTCATTTTCTTTGCTCTTTCACTTACTGATTCTGGTGTTATTATTAGATCTTGCATTTGTTGGTTACATTTTTCAACCTCTTTCATCCAGCCTGCTTTTTTATTATAATTATTGGATTGTCTCATAATTTCCCCCAGAATTGCACTGTTTCTTCTTTATTTGGTGTTTCTAGGTTTCTTGCAGTTTCTCCTTCTATGCTTTGGTAGAAACGTCTTTGATTCGACTGGAATTGGAGATTCTGCCTGTGTTGTGTAATTCTGGCTTCATATCTGCTAATCTCCCTTGACACTGTTGTTATTTGCTGCTTTACTATTTCCAGGACTTCTCTAATTTTCCTTGAATCTAGGTGGTATTTTTGGATCAGATATTGTTTCGTGGTTTTTTTTATTCTTCAGGTTCTTGTCTTTCGTATCTTTCAGTTTACTAGCATCTGATCTAAGCCTGGCGATTTTATTTTCTAATCTAATCTTCCATTTAGGTGATGTACTACTTTCTTTTTTTACAGGTCCACTGATCTTATATCCGAGCTCTTGTGTTGTTATTGTTGCTGCACTGTACATTAGTTGGTTTGTTTCTTGCAAATTATTGGTTGTTATTTCTGCAAGTACAGCATTGACATCTTTTAATGCCTGAGCAAGTTGTTTTTTGGCAACTGTTTTTAGAGCTGGAAGTCGAACCCTTGTGGTTGCTTGGTTCATGTGCTCAGTTATTTTTTGCTTTAGTTCTTGTTGCTTTTCTGTTAAATGGCATTTGGGTTTTTGAGGTGAAGGCAAAGGGGAGGTTGCCTGGTTTTGATTTTGAAACAGTTCAGCAACAGTGACATCCTCTATTTCCAACATCTCCTCCACCTGAGCAACTGCTTCAGTTGGTGGTAATTCTTCTTCCATATCTTGAACCTGTGTTGTTCTTTGCAGTTCTTCCAGCTCAACTTCTGTGAATACTTTATTCCTGATTATGAATCTTCTCTGGTCTGCTAGCCTGTGTTCTGTTATTTCTGTATCTGGATGCTTCTCTTTCCAAATTTGGTACATTGTTTTTAAATAACCTCTTCTAGTTGGACTAGACTTGTAATAGCAGATCATTATTTGAATGAAGGAAGAGGGGAACAGCTTAGGTGGGGCACTGACTGTTTTTTGCTTCTGCCCCACCTCTTCTCCAGGTGTGTTACATCTCCTGGGCTGCTGCTGAGCTGGGGCTTCTGCCATTATATAGGGCAGGCTGGCCCAAGGGCTCTCATCCTTGTGGCTCTCAGCCGTGGGGTGAGCTGCCTGGGGTCCCAGAAGATCTCTCTCCTCTGCCTGAAGATCCGTCTTCCCTTAATCGAGAAGCTAGCAGGAGTTTACATCAGCCTGGTTCTGGTTTTTATTAAGCCAAGTGGCCGTGGTGGGTTAGTCTGGGGAGATGTGTCTGGGAGAGCGAAAAAGTGGGTCTGGAGTGGGGGCGGCAATATCACGGGTAGCGGGCAGAGGGAGGTATGGCGGTGGGAGTTGGGCAGGCCGTTACAGGGGAAATTGGTCCAGGCAATTGAGATCTGTTTCTTTTTCCGGCCCTTCTCCCAACCCTCTGACCCTAGGGAGCTCTGAGAACACTCCTTCGAGGATTAGGGTGCTGCTGCTGAATGCCAGGTCAGTTAACGCAAAAACATCTCTCATCCACGATCTGATTGTGGATGAGCGTGCTGACCTGGTATGTGTGACGGAGACCTGGTTGGATGCGCTGGGCGGGGTCGGTCTCTCTCAGCTTTGTCCTCCAGGTTTCCAGATCATGCAGCAGCCCCGCCTCGAGGGTCGGGGAGGAGGCGTTGCAGTCATCTTTCTTGAGACTCTCCCCGTTTCCAGGTGCCCGGTCAGGCAATGCCAGAATTTCGAGTGTTTGTCCTTGAGGGTGGGCCTCCGAGATAGGCTGGGGATTCTGCTGGTGTACCGACCACCCCGCTGCACTTCAGTCTCCCTACCTGAGCTGGCGGGGGTGGTCTCGGAGGTGGCCTTGGGTCCCCCCAGGCTTATTGTTTTGGGGGATTTCAATGTCCACGCTGAGGTCCCCCTAGTGGGTGCGGCTCAGGATTTCATGGCCTCCATGGCAACCGTGGGCCTGTCTCAATTGGTATCGGGCCCTACCCACGTGGCGGGACACACTCTGGATCTGGTTTTTGCCGACCGGGAAATAAATGATCTGGAGGTGGGGGAATTTGAGACCACTCCCTTGTCATGGACAGATCATCACCTGGTGGGGTTTAGTTTGACTGCTCCGTCTGCCCTCTGCAGGGGTGGTGGGCCGATTAAGATGGTCCGCCCCCGGAGGCTTATGGATCCGCTCGTATTTCAGACGGCCCTCG
Organism: Hemicordylus capensis; assembly: GCF_027244095.1. Lineage (NCBI taxonomy): Eukaryota > Metazoa > Chordata > Lepidosauria > Squamata > Cordylidae > Hemicordylus > Hemicordylus capensis. The sequence goes on along the minus strand of NC_069659.1, from coordinate 241,499,509 downwards.
GGGAGTTTCCAGTGTCCAGAGCTGGTGACCCTGTCGAGGCCTTGGTTGATCTCTGGAATGGAGAGATGGCCCGGGCTGTTGACATGGTTGCTCCTAAACGCCCTCTCCAGCTTGGTGGAGCCCGTTCGGCTCCTTGGTTTTCCTCGGAGCTTAGGGCGATGAAGCAACTCGGGCGACGGCTGAAGCGACGCTGGAGGAAGAGTCGTCATGAATCCGACCGAACACGGGCTAGAGCCCATTTTAGGGACTATGCCGTGGCGGTGGGGGCGGCGAAGAAATGCTTTTTCTCCGCCTCCATTGCGTCTGCTCAGTGCAGACAAACAGAACTGTTTCGTGTGGTGAAAACCTTGCTGCACACGTCCCCCCAGACAATGGGGGAGGAGTCATCTACGGCTCTTTGTGATCGGTTTGCCTGTCGCTTTGCAGATAAAGTCGCTTGTATCTGTGCTGACCTGGACTCCAGTGTTTTGGCAGTTCCAGCAGACGTGCCTTTGGTACCATCTGGTCCCGTTGTGTTGGATTCTTTTCGGTTGGTGCGGCCTGAGGATGTGGACAAGATCCTGGGCAGTGTGCGGGCGACTTCGTGCGCTCTTGACCCTTGCCCTTCATGGCTAATAAAAGCTGCCAGGGAGGGAACAGGCAGATGGTTGGAGGTAATCGTTAATGCTTCATTAAGGGAGGGCAGGATGCCATTGTGCCTCAAGGAGGCGGTGGTAAGACCACTATTAAAAAAGCTCTCCCTTGATCCCTCCAACCTGGACAACTATAGACCTGTGTCTAACCTTCCCTTTTTGGGCAAGGTGATGGAGCATGTGGTGGCGTCCCACCTGCAGAGGGTCTTGGATGATACGGATTATCTGGAACCTTTTCAATCTGGCTTCCGCCCCGGGTATGGGACTGAGACTGCCTTGGTCGCTCTAGTGGATGACCTACGCCGGGAACTAGACGGGGGAGTGCATCCCTGTTGGTTCTGCTGGACCTCTCGGCGGAGTTCGATACCATCGACCATGGTATCCTTCTGGGCCGCCTCTCAAGTATGGGAATTGGAGGCACTGCGTTGCAGTGGTTCCGGTCCTTTCTTGAGGGGAGGGTCCAGAAGGTGGTGCTGGGGGACTACTGCTCGGCCCCGTGGCCGTTGGCCTGTGGGGTCCCGCGGGGATCGGTCTTGTCCCCCATGCTGTTTAACATCTACATGAAGCCGCTGGGAGAGGTCATCCGGGGATTTGGACTGAGTTGTCAGCAATATGCGGATGACACTCAGCTCTATCTCTCCTTGTCATCTGATCCTAGGGAGGCGGTGGATGTCCTGAATCGGGGGCTGGAGGCCGTGATGGGGTGGATGTGGGCTAACAAACTGAAATTGAATCCGGATAAGACGGAGGTACTGTTGGTCAGTAGGAGAGCCAATCGGGATGAGGAGATTTTACCGGTTCTGGATGGGGTTGCACTCCCCTTGAAGGAACAAGTACACAGCTCGGGGGTACTACTGGACCCGGCTCTGCTTTTGGAAGCTCAGGTGGAGGCGGTGGCCAGGGGTGCCTTTGCACGGCTTCGGCTGGTGCGCCAGCTGCGTCCCTTTCTCGAGAAGGCAGATCTGGCCATGGTTACCCACGCCTTAGTCACGTCGCGGCTGGATTACTGTAACGCGCTCTACGTGGGGCTGCCCTTGAAGAATATCCGGAAACTGCAGCTAGTGCAAAATGCGGCAGCGAGGGTGTTATCTGGAGCTGCCCGTTGGGAACATATCACCCCCATTTTGAAAGAGCTGCACTGGCTGCCGGTTCGTTTCCAGGTCCAATTCAAGGTGCTGGTTTTGACCTTTAAAGCCCTTAATGGTTTGGGCCCGGGGTATTTGAGGGATCGCCTGCTCCCAAGGGTTGCTGCCTGCTTGATGAGGGGGCCCCTGCTCCGGGTGCCGACAATGAGGGAGGCCCGGCTTTCGTGCACTCGGGACAGGGCCTTCTCTGTTGCTGCCCCTAGACTCTGGAATGCTCTCCCGGTGGCCATTCGTTCCTCAGACTCCATCACGGCTTTTAGAAAGCTTTTAAAGACTTGGCTTTTTACCCAGGCTTTTACATGATTGTCTTTACTGCGTTATTATCTGTTATGTTGTCGTGTTTTTATGCTTGTTCATATGTTTTTAGCTTGACGTTTTTATTGCTTGATGTTTTTACTGCTTTTATTGTATGTTTTAATTTTTGTAAACCGCCTTGGGGTTTTCTTTTAACGAAAGGCGGTATAGAAATGTAAAAATAAATAAATAAATAAATAAATATTTCCTTGTTGGCATTTTTCATATTTTTTTTCCGGTTAAGCGACATTTCTTCCAGTAGCCTTGCAGTCTCCAGCCTTGGTTGCTCAACTGAAGATCCTGAGTCCTGTATCCCACTTGTCACCAGATGTTCAGGGACTCCAGCACCTGGTGCAGTCCTTGTTGACCTGGGTGACGACCGATCCGGTATAGATTTATTAAAGTTATATCTCACCATATTGTTGATGGGAGAGGCACTCTTCATCTGGCTCCTCTGGTGAGACCTGTCCAGTATGGTTGGATCTCTGGCATAGCTCTCACCTTCCTCAGAGCATGCAAGCCCCACAACCACACCAAGGTAGTGCCTCACTGGTTGTTTATTATATATGTGTGTGTGTGTGTGTGTGTGAATAATTCATAGGAAATCTATATACATCTGCCTTTAAGACTACTATTAATTCAGTCTCCATGTTAGAAGCAATCAATTTCCATTTAGATGATATTGGAGTAAAACAACATGCCATTCTTTGAAATACCTAGGGGGCGGCTGGCTGGCTAGTGTTAGAGCCAATGCTTATTAAAGCTGTGCCAAATAGGAACATAGGAAGCTGCTTTGTAATGAGTCCGACCATTGGTCCTTCTAGCTCAGTATTGCCTACACAGGCTGACCGCAGCTTCTTCAAGACTTCAGGCAGGAGTGTCTCTCAGCCCTATCTTGGAAATATGAGGGAGGGAACTTGGAGCTTTCTGCATGCAAGCCCCTTCTCCTAGGGGGGATATCTTATGGTGTTCACACATGTAGTCTCCTATTCAAAGGCAAACCAGGCCAGATCCTGATTAGGAAGGGGGACAATTCATACTTGCTACAAGACCAGCTCTCCTCCCAGAACAAAATGTTCATCAGTTTGTTTAACTTGTTAATACAAAAGTAACTATTGAAGTTTGGTGAAACTGCTAGTTCCACTCAGGGTGAAATGTCCCTTGAATCTATTCCATTTATTGGCTGGCTGGCTGGCTGCTAGTTGACTCTTTGCTCCCTGCTCATCAGCTGCTTGGGTGTCACTTTCCTTTGAACTGCTTCTGTTGTGAAAGTGAACCCAGGAAATTGAGGATAACAAATGAGTGTAAAGGCATCAACATGCCATATAGCCAGTCAGATCTGACTACTTGTTGATGTCATGAAGCCAATCCAAAGTGAGAGAAATACTTTCTGCCCTCACTCTTAATAGGCAAATAATTCTGAACTTTTTGAAGGCATGTCCAAACATTACTGAACATGGCTGTATTTCTTGCTGTTGATGAAATATTTCATAAATGGATCCCCTTTTAGATCAGCCTTAGTTGTTGTATGCTTATGTTATTTTTATATTGTCCACAATATTCACAAAGTCACATCTCCATTGGAAGCTCCAGTCACTGCAGGCTGGTAAAGCTGAAAATTGTAACAGCAAGGTGTGAGTGTTTTCATGTCCTCAATGGTAGTGATGTGCCCTGACTGGTCCGGAGGCCATTCTACAGGCCTCCGGACAGGGGCGGTTCGAGGTTCGGATGGAGTGGGGTGGGGGTTCCTTTAAGGGTGGGGGAGGGTTTACTTATTCCTCCCGCAAATGTATTCTCATTAGTAATTGGGTGTGTGTGGCCGCGCACGCACAACGTGCACACGCACAAAAGGCTTATTGAAGCCTTTTGCAGCCAAGCAGGGAAAGGGGCGGCAGGGAGGTATCCTGCCACCCCGATTATGAACGAGAGTGCACGCGCCGGAGGGGGGAAAGCGGCGGGAGTAGTAAGTAAACCCTCCCCCACCCTTAAAGGAACCCCCCCACCCCAGTGCTGGACTGCAGCTCCGCAGTTCCGTGCACACCCCTACTCAATGGTGCTTCCTAAAATACAACTAGTAACTGCTTACATCTGCCATAGTGCACAAGGAGGGAATTAAGTATAGCTGTCTTATGCTCTGTTAGCATCCCTAAGATCTGAGAAAACCTCCATGTGCAAGTTACATTCTGTTTAGACCTATGCCCCATTTTGGGGGGGAATCCCCATCTATTTGGGAACCTATCTGTGTATTTGGGGATTCAATTTGTTTGTAAAGACCCCATTTATATGAGATCTAACAATTATATCTAGTCCAACAGCTCTCTCTAAGGTCTTTCTCAGCTCTGTTATCAGGAATCCCTTGACTGGAGAAGTCAGGAATCGAGCCTGAGACCTTATTCATAAAAACCTTGCCATTGAGCAACCCTGCTCAGGATAATGAGGAGTCCATTAAATTGACTTTCATCTTTGTCCATACAGACGATGACTTCTGAAGAAAGTTTGCTCTAAATATTTAAGGAGAATTGTGAATACTTATCAATTCTGCAATAATGTTGCAAGCTTTCATATTATTTATTTATTTATCACATTTTTATACTGCCCGAAACGTGAGTTCTCTGGGCTGGCAAGAGTCTCTCTCTGTGCCTTGACCTATCATAGCACCATAGCTTTCAAGCAAAGATTGCTTGTGTTATGAATGTAAAAAGCCAGCAGTTGAACATGGTTGGGATACTGTAGAGTCAGGCAGAGTTGCTCTACTGAAAGCTTAGTCAGTAAGACTTATGTAATATCTGTGGAGAATCAATATCACAAGCTTTACACATGTTGGCTGAGGTGTGGCAAGTCAGCTGAGGTGTGACAAACAGGCTTATGCTATTAAATAGTGAAGGTTAGGTGATAAACTTCATAATCTGTGGTGGCTGGTAATTTGTTGACTTGATAGGGCTGCAATTTTAACTTCTCTGACAGCCTCACACCTGGAATTGTGCAGGACTTATAAAGGAAAGAGTTATAAGAGCTCTTTAAATCATGTTCTTCCCACTGAGAAGCATCATAGGCAAAGATAAGTGTTAAATTTGTGTCAGAAGCCACCAGAGCTTAGCATTAGAAAAACCTATTTGTTATGCCACAGCTCAGTTTTGGAAATGTGCAGTAACTTCAGACCATGAACAAGGTGGCTTTCATCCATGACCAATCACAACTAGTTTTTATGGCAGATATTCTACTGATGCTACTCAGAGCCCCAAAAAGCATATGTGCAGTGGCTACATGCCTGCTTCTGAAGTGCATGTGCTTGTGTGTATGTGTGTGCATTTTTTGCTGATCTCCTTTTCCCCTGGAAGTTCTGTACAACCCACAATTATGTCCCTGAGGGCTGTGTGATTCAGCTGGAAGTCCTATGCACACCTGTTCCATTCTGTCCTGACTCATAACCTGCTTTTTTGTGCTTGTAGCACAAAGTCACTTACAACATGGAAGAAGAAGAAAAATACAAGCATTAAAAAAAACCTAACAACACAGAAAAACAGCAGCAAAAATGACTATATCTATCTATCTGTCTGTCTGTCTATCTATCTATCTATCTATCTAATTTGAGAACAAACAAAAATCAACCAGTCCCAAAAGGTTTCTTCAAAAGCCAAGACTTAACTTGGAGTACAAAGTGGGGGTTACAGGGAGGGAATTCCTTTTTGGGAAGTGTGACCCCATCTAGAACAGGTAGGTCAAAATCGTCTCTAGAGTTCTGACCCCACACAATAAGTACCTCCATCTTATCTGGATTCAGCTTCAGTTTATTCACCCTCATCCAGCCCATTACTGCTTCCAAGCAGGCATTTAGGGAGGATATGCCAGCTCCTGAAGAAGTTGAAATGGAGGAGATCTGGGTGTCATCAGAGTACTGGTAACACCCAGCTCCAAATCTCCTGATGATCTCTCCCAGTGGTTTCATGTAGATGTTAAAAAGCATTGGAGAAAGTACAGAGCCTTGAGGGACACCATATTTAAGCTCAGATTTTGAATAGCAACAACCTCCAATTGACACCATCTGGAATCTATCCAAGAGGTAGGAGCGGAAACAGTGCCTCCCACCCCCAACACCCCCAGACGTTCCAGAAGGATACTATGGTCAATAGTATCGAAAGCCGCCGAGAGGTCCAAAAGGACCAACAGAGTCACACTTCCTCTGTCAATTCCCAATTGGAGATCATCCATCAGGCCATCCAAGGCAGTCTCCACCCCATAGCCCACCCGAAAGCTAGTTTGAAATGGGTCTAGATAATCAGTTTCCTCCAAGACCGCCTGGAGCTGAGAGGCCATCACCTTCTCAATTACCTTGCCTAGCCATGGGAGGTTGGAAACAGGCCTATAATTGCTCAACTCTGAGGGATCTCAGAGGGTGTTAAACTTCAGGCAGGGTGAAGGAGAGTGAGTAAGATGCTGGATGACTAAGACCTTTTCCTTTCTGCTTGGACAGTAGTCAAGCAACAGCCTTCCCCACACAGAAAGGGGTTCTCAAGTTACTTCTTTTATCTGAGCCACAGACACAACTATTTTATTCTTTGATCTTGAGTGAGAGAGGGGAGGAAGAAGAAGCTCACAAAATTTGGGTTGTGAGAAAATAAACCCATTATATAAACCCATACTTGGCTGGCACCATTAAAAAAGGGGAGGGCAGGCATTCTCTAGAGTTTATGTGGCTCCATCTATGAGCACTCTTCCCTCCTGCCTGGCTGCTGGCTCTGTCACGGAGCCAGTGGGGGCTGAAGGGATCAGGGGCAGTGTGGCCCCCGGAAGTTCCAGGATGCCCTCAGTGAGTGCGCAGAGCATCCTGGAGAGACCCACAAGCCCAGGAGGCTGCTTGCAGCCTCCCAGTCAGGGGTCTACTCATGTGTCACCAGAACTGCGACACACACGAGCAGCAACATGAGGTTAACAGAGTGCTCGCTCTGTTGACCTCATTTAAGGGGAGGGTGTTTTAGGTGGGCTAGCTATCTTGGGAGCACCAGGCTCACCTGCAAGCCCGATGATTCCCACGATCCACGGAAAGCAGGCTAAGCTCCTGCTTATTTAATAAATCTAATTAGAAGCCTGGGTGAATAAATGTGTCTTTTTAAGCACCTTTTAAAAAGTTACCAGAGATGGGGATCCTCTTATTTCAACAGGGAGGACATTGCAAAGTCCAGGGGCAGCAACGGAGAAGGCCCGTTCCCAAGTAGCTGCCAAGTGAGTTGGCAGCAACTGCAGGCAAACCTCTCTAGATGATCTCAACAGGTGGTGGGGCTCATGGTGAAGAAGATGTCCTCTTAAATACCCATGGCCTAAACTGCTTAGGGCTTTATAGGTAATAACCACCACCTTGTATTTTGCCTGGAAATGTATCGGCAGCCAGTGTAATTCATTCAACAAAGGAGTGATATGGTCTCTCCTAGATTACCCTGAGACCAACTTGGCTGCCACATTCTGTACCAACTGCAGTTTCCAGACCACGTACAAAGGCAGCCCCATCGAGTGCATTGAAGTAATCTAGCCTAGACATTACCAGCATATGTAGCACCGTTTTGAGGTCATTCATCTCAAGAAACAGATGCAGCTGGCGTATCAGCCGAAGCTGATAAAGGGCACCTCTGGCCACTACCTCTACCTGGGACACCAGGGAGAGGTTCAGATCCAGAAGCACCCCCAGACTGCATATCTGTTTCTTCTGGGGGAGCGTGACCCCATCCAGAACCAGCAGATTGAAATTGTCTCCCAAGTTCTGACCCCACACAATAAGTACCTCCATTTTATCTGGATTCCGCCTCAGTTTGTTATCCCTCATAAAGCCCATTACTGCCTCCAAGCAGTGATTTAGGAAGGTTATGCCTTCTCCCATTGATATGAGAGAAGTAGACATGGAGGAGTAGAGTTGGGTGTCATCAGCATACTGATAACACCCTGCAGTAAATCTCCTGATGATCTCTCCCAGAGGTTTCATGTAGATGTTGAACAACATCAGAGACAATATGGAGCCCTGAGGGACACCGTAGGAAAGTTCAGATTTGGAAGAACAACAGTCTCTAAGGGACACCATCTGGAATCTGCCCATGAGGTAGGAGTGGAACCACTGCAAAGCAGTGCCTCCTACTCCCAATCCCCTCAGACGTTCCAGAAGGATACTATGGTCAATAGTATTGAAAGCCACTGAGAGATCCAAAAGGACCAACAGAGTCACACTCCCTCTGCTAATTCCCAATTGGAGATCATCCATCAGACTGAATTATATAGTCCATAAAATTCAGCCCGGAGTGTGTTGCAGTAATGAGGGAACATGATTCACTATACCAAAGCACCCTCAGAACATCTAACTTGAGACAATTAAAGCCTGTATCTCCCATACCCCAGGTGCCAGATTCCTTACAGGCTTCACACCTGACACCTCAATATTCACAATCTGGAAACCAAGTTTTGCAAGTAAAACTAGTGTGATACTAGTACAGAGCTAAGTTGCATTGATTTGAATAGGAGAACATTAAATGTATTTTTAACCTTGTCCCTTTGAGTGCTGTGGGTTTGAAAGTACTTTACTTTGGCAAGATAGTGGAAGTAGTTATCAAATACTTCAGGATGTTATTAAATAATAGGAATTTGTCAAATTTTCAATTGCCTTTTCAGCACTAGAAAATAACAACCAGAAGAGCTGCTGAAGGCTACACAGTAGGCTTAGCCCTGAGGTATATTGCTCTGCTAAATTATTGAATCATTAAAGAAGATCAGATACAACCACCTTTTAGCACAGCAAATTTAGCAAATCGTTTTCTTAGCAGACCTGTGGGGAATCAAAGCATTTTCCCAAAGTCCATTTGATACTTTAACTGGGTAATTAAGTTGAATCAGTTCACCCTTAACAACAAGAGAACTAACTCACAGAGTTGCATTTCCAGTTGTGTTTGATTGGATAAGATGATTCATATTCCAACAAAACATTATAAGTGATTTGTTTAGTATGTTCAGTTGAAAAGAATGGAGGGTGGGAGAGAAGTGGCTCATCTATTAAGCTACTAGAATCCCAAGCCTGGCTGTCATTTTACAAATTACACTCTGTCATGACTCCTATCAGAGCCAAAAGAGGAGGGGGGAGTTCACTGGGGCTGAATCCTTATCTGTAAGGGATTCACAATAGACTGCTACAATCCACTTCTTTTTGATGTGGGGAAACCCACTCTCCATATAAGGTTCTTGGGCGGGGGGGAGGGTTAAGTGAAAAACCTTCCCCAAAGGGGCTGAGCAGTCCTAGGCTTCCAAAGGTGTGTGACAAATTTCACTCTCTTATTACCCCAAATGGAAAGTAGCACACTTCAGCAACAAGAATTTGATCTGAATCAGATTAAAAGGAAAACGTATGCAATAAGAATGATTGTCTTTTTATAAAACAGATTGTAAGTGAGAATTTTCATTATCCCAGCAATGCAGATTCAAAGCAATCATTAAAGAAAAATAACTTCCCTGACATGTTTAACTGACTTGGTTCTAATTTATTGCTTACAGCTGCGGCCTTCCCATATTCCCAGCAGCTCTAATTAGGGATGTGCACAAAACTGGTTTGATTGGTTCAGTTCGAATTCAAACCAGGTTTGAACCAGGAGGGGGTGGCTCGATTTTGGTTTTGCTCGAACCTCCCCCTGGTTCGGTTCAAATTTGAACCATCGAACCACCCTGGTTCGAATTCGAACCAGTTCGAGTTTGAACCAGTTCGCACATCTCTAGATCTCAGCCTGCTGCTTCCTCAGGGCCCTCCTGGGACTAACTAACACCAAAGCTTCTGCTGGAGGCTAAGCCAGAAATCCCCCTCTGGACTGGTCCCTTTGATTTGAACTTCCTGGGGTTTTTTCCTTTTTAGGAAAGGCCCACCCTCCCAGCAGTTGCTGTAGGTGAAGCCTAGTCTTCTCCTTAAGCTTTGCTGTTATTACACACTAGGGATGCGCAAACAGGTTCAACATCAAATGCATTTGATGTCGAAATGGTTCTGTTGACAGTTCAGGGTTGAACCAAACTACCCCCAGTTCGGTCTGACCCCAGACCAACCCCCCCGGCCATTTGGGGGGTTTGTGAGTCAATTAAATAATAATAATTTTTTAAAGGACACTTATCCCCTCCTGGGGGCTTCTCTGAGGCTGTGAGGAGGGGTTTGTGAAGGCCCCCCCCCGCCGGCTTTCCTCATAGCCAAAATTGCCCCATTTGGGCATTCTTCAGCTCTTTCCGGGCTTTCCCCCCTCATGGTGGCCATTTTGGAGGATGCTGCGCATTTTCACTGGGCCCCTGCGTGGCCAGATCATGACCCAGGCCATGCAGAGGCCCAGTACGCATGTGCAGTGGCCTCCAAAATGGCCATGGCAAGCGGGAAAGACCCTGAGAAGGCCAAAGAATGCCTGAACTGGGTGATTCTCCACAGATCCCCCCTCATGGTCTCAGACTAGACTCCCAGAGGGGGTAAGTGTACTTAGTGTGTGTGTGTGTGTGTGTGTGTGTGTGTGTGTGTGTGTATGTATATGTATATATATATATGTATGTGTGTGTGTGTGTGTGTGTGTGTGTGTGTATATATATATATATATATATATATATATATATATATATATATATAAAAAAATTGATTTACAACCCCCCCCACCCAAACCAAACCAAACTTGGGGGTGGGTGGGTTGGATGGGGGGCAAAACTGAATTGGCCTGGTCCTGTTCGGGTCCTGTTTGGACAGAACTGGTACAGCCGGTTTTGTGTACACTCTTATTACACACTCAAATATTGGAATACGAATCAAAATATGCATTATAACAAAAGGTCATTAATTTGCAATATACAAATTCAAGAAGATATATACTACCATCTAAAAATTGCCAGTCATTTATATAGCAATACATCATACCAGATGCAATTATGTATATAATAACAATTCCATGTGTACAACACATAAATCATCCTTCTATAATAGATGGCGGTTCTATGCATGATGTAAATAATATATATACTGATATGATTATAGTGTAAATCGTCTACCAATAAAATCTGTATGAAAAGTCCAACAGCTAGCTGAGTTTCAATAGTTCTTGGCATTAATATTTTTTTCCTATGGGTGCAAAGCTGCTCTCTGTGTATGTGGAAGGCACTGTGTGCAGGTGAGGACAAATAGAGTAGTAATAGATGGGCCACCCCTCATCTCGCAGCTCAGCAACAGTGATCTGACACACGGTCTGCTGTTGTGTAATGGCAAAGACAGAGAAAAGCAGATGGAGTAAACTGGCCCAGCTTAATTGTCATCCCACTCTCTGTACAGTACAATACTCCAATACTCTAGCTTCAGATTTTGGATAAATCTAAATAAGTCCAGATAATCAGTTTCCTCCAAGACTGCCTGGAGCTGGGAGGCCACCCAATCACCTTGCAAAGCCATGGAAGGTTGGAGACAGGCCTGCAGTTACTTAATTCTGAGGTATCTAAGGCAGGCTTCTTCAGAAGAGGCTCTAGGAGGTGTACAACTAGTTTACAAAAACATAAAAACAAGCATCATTTAAAACATATTACTTAAAACATTATAAAAACAATTTTAACATAGTTTAAAACCAATTAAAATACTTAAAACAATTTAAAAGCCTTGGAAGGCCAGGTCTTCCAAGTAAGTCTTTAGGGCTCTCTTAAAGGCCAACAGCGACCCTAAACTGAGGATATCTGCCGGGAGTGCATTCCATAGGCCAGGAGCAGCTACAGAGAAGGCCCAGTTCCAAGTCGCCACCAGATGTATTGGTGGTAACTGGAGATGGACCTCTCCAGATGCCCTCAACATGCGATGGAGATCATACAGAAGAAGGCTCTCTCTAAGGTAGCCCAGACCCAAGCCGTTCAGGGCTTTAAAGGTAATTACCAGCACTTTGTATTTTGCCTGGAAATATATCGGCAGCCAGTGCAACTGTTTTAAAACAAGCATAATATGGTCTTTCCGGGTTGCCCAAAAGACCAATCTAGCTGCCTCATTTTGAACTAACTGAAGTTTCCAAACTATGTGCAAAGCCCCATGTAGAACGCATTGCAATAGTCAAGCCTGGAGGTTACCAGCAGATGCACCACAGTTTTGAGATAATTCTCTTCAAGGAATGGATGCAACTGAAGTTGATGGAACATGCTTCTGTACATAGCCTCCACCTGGGATACCAAGGTGAGGCTTGTATCCAAGAGCACTCCCAAGCTACATATCAGTTCCTTCTGGGGGAGTGTACCCCATCCAGCACGGGAAGATCTAACTCATCCCTCAGATTCCTATCCCCCACAATGAGCACCTCCGTCTTGCTTGGATTCAGCTTCAATTTGTTATCCCTTATCCAGCCCATTACTGCCCGCAGGCAGACATTTAGGGAGTGAAAGCCACCGCACGTTAAGGTCATCTGGGGAGGTCCGTCTCCAGTTGTCACCGGTTCGTTTGGTGACGACTCAGAGGCGGGCCTTCTCTGTAGCTGCTCCTGGACTGTGGAATGCACTTCCGGAGGAAATTCGTAATCTTGATTCTTTACTGTCCTTCAAGAGAGCCCTTAAAACCTATCTGTTTGGCCTGGCCTGTCAGGGTTTTTAATCAGTTTTAATTGTTTTAATACCTGGTTTTCAAGTTTTTAATTGTTTTGTTAGTTTAATTGTTTTTTAAGTTTTTAAAATTGGTATTTATATTTGTATCTCTGTTTTAATTGTTTTTAATGTTTTCTGTTTTAATTGTAAACCGCCCTGAGCCATTTCGGAAGGGCGGTATATAAATCAAATAAATAAATAATAAATAAATAAATAAATAAAACTCACCAGAAGTTCATTAAGAATCATTCCAAGCTGATCTATGTGTTTAACTACTGTACCACTTGTTGGTTTATTTTTCTGGGCTTCTGTTCTCTGACTGTAACAAAATATTGATATAGAGTCACTATATATGGTAAAAAGGATGTCTGAGGGTTAAGACCTACAATTTCACTCAGATTGGCTTAAGGTCTACCACTATTTTGCATCCTGTCGGAAATGAAATCTAGCAGGACAACTGTGAAGTTTGTGGGAAGTTTCTGGGAGGAAAATGTGTAGTCTTGGACACGGTTGTTAAAGCATTTGTTATTTTTAATTATCGTTGTTGTTTGTGTGCTTTTTTAATAAAAAGAAAAAATAAAGTACAAATTCTAAAGTGAAGAAAGAGTCTTGTGTCCTTATTCACTGCTGAATAATCATGAGGTGGGATCATGCTGTCAGTATTACTGAATCCACTAATTTCATTTAACTGTGTTTTTTCAGGTGGGCGGAGGAGTGTGACTTTATCTTAGTTGAAGGTTTTACAATGTTTTTGGTGTTCAACATCAGGAAGTTATACCTTGTGGTTTGGGTGTACTCTTTCCCATAGTGTCTAATCAGATTTTCCTTTTTAAAACACCTGGACATTCAGTAATCATATATAAAAGTTTTAATAATAAAAAAAATAACCAAACAAACCAAAAAACCTTTGGTTTAAGATAAGAGTTAAGATACTTTACATTTTCACTTGTTCTCTAAAAAGAATGGAAATTGCATGTTAAAGCGCCTATCTTAACTTCTGCACCATATAAACTGTAAAGACTTTGCACAGTCTGGTATATGATGATGGCTTTGGAAATGAGGCTCCATGCACCCACACTTTGCCTTGGTCTTTCAATTGGAATTGGGCTGAGGAGGGATGCATCCAGGCAGACATTTAACAGGTGCAGTTTCCTTAATCACTTGCTAGAGATACCTCTGATATATTTCTGCCTGATGCATCTCTGATCAAGGCAAGGTGTGGGTGCATGGAACCTCATTTCTAAAGTGTAAAGACTTTGTACAGTTCTATACCAGACCATACAAAGTCTTTACTTTATGACACAGAAGTCAAGATGGGCACCTTAACTTGCAATTTCCATTCTTTTTAGAGCACAAGTGGAAATATAAAGCATCTTAACTCTCATCTTAAAATGAAAGTTTTAGAATTATGAATTGTATTTTTAAAACCACACAAAACCGAGCTGTTAAGATCACAAAAAGTGTCCAGCTGAGAGCAGTTTTCAAGTGATTGAAAAATTGTTGACAATTTTTTTAAAAAAGAAGCTGTATTCAGTACTCTTCTTTAGTACTTGTAAAGCATTTTCCTAAAGAAACTGAGCTCACTGGAAATACTTGTCAGTTTGTATTCTCCCTCCTCTTTCCCTGTTGTGTCTCTTATTTTAATTTGGTACTTACAGTACACTCAACAAACTGTTCATTAGATTTCATGTTAGAAAATAGTACAGAACATAGTGAAACACATAATAAATGTTGTAGTTGCACACAGGTTTCTCTGGAAAACTATAAGCCCACAACTAATAAGTCTGTCTGAAGAGTCATTTGTTTTGTTTTTTCCTGTAAACTTTTGGGATATATAGCTTAATCCTTGATTTTATGATCTTCTAGGCAAACTACAAAGGTACAAATTCTAGTTTGTAATGTTTCTTTTTTCCTGGGAGAAACACTAAGAGGCTTATGTTTTCCTAGCTGACATAATATGATGTTAGAAACAATATTGAATTGCTTTGCTTACATTTACATCGCAAAGTGAGATCCCAAGGTGAATGTCTGTTGTCAACACCTGCCAAATTTAATCTTTTAGAGCATGGCTAAGCTAATTCTTGCCACAGGAAAGACTGTTGTACATTAATTGATTAAACTACAGGTTGAGTATCCCTTATCCAGACTGCTTGGGACCAGTAGTGTTCCAGATTTCGGATTTTTCCGGATTTGGAATATTTGCATAATGAGATATCTTGGGCATGGGATCCAAGTCTAAATACGAAAGGTTACTATATTTTATAAAAACAGAGCAGGCACCAACAGAGCGCCCAAACAGATGCCAACAGAGCAGGCGCCAAACTGAGCATGCACTCTTTGCTCTCTCTTGCAAGGCAGGGATGGAGGAGCCCTCTTCGCTGCCTCCTGTCAGGGGAAGGCCAATTTAAGGGTTAACCTGAGGGAGTCCAGGTTCCTAGAGAGGCGACTGGGAAGAAACATTCAGCACAGGCGTGTTCCCTCCCAGACACTCTCCCGAGAGAGGAGCCTTTGTGTCTTTTCCTGCCCGTGGGATCTGCAGCCCCCACTTGAAGAAGAGAACATTGGCAGTTGCCAATGTAGGCGGGCAATAGGTGAGCCGCGGGGGGAGGTGATGCAAGGGAGGAAAGCAGGGAGTGGGCTTGGGATGACAGAACTAGGGGAGAAATGTCCCAGGTGGGCAATGAGGGGGGTGAGATGTGTGCAGCCTTCTGAAATAAGTAAGTTTTGACTGCATGTTTAAAAGCAACAAAATTGGGAATCTGCGAGCGAGTGAGCTGAGGCATTTTGGTTTTTTTGTTTTTGTTACGGTGTGGTGTCCGAATTTTGGAGCATTCTGGATTTTGGGTGTCCGGATAAGGATACTCAACCTGTAATAGATTAATCCACAATGTTGCGTACACCAGCATCGTTTATTTTTACTAACTTAAAAATATAGCTCTCTGACACAGGTTGGCCACCAGACTGGAAGTGTGCCATAAATAAAGTCCAAAGTATAGCACAGTGCCACTCTGTTGAGCATGGAAGGGTACATAGTGCAGTACAGTAAAGTACAGTCCAAGCGGCACCTGTGGTACAAGTGGCACCAGTAGCACCAGCAGCAAAATGTCACTGTCTTTTAACAATTCACATGCCTCTGATATCTCTAGCACTGTTGATCTGACCAAGATGTAATGAACAGTAAAAGAGTTAAGACTAGAAGAGGAAGATTTGTGTTCTTCTCTATAACGAATGGCGTATATCTTGTCATCCCATTTTACCTTCAAAACATTTCCTTACAGTCCACTTGCATGCATCTGTGTTCCAGCAGTGCATCAGATGAATCAGCTTCTCTTGTCAGCACAAAGTTACATTTGTGAAATTGCTTCATCATTGGGAGCTGATTGAAGACCATGTGGTGGTACTTCAGTAGCTCTCAACTTTGTCCTTTAAAAAAAATCCATTTATTATTTGCTAAATGGAGCAACAGGAGTACATAGAGGCATGGCAAAATTCCAGGGTGGAAACTGTGGAGGAGCAAAGGAGAAAGAGAAAAGATGAGTTTCTATTGGTTCAGAATGCACTTTCATATATTTATAGATTTTATTTGTAGAGTGTACTAGTATATATGGAGCATTTTCAGGACACATCAATAATATGCAGTTCATGATTTCTTCCGCCCTAATATCATGGTTCATCTATATTCCGTTTTCAGTATAACGATCTTTGATATTATATTCATATTAATAAAATATTCTGCAGGAGTTCTAATGCTCATGTGCTGGCAAATTATGAGCTTGTTCACATGATGGGGTGGTAGGCAGGCAGTGTGGAGGGCCTGTTATACTCACCTTCCCCGCAGACAACTGAATCTAGTTACTGGGAGCGCTGACTGCACTCCTAGATGAGGAGCACTTCATGTCTGCAGCCCACAGTTCCAGAGGCTGGGGTGACGTGTAACCCATGTTAAGGGTGTGCTTGCTTAACCTCGGGTAATAGCCAGGCTGCAGAGCAGGGCTAGCTGGTGTTGGCTCATCAGGATTGGGCCCAATCCTGGCGGTTATCACATGCAGCCTGACCCAGGCTGGGCGTCTCATAGGAGGATCTCGATATTCGCGGGGTTCTGTTCCTGGCTGCAGTCACGGATATGAAAACCATGAATATCTTGTCATTAAAGTCAATGGATTTGCGGGGGTTAGGTTCGCAGTCAGCTATAAATTGTTCAAAAATGGCCCCAAAGTGGCCAGATTTCAGGGGAAACATGTGCATGTGGAAAGGCTTACCAAAGGCCTTACCAGCCTTTGTTGCTCGCACTGAGTCATATTGTGACCAGGAATGCCCTCAAATTGGCCAAAAATCACCAGGTTGTTCTTCACCAGTGGAGAAGTAACTTGACTAGGGAGCAAGAGGTTGCTGGTTCAAATCCCCACTGGTATGTTTCCAGATGATGGGAAACACATATAATGGGCAGCAGTGATATAGGAAGATGCTGAAAGGCATCATCTCAAATTGAGCGGGAGATGGCAATGGTAAACCTCTCCTGTATTCTACCAAAGAAAACCACATGGCTCTGTGCTTGCCAGGAGTCAACACTGACTTGATGGCACAATTTTACCTTTACTCTTAAATTGAGCTATTTTGTGGTTCTGATAAACCAAATGGTGGCTGGAAATGACCTCTGCTGTCATTTCCAGCCACTCTCCACCCGCAGATATGCAAGGTCGATGTGTCCCCTCCCCCCGCTCGTATGCTGAGGTCAAGTGTTATTTTTCCTGATGAATCCGCGGATAATGAATCTATGGATAATGAAGTTTCCCTGTATATGTCATTCTATGTATATACAGGGCATGTAGGCCATATGAAATAAATAGTTCAGATACTACTAAACTAAAAAGTAGGTTGAAGGATATGTATTTAACATATTCAGTAACAGCAATAACCTTAAAATAGTAGCAAAGTGCAGAAGCATTTGTTTAATTTGAGTTTCAAGATTCATTCAGATTTTGCTGTTCACAGGAACTGAAATATTCACAAACTGGTAGAAAAAACAGCCAGTGTCAGTGAGTCATGCATATATTCTGCCTCTCCAATCTGTTATTAAAAGGGCCATTTAAAAAAAACACACAAAAAAAACCCTGTACTCCCGTTACTTGCTAAGAAATCTAGATCTGGATGTCTTGTTCAGCTAGACAAAAATAATATGGGTTGAGATCCATTTGGATAGATTGGCAGGGGAGTGAGGGACAGCTGACTTTTCCTTCCAGGTGCAACTCTATAAATGGAGCATCCTCCAACTTCAAGAGCAGCTTGTCAGGGAACAAAAAAAGGAACTTTAGGCTGCAATTGTAAGCACATTTACTAGGGAGTAAACCTCATTGAGCTCAATGGG
Organism: Hemicordylus capensis; assembly: GCF_027244095.1. NCBI lineage: Eukaryota > Metazoa > Chordata > Lepidosauria > Squamata > Cordylidae > Hemicordylus > Hemicordylus capensis. The sequence goes on along the minus strand of NC_069659.1, from coordinate 241,481,489 downwards.
ACTGAGTAAAGTGGCTTATGATTACACTGTCACTGCAGCCACTTTGTGAAGTACAAGGAAAAGGGAGTTCGTTGATTGGCTGGTGAGGGCCATGTGGGCATGTCACTGCAGCTGTTGGTGCATGTGCTCATCTGGCTGCTCTCTTGGCATTTTGGAGGTGTCCTTTCCACCTGCCCTAAGAATTACTATGTACTTAAGCTTGTTATACTTTTGGGGACTGTGTAGGAAGTTTTGGCCCACCATCTGATTGGCTTGTGGGTGGGAAGGCTGTCTTTTTGCATGCCTTGCACTTAACGGTGTAGCGAGGTTTCTGGCGGCCAGGGGACAGATCGGAGCTATAGAGGGCTCTGGTGCGCAAAGCACATGTACCCCAGTGCCCAAGCCACGCTCCCTGCATCTGACATCAGACTCAAGGGGTGAAGCAACCTAGCCCCCCCCCAGCCTTCCCCTCTGTTGGCTCGCTTTCTGTTCAGAGTGAGAGGTTGGCCAACAGCAGCATCATTGGCATGGAGATGGGTGGGCACAGGGCCACCAGGGGTTGCTGTCCTTTGTCGGGTGTGGCGGTAGCGGATTGGGGCTGGGCAGCATGGCTGTGGCAGTTGGAGGGCAGTCCGCAACCTGTGAGGAGGAAGCGTGGAGGGAGGAAGGAGAAAGGAAGCCCAGCCAGTGCACTTCTCTTCTCACACACTTGGAAAAGAGCATGCATGCCCTGGCTGCAGGGCACCAACGCCTGGGGAGGAAAGGTAGGTGGCAGCAAGGTGCACCCCGAGCCTTGAGGGCCCCCTGATCCTCCGGACCAGGGGACATTTATACCTCCTTATCCTATGGAACCTATGCCCATGCTTGCACTGCTCTCCTTAGTTATATTCATCTTGGTCACAATTAGCAACTACAGTGCAGGATCAGGGAGAGTAGGATTTTTAATGATGAGCACTCTAGGTCACACGTTTGTTTTGCAGAGAGGTTATAGTCATTCCAAAAAGGCAGGCTTTTTTCAATGTGCAACCAGACACAAAATGTGCAGTTTCAAAAAACAAAGCACTGTGCAGTTCCAAAAGAACACTTGTGCAGTTCAAATATGCAAGTCAGGACAAGATTGAATTCTGTTAGATGATGTGACAAATGACTGATAAGAAGAGAAGTAAAGTGAGTAGTCCAGGCTCCTCTAGACCTGAACCAAGCACACACATTTCTTCTCACCCTGCCAGAGATCCACTGCTACTTCCTGCAGACTCCCTGCTACTCCCCACAGTGTCTTTACCAATAAATATTACACTCTTCTGCAAAAGTGCTGTAGAATCTTGTTCTGGGGATTTTCTCCCACTCTGTATAGGCTTCTTAATGTCATGGAATGTGCCTCCAGGTAACAAAGTATTTGTGAACAGACAAGGAAAATGCATAGGTGTGTGTTGAAGCAGCACATGCTAAGTGCACAGATCACACTGACATATCATTGTGCAGTTCTGAATTTTCCTCTTAAAGGTTTGGTGGTTTGGGAAGTTCCTACTTGAATTTTTCTTACATGGAGGCATCGGCAACCTTAAAGGCCCAAAGGCTTGTGGTGTTTCTCAGAGATTTATCAGCCCAACTGGGCTAGCTCAAAAGAGGCAGGAGTTAGCTTGTGATTCTGCTCGGAGCAGGGATATAATAGCTGAGAAACTGCTTGTGAGGCTGAGTTCATTCCTACACAGTGAGGTAGTGGAAAGTAGTAAGCACAGTCCCATTGCTTGCCTCATTTAGCTGCTTGGATAAAAATTGTGGCCCTTTTTCTTGCAAATATATGCCTTGTGTCTGGTGTAGTACTTTTTTATTGTGTAGTTACTTTGCACATAATGAATGACATCTTCCAAATGATGCCCTGGTTTTTAAGTGGAGTCCTTGTAGGATCATAACTTGTTGGATTACATCTATATTAGTTCTGATACCATGCTAAATTTGAATGGATACAGCAGTTCCAAGCATATTATACAGTAAGCATATCTTTTTTGTCATCTGGCTAATTTATATTTTAAAAGCTGCCTTGAGAATAAGTGTCAGGTTAATTACCCTACATAATTGTATTATACTATAGGCGAGAACTTGAACTGTCCTATAAATTGAAAGTGAGCAGTTTGTGAAAGCTATCTCATTTCAATGAGTGCTCACATTAATTTAATGTAAAACTACACTCCAGATTTTAACCAGCAAATTGCTCATCACATTTCCAGTTTGTAAGAGGGGGATAGAGTTGAAAGGAAGAGTGAGACATCGTCAGCTCCAGATAATAGAAATGATGATTTGTGTTACATTCAAGGAGGTACAGCAAGCAGCTTGCCAACCATCCGGTTACAACATAGTAGATAGAATCAAATTGAAATTCAGCAAAAAGTAGTTATTTGGTATAACGGAGCTATCTCTGTTTGCTACCAATAATCTGTGGGTTTTTATTAAGCCACACAAATGTACAGATGGAACTTCAAGGTGGTACCCAGTATATAGAAGTAAAGTGTCCTCACTTGTTAACTGGCTGCTACTAGAAAAGGAAATACTCTTGCACACACCCTGTTGAAATAAATGAGACATGGCCGAAGGGTTTTGTATGCCTCCCATTCATTTCTCTGAAACTTGTACAGAAAGGCTCTGTCAGACAGTGGAAGGCAAGGGAAAGTGTTGTGCTGTATAAGAATTTCCATACAACTGATTCACTCACATACTTCTGTCATTGCTCTGAGTTCTCCTTTGAGCTCTTATGCAAGGAGAAGGAGGGAGAAAAGAAAGGAGAGGGAGAAATCAGCACTGGGAGCAGCACATCTGGGAGAAATTCCCACTGCTGGATTAAATGACAGGTTGGGCCCTTTGAGGCTACCTCTAGGTGGAGACATTCCATAGAGCAGGCATCCCCAAACTGCAGCCCTCCAGATGTTGCTGAACTACAACTTCCAGCATACCCAGCCACAAAAAATTGTGTCTAGGGATGCTGGGAGTTGTAGTTCAGCAACATCTGGAAGGCTGCAGTTTGGGGATGCCTGCCATAGAGGCTGGCCCACAATAAGCTTTAGGGATGTGCATGGACCGGTTCAGAGGCCATTCTACTGGCCTCCAGACTGGTCCGGACATGGGCGGTTTGGGGTTCGGAAGGGTTAGGGTGGGGGTTCCATTAAGGGCGTGGGGGGCTTTACTTACCCCTCCCGCGTTTTCCCAACTCCGGCGCCATAGTTATTGTAAAAATCCGGCAGCAGGATCCCTCCTTGCCGCCCGCTCCAATCGACAATGGTTCCTCCTCCGTGGTAAAAAATCGGGCGGCAGGATACCTCCCTGCCGCCCCCTTGAAGCCCCCTGCCTCCCGCTTAAATATCGCCCCGACTGCTTGCTGTCTAGAAATGGGCGGCAGGGAGATGTCCTCCCGCCCCCTTCCCTGCCGGTCTGCAAAAGGCTTCTTAAAGACAAGCCGTCGTCGATTGGAGCGGGTGGCAAGGAGGGATCCTGCCGCCAGATTTTTACAATAACTACGGAGCCGGAGTTGGGAAAATGTGGGAGGGGTAAGTAAAGCCCCCCCGCCCTTAATGGTAGCCACCACCCCAGTGCCGGACCGCAGCTCCACGATTCCGTGCACTAGGGGTGTGCACGGAACCGCGGAGCTGCGGTCCGGCACTGGGGTGGGGGGTTCCACTAAGGGCGGGGGGGCTTTACTTACCCCTCCCGCCCTTTCCACTTTTTGCGCCGTAAATATTCCAAAAAATCCGGGTGGCAGGATTCCTCGCCGCCCGCTTCTATCCACTACGATGGCTCCGCCAGCGCTGCTCCTCTATGTGTAAACAATCGGGCGGCAGGGTACTTCCCTGCCGCCCCCTTGAAGCCCCCAGCTGCTGCTGCTGAAGCCCCCTTAAATCTCGCCCGGACCGGCCGCGCTCTCTATAAGGGTGCGGGCGACAGCGAGACGTACTCCCGCCCGCCCCCTTCCCTGCCATCTGCGAAAGTGAAGCCTTCTGTGGAACCCACCACCCTATCCCTCCCGAACCAAAACCACCCCATGTCCGGACCGGTTCGGAGGCCAGTAGAATGGTCTCCGAACCGGTCCGTGCACACTCCTACCGTGCACACCCCTAATAAGCTTTTAGGGCTGACACAGGAGTGAGGACATCGCTCCCTTTACTTGAGTGAAGGCTGGCAGAGTGGCGAGTGTGTTTTCATCCAAGAATGGTGTGTGTGTGTGAAATCTATAGGATATAGGGTACTATAGCTGGGTATGTTTAGCCTGCAGAAGAGAGGACTAAGAGTGGATATAATACCTGTCTAAATATCTAAAGGGCTTTCACATAGAAGGAGGAGTGGATTTGTTCTCTCTTTCTCATGATGAGGTCATGAGAAACCCTCTCACTAGTGGGTTGAAATTACAAGTAGGCAGATTTCGGCCAGACATTAGGAAGACATTCCTAACTGTAAGAGCAACAGTATCTGCCCCATACAGTGGTGGCTCTCTTGTACTGCAGGTTTTCAGAGTCTGGACATCCATCTGTTATAGATGTTGTAACAGTTTCCTGCACTGAGCAAGGGGGTGGACTAGAAGATCTCTAAGACCCTATTCTGAACACCAGACAATTTCATGCAGTATTACTCAAATGAGATGATATCCAAGAAGGTTAAATGATTTTTATTGTTTAACATGCAAAAGGATAACTCACATAAAATAGATGCCGTTTCCTTAGAAATTATTGGTGAGTTCATTCAGATTGATGATGCTTGGACATTAAACCCATTAGGTAAAATATCATTGTCATCAGCTGCGTTAAGTTGAGGACTGAAGGCCTCTTTCCCTCCTTCCAAGAGAGGGCCCTTTTCTGCTACTGTTAAGACTGGCAGGGAAAAGGTAAAAGGCCCAAACAAAGGAGGAGCCAGTGCTTTATTGGCTTTCAGCCTGAGACAGCCCTACTAAGCTATTCCCAATACACTGATTTTAAATAGGCTGTGCTAGCTGTTCTGATCAGTGAGACCTGGTTTCTGCAGCAGAGAGGGAGCCCTGGGTGGCCCGATCAGCCGCCCACACGATTGCCAGCTCTGTGATGGAGCCAGGGGGGGCTGGGGAGCTAGGGGGCTGCGTGGCCCCCGGAAGCTCCAGTATACCCTGCATGAGTGTGCAGGGCATACTGGGGAGACCTCCGGAGCCGCGAGGTGGCTTTTCACCTCCCCTCCGGGGGTCTACTTGTGAGTAGCCATGGTGCAGAGCCACAGCGCTGCTGCTCACGATTGGGAAGCCCGGGTTTTCGGCATGCTCGCTCCGCAAACCCGGGCTTAGGGGAGGGCTACAAAAGCGAGCTAGCCGCTTGTTAGCCACCAAGCTCGCCTGCAAGCCTGGTAGTTTACATGAGCAGTGAAAATAGGGCTAGGCTCTCCTAGCCCAATTTTTGCTGCTCGTGAGAATAGCACCTTGGTCTTATACAGATGATCTTATTTGTGTTTAATATTGTTGGTTTCTCAGCAGGGGTGTAGCAAGGTTGGAATGGGCCCAGAGACAAGATTTTAAAATGGGGCCCCCCCACTCAAAGTCCAGGGCCTCCGCACACCCCAGGCCCCCAAGGATTTAAGTCTGATATTCCAAAATAAGTATGCTGCCTGGAAATACATTTCACTGAATACACACATGCACACGTCACAATATATAGTGATATACATTGAGTACTATACATTTGTTTTACTTTTAATGCCTAGAACACACTAGAAAGATGAATGATTAAAATGGCCCCCTCGCTGCAGATTAGCAAAGGAGACTTTCAACCATGCAGGGTGAGCCTATGTTTGTTTTCTCAGAATTCTGAACAAATTCAGTCAAGTTCGATTCCAGGAGGTTTTTCACAGGAGGCTTTTAAAGCCCTTTAACACACCTCTCCTCTGGAATAGAGGTGCTGCATTCACATGTTGGCCAGATTGACCCTGAAGTCCCTGCAAGTTATTGGGGAGCAGTTCACACACAAGAAAAATAAAATAAATTAAAAGCACCACACATGCTTCACAGTTCTCACTCAGACCTTCTGGGTTGCAAAACAACTTGAACATAAGTGCATTTATAAATGAATGAATGAATGAATGAATAAAATATAATACTGTTTCTTCCAGTAGTTTTTGTAATTTTCTGCCATGAAACAAGCCACTTATAGGACTTTTTAGATAGTTTTTTTTAAGCCAGCAAATTTTCCAAGCTGTTTAAAAATAAATATTCAGAGACTTCTCAGTCCCTCCCCCCCATATCAAAACCCTATGGCAAGCAGATGCCTATATATCCGGGGCGGGGAAGGTAACCACAAAAAGGAGTTCACACTCTACCTGGCAGCAAGGGGTCTTCTGCTACAGAGAACAGTGGTGGCCACTCTGGCTGCCTCCTCCTTCCTGGCTGGCTTGGGCCCTACTGGAGTTCAGGCTTCACAGAGGCCTACACGGAGGCCTCCGTGGAAGCCCCGCCCACCCGCCGATCAGCTGAGAGGCGGGAGAAAAGGAGCTCTTTGCAGTGTGTCTGCTGCCTGGATTGCCGGCCAGGAGAACAAGCTGGAGAGACGGCGAACAGGGCAAGTGGCTGAGGGGCCTTGGGGCTGGGCAGGGGGCAATGGGGAGTCATGTGAGGTACCTCTGGGGGGTCCCTCCAGGCAGTGGGGCCCCCAGACAACTGTCTCCCCTTGCCCGATCGTTGTTACGCGCCTGTTTCTCAGGGTTTTTTGTTACAGTTGTTTTTTTTAAAGCCCATTCAAAGCCATAACTATTGCAGTATCTTTCGCATTATTTCCCACATTCTCATGCAGTTACAGGGGAAAAAATCTTATTCAGTAAAATTCTTCATATCATCATAGTCCTTTGCATGTTTATTGGAAGTAAGTTTTATGGAGTTCAAAGATACTTCCTCTTTAGTAAGAGTCCTTAGAATTTCAGCCTTAGCTTCTGATGGTTCTGATTCTTACTGGTACTATTAAGTCTTATACAGTTTGCCTTCAGAAGTTTCAATATATCTTCCTCATATTTTAATATCTGCTCTTCATGTAATATTTCTCTCTTCTTCCTCATCTCCTTTTTAGATACCTCCTTTGTCATAACTTCCTTTTCCTGTCATCATCCATCTATGCTGCCAATTTTCCACTTCACTGTCAGTTCTTCTTTTATCTTTCTTTTTTCTTTATGTCTAGTTCTCCTTAAAAACCTTTCACTCTTGCTCTCTTTCATCTCTGCCTGTATCATATTTCCACTCTTTGCTTTTCTCTTCTGACTTCTTCTGCTTCTGAGGCCTTTTGTAATTCAGAAAACAGCTTTGACAAGGCTGTCGGGTCACTGAGTTAAGTGTTTGCTGTTATATCTGGCTCGTATATATTTCTGTTTTCGTCAAATTGCTACAGTAGTCTAACTTTCAATTCAGAGCACCAAAATATTGCTGCTTTATTTTTTTCTAGGTAATTTATAAACCTACCATCCTCTTTAGCACTACATAGGGCTGCTTCCATTCTAAGACATAATCCTGAAATTTCATTTATAAAGAAGTAAGGGAAACAGCCTGTACTGCTCTCTCTCTCTCTCTCTCTCTCTCTCTCTATATATATATATATATATATATTTGCTTTCACCATTTTTATTAAAATTATAAAAATGCTTTCAGTACTCTTCTGTTTTTGAGGTTATAATTAAAACAAAACATCCATTTTGCAGTTGTTGCCCTGTGTTGCTAATCAAAATTAGTCTGAATAGGAAAGGTGAAGAATTATCCTGTCTTGGATTCATCACTTTTGCTTATAGGTTTTTCAGCATTTGACTCTGCATACAAAATGCATATAAGGACACATTATAGGACAAAATGCAAAAAGGTCAAGGATAACAATAATTTTTAAGAGAGTTGGTGGTTTATTGTATGCTTTACTTACCATTATGAACATGCACCCCATTATGTCCACACTTCCACTATCATCTTAAAACAATAAAAACCCACTGCAGACCCCATTTACCAGATTTAAATATTGATTTTTTAAATGAAAATTTGTGTACCAGCTTTCTTCCTCCAAAGAATACACGAGATTCCCAGGCAGTCACCCATAAGAACACAAGCCCTGCTGGATCAGGCTCATGGCCTATCAAGTGCAGCATGCTGTTTCACACAGTAGCCCACCAGATGCCTCTGAGAAGCCTACAGGCAAGAGCTGATACATACCTAGACTTGCTTAGCTTCAGCAAAATGGTTGTACCATGCGGTCCAATATCATGTCCTCTACTGCTGGGTGAGTCTCCATACCATTAGCTGTAATAGCACTCTCAAACTTCTTCAAGAAAGAAAGAGGGTTTCTGTTTAGTAACAGTAGTTGTTAGATGAATAATTTATATTGGGCACATTTCTATTTTCAATTAAGTACAAACTTAGTGCTCAAGCCCCTTCTGAATTTACTGGGAGCACTCCCACCCCTGCACTATCAGTTGTTCAGATACATCCTGATACTGTGCTTAAGAATGTGTAAATCAATATTGAAGATAATGGATTGTATCCATCACTGAAAGGGACTTTCTCTGGAAGAAGGGAATTTTGGATACAGTCAGGGTCTCACAGAAAGAGAACACCTTTTGAGTGAGAGTGACATGCCACTCAATTTGTCAGTGCTGCATATCTTCTAGTGGCAACAGATCATTCACAGAGGACAATCCCACACCTACTCATCACTTCAGCATTTTGAAACTGTACAATATATAAGCAACACATCAGGGGCGTAACTAGGTGGGAGTGGGCCCTGAGACAAGATTCTTAAATGCCCCCCCCCCCGAAATTTTTTTTAATGACTTCAAAAGGAAGATCGGGTAGGCACTTGGGGGGGGGGGGGGCGGGAGAGCATTGAACTGGTTTGTGCATCCCTAGTTTCCAAACACTCTTTGAAGGTAGTCCCACAGACAGGGCGTTGTGGTAATATGTCTCTGTGGACATATAGAGTGAATGAGAGCTTCTGCAACAGTACATTTGTTTGGTATTGAAAATGCCCCAGGCACTCCTGTGTGTTTGTTACGTACTGGACCGCTGATAAAATATGGTGGTGCTCTGAAGAGAACAGCGGCTGATTTGAGAAAGCCAGGAAGCACCAATGCAGTGAGAGAGAGAGAGACCAGGCTAATAGCACTTCCCAACTTACTGGATCGGTGCACAGGGGAGGGCAAACTTTTGATGACCCCTTCCCTTCCTCCGGTAGCCCTTGGGGACATACTTCTGGGTGGTGCTCAGGGGGAAAGGGGAGACTGTCAAAAATTGCCCCCTCCTCAGTGCAGTCAGTTGGAAAATACTGTTAGCCTGCTCTCTTGCTGCTTCCTTGCTCTCTTATGTAAAGCAGTGATCTGTTGCAGTAGTGGGGAATGGGGAGAAAGGGCTATGTGCTGACAGTCGCACAGTTGGAAAGAGAAAATAGACACGGTTCCCTACATAGTACAGAACTAACCTATGGAACTCCCTGTCACCCAATGTAGCCATGGCCAAGAGTAGAGGTGATCTTTCCTGCCCAAGATGCGGTTCGTGTCTTTTGGCCTCTTAGAACAGCAGGAGCGTTGCTGAGCACTGAAAGATTCAGCTTCCACACGAAATACAGCTTCCTGTATTTATCAGTGCCACACCAAAAAATTCTCTTCCCTCCCCAGCCCGTTTTCCATGCTTCATAGCTGAACATTTTATAACCTGCAACCCCAACCACCCCCGCCCCCGCTCCACATTTTGAGACGGGCTACAGGCCTGGGAAACTCAGCTCTGCATTGGCTGCCGCTGGGGAGAGAAACAGTGCCGCAGAAAAGCCATCCCCAAGTTGGTTGGAAAGGCGGCATGCGTGCGGCGAAGTCCTTGTCTGGAGCTCTCCTCCCCGTGGCAAGGGTGGAGGGAGGAGGCAAGCAGAGGGTTAAGGCGAGGGAGTGGGGTTTCCTAGAGAGGCTGGCTTGGCGGGAGGCCCTCCGTGAGGATGGCCCCCTCCCTCTGAAGGCAGCCTTGGCTTTAGAGAGCTGCTGGATGGTGAGTGTGCAGCAGCCAGAGGGGAAGGCGCCGGGGGCAGGGGATGTTGAGAAGATTGGGTGGGGGAGAGCCTCTGAGGGGCCCCCCCAATGCGGGGGCCCCAAGACAACGGCCTCCCCCTGCCTAATTGTAGTTACGCCCCTGCAACACATACACACAACACACAACACACATTTGTGCAAATGTCATTCTTAGAACTCCTAAGTTACTGACTCATTTAGAATTCCTCAGTTACAGATTGGACTGACTCACCACTGAATTCATCACTGTTAGGACTCACCAGCAGCCTTGTGGTTGTTGATGGCCACCCCCACACCATGTCTTCATCTTGCAAGAAAGCTTGAAAACAGTCTGTTCCTTTTTAGCTCTGACCCTCAATTATTCTTTATTATGGTCATAGACCAGCATAAAGTATAAGGGGTAGTAACATATTAAAAGTGAGAGTAGATAAAAAGTACACAGGGTGATTACATATGGTACGTACGGTACTTAAGGTACATAACAATACTAAAAATAATAAGAATAGTAGAAAGTACACAAGAAGCATGAGGGCATAAAAACCTGTAATAAAAGTCATACAAGTGCATAAAGGCATAAAAAGGGATCGGGGGCATAAAAATGGATGTAAAAAGATGAAAAGACATGAAAAGTCAAAAATACATAATAGCCTAAGTAGTAAAACTGGATAATGGCCAGACTGTAGGGCTGCTCTGATCCTTAATTTATTGTGGACTGCCTCTTTGGATAGTCCACCAGTTTGGTTTCCTCAGATTTTTTCATGTGGTGAGACTTCAACTGCTGGGAAATTAACATGTGAAATTCCTCCACTCAACATGTTTGGCCCTATTTTGAGTCAGGTCAGAGCCAGATGTATGCCAGAGCAGCCTGAACAGCATACTTTCACCATATGCTTTAGCAAAAAAGGAGGGGGGGGGGGAATAAAGGTGCTTTTGAGCAAACATTGAAATATATTTTCACCTCATAGTTTAGAGGTGAAAAAGATTGTTAAATATTACAAACAGAGGTTACAGAACTAGACCAATGTAGTTGCTTTGTGTAAATCATCTTGAAACCCATTTTTGTGTAAAACAGTATACAAAAAATGTTAGTGGTTTCCAGGCGCTCAGTATGTTCTACTCTGTTGAGTCTGGCATTTCTTTGCATTAAACTCCAAAACACAAGTCCTTTATTAAGGCTACGTTAGAAATAGCTTAAAAGAAAAAAGAGAAAAAAAGAGAGGCTATATCTGCAGTGACAAGTGATATGAAAATGGAAGTCAAGCCAGCCCTTAACTGTTGCAGACTGAAAATACTTACCTAATGTTGGATATGAAATAGCAGTGAACCACTTATCGCCTTCAGTACATTTCTCAAATATCCCTGTTCTATCTTGCAAGAAAAGAGCAAAGCAGGGATAAAATAAATTGTGCCACGTTTTGTTTCACTTCTCTCTTTTGGCTCATGTTTGTGGGCCATATATTGTTAGCTTCATTCAAGGAGAAATGCTTGAGTTTATCATTTACACATTCTTATTTTGCATTTTTATGTCTAAAAAGCAAAGGTGAAATAGTAAAACTGTTCTAAAAGAAAGACTGTATGAAAGATGGGGAGCCTTATTGCCAGAAGATGGAATTGGTGCTTGAAGGTACTTGATGAAAGCCCAATAATGCATTTAGCCAAACACTGCTCTTCTCTAGCCTTCATTCATCTGCAGAGTTGAGTCCTAAAGAAGGGCAAATGGAGGATGTTAACCAGATGATTCTGAAAGGCATGGGGGGAGGGGGTTAGGAGGATTGGGGGCAGCTTTGCTTCCTTTCTGGTCAGATTTAGAATCTCTTTTCATCTGAAGCAAAGGAGGAGGGGAAAAACCCACCACTAATGCATGGATGTAAGCTAGTAACCATGGAGGGACTTCACTGAAGTCTAGGGAAGAGCATGGAGGAATATTGGGAGTGCCCTCCTACACTGAGCATGGTGGTGGTGAGGAGGTTTGCTGAAGAGGGGGGATCTTTTGTGGTTCTGGTTGCCTTGTGTAAAGCTGAGGAGCAGCAGCATGCCTGGCAAATCCCCCGGGTCATTAAGGAGAAGAAGCGGAGACTGGCATGTGTCACCCCAGTCTCCAGTGCATGGGGTGCCACCTCTCCCCTCGTGGTAGTGGGGGGACCTCACGGCTGAGGGGGGAAGTGCCTCTAAATTCCTTGAGGTCTGGGCTCCAAAATGACCTAGGTGTGCCACTGCTATCCAGTGCTGTCTTTATGCACATCTTTACAATATGTATATGTTACTTGGTAGATGTTTGATAACCTGTGGTTTGGGGGTTTTTTTTTGGTCCTGACTGAGAGGATTATGAGGCCCATTTGGCTTGATGGGCCACAAGTTTTGCAAGACCTGCTATAGTCCCCCCGCCCCCGTTTATTGTATTGGTATTAAACGTGTTGCCACTGCATTGGCAGTTTGCTTGCCTAGGTTGTTCTAGACAATACTAACCATCATAGGAGTGTACAGTGTACACAGGTACATATAGTCACATGCTATGTTGAACACAGGTACAAAAGTACACTTCCTATCTGTATCATGCATTTAAGGGAGCTGCACCCATGTTCACTTCTAAAATGAACACAGGTATATTCACACAAATACATGTACGAGTGTACAGAGCACTATTTCCTGTAAGAGGGAATCCCAGATGTTATTAATTACAGTTCCCAGAATCCCCAGCTGTAGTGGGCTTTGGCTGAGGATGTTGGGAATTGTAGTCAACAACTTCTGGGATTTTCTGTTACAGGGAACAGTGGTGCAGACATCTGTACACTGGCAGAACATTTTGAGCCTGCTCTCACAAGCAGCCAAGCCTGTGAGAACTGCTGGGATCCACATAGATCGCAGCTGTTCCTTGGCACCATACCCAGTGCCAAAGCCCAGTTCTTAGCCTGAGTTAACAAAGCAAGTGCACCATTAACCCAGGCTCTGGGATTGTGTGTCAGCACGGGCTGAGTGCAACCCACACTGACACAGAGATGAACGCCTAGAGCGACAGTCTTCCAGGGGAATTCCCCAATGCGCCACTCTTGTCACGCAGTACATTGTGGGATTCCCCTGGCCTCTGGAACCGGTCGCCGCTGTGTGCGGCGGTGTGGCTGAGACAGTCCGGATCATCTGCATGGAATGGAGGCTTAACTCTACCTTTCCTCCACCCACCTGCCTGCGTGATGGTGTGAAAGGCCCCAATATTTGAATAGGGCTTCTGGCAGAAAAGCATATTAAGCTCTGCTTTGGGATGGGGCAAGATGGCTGTTGCATGGAATAAACCATGACATCTGATGAATGTCTTTAACCTGACTTTAACTTGTTTACTTAATTTGGTTAATTTTATTACTTTTATGGTGTATTGTATCTATTTATTGTTGTGAGCCGTCCCGAGCAGTAGTGTCCTGGAGGGGCAAGGTATAATATTTTGAAAGAATGAAAGAATGAAGATTCTTAACTTCAGGTTTTTATTTTGGCATGAAATCACCAAAACTGCTTGCATTTCATCTGCCAGGGCATGTTTCTAGGCCTGGAGTAATAAAGTTTTGTGTTCTTCCTCTTAAAAGCTGAGAATGAACACATGGTATGTACTAATGGAAGTTGATTATTGAATCCTGCATGCCGACTGTAGAGTGGCGTTAACTTATTTTCACCTTGAATAATATCTTTATACTTCTGTTCACTTCTCATCCGTTGTGTAGTGCACAAAGGCAGCTCTGTATTTCATGTATAATTAGCTGACCTTGTTTTCCCAACTAGTCTGAGTCAGAGGGCAAAGATTTCCATTTCTGATTGTTGTACTCTGTTTGCTAAAATAATTTATGAAGTAGATAATAAATGGAGAATCATTATGAGTTCTGGGTGGGGGGGAAATCTCAGCAGCAGCAGCAGCAAATAATAGATATGAATTTGTTTCACCTACATATGAGATCTCATTTGCGTCTCCTCCTGTACTACAGCCCCTGATTGTGTCCTGTAATGATTATGCTATTGCTTTGAGGTATTACAAATAAGCCACATCTATTTGCAGACAAAGAATTAGCTTCATGTTATTTGGAAGGAGCTGTGAGCGTAATTACTGTTCAGTTCCATTGAAACAGGTCACTTAAAGGCAGAATAAATTCCAGTTTTCTCTAGTCAAACAATTGCACAGAAATAACAAAGAAACTGCCTCTTAATCTGAATACTGTAGAAATGGCTAGCTTGTGGGGGGAAAGTGAGTTTAGTAACTGTCAGAAGAAGCTGAAAAACTCCAGCATTTCATTTTAAATTTTTTGACAGCCTTCTGTAAAAACAAAAAAAAGGGGGAACCCCCTTCAAATTCCTTGGATAGCAACCAGACCCAGACTAGACTGTCATCAGCAGATCTGGGTGATATTATTATCTTATAATGTGGCTAAGTTTTGTTTGGTAACCAGCAAAATTTACCAGGAGCTCATTATAAATTCAATTTAGCTTTTCTGTTTTGAGGTTTGATTTGCTATTATTATATTACAAATTTTATGGTTCACTCTGTTGGGCTTCTATGTGAATGTATTATAATTGTACTGGTCTGTGACTATAATAAAGTATTATTTGATTTGTTTTGGGTGAAGGTATCCAGAGATAATGCTGCTTGCAGCAGAGAAGCAGTGAATAGTGGCTCACATCCTAACTTACATTGCATGTGTGTAATCAAAAGAAGCATGCATGCAATGGATGCATTCCTGCTTCTTAAGCATGGGTGCTTGTGTGTGAAGTTTTCATCAATCTCCCCTTTCCTAGAAACACTCTGTGCAATGTGCAGATATTTCCCTGAGGGCTGCACGACCCTCAAGAAAATATTTGTGGTTTGCAGAAGAACTCTGTGTAACTTTTATTCTAAATAGAAAAGATATGTCTTTTTCACAGATTACCAGCAGATGGCACTATGAACTTATGCAGTATTTATTAAATGTCATCTAGACACCCCCGTTATAACTCCCATTGGCATTTGTGCTGAAGTTGAAATAAATAGCCACCTGGAAGAGCCCATGGATTTATTGGGAAAGGAAATCATTCCAGAGAAGCAAATTGTTCTTTGGTCAAGGGTACACAACAGCAACATCCCCTGGTAGAACTTTGAAAGAAACACAAGATATTGCCGCTTAAATAGTAATATCTTAGTCTTGGTGACTCACATGATCTGAAGGGCAAAGTGTTTTGGGGGAAAAATTCATATTCATGGGCACTAGTACTAACACCAAATACTTAGCAACCAGGTGCCTAGGATTTCCCCTCAGTCCTGTTTTGCAAAATGTTGATTTATTAATCAATACATTTTTTCCCTTTTGATCAAATGATCTCCAAGGTATCTTATACAGATCACAGCACTACAATGCTAAATAATTATCTGGTGGTGCTGGGGTCCAAGAGAGATGCTGGGAATGTTATCCCTAGTAATCTGGTGCTCCTGCCGCTCGTGCTGCTGCCTTAATAGGGCCTGCTGAGCACAGAAGAAATAGACCCCCAAGGAAGTACAGACCTCTAAGGAAGAATGCTTCCAGGCAGCATTGGATAGAACTGTCGGTGGTGGAGCTTCTAGGAACATAGGAAGCTGCTTTCAACCAAGTCATACCATTGGTCTATCTCGTTCAGTATTGTCTAATGTCTACACAGACTGGCAGCGGCTTCTCCAAGGTTGCAAGCAGGAGTTTCACTCAGCCCTATCTTGGAGGAGGGAGGGAACCTGGAACCTTCTGCATGCAACCCTAATAAGGCTAGATGAAGTACAGTGGTGGGTTGCTAAGAGAGCCTCGGTATATGTGTGTGAGAGAAGTATGTGTATGTATTAATCTAAAAAGTACAACATACAAACATATATACAGTACCTGTCCTTATTGGAGAACACTCTTGTGATAAGTTAATTTGGATGCTATCATGGGGAGATGTGATGTTAACATTTCTCTGTTGCTTTCTGGTGTTCCTGCAACAGGATATGCAATTAAAATGAATAGGATATCTTATTTATGCAATCTTATTTAATAGGATGTTCAGTCGTATGATATCAGCCTTCTGAAGTTGGCTTGTAAATGGAGAATACCATGTAATGGAATTAACTCTTTGTTTGCTAAAACAAGTATGGCATATGTACTTAAGTATCCATGGGTTTTAATACTGTGGTTTTTAAAAATGGTATATGATGCTTAACAGTTTACTGATTGCAAACTCAATTTAAACCCCCCCAACTTATTTCAGTTTAAACCATGTTTGTCCTACCAACCTTGACAGAGTAATTTCAGTTTGTATGCAGAAAATGTTTGCAACCCTACTGGTCCTTGAGAGAAAATGGAACAGATTATTTGATACATTTAATTAGTGATTGACATTTATAGGCCCTTCTTTAAAGATTCATTTAAAATATATTCTTCTTCACTCTTTCCTTTTCTGTCCATTTGCCTCTAATAACTATATTTCTCTCTTTCTAATTTCCAGTAAATATTTTCTCTCCTTATAATTTTCAATAAAAATGAACTAAAATGTTTTGATATAGTTCTATTTGAGTGTGTGTTTTTGGCAGTAGCAGTACATAAACAGGGATCAGAATGTTGACCAATAGCCTGACTAGTGCTGGGCACAAAAGAAGCACGTGGGTATCAGCTACTTCCCATTTCAGCAGCATGGGTACTCATGGGAAGGGGAACAATGTTCAGCTATCTCCCCTTTTGGCAGAAGCACTCTGTGCAACACACAAATAAATCCCCAAAGGTAGTGCAGCTCTTAGAAACATATGGTAGCACAGAGTTCTTCCATAGGCAGGGGAGACCGGAGAAAATCTCCCCCTGCACGTGAGCAATGCACTGCTGAAGCAGAAGTGTAGCAACTGTACACTTTTGGCTTCACACAAGCAGCGTTAAGATGTCAGCCATTATTTTTGAAAACTCTGCAGAATCTATCTCAATCTGTTAGAATGATCTGTCTATCATGATCTGTTGGAGTGGATAGAGATTTTTTTTCTCCCTCTCTTAACATTAGAACCAAGGGTCATCCCATGAAACTGATTGCCAAGAAATTTAGGACCAACAAAAGGAAGTAGTTTTACACACAGTTCATAATTAAACTGTGGAATTCTTTGCCATAGGATGTGGTGATGGCCATTAGTTTGGATGGCTTTAAAAGAGGCTTAGACAAATTCATGGAGGACACGCTGTAGGCTACCTCCAGCCTCAGAGACACAATGCCTCTCAATACCAGTTGCAAGAGAGCAACAGCAAGAGAGAGGGCATGCCCTCACCGCTTGCTTGTGAGTTCCCCAGAGGTTTCTGGTGGGTCACTGTGTGAAACAGGATGCTGGACTGGATAGGCCTTGGGCCTGCTCCAGCAGGGCTGTTCTTATGTTCTAACCATGCCAATTTCTGTGAAAACATGCCTGTTTCATAAACACGTATTGGTGTTTTTTAAATGTAATATATCAAATTATATAATATATTATCAGATTAGTACACCATATGTCACAAAAAATTATTTAAATATAGAAGAAAAACACAAGACTAAGGTCATTCACACGACCAGTTCCACTGAGATGGGGAAAAACCTGGATCTTACCCACATGATGATGATGATGATAAACAAACTCTATTTTTTAGCCTCCCCAAAACTAATTATTATCTGGGCGGCTTACAACACAACATTAAAACATAGATAAAAACACCAAACACATTAAATCATAACATACCAAAAGGTGTGTGGGGGTGGGGAGAAGAAAATATAAAATAAAATACAAAACAATTGCAAATATATATTTTAAAAATCAGTTAAAATCCAATCAAAATTTAAAAGGCCGGAGTGAATAAAAAGTTCTTTACTTGGCTAACTGATTGCTGTTTCGTTTGTGCGCTGCCCTTTGCGTTCCCGCATGATTGGCACTGCAGCGAGCAGCACAGCACTCCAGAGGCAGGTGGGGGGAAAGAAGCCTGGATGCCAGGAGTCCCACAATACACCATGTGAGCACTGCAGTGCATTGGAGAATTCCTGCTGCTGGGATGCTTCTTACCCCTGGCTCTGTGGTGTGTATGGCTGCCAGCAGCCCACTCACTCATGTGAACCCGATCGAAGGCTCACACGCATCCTGGTCTTAGAACCTGGGCTACCCAGTGGAGGAGAACGATCCCGGCGGTTTTCACAACCCACCCTGCCCGGGCTAGCAGTGCTCCTACACAGGTAGGTCTAGTCATGAGAATAGCCTTACTATATGGTTGCTCCTGTCCTCTTCTGCAACCTCCCCAGCTTTCCCTTGCTTGGTGTTCAATGCATTGGAGCTTCCTCTAATACCCATCTCCATTGGCTGCCTTCCCATTCATGTAGAGCTGTGCTTGCTATATTTGAAACGCTTCTAAGTGTGCAAAGAGGCATCTTTTGAATCTCTTCGATTTAGCATGGGGAAAGGAACTGTTCTGATTCAATCCTAGCATCCCTTGTTGCTGGTTTCTCCCTTCTGTTTCTTTTTAGATTGTCAGCGCTTTTGGCAACTGGGAACTATTTTCTTGTACTTCTTATCATTTTTTCATTGTTTTTGCTATGTAAACTACTTTGTGAACTTGTTGTTGACAAACAGTATCTACTACTACTGCTGCTGCTGCTACTACTACCACCACCAGTGAGAGGTGGACTTTTCTATCCCGGTTGTAATTATCCCCCCATGCTCCTTTGTAGTGGCAGCTGGTAAGTGCACAGGCCTTCCTTTTCTCCCGGAATGGTGTTTGGGAGCTCCTTCATATAAGCCATAGTAACTTATAATGATATGTTGCCAGCCAGTAAAGCTCAAAAGTAGTTTGGAATCCAAGTCTAATTCCATCCTTTTTTATGGCAGTTTGTTTCTGTAGTGTGTTGATGAGAGGAGAGCTGGTCTTGTGGTAGCACGCATGACTTGTCCCCTTTGCTATGCAGGGTCTGTCCTGGTTGCATATGAATGCGAGACTAGAAGCACTGTAAGATATTTCCCTTGGGATGGAGCCACTCTGGGAAGAGCAGAAGGTTCCAAGTTCCCTCCCTGGCTTCTCCAAGATAGGGCTGAGTGAGATTTCTGCCTGCAACCTTGGAGAAGCTGCTGTCAGTCTGTGAAGACAATATGAGCTAGATAGACCAATGGTCTGACTCAGTATATGGCAGCTTCCTATGTTCCTCTGAGCCTGCCTCTGGCTTCCTGTTGCTGCTGCCTATGGAGAGACGGTGTTTTCAGCCTACAAATATTCACTGTAGTTTTTCACTGCTGGGACTGATTTGGGGTCAGAACATACATTAATGTATGTAGGCTACAAGTAAATAGTTCAGTTGTTCAGGGCTTGAAAGTGACATCAGGATCTTTGTCTTTTACTTTTGGAACCACACCAAGGTCACATATTGGTTTTGAAGCTCTCCCAAGTTTAATAAGAGATTTCCCATGTGAAATGTTTGAGAAACACTCAAATCCTGACTGAATACATGAAGCTGATTGTACGGAAGTGTCCATACGCATATCACATCGTATATGGAAAGCTAAGCAAATGTGCTTGTTCCTAACTCTTCAAATTTCCATCTATACCCTCACAAAAGAAATCTTCCAGATGATATCGGCATGGGAAATCTTGACAAATAGGAAGGTCTACATACATTTTGTTTTAAACTTTATTTGCATTATTGGCAGCTGTGTCACCATAGTGGTTCATAGTTGTTATATGACAAGTGAAGAGCAGGTTAAACATGTTTTCTGCCTTCCTGTAACTAGCTCAAAAGGACCAGCTCAATAACTCATCTTACTGACTACAGAATTTGTAGGCACACCAATTGAAAAAAAGAAAAAGAAAAAGTGACAATACATATGACTGGATTAGATTGATTGGAAATAGCTGGGAACTTGCACACTCAGCTACAAGGCAGCATCAAGGCAGCATCAAGGCAGCAGCAGACAAATGGTCTGCCCCACCATGGAAAGGAAAACAGCTCCATGAACTTATGAGATGTCAGCCAGAGCCGAAAGTGGAAACCCTGTATGGACATGGGGTTCTGGATAACTGCACTGGTTTATGACAATGTGATATCTTTGGAAGATTCTGATATTTAAAAGCATCATGTAAACATCATTACACATCATTTTAGCTTGCAGAATATCACTAGACTTATATATTTTCAGTTAAACCTGATGGCTAACATATATTGAGTTGAAATGAAATAATATTAAAAAGAAAAATGACTGGGGAAATGCTATGATGTTTCATTTAAAAAATTATGTGAAATCATTTTGTATCGGATGAATCAGCACTGTAGAAATGCTGTCTAACTAGTACAATGACTCTGAGAAATGTCGTGTTCTTAAGCATAAATTAGATTGATGGCAACATCTTGTTACGGAGAATCACAGAGGTTCACATGACAAGCACTAGAGCAACTGTTCTCACCAGAATTGTACTCCAAATGATAACCATTTATCAGACAGATGGAAACAAACTGTGCACAATAAAATGAAGAGGAAATGAGATTACTCAAGGATCTTTGCAAAAAGTGATAAGTAGATAATAAAGTATGTTCTGGGAAATAATATAAATACAAAATTAATGACTTAAAATGGCTTACATAGATATCCATGAGTACATCTTTGGCTAAGAAACTTTTTCAATATTTTATCCCTCCAATTTCTCCCCACCCCACTTAGGAGCATACTTCATGGGCATGCAAAAACTAGGGATGGGGTGGAGAGACCTTTTGGGTGAACCTCTTTCATGACATATGCAAAACTACACAGAATAAGAAGGCATTCTTCTTACTCTGTGTAGTTTTGCATATGTCAAAATGGCCTTGCCATTCTGTAAGGAGAAGCCTCAATGTTGAGAAGGCATTCTTCTCAACATTGAGGCTTCTCCTTACAGAATGGCAAGGCTGTTCCTTAAATGAAGTTTACAAGTTTCTAACCTGAAGTGGCATTGTAGACCTTGCAAAAATGGCCATTTGGCTAAACTAACTCTAATCCAAGCCAGTTTGTAACACAAGAAGATCCATTTCTTAGGTGGATTAGGAACAAGGCTTGAACTCAGCACTCCATTATTCACTTGTCAGTCTTCCAAAACAAATAACCCCTTCAAAGCATTTGTCAAAATTATGGTCATGCTTGATAGAAGTACATTAAAGCTGTTCTCATGAGCCGCCTAACCCAGTCTGGGGCAGCCCAGCTGAGTTTAGGTTACTTGTGTGGAGTGCCAGGGTCACTCATGATCCTCGCACTCCCACCCAGCCTTACCCTACTTTTTACCCTGGGGTTTAGATAGGGTTTGGGGCATGAGTGCACCCTTAACCCTGGCACCAGGGTCATGTGTATGTTCAGACTGCGTACACCAAGCCGGACAGCAAGAATACCCATCTGAGGGAGGATCCCTCAGTGCAATGCAGTGCAGTCGTCCTAGTGCAGTGCATTGAGGAATGCTGGAGGACTTCCTCCTCCAGCTCCCTGCTCTGCCGCTTGCTGCGGTGCTGCTCATATGCCACAGTGAGTGGCAGAGCAAAATGGGGAGAAAGATCATGTACGGGGAAGCAGGCAGGAGCCTTCCTCTCCTCCAGCCCTCCACACTGCTGGTGGTTGTGGTTGTGTGCATGATCTCATAGAGGTCATTCACACAACTCTAAACTCTGTCCTACCTACGTTTGGGAGCTGTATGTGTACCCAATTTTTGGTTGCATGCAAGCAAACAACTAGGTAGGAGGAGGGAAAAGTGATTGTGTGGAGTCAAGGTAGGAGGAAAAGTTTGATTGCACACAGTCACTTCTTGGGTAGGAGACAGTTTTTGGTTTTGTGAATGACCTCATTAGCATTATCTGTATACCGCTTTTCAACAAATAACTTCTTCAAGTTATTTACATATAAAAAAGAATACTTACAAAAAAGATGTCCCCAAAGTGCTCATCATCTAAAAGGATGCATACAGTAGACTTCAGCAACAGCCCCTGCAGAAATCCAATGCTGGGTTGAATAGGGACAGTTGTTCTCTGCTAAATATAAGAGAGCCACCACTTTAAGGGATGCTTTTTTGCCTTAGCTGGCTTTTCTTTCCCTTAGGCCAATTTTCTTTTTATTGACATTGAGGTCATCTACCCAATAAAAAACTGTGTTCTACCTGGGTTTGGAAGCTATGTGTGCTCTCAATTTTTGGTTATGTGGAAGCAAGGTAGGAGGATGAGTGACCTCAATGTGTGCTAATGAGGAGCTAGGACAGTTTAAGAAGTTAGAGATAGAACTCATGATCTGTTCCATTTCCATAGTTATCTGTAAGCTGAATTCTGGTTTACAGAGACAAATCCATTGCAGAGACATGTCATTTTTTTTTGCCCTGTTCATGTGACATGATGTGTACAGGCAATGTATTGAGGAGTACATTGTGCATGTTGGAATCATGTTCATTTACTCCACTCTCAACCCATGAGTAGAGTAGATTCAACAGAGCTTGTGAACAGATCCTACATGTGTACAAATGATACAAGTGTAGATGTGAGTGAGCAAGTACTCTGCTTTTGGCAGGGCACCTGATTGCTCAGTCTATGCATGAACAGTTTGCACGCTTGTCTCTTCCCAAGCTCTATTGAAGGTGCATGAGGTAGAGGCCAGTAGACATGATCCCAACATCTACACACACACACACACACACACACACACACACACACACACACACACACTCATTCTCTATACAGTGAAGAGGACATGATAATTGCCTGCTGAATTTGTGAAATGGCTCCATTTAATGGTTCTTGAAGAGGTGCTCTTGAGACAATGAAGCTATTCACATGATTGCTCAAAACCGGGCTATGGGAGCCCAGCCCTGTTTTGAGCAATTGTGAGAACCACCAGGCTCGTGTCAACCGCGACTGCTTGCAGCTGCAGCTGACACACTTGGGTGGGGGGGAGAGGGGAGGAGGGACCCCAGTGCCTTTCAGGGGGCCGAGGCACCGCATGGTGGTACTCCCCTTCCCCCGGGGCTCCAAACGGAGCCACAGTCAGGCATGGGAGCGCCCGACCGGAGCAGCTGGTCGTCTGGGTGGCTTATGCAGCAGCCCAGCAATGAGCAACTGCTCGTGTGTGGGGAGAGCAGGCTAAGCCCGCTCTCTCCACACAAATCCCGTCTGGCTCTTCATACTCAACATGTGAAGCGCCTCAATATGAAAGTTCTGATTGTGGTGATAAGATTTCTGGCAGCATGTTCAAACATGCAAGTCACTGTTTGGTTTAGCAGTCAACCAAGTGAGATATATGCACATGTGAGCCTCCCTTATGATGGTCGTTTTGAAATTGCTCTGAATTTCAAGCTTGGCATTTCAGGGTGTGCAAGCTAGTAGAAAATTTGTTGTGAGTGCAGGGAACTGACACCTTGTTATTTGCTTGAATTGAAAATGTCTGCTATGTAAAACTGTTTATGCTAGATTAAAACAAGTGACCAGTTTGCATAAGGGTAATGGACCTTACCACTCATCCTATCCACCTCATCATCAAACAGAGTGTTTGTTCCAGGGCATCTAGTTGAAAAGAAGTATACCAGAAACTTAAATCTTGTCTATGTTGATAGTTCTGATGACACTGTTATAGAACCAGCTCCTGTGGCATAAGGTAAGTAAAAGACCAAGTTGTACTAAGGTCAATTCTAGTGTAACATCTGATGTGAACAAGAAATGCATACATGGAAAATGCTCAACAGAAATTGGTTACACACATAACTTTGGGCCTGGATGGGTCTCCTTTTGGTTTCGAAGTGGAAATTCAGCTCTGTAAAGGTTATACAAATAACACGATTTCTGATGTAGCAGTTGTACATATATGCACTCACAGAGTATAATACTTTGAAAAGCAAAACTGTGAAATGTTACAACAGCAGAGGCTTGCATGCCGTGCCTTGCTTGGCTGGGTAAACATATACATTACTTTTTCTAAAAGGGGAATACTAGATGAAGATATTGTATTACT
This sequence comes from Hemicordylus capensis, assembly GCF_027244095.1. Taxonomy (NCBI): domain Eukaryota; kingdom Metazoa; phylum Chordata; class Lepidosauria; order Squamata; family Cordylidae; genus Hemicordylus; species Hemicordylus capensis. The sequence goes on along the minus strand of NC_069659.1, from coordinate 241,457,557 downwards.
AATGAGAAGAATAGGATCTCCAGTATGAGCTACAGATGCGGTTCATTAGGTGAGGAGAAGTTAGCAAGAGAGAGCAGGGATGTGCAATTTGATTCATAAAATAAAGAGGCCGATTCGCTTTACAACTATGACAACAAAAACAATTTATATACTGCTTTTCAGCTTTAGAATCTAATTAGCCCTGATTCAATGCAAATTGATTTGTGTGATTTGAGAAGCCATTCTGGTGGGGTTTCCCCCTTGCTAATTTGTTTTATGGCACTGGCTTCCAATTGCCTTGAGATCTTCTTTTTTCTTGCTTGGCTTGTTGTCATTCAAATTAAGTATTGTCATGGGCAACTGTGCCCCCATTGGTTGGGAGGAGGGAGGGGGAACAAAAAATGAGGAAATTTCAAAATGTTTTTAAAGGGCCTGGGATGCAGAGAGTGCCCTTAGTGTGCCCTTGGAAGATACATCAAGAGAGGAGAAAAGAAAGAATTAAGAAGTTTTGATTTTGTGTTTTTCTTTTCTCTGCACTGAGTAAAATATGCTGTGCTATTGCTTCTATATTAACTATCTGGTTTTCCTGGATCTCAGATTGACAAAGTCACAACTTGGATACCTTCCTTCCTTCCTTCCTTGAGTTATGGTTTGGTTTGGTTTGTGTTGTGGCATTGGATGGTGAAAGCTCATCTCATTTCAGCTCGGCTCTCTTTCTGTCTCTCCCTCTCCCTTTCGCCATAATATTTTCTTGGCGATTGCTAGGAAATGAGCTCCATGTCTGGCCTTGAGAGATTAACTTGTGCTTCATTAACTGCTCTGCAATCTGCATTCTACATTGCACGGTGTTTTCACTCTGTCAAAATGTGGATGGAGACATTGCTGTAGTTGAACTTATGGCTGTGCCTGCTGCTGCCAAGGGTGCTGCTGTGGCAGCCATTGCAATGCTGGGAAGTAAGGACGGAATCATAATTGTGTGTGAGAGAGCAACTAGTGTCAATGATGTTATTGCAGCACAGGCACTGTGGCTGGTATCAGATTCTGGCTCAGTGATTCTTTTTTGGCTACCTTTGGATTGTGTGTTTGGCAAAACACACACTCAGAGACATCAGTTTTGAATGGTATAGAAATATGTTACATTGAATAAATAAAATCCGTTCTGTGTTGGGAGGGACTGTGTGTGCTGCAGTGGCTCCAAGGCAGGGTTTCAAAACGTGTACTCTGCTTCTTTCACCCATAGGAACAATGGAGAACTTGAATGACCACATTGTTCTTCGTAAGTAGGTTCTAAGGAAACCAAAGTAGGTTGGATGGTACGGCATGATGGGTACTACCTACCTCCTAACCTACAAAAGAAATGGGCAAACAGCCGATTACATTTTTTATTTTAACCTAAACCCCCATAGGATTCAATGGGTTTAAAAAAAGAAAGAAAGAAAATATTGCCCACTTGCCCATTACTTTTGTGGATTGAGTGGTAGGTAGCACCCATCATGTCCTACCACCCAACCCATTTTGGTGTCCTGAAGACCTATCCATGGGGAACAGTGGGGTGATTCAAATTCCCCATTGCTCCCTATGGGTGAATCATGAATTGTTTTTTACAATTTTTTAAATCGATTCATCAAACCGGTCAGCAGTGGCCAGCTGGTTTGATGAATTGATTCAAATTTTTGCGAATTGATTTGAGTTCAACTTGAATAGCAAAAAATGATTTGTGCACAGCTGTAGCAGAGCGCTTTTCATCTGTTAATGTAAAACAGCTAAACAAGAGAGATTAGAGAAAAAAATGTTGTTTCCTTTTTTCCTCCTGAATGATAGACAACATGTCTAATTCTTTATTATTTATTATTTCTCTGTGTTTATTTATTATTTCTCTGTGTAAACCTCACTGAGCCATTTTTGGAAGGGCAGTATAAAAATCGAATAAATAATAATTCTATGACTGATAAAAAAAAAATCTAGCCAGCAGTTCCTGAACAACTGGAACTAAGAAAACTATGTCCTCAGAAAGCTTGGTGTCTCTGGATTAGGGCTCTGATCCAATCTTTCTTGGAGATGCTGGAAGCTTAGTGGACAGAGGCAGCTCCAAGTGTTCAAAGAGTCACACATTCCAGACTTTTCTTTGTTGAAATGAATGAATGAGAAATGAGTATACATCACAGAACATACAGGGCTCTGGATTAGGGTTGTTGCTTAGACTAAGCCACCTTTGAGCTACATCACAACTGCAGGCTCCACACACAAACACTGGGTTGTATCCAGTGCCACACACATTGGTGCATTATAGCTAGATTGTGAGAGAAATTAACTCAGATTACTTGACTGCCTCCTGCAACTTTCCTTTTCATTTTTGCATGCTGATTGCATAGTGTTATGCAGATTGTGGATTGTCTACAGATAGATGGTCTGGGTAGATTGCTTTTATCTGTATCTCTCTCCATATCTGTATCCATATCCATGTCTGTATCTAGCTCTACTTTTACATCTAAATTGGGGTGGCACATTGGAAATTAGAACTACAAGATGTTATTTGTCCATTATAGATTACATGTGCTTTGAGGTCAGGTGAAATAACATGGAGCTAGATAAGGAAATAAAGAACAAAAGATGTGAATTACAAGGACCTGTGTGACTGGTACTCCAAAATCCTTGGTTATTTCTCTAGTTAGGTTCTATGCTCTTATGCAGCATTAAAGCTGACATCTCAAGAACTCTGTAAATTCACTAGCAAAAAGTCCTATGTTTAATATTGATAGGTTTCGTCGAGAAGAAATTACTAGTTATCTATACATCTAATAAAGATATACTCACATCTGAATAAATATTATAGTGCTTAGGCAGTACTTTCTTCATTATTGTGATTATAGAAGAGCTTTTGAAAACTATTTTTTACATATAACTCTTACTAGTTATCCAGGAATGCTTGCAGCCCTCTGTCAAATATACACTTGATGGCAAATCCAGGTTGGCAACACAGCTCTAAATGTTATTAAGTTAAGGGTGATTACCTCTTGAAAGTTGTCAGTATGAAGAGCTAGGATTATCTCTTGCCATCTCGTACCATCTACTATGGATGAGGTAGTACTGAGCAGCAATACAAGCGTACAAGAAGATGTGTGATGTTCCAAAACCTGACTTCTAGAAGCAAAAAGTGCACTTTACAGAGTGAGGAGCCGGAGTAACATAGAGAGGTCATTCACACGTCTGGGCGAGCGGAGAAGCAGGTGGGCAGGATGAAAGCCTGGATAAACTCACCTTCCCTCCCAGACAAGTGAATTCTTGTTTTGTGAGCACAAACCATGCTCCCAGATGAGTAGCACCACGTGCCGCAGCACACAGCTCTGGAGGCCGGGAATCCCACAATGCATTGCATGATGCACAATGCATTGGGGGATTCCCCCAAGAGACAGACACTCTAGGTGCCGATCTCTGTGTGCGGCCAGTCTGGAAATAGCTGATGCACACGAGCATCAAGCCTGGGTTAAGGGAGCGCTTGCTCCCTTAACCTCGGCTATCAGCCAGGCTAGGTGGGATCGGGCCTGATCCTGGCAGCTTTCACTTGCAGCCTCTCAGTCTGGGCATCCCTAGCCTGGGTTAGGCTGTGCGTGAGAACAGCCTCAGTGTCATGCTTTCTAATAATGTGAACAGAATTGTTATATTATAAATGCAGATGGTAAGATGCAGATGGAAAGCGGATGACTGCACAAACATTTCTGATAAAATTTGCTGTGCTCTGGAAAATTACAGGTCTCGTTCTTCTATGGAAGAAACTGTTAGTTCTCTCTCCATGGGATATTAATTAGCAAATTAAATCTTATCATTTAGTAATTTGTTGTGTGTCATATCCATATCCTTGTGGCAAATGTGTCTACGCTGTTTTATTTTAATTATTTTTGTCTTTCTGTTGGCTTTTTGGGGTTTTTTTGATAACTTGTTTCTTAAATATTAAATAATACATGGCCATTAACCATGTATAGTAGTGATATTAATTAGTTATTTAAATGCTTGTATTACATGATGCTTGAAGTTCAAGGATTGGTGCTCATGCAAATTACAATGTGGAAGCTAGAACACAGATATATTACCAGTAAATTATTTACTATGATTATAATCCCACACCACATTATGTGTATACTCATGCCCCATTGACTTGTCTTTAAAGGAACATAAATGCAGTCCGGATGCTTGTAACTTCACATTCCAAAATGCAAATCAGTTCTGTCTGAACTATTTTTAATTTCAATTTTAATTCATTTATATAAATTTCTCCCTGTCTAGAAAACCTTTGTAAAATTCATATTTGAACAGATTAAATATTATTCCTGAAGCATAGAGATTAACTTGTAAAATTTAAGCAGCAGTCTTAAATCTACACACTAGCTCTAAAGGACTGTTGGTTGATTGATCTATGATAAAATTAAGAAATATATTTTTTCTGTGAAAAAGTCCTCCACCATATGATTGATAAAAATCAATAACACGTTCAAAAACTAAAACAATGGTAATATCAAAACAACCCTTTAAAAACAATAAATTGCAAGTCTGCACCATATATGAATGAAAGCAGGGGGAGGAGCTAATATCCATGAGATTCCACCTTAATCTCACTTTCCCTGCGCACTGCTTCCGCCAGTCACATTCCAAACTGATAAACCATTTACTTTACAGATACTTCTGTGCCTTATGTTGAAGCACCCGGCAGCTCAGTCTGACTTAGACTTGCTTGTAGGGGTGTACAATTTGGATTTTCGGTGTTTCGATTCTGATCCAAATCGAAACACCCCGAATTTTTTTGGGGGGGGTCCGAATCTGACCCATCTGAATCACCTCAGATTCGATTCGAATCCGAATTAATCCAAATCTGAATAGATTCAGATCAAAAAACCGGGTCCCAGGGCCAAAAGAGTGGGGTGGGGTGGTAGTGCCTAATGGGTGGAGGCTACCATCCAAATTGCAGAGAAATTGGGCAAGGGCTGATTTTTGGTGAATTGTTGAAGTTTACACATCAGGTTTCCCCCCACAAGGTATAATGGAGGTGTCTTGCTTCACGTCAGGGGGAAAGGGGTGGCCTAGAGCGTTGTACCCATGGGGGTACAGTGTTCTGTTGTTTCTGAGGTGTTCTGAGGTTAGATTCTCTGGTAGCAAATGAGATTTTCAATACAAACCATGAATCCACTCTCATTTGCTACTAGAGAATCTACACTCAGAACACCTCAGAAACAATAGAACACTATACCCCATGGGTTAGCATGAGTTAGTGTAGATTCTCTCTCTCTCTCTCTCTCTCTCTCTCTCACACACACACACATACACACACACACACACACACACACACACACACACACACTCCCTTGGGTTAGATACATTTTTGAACACACATACCACCTGTTACAATGACCTCATATATTCATACAGCATCAGCAATGAAGAGCAAAAAGTGAGCTGTCACACTGGCAAGGAGCCCCCTCCCTCAGGAGCTCAGGGACATTTGTTTCCTCCTCCCTTGTTCAATTATAGCTATGCCCCTATGGCAAATACAGACATTTGAAATCTATGATATGCTCTTTTGATAATGCAGATTTATAGCTATCATACATCTCATATTCTTTAGAAGATTTGTTTGCAATGCATTTACATTCTATATGTCTCTTATGATGCAGTCACTTTTACAACTTTTGCAAGTTATCCAAGAACTGTGATTAGAATGATTAATTGCATAGGGGTCTGGCATAGACTTTGTATGAAAGCCCCAAACAATTTTAAATGTCCCTATTGCATTGCACAGTAAAACAGAGCTTTATGACACAACAGTGTCAAAATAAACAATTTGATTTATTGTCAGAACTTCATCTCTTTAGAACGGGTTCAAAGCCAGAATAACAGAGAAACATGTTTTGTTCCATATTTCCCTTTATGACCATTATGTTCTTTACCTTAGGTCATTTTTTTAAAAGGAAACTCTTGTGTATAAGTGAAAGCAGGACGAATGTGTACTCTGAGTTCAATAATTTCCATGGTGCAGACAGAACATATTTTTCTTTTTGCTATATGGTAAGGAAAATCTACTGGTGGAGAGAAGAATTTCTGAAATGTTTGCCATTTCATTTTCCCCTAGGCTGAAGACTGGTAAAATGTTATTGGAAATAAAAGACTCTTTTAGAAAAAATATTGCAGGCTGCATGATCCAGTACATGCTTGTGTTTATTTTGATTATCTTTAATGCTTTCCACAGTTTCCAAATATGCCTTCAAAACTTTTGAAAAGAGACTGCACCAGCACATTAATGGCTTCCAAACTTAATTCTACTCATAGGTTTTGTTTAGCTAAAGCTTGATTTTGCATTTTGTCTGAACTTGAGCCTGGCCACAATGTGGTTTGCTTGGACTCACAAACTGGATGTTGATTTGGAAACCAACATTGCGGTTCCTTGTTACATCTGAATTCATTATCACTGCACTGCCATTAGAACCACTGCTTCCTCTCAAGGTTGCTGCACCAGCGAGATGAGTGAACATATGAAGCTGAATCCTGAGCACCGGTGGGGGAGGGGGGGAAGCAGACAAGCAGCTCTAAACCATGGTTAGCTTGTTGTATATTTGGAAAGTCAAACCATGAAGTGAGTTCTTAAGTCTGTACAGCACAAACTATATATAGCATATCTTTGTGAAATGAAGATTTCACAAAGAAATCTTAGTTTCACTAAGATTTGGATTGAGCAAGAAAATATTGCTCAAGCTAGGATAGCTTTAGAGTGAGTTGGTCAACATCAGATCAGGGTTTAATTTTGTGCTATCTGGTAGAAAGGTATATGGCCTCTACTAAAGGTGCTCTTCAGATTGCCTTTGTTGACTTTAAATCTGTGTTTGAATTTATCCCTAGGCATAGATTGTGGAGAAAGTTTGAGTCTACCACCATTGACCGGTGCCTGCTAGTGTTTATCCACAGTCTTTTTGAAAACTCCTGTTTTAGAGTAAGATTAGAGTTGCTAATCCTCTGCATTCTTTTGCATCTTGCATGATCTTAAATTTCACCCTAGGCTTTTTATTCGCCCAAATAAAAGAGTTAACCTGTCTTTGCCATTCGTTTAATGTCTTCTCTTCAATTCTTTTTGGTAACATTTGAAATAAAAAGTTGATCCTAGGGAGGACATTCATTTTAACTGCTGAAATTCTCCCCAACGATGAAAGATTTAATTTTTCCACCTGTTCAGATCAGCCAGTATATTCTTCCATACCAGTGAGTAATTAATGTTGACTAAGTCTTTATTTACTGCTGTTACATCCCCAAATATTTTACTAGTTTAACGACTGGAATCCTGTTCTTTTTTCCAATTCTTTCCATTCTCCATATTTAATATTCCATGTTACCATCTGCATCTTACTATTATTCAATTTATATCCAGAAACCTTCCCATATTGCTGGATTTTCTCCATTACATAGTCCAGTGAGACCCCTGGTTAGGTAATTGTTAGTACTACATCATCTGCATATTACTTTATCTTATGCTTTTGCCTGGCCATCTTTCTTAATTCCTGATATTATTTCCTCCTGCTGGATCTCCCACTCCAATGGTTCCAAAGCCAAGATAAACAATAAGGGAGAAAGTGGGCATTCCTGTCTTGTACCTTTCGTAACGGAGCATATCTTTGATACTGCCCCATTTACTATTATTTTCACTTTCTGCTCTCAATAGATACTTTGGATCCAAGAAATGAAATTTGATCCACAACATCTTTTCCAGCACCATAGATATAAATTGCCATTCCAAATTATCAAAGGCCTTCTCAATCTCAACGTCAAGGAAAACCATCACTGTTTCCTTTCCCCTTGAAGTAATATTCTCAATGGCATTCAGAATATATCTTAATTTGTCTTTCATGTGCTTTTTTGGAACAAATTTAGTCTGATCATCATCCAAACTTTTTGACTAGAATTGCAGTTTTAAATGTTTTAATCTTTTAATTTTTGCTTTAATTTGTTTTATGTTGTAAACTGCCAAGAGACATCACTTTGGGGCAATGAACAAATATGAATAGATAGACTATTAAACAATGTATCTGAGAAATGGAGATACAAAAGCATTTGAGTTTGGTCTCTAATCACCTTCTCTTTGAGGGTGCAAGGAATGGATTTGTTCCAGCAATGTATCTTTTCAATCTCACAGTCCTGAATTTTTTTAAAGGGATTTTGCTTTGGCATGATTTAATGTTCTGCCATCCACCATTCTGGAGGACAGATTCTAGAGTATTCCTTGCTGTGAAAGTATTTATCCCTGTGAGGGGGAGGGAAGGTTGAGATGGTGGACCATATCCTTCTATATTGTCCCTCTTATTGAGATATACAGTATCCATTCTGATTTTATTACTCCCATTTTACAAAAAAGGCCAGGGATGTCAGACAAGTTTTATTTGTTATTTTCTTCTCTCTGATCAGAATTCATATATTATAGATCAGGCCTGCTCAACTTTGGCCCCCTCAGCTGTTTTTGGACTATATCTCCCATAATCCCCAGCCACAGTGGCCAATAGCCAGGAATTATGGGAGTTGTAAGCCAACATCTGCAGGAGGGCCGAAACTGAGCTGGCCTGTTATAGATAGAGTTGGTAAGTTTTCTGCTGCTGCTTCTGCCTGTTGCAGTAAATTTATTAATATGTGCCTTAATATGGTTACATTTTTAATTGTCCTTTCATGATCTGTGTGTTTGATTTATGACATATCTAATTTTGTACTGGGGTTCTGTATTTACTCTTTACTGATCTGAAAACATAATAAAACTTATCTATCTATATGTTGAACATATTAAGATCTTTCACATGACCAAAAACGACAAGGGTGGGGAGGGCTGGGGGGAAGGCAGGACGTAACCTGCCTACACACAACCAAGTGCTCACCTAGACACCGCCATGTCTCCCACCCACACAATCGGTGTGGCAACGATGTCCTGAATGGGGATCTGGAGGAGGAAGTCCTCCGGTGTCCCAGAATACATTGTGCAAGCAGCAGAGAGGCTGCCCACATCAATGCAGCAGCTCCTGGGTTCCTGGCCGCTCTGTAGGCAACATTCGTGGTGGAGAGCCAGCCGGGCTGTCGGGAGCTGCTACATACAGCCCCAATAACACACATAGTCTGGGCTGTTGAGGTAAGAGTGGGCTTTTCATCTTTTCTCTTGGTAAAACCAAGGTAGAACTATGGGGTAGCCCTGCTTTGGAGCAGCTGGGTAGGAGCAGGCCCCCCGGATACACACAAGCCTCTCTACCCTGGGTTTCCCTCTCCTACCGAGTTTTGGCTGGTCGTGTGAACAATCTTAATTGCCTAGTTTTTCAATATGTCTGTCTATAGTATTAGACAGAATCTTGAAGGTATTGATAGACTAAAATTTATAGAACTGCAGCCTTTCCTTTTAGGCTCAGCTTATCCCTTCTATATTATTTACAGATATATGCATACATGTATATATAATAAAGAATGCCAACATTGTGTTAGTTATATTACATTAATATTAATATTCAGTGATGGGAGAATCTGAACTCCAGGGATGAATGGCTGAACAAACCAATATCCTGCAGGAGAATAAGACTCAGTCACTCTGTTGGAAGCAGTATGAAAGGGTCTTGCCAGGATTTTACAGCGAGAAGAGTTGCATAAAAATGCTTTTAAGAATAATACAATGGCTGGGGCTTTTGCTGGGATGGATTAGCTGCCCTGACCCGTCTACTTTCAAGCATGGCTTTACTGTTGCAGTACTGCATCCAAGAATGGCTGAAGGACTATGTAGCTACTGGTAGAACTGAAAAGCACCCAAATGTGTGGATTTCATTCCCAAAAGAACTGAGAATGTCTGAAAAGGACCAGTTGACCTGTTTCTGTATGAAGTATGAAATCTTGTCTTTTTCAGCATGTTTTTATGTAGTGTTGTTGTCAAGGCTGAAACTTGGAGCATCATTAACCCAGCTGATGGTTTGTTGTTATTATTATCCAAAAATATAAGCTATGTTTCTGCAGTACATTCATTAGAGTAAAAGAACTACACTTGCTTGCTTTGCTTTGCTTCATTATCAACAGATTAATAGGAATTTGATTGTTCCACGAATTAAAAATGAAGCTAAGCATTTTGGAGGTAAAAAATAGAGGTACAAATATTATCCAATGGTAGTTCATCTTCATTATCAGAATAACAAATCTCTTCCTTCTTGTACATGAACACTAGTAGTAGTAGTTTTGCCTAAGCTGTTGTGCCTAAACAGCATAAACTTACTTTTTGCTGTACTTACAGCATATACTTACCTGTTTGTGCATTGGCTGACATCCTGAAAAAGCATGCGCCCATGCACTGGGAAGAAGTGTCCCCACTGCAGAGAGGTTTCTGAGCTCTACAGTGCCAGTAGATCAGTGTGTGTGTGTGTGTGTGTGTGTGATTTTGCTTATCTCTCCTACTCTGAAAAGTACCATTTACCACTCAAAAATATGCTCTTGAGGGCTGCATGGCCCTCAGTTAATGACATGTTATGTTCTATGCACACAGCAGCACACTTAGGGGCGGGGACACCATTGGGCGAATGGGTTCAAAGAACCCGGGCTGCCGCCCCCAGGGGCCATGCCTCATGACCCCAGACACCCCCTCACCTCTGACTTCAGATGCGGGGAGCTTTATTTTGCTCCCAAACAGGGCCCCATGGCCCCATTTGGAACTGGAATTGGCCCACGCTGCTTTGGCAGCTCAGCTGGAGTGAGTCTTTTAAAGGCAGGGAGAGCCGCTTCTGGCCTCACTGCCAATGCAGCACGGCTGATATCCATCCACAAACAGGGCTGCACGGCTTGGTTTGGGACGAAGAACATGCCCCCGTGCCTGACGTCAGATGTGGGAGGTGCATGGGTAGCTGGCCCCCTGCGTCTAATGTCAGATGCAGAGGACAGGGCCACGGGGCCACCACGGCAGCCAGACACAGGCCATCGTCAGCCTCTCTCCACCACTGAGCACACCTTCCTATCTATATTCGGGTTCACTTAAAATAAACATGTCATTCACACAAAAACATGTACCTGTGTACAAACCTCTTTTGATTACAAATTGGACTCCTACGATCATATTAATGCAAGTGACATTGTTTTGTTTTTAATATATATATAGCCTTACATTTTGTCTTTTCCCAACCTTCTCTAATTTCTTTCTCCAGCTTTATAGAAAGAGTTATTATAACGAAGGGATATACGTTTCCCTTAGCCAGTAAGATGACACCATTTCCATGAATATCAAGGAACCATAAACAAATATTAGAATCACCTGTTTCTAGAGAAGAGATAGAAGGGCTTTGATAGGTTTGACTACAGTGACCCTGTGGTCCTGGCTGGGGTGTTCTATAAAGAACATAAAGACCATCTAACTCTAGATATTGAAAGTTTGTTGAAGTTTGCTTTAGGTTTTCCAACATCATGGTTAGAGGCCAAAATTGTACACATAATAAAGCCTGACAATGGGCTGGTTCAGACACAGAAGTATTGAATTTGCACATTGAGGGTGGTTCAGATGAACTTTCCCACACATGATTAAGTGCAGTGGTGATGAGCTGATGCATGTGTGTGTGTGGGAGAAATGTGTATGACCATGCTTATCACCCACGTGATGTGGGGTAAGTATGTGGACATATTGTCCATATCGATCCAATTACCTAGCAGTAGGCACATGGGCTCTTTTCTGTTTTAAATATACTGTATATTAGAAATGTGCAAGTTCCCTGGCTTCTCCTCACTTCAAGTCAGCTTAGGAATGATCCAATCTCTTCCCAATATCAGACCATTTTAAGAGCCAATTCAATATTTTTTAAAAAACTTACAAGTAACACATTTTAATGTGTTCCATCACTACCACTAGCAATTACTTTTAACCTAAACCTTATGCACCATTGTAGCTCAAAGAAAAGATCACTCCCACCAAAAATGGAAATGTTTTAGAGATCTCTGCATAAGCCAAGATACTCATCCCAAACTTTAGGGAAAAGATTTTGATGCAGTCCCAGAGTTTATTTTATAGCTGCTTCCCTCACAAACACAAGGTAATCTTCTATAGATTTAAATAAGTGGCCACATTCACACATAACATGGAACCACAGTTAAATAGGCTTGCAGTTTGCGGACATTACATCTGAATGCGGGGAATCGCAGTTGGGCACGGTGACAAAACCGAGGATTCAAGATTGGAACTCCAATCTGAACACTTGAGTTGCAGTGAGTTTCATTGCCCCAACCCAAGGTCCCAGGCAGCCTGCAGTACATCCAAATCTGAAACCCCAGTCTGCTTCCCCTGGAACTGGAGTTGAGGTAGGAAGCTCCTCCCTCAACTCCAGCATGATTGGCTGTGCGAGCTGTCCCTCAGTAAAGAAGGAAGCCTACACAGTCATATCCCCCACCTTCTGCAGTCTCACTTACTGCAGAGAGACAGCTCTCCTGAGTGTCTGAATTCAGATGGGAGAGTGGGGGGAGGGGTGGTCCTTTGGACCTGTGGCTCCATATTACATGTGAAGAGTTTATTCAGAAACAACTCCATTTCTCCTTCTCCTTCCCTCCCTTTTCCATTTTGACTCCATCCTGCCCCCTCTCTACAGGATCCCCACTGGGACAAACTTATAAACAATAAAACATAAAAGATACTGGAAAAAATAAAACATTCATGTAGGCAATCTCTAGAAAGGTGTCTTTGCTTAAAAGCAAACTTAAAAATTGCTTAAAAGCAAACTTAAGTCCAACTTCCAAAAGACTTCAGTAGTCCTTCAAATAACTGTTTGACTTTTTGAACTTCAAGAATTCTTCATCTAAGTTATTTTGGCATTTAATATGTACTGTAACTGCACTGAGCTCTCAAAGGTAGTCTCTAAAGGACCATTTTTGTCTCAAGACTCCCTCCCAGATGCCTTTGAAGCTCAATTTGCATTGCAAAACAAACATACTTTAAAAAGAAAAAGAGAGAGATAAACTCTCACCCACACAGTGACATTCTTGGTTTCATGGAATATTAGACTGGATTTGGCTATAGGCTACTTAGTAGTGGTCATTTTAATGGGTCAATTGACTAGCTTGCCATCAGTCCAGGTACAGAGCTGCAATGAAGCAGTCTCCTGGCTGGTTCATTGCTGTCGGCTCCGAAAATTAGCTCCCATCTCTCTTAGTCATGACTTATGTTTCCTTTAGGCAAGTCTTCATCACACTTCATGAAACTCTATTTTAGAATGTTTTCTTTATGGTTTTACTGCTTGTATGTAGGTGGGGAAAAAATAAAGATGAAGGCTGAGCTTAGGGAAGCATGTAATTAGTTAAAGCAGGAGGGGGAGAAGAAAGAGCATATCATATAAATGTTTGCTTGCTTTTAGTTTCATGATATTTAGCCCATAATAATTCTAGCACTCATTGCTTTTGGAGCATATGCATCAGTGTCAGATTTGAATATTATCATTGTCTGTGTTTTCAGAGAGAAACCAGGACAATCCAGACCAGAGACACACACTGCTGTGTTAGGATTTAAGCTTCCTTTTGTGGTGTTAAACTGCTAAATCTTAACATTTCATCCCATTTTCAATATGGCACAGACATCTTGTCTAAATAATGCTATTTCACTTCCATGCTGCTTTCTCACTGCATTCTGAGTGCTCTAGAGCTCTTTGTGAGATTTGCAACAAATCCCTCTGGCAGAAGAAACTCAGTCCTTGAGAAAGAACATAACATTCAAATCAAGGAATGCTTTCTGCAAAACAGAAGGGTCAGGAAAAAGAAGTTTGAAGCAAATGGTATTAAAATGTGTGTGATCGAACAATGAATATTCATTAAATGAAGAAAAAGAAATCTGTAAACAATTAAGATTTTTCTCATTCAGGATGATTGTTCCTGATATCAGCCAGCAGTAAATTGCCAAAGAGTAACCATGGTTTTTGTCAAGTATAGTATATTGAATGCAAATGAGGCAGCATCTTCTTAGAGTGTAACTCCTCACACTAAGTTCCCTTCCAGTTTTCACATGTTGTTGAGAATTCTTTAGGAAATCCTCAGACACCACTGTTTATTTCCCCATGATTAAAGAGAATTGAGTCAAAAATATTTCCTTTTCCTGTTGTATTTACATGACTCAAATATGTTCAACTTCTATCAGGCTGATTTCTCAAATGATTGAAGCCCTTGCATTGGGATTCCAGCTGGATGCATTGCACACCTAAAACAGGGCTTAATTTGAAAGAGAGATGGACTCCATTACTCCAGAACTAACAGAATGAGGCTCTTCTCACGATTGTGTGAGAAGAGCCAAATGGGGTTTGCGGGAAGCGCGATCTAAGAGATGATCAGTAAGCCCTCAGATGATCCGTAAGCCGGTGGGGGCTTGGGAGTTCGGGGGCCGTGTGGTCCCCGGAAGTTCTAGCATGCCCTGTGCGAGGACATGCTGGAGAGACCCTCAAGCACGGAGGCTGCTTTTCAGCCTCCCAGTCGGGGGTCTACTTGTGAGTTGCCATGGTGTGGAGCTGCGCCGCGGCAACACACGATTTAAAAAACTGGGTTTGCGGAGCACTTGCTCCGCAAACCCGGTTTAATGTCAGGAGCAATTCAGCGGGTTACCCGCTTGTAAACCACCAGGCTCTCCTAGCCCAATTTTCGCTGGTCATGATAATAGCCTCAGTATGTACCTTTACAATAAATATAGGGTTGCTGATATTTTTTTAAAAGTATTTGGCCAACAGGCAGATTTTGACTGGTTAGGATGTGTGGGCAACCTGGCCATTTTGGGCAAGACAGGACCTCCTGATTTGATAAATGGGGTGCAATTTCTGAAAGATGGCTAGTGGATTAGGGGTGGGGATCAACAGAAGTCAAATTTAATTTTTACCTCAAGATATCCAGCTTATTCAGCAAAATACCTGATGCTAAATTTGAAGCATAAATTCTGGCTGAGTCATGAAAATATCTGACGGTTGGCAAGCCTAAATAAAACCCACCTTTATAAAGCCCACGTCTCCTTCAGATGCAGACATCTGATGTTAACTTTGGAAAATATGTACATAACAACACAAAAACTTACCAGTATTCTCTGTGTGTTGACTTCAAAGTTGTGGTATGAGTTTGATACTGAAGCTGCATTCATAGCAGCTGTTGCTTTGGGAAAACTGTCTTGTTTGGCATTATGCAAACAATCTGTCATCATACAGGGAATCGTAAGAACATAAGCATTGCCTGCATGATCACTGGAAGCATGGGAATTATATAGACAAAACCACCAAATATTCTACTGTCCTTTGACTGTTGCATCCTCATGCAAGCTGTGGGCACACAGCAGCCAGGTGAGTTGTGACGCACCTACTGGAAAGCTTGATCCTTTTCTCTTTTTAAGAAAATGATCGTTAAAATGGTTTCTTTATACTTTGAACTGCTTCTTACAAGCTTTGAGGTTGTTCTCATGACCAAGCAGGGGGAGGTGGAGGGAAGGCAGGAACCTACCTGCTCCCTTCCACACAGTCAGAGCACCCAACCAAATGCTGCAGTGGTGTTCCTCAGGGTTGCATTCAGTAGTTGGGAGTCCTCTAGTATCCCATAACCCACCCCGCAGGCAGCAGCTCCAAGCACTCACATGATCAGAAGCTGAAGTAGGACAATAGGGGTTTCTATCCTACCTCAGTTAAAGCGTGAGTATAAAACTAGGCCACCCCATTAGGCCGGTGCTGAATAATTGAGTTTCCTATGGCTGCAGATGAACCTTTGTATTCAGCTTAACACTTTCCTACACACAAAAGGCTGGTCATTTGAATGACATCTTTGACAATCATATTCTTATCAGACGGCAGTCCTATTACACTTCTAGAGGACTAAGCGCTACTGAAGTTGGGAAGATTTACTTCTGAGTAACCATACATCGGATCAGGCTGTAAAACCTGCACATTTTCTTAACAAAGGTCCTTTTCCCATGCAATCTGTATGCTTTTTTAATGCAGACTTTCAGTTCTAATAACAAGCTATATGGTTTTATAAAGAACTGTTACCAGTGAAGTAGTTTCAAATTCAGAAGTGCAAGTGCTCTCCATGACAGCCCCCATGGCCATGCCCACCCCAACAGCCAGAGAAACCGAGAAGGACTGGCGCTCTGTCCTTGTGCATCCCCTCTCCACTATTCACCTTACTGTTACCATTTCAAAATGTTGTTCTGCTTGTTTCAAGTTCTAAACTGCTAGGCTGAGCTAGGACCCTTGTCAAAAACGGGCAAGAGAAACATCCAGTCCAACCTGATGTGATTATTTTCCCCTACCTGTGTTTTTCTTGGTCTGCATGCTTGTTCAGTCAGGCATGAGACTGAGCAAGCACTTTCAGTTCTAGTGCTAACCTGGACTGTGATGGTGGTGGGGGAGAAGGCTCAAATCAAACTCATGCCTAGTTTGCTGTCCTATTTAGCTAATTGGAGCTAGCAGGGATTCCAGTCTAAATACAAAGATAAAATAATTGGTTTCCTCCTTGAGAAGCCTGAACACTCTTTCAGAAGCCCTGTATAGACTTTATTATCCGTATGTTCACTGAATTGGTGTGAGAGGACAGCAGGCTCCACCCTTATTCTCATGTGTTCACTGAACACCTGAACATACAGCGGTACGTGTTGAATAAATACACCTTTTTTTTTGGTGGAGAGCCTGTCATACTCTCTCTGTACCAAGGATTCTCAATGTTGGGTCCCCAGATGTTATTGGAATTATTACTCCCATAATCCCCAACCAAAGGCCACTGGATTGGGAAGGCCTTTTTGGACAACAAGAGAGCATGCTTACAACAAAAATGTCAAATTATATGGGGTGAGATGCACATGTCTGAGTGTGCAGCGTATCATTTCACAAATACAAAAACAAACCATTCTAGTATGTGAGAAACAATGTGACTTTGCAGTACTTTCAGATGTTACTGTAGTGTTTATCTGGTCAAAATCAGGAAAAGCTGATTCTGTTTCTGATATGATGGTCTTGCAATCCTGCTGTCCCAGCGCCTTCATTTTCAAAGAGCTGTTTGGGATTAAGCAGCAAGGCTCCTACTGACACTACAGAGAGTCATATGGCTAATTCCACACAGCTCTTTGAAACAGTATGGATTGCTAAAGCTCGTTTATCAGGAAGAAATATTGTTATTTTCCACTTCTTATAAATATCTGCTTTTAAAAAATCCATAGGACAAGCTAGGACATTGCCACTGAGAGGCAGATTGCATCACTGAGGATTAAGAGTGGAGTGGAGTAGGGAGGATTTTTGTTAATGTAGCCAGAGGCATGTTTAACTTTACCTGTCCCAAACACCACAGCCACCCCCACCCCACCCCAGTAATGCACCAGGAAAAGGATGTGATGTCATGATGTTGCTTCCTGCCCTGGTGTGTTATAGGGGGAGAAGATGGAAAGAAAAGTGGCAGTTTGAATTGCTGCCACTGCAGCTGCCAGAAATCATCCTCTTTTCTTTTCTTTTCTTTTCTTTTCTTTTCTTTTCTTTTTTTGCAGAAGCCAGCTCTTCCTTTAGGTAAGCCCCAGCCCCATCCTTTGCTCCTTTTCAGTGCCATACTGATACACTTTGGTGTGGTATCAGATCAGATCCAATTATTGAAATAATTTTTCTCCACAGAAAAATGCTCTGATAGGACTTGCATCGCCTCCGACCCAATAATCAGTTTGATGTGATGGACAGCCCTAATACTTAGGACATAAATAAATTATGAGGCTATTCACACGATGGTAGAAATTCTGATTTTCTACCTTTGTGAGAACCACCAGGCTTGGATGCGAGCCCAGTGGTTCTTAAGCGGGTCACCTGCTTAAGTAGCCCGGTGCTTAAACCAGGTTTGCAGAGCGAGCACTCTGCAAACCCGGTTTTTGCAATCGTGAGTTGCTGCGGCACGGCTTCATGCCGAAGCAACTCACGAGGAGACCCCCGACCAGGAGACTGAAAAGCAGCCTAGCCCCCTGGCCTGGAGGTCTTTCCAGCATGCCCTGCATGCTCACACAGGGCATGCTGGAACTTCTGGGGGCTGCACAGCCTGATCCTCCCAGCATCCGCCGGCTCCGTAACAGAGCTGGCAGTCATGTGGGCGGCTGGTTCGGCCACCCAGAGCAGACTGTCTGCTCATGTGCAGGGAGAGCGGGCTTAGCCCACTCTCCCCACTCACCATCCCCAGGCGGCTCCCACTGATCGTGGGAACTGCGTCTATATATTTTGTAACAGGCCCATTTACTTACTCACTTATTTACTTACTTACTTAACATATTTGTGTACCACCACTACCAAAGTCTCTAGGTGGTTTTCTTGTTTCCATTAGTGCATCATAACTTCCCTACACTTTCCCATATCTACCCTCTACTAAAATCTTCTATAAATAAATTAATCAGTTTATAGCTAACACGTCTGTCTGTGCAAGAGTTAGAGGGGCAACAGTGTATGGATTGTGTTTGCTGGAGCACCCCACTTTTAATTTATTTGTGTATGTTTATACTGCCCTTCCTCCATGGAGCTCAGAGTGGCATACATGTAGTTCTACCCCTCTTTTATCTTCCCAACTACACTTTGAGGTAGGTTAGGTTTAAAAAGAGAAAGGGACTGGCAGAGGTCATCCCTGTGAGCTAAGCAGGGTCTGCCCTGCTTGCATCTGAATGGGAGACTTGTTGTGTGAGCACTGCAAGATATTCCCTTCAGGGGATGAAGCCTCTCTGGGAAGAGCAGAAGGTTTCAAGTTCCCTCCCTGGCTTCTCCAAGATAGGGCTGAGAGAGATTCCTGCCTGCAACCTTGGAGAAGCCACTGCCAGTATGTGTAGACAATACTGAGCTAGATGGACCAATGGTCTGACTCGGTATATGGCAGCTGCCTACGTCCCTAACTGCCAGAGACTCACAGCTTGTCCCTGACACCAGCACCAGCAAGTCTCTCAGCTCCACTACACCCAGGTAGGGGAGGGTCCATCTTGGAGAACCCAGGGAGGGAACTTGGAACCTTCTGCTCTTCCCAGAGTGGCTCCATCCCCTAAGGGGAATATCTTGCAGTGCTCACACATGTAGTCTCCCATTCAAATGCAACCAGGGCAGACCCTGCTTAGCTATGGGGACAAGTCATGCTTGCTACCACAAGACCAGCTCTCCTCCCCTTTGTTCGGAGTTGCCCAGTGATGCTGATGCCAGGCCTGCCCCAACAGATGAGAGAAAAGTGAAATGAACTTGAAGCTAGAAGAGATCATGATGCTGAGTCTACTAAAAAACAGCAAGCAGATTTACTGTGACAGTCGCTCGATTGTTAAACTACCTTATATTGTGCTATTAAGCACTAATATATTAAGCACAGTCATTGGGAAAACCAATCCTTCTATTTGGGTTAAAGTAATGTTATATTATTTATGCTTCTGATATTAAAAACTTTAAAGTAAGTAAAGTCCATTTGATTTTTATCAGTTTTCTGGTCTTTCTGTGAAGGATTTTAAATCACATATAGATGTTGATTTAGGTAGACAAGTATTGGCATACAAAAAAAAAGGAAAAGAAAAAAAACCAAATTCATAGTTTTGAGAAGGTACATCATGTATGCTGTCATTCTTCTCTCCCTCTCTGTCATGTTCTCTTTGGCTTCATTTTCTTTTTGAAAAGAGCAAAACAAACATGGTTTTATTTCCCATTGGAATCTCTCTTTTAAAGAAGAGTACATAGCCAAAACAAGATTCAATCAGAGGTGGCTGGTGAGGGCACCACCAAGGGCTGGGCAGTGAGAGGTACCTTTAAGACATTACCTTGTATACCACTGGCACCTGGCAGCCACTGGAAGCAGCAGCACCCCACCTGGCATCCCATGTGGTGGCTGCCCAGCCTACAGCACTCATCAGGCCTCTGCACATTCACAGCAGCCATTTGTGTGGTCAGCATGTTGACCTCGCATGTTGCAAATGGCTGCCATGCATGCGCAAAGGCCAGATGAGTGCTGTAGGCAGGACAGCCACCGCACGGGATGCTGGGTGGGGCACTGGTGCTCCTAGTGGTTGCCTGGTGTGCCAGCAGTTTGAAAAGTAATGGCTGCATTCTCACCTAACATGAAACTGGAGGTGAAGGGACCTCCAGTTTCAGAAACTGTACATCCAAATGCGGGTAGCCACAGTTTCACCCCCCCAAAAAAAATTGACCCATGGTTTCCCTCCCTGGACAGAGATTTTTACTTTTAGTAAGTAGGACCTCCAGTTCTGCGGTGCCAGTACTGCGTCCGAATGCTGCCCACCGTGGTTTGGTTGCTTTGCAACCGGAGTTGAGGGAGGAAGGTCCTCCCTTGCTACAGCTGCTATTGGCTGCCGGGGCTGGCCTTCAGTAAAGATGGAAGCCCAGGCAGGCAGTTCCCCCTCCTCTCTGTAGTCAGCCAGATTGAAGACAGAGAGCTCTCCTGAGCGTCCAAATTCAAATGGGAGAGCCGAGTGGGAAGAGGCCAAAGTCTTTTAAAGGTCTTTTCTTGCCGCTCCCCCAGCAGTGCCCTCACCGGCTGCCTCTGGATTCAATCTATTAAGATATCAAATCATTAAGGAAATAAAAGGAAATACATAAATGCAAAATCTGGTATTCTTGTTAAGGACATAGATAGCTGGATTTAGATTTAAATTTAAAATTTAAATTAAATAAATCTCTGTTTATTAGAATCAAATTCAATCAATCAGGTATTAAACACCAAGAGGCTTTTTTCAGGTATTAAACACCAAGATCTGGATTACTGGCTAGAGCTTAAAATGTAACAATCAAAATATATACTGTACAAATAAGAATAACATAGTAATATAGCACAGACTTTATATAGTAAAAAAAGAGAGAATGATAGCTGAAACACTTTAAATGCTGCAGTGAAGATAGGTAAGGGCTCAGCTCTGATGACCAGTGGAAGGAAATTTGCACTACTTCAGGGTAGGGGCTGGTGGTTAACTAGTCTCATAGTGGTTTTTAGAAGCTTCATTATGAACTAGTTTATGTGCAGAATTTCAGCATTCCATGTAACAAACCTTGTGCATAGATATATGCTTGAATAATTACCACACAACTCCTGCCTTTCCCCAATACTGAAGAATTAATTACTTCTCCAAAATGCAATCTTTGGAAGGCTGTTTATATCCTACAGTAGTATGGCTGGGGTGGGGGGGGGGGTGGGAGGGAGAGAAATGTGCTTTAGGTGAGATTCATTTTCACTGCTCTCATGCTGTCCCAGCTGCTTTACTCTCCCTTGCAGTGTATGGCTGTAACCTTAACCCAGTTCCCCAACCTTGTGCAAAGGTTTAATGCCACAGCTGGGCATAGAGAGGGAGAGCAAGACAGCCTGAGGCTCATTTATAGGGTTGTGCGTTTTGTATTATTTTCTGTTTTGTTTTTGGCCCGAATCCAAAACACCCCCATTTTGTTCTTCGTTTGAAATTAGCCAATCCGAAACACCTCAGTTTTGTTCTTTGTTCAAAATTGCAAAATCCGAATCCGAAACGTTTTGGATTTTAAAAAATGGCCTTGGGGGAAAACTAGTGGGTGGGGGTGGTAGTGCCTGATGGGTGGAAAATACCACCCAAGTTTCAGAGGAATTGGGCAAAGGGCTGATTTTTGGTGAATTTTTGAATTATAGGATATTTCCCATAGGGAAGAATGGAAGTATCAGCAAAAGTATAGCTTCATGTTGCGGGGAAAGGGGTGGCCCAGAGCACAGTAGGGTGGGTGGTAATGTCCAGTGGGGGCAAGGAAGCTGCCAGAATTATTCCAAAGGAATTGGGCAGAGGGCTGATTGTTAAAGATGTAATGGAGTTTGCGCAGCTGTAAAGTTCTTCCCCATAGGGAATGATGGACCTCCATAATTCCTGCCCCATAACTGCACTTGAGGGGCACCAGGGTGGCCCAGAGTGAGTGGTGGTGTAGAGCATATAGGGTGCCAACCACCCACATGGATTGCTAACCCATGGGGTACTGGGTTCTGTTGTTTCTGAGATGTTTTGAGTGTAGATTCAGATTCTCTGGTAGCATATGAGAGTGGATTCATGGTTTGTCATTGAAAGGTTTGAAAATCTCATATGCTACCTGAGAATCTACACTCAGAACACCTCAGAAACAACAGAACCCAGCACCCCATGGGTTAGCAACCCATGGGGGTGGTTGGCACCCTATGTGCACTACACCACCACTTGCTCCAAGCCACCACAGTGCCCCCCAGGTGGAGTTATGGGTCTGCTGAAACTTCCATTATTCCCGGGGGGGGACACCTTAAAGAAGAGTAAACTTCAACAATTCCTAAGAAATCAGCCCTTTGCCTTATTCCTATGGAATCTGGGTTGTGGCAGGCACCCCTTGGGGCACTGCCACCCAACCCACTGTTTTGCCCCTCAGGCCCCCTTTCTGCCTGAATCTGCCCCAAAGACATGTCAACCTCAAAAATTCTTTAAAAATAAGCCCTTTCCCCAATTCCTTTGGAATCTGGGTGGCAGCAGGCACCCATTGGGGCACTACCACCTGAACCACTCTTCTGCCTCCAAAGCCTCCTTTCTGCCCCGAATCCACCCCAAATAACATCAACATCACACATCAACAACAGCAGAGCTTGGGAAGAAAATCAGGCAGATTTCCAAAGGTCATGCACATCCACATCCCCCTTGCCCGAAATGTAATTGATCTATTGAAATGAAATGCACACTGACCCACTGGCCAGTGAGGGTAAATGCACACTGCCCCACTAGCCAATGAGGGTAAAATTTACCCTTAAATTTACTTAAAAGGAATAAGGAGGCAATTGCCAGCAGATCAGCTAATGCTTTCACTGGCCAATCTGTGGGCTGGAAGGGCTGGAAATTCAAACAGATGTCAAAACTCAAAATGGAGACTGAAGGAGAAATACTTTTTGCGATTGCAAAATGGAGTTCCAAAACAGCCAAAATTACAAAATGTTTTGTATCCGAAACAGGGACGTTTTGTTTTGGCTACAAAATTTTCTGTTTTGAGCATTGGGTGTTTTGTTTTGGCTACAAAACAGCCGAAATGGCCTGTTTTGTGCACAAAACATTTTGTATCCGAAACGAAATGCACATCCCTATGCATTTATCACCCCCCTGAACTGCCCATACCATCCACCGCAGATATCCTGATAGCTACAATGCAAAGCTTCCCACTGCGGCAAAGCTGACCAGCACTGGAAACTTGATTCTGAACTAGATGGCTCCTTGGTCTTGCACAGCAGGGCTCTTCTTCTCATGTTCCCTAAGGGACCACACGTTCATGTGCATTGATTTCCATGGCTGTGAAGTTCTGCAGACTTCGAGAGCCAAAACACCCATACTTCTCAGAGAAACCAAAACTCCAGAGACCCAAAACTCCGTAGCACAGAAACTGACTCCTTATCCAAAAACTCATATCCAAAAAGTCCATATCCAAACATTGAGGCTATTCACATGTGTGTGCAAAACTGGGGTAAGACAGCCCAGTCTGGTGTTGCGTGTGCGTGTGAACCACTAGGATCTGGCCGTTCCCAGCAGCACTACGGCGGCGGCAAACCCACTTGTGAAGCCTCCCTCTAAAACGGGATTAGGAGAGTGACCGCTCTCCTAACTCCATTTTAAAAAATCGTCTGCAGGGAAGCCTGGGGAGGGGAGAGGAATCCCCATAATGCACCGCACACTCGTCTGGTGCATTATGGTATTTCTGGGGGTGAGCAATGAGGGGCAACGCATCCTGGCACCCCAAATCCTGGAGCCACTGTCAGTAGCCAGTGCTTGTCTGGGCGGGTGATCTGCCTGCACAGAGAATCCTGGAAGATCGTTTGTGGGGAGGTAAGCTTTTCTGGGCTTCCTCCCCACAGACATGGTAGCCCTTTCTCACTAGTCGTGAGAAACAGCTCATTAAATCCTGCTTAGGGAGACTAGGTATTGGGAAGAAGCCCTAAAAGCTTCTACAATTAAAGCCAGTTAGAAAGCAGCAAAAAAAAAACCCAAATAGTTGGTTATTATCCACAAAAGCCATAGCCAAGCAACCCATACTGACAGACGATATCTCTGACATGCTAACTGAGAGCCCAATTTAAATGTCCAGCCAGTCGTCAGGAACATAGTTAAGCAATTTTTGTCCACCCAAGATCACATTTAACTTGGGCACCAGTCTTGGGCTGAAATGCTTTTGTATAAATTGGCTGTCAGCTTATAGCAAATGGCTAAAAGTGGCTCCCCTCCATTCTTACTGGAGACTTTCAGGGCTTAATCTGTATGGCAACACACAATGAGAGCTCTTTTTTAAAAAAAATAAAAAATTATATACATATTGCCTCAGGGCAAAGCTGCCCAGCCCTTAATCGAGGGAGGATGATCTTTTCAGCTGTTGAACACTTAGCTTTCATCGCTAACCTGTCATTTTTCCTTACTTGTGAGATATCTCTCATCTGATCTCTTTGTTTCTGCAAAAAGATAATAACACAGCCACTGCAATGCAGTAAGCTTCAAGGATTTATGTTGACACTTGCAAGCAAGTAAATGTGTACTGTGGCCAATGTTTCAAAAAGTGTGTCATGCTTTTCCTTGCTCAAACTACAGACATCATTATTTCTAATGGTTAGCTTCATGTTATGGGTTTAGATAAATAAACTCATAGAATGTAGATAATACTTGGCTACTCTCCAGCTCTTCATGTAGCAACAGCTACAGATGCACGTATATTTTGGTAGGGTTGTTATAGCCCAGTCCTGTATATGCTGCTCACTCAATGGTCATTTCAGTTTGTTTAGCTGACTACCAGGTACGTGTGCACAGGACTGGTCTGACAGCAATGGTGTGCATTTTTAATTATGTAGAAGTATAACAATAATATTGAATGTTCGGTTTTAGAAAAATGCATTTAGTTTTCTAATACTTCTTTTGTTTTGCTTGCTTGCTATCTTCAGGAGCATCATTTCTTCTCATGCACATTTTCCCATAGTTCATTTGTTTTTACTAAAATAAGCTGGTAAGTCCTAGCTATTTTGGTGTCCCAAAGAATGCAGCTGTGTGAATTCAAGAAGATTCCATATTAGGAAAAGTCAGTAGGGAGGCTTAAGAAAAAAGCATATGAGTGGAGTTATTATGGAGAGCGGTGTGTGCTGTATGACGTAGGAGGCATGTGAGGCTGCAGTGATATTGTGTAAATTCTTGGGACCTATCAGAATCCCTATCAAGCATCGGGCTATCCTTTTTCTTTCACATCTTGAAATATCCAATACAACCCTAGAGTAAAGGTAAAGTTGTGCTGTCGATTTGGTGTTGACTCCTGGCAACTACAGAGCCCTGTGGCTGTGTTTGGTAGAATACAGGAGGGGCTTACCATTGCCGTCTCCCATGCAGTATGAGATGATGTCTTTCAGCACCTTCCTATATCACTGCTGCTCGATATAGGTGTTTCCCATAGTCTAGGAAACATACCAGAGGGGATTTGAACCAGCAACCTCTTGCTTCCTAGGCAAGTTACTTCCCTTCTGCTCCATTAAGTGGCCCTGTATTTTGTCTTGACTATGCCATTTAACTTTGGTTAACGAAACAAGCTGTTCTTCAATATTAAAATCATTTCTCGTTCGTTGGTTCTCTCTCTCTCTCTCTCTCTCTCTCTCTCTCTCTCTCTCTCTCTCTCTCCCCATCAACTACAGCCCAACATAAAAACAGATTACATTGGTAATTTCTTCTTTTTTTGAAGCCTATACCTAGGATGAAGCAGCTACATATATGAATTTAAAATTTTACCAGTAGTCTGCTATTGCTACAATATTAATCACACTGGACATCTTCACTAGTATCTTCACAGCATTCAGTAATCCAGAAAGTTGGGGGGTGGGATTTCATCAATTTCTTCTTTCTCCGGACTCACTCTTTAACACCCATAACATGTCACTGAGAGCCACACACCCATTAACATATTAATGGGTGTTAAAAAAATCAACTATTACGACTATGACAAATATTTATATACTGCTTTTTAACAAAAGTTTCCAAAGCAGTTTATATAGCTATGAATAAATAAATAAATGAAATGTCTTCCTGTCCCCAAAGGGCTCACAATCTAAAAAAGAAACATAAGATAGACACCAGCAGCAGCTAATAGAGGGATGCCATGTTGGGGATGGATAGGGCCAGTTGTTCTCCCCCTGCTAAATAAAGAGAATCACCACTTTTAAAAGGTGCCTCTTTGCTCAGTTGCAGGGGACATTCCAATAGAGTGCTTCCAAGGAAAGGAGAGGTCAGTGCAAGTTGCACCCCACTGTTCATGCAGTGACTCCACATGATTAGTGCGAATGTCAGTCATTGAAGCTCTTCACACGATCCATGTGAAGGGCTTCAGGTGGGTCTGCAGGGAAAGCGGGTTTTCCCAACCCTCCCCGCAGATGACCCCTTGCCTGTTGTTGGGCGGGCATATCGCCCACCCAGACGCGTGGCGGCTCTCCTATGGGGGCCAGGCTTAGGGAAGTGCCACTGTGCGGTGTCCTCACCCCCAGAGCCCCAATAATGCACTGCACAAGTGAGTTTACTGGGAGCCCCCTTACCTGCCACAGTAGACACATGATTACTTAGCCCAGTTTTGGGGTACGCAGGCTACTTTACAGGGCTCGCTGCTGCGCCATCGGCAGGAGCCACGTGGCTCTTGGCGGTTCCCACATGCAGCGAAAACCTCGCTAAGCTTCCATAGCCCATTTTTCGCTGCTCATGAGAATAGCTTCATTGATTTTTTTCACCAGAAGTTCTGCTGTCACAGTGCTGCCTCTCTTCCTATTCTGTATTGGGAAGGTGAATTTGTTCCATCCCATAGCTGGAAAGCAAGTGGAGTTTTCATGGGTAGAGGATCCAAGTGACCAGTGGGCATGACCGCTCACTTGCGGTGAGTGGCATCCCATCTTTCTACTCTGATTACCAGGTACTTTCTACCCTGATTACTTTCTACCCTGATTACTTTGCTGGTCATCTTATTTGGGGCCTAGTAGAAAACATTTACTTCCTATGTGATTGGCTGTTATCTGGGTTTTTGTTTTTTGTCTGTTCTGTACTGTTCCTTAGATTACATTTTGTTTGCAATATGCAGTGAGGGTAGGGAAAGAAGTAGCAGAGCCGATTGTTGAGCTGCTTCCATTCCTTCCCCTACTTATTCTATGCCACCAACACCCCAGTTCTTGTTCAATCAGCTATCTTTAACTTCTTCAATGTAGCTAGTGTGTTCTAATGTGGATGTGTTCACATTTGTTGCTTTTCTTTTCTTTTTCTTTTTGTTGCTTTTTCTTTTAAAGATTTTCCTCTTTCCTTGCCAGAACATAAGAACAGCCCTGCTGGATCAGGCCCAAGGCCGATCTAGTCCAGCATCCTGTTTCAACACAGTGGCCTGACCACATGCCTCTGAGAAGCCCACAGGCAAGAGCTGAGGGAGATTGTGTGTGTGTGTGTGTGTGCGCGCATGTGCGTGTACACACACACACACACACACACACACACACACACACACTTAAATGCTATGGTTAGGGTGACAGATACTCCCCCCTCCACCCAAATAAAAGAAAAAAGCCACGATCAATATAAGTATCTGCTTGTAACAAGGGAGTTACTAAAGGGTCCCGCAACCAAGATTACCATCCATCCACCCACAACCAATGGCCCCATTCACACATAATGCCAAAGTGCAATTAAATGAGGCAGAGGTTGGGATCCCCATATGTTCGAATCCGCAAAACCATGGTTTCGTGCCCAAAGTGACCTGCAGTTCCCCTCACCAAATTCCAATTCAAACTTTTGTTTGTAGTGAGTTTTGCCACTGGAACCTGAATTTTGAGGTGGCAGCGTTAAGTCTGAACTCAGATGTTGCCATAACCACGGTTTCATGATGTTTCTGGAACCTAAATCATATAGACGGCGGCCCAGACCATGCACCCACTCCATGCCTGCTGCACTTCTCGATGGCCCCCTCTCCAAGCACTTCCCATGCCCCCCCCCCTCTGAGCTACTGAAGCCGTTGCCTAGCAACATGGACATCGGCACATCCAATCCCAAGTTTCTAACCCTATCAAACAGAAAAGTCACATGCGGGGATGCCAGCTTCCTACTGTGTCCCTTGTTTCCCCCTTCTGATAATCAGAAGAGAAAGGGGACAGGATGTCAAGGTGGACACAATGTGTTTTGCTCTCTGAAAATAAATTGATGAAGAATTATGTTCACAAGCACATGCTGTTGTTGTTCAACCATAAACTCGGTACCCTGCTTAGATTGCAGCAAAGATAACATATGGCAGGCCAGCAATACCGGGGCGCAAGTTAAAGGCAGCCCCCATCCAGGAATTCATGAGTGGCTCAGCTCTATTATCTGTACAACAAAGTTGGGGAAGGGGAGCAGCCCCTTCCCCTTGGGTGCAATTGTGCACCCTATGGCATTATCATGAGAAGAACCACCCAGCAGGAGCAGCATTGTCTCCAGTTATTGGGGAGACTATTCCTGTGTGATGCTGCTGCTCTGGAGCGGACCACACTCTCATGAGAGTGTAAGGCTGTGGAGACACCCATGCACTACTCATGAGAAGAGCTGTCCTGGGGTGCACAGGGATGAGGCAGAATAGCTAACAATGTGTGGTGATGCCCTTTCTTCCAAGTACAGCTCTCTCATGAGAGTGTAAGCCCATACAGACATCCTTGCAGGCCAGATGGAAGATGCCGCCCAGCCTGGTTGCACCACACAAGCAAGCCTCAGGGACAGGTACCCCGGCAACAGCTCTCCCTGTCTTGGTGATTGCAGTGAAGAAGCAGCCCAAACAGGCCCTCTGCCAGTCTGGCCACCCAGTGGAACATATCCATCTTTATTTTTGCCCAACACGGTGACCCCACTGTCCTGGGATCACTGATAATTGGAGTCCCCTCACACGGTTTCCTGTGGTAGCAGATTTGCATAAACCACAACACAGGTAAGGACCCAGGAAATTTGAAAGAGAGTGAAGATCTATCCCCAGTCCCAGTGTTTCCCTACCTGGTACCGCCCAGACACATGGAGCGGCAAATTCTCATTTGGGTACATGAAGGGGTTGCCTGGAGAGGAGGGGGTCACTGTGTTAAAGTTCTGGTATTAACTTGAGAGAACGTGGGGCCCATACAAGTGGGAGTCCCTTTATTTGGATGGTTTAGCTCATGAGAGCACAGTATGATGGAGAACCGAAGCTCTTGCAGCCTCTGGTTCTACCAACATGGGGGCACGAGTTTGATTTGGCTTCCCTGGACTGCTTGGCTGCGGTCTGCCATCGCAAGAGCATCCTTGGTCACAGTGGACCCCAGGATCCTTTGCCCTCCCTCATATACATTATTCCTCCTAGGAAGTCTTCATGAACCATTCCCAGAGTAACAGAAACAAAGTGCACCTCTGCATTGCCAGCAATTGTTCTTGTGTGAGACTGTTTTGGTGCGGGGCTCTTACAAAGGCAGCAGTGCAGTTGCTGACAGGAGAAGGGCTTGCATGTCATTTAAAGGGATATAAATGCCCTTTCCCTGCTGAAGGCAGGTGATCCATTCATTCAGAAAAGGGACAGTCAGGCTTGGGATGCCCCCTTGAAGTTCATGGCCAATGGCTGCTGCCCTGCAGACATGTGGCCAAAAACTACTAATGTATTAATATTTACATACCACTTTTCAACAAAAGTGGAGGCAGAGGAGGGCACAGAGAGGACTCAAGAATGGGAAAGCCTTGAAGAGGCAAGGAGCACTGAAAAGGAGTGGCAGCAGTGGCAAGTAGACACACTTGCATGGACGTGAAGGAGAAGAGCAAAGGGCCTTGATGAGGACAAGGAGTCAGGGAGAAAAGAAGTGGCAACAAACACACACACAGGGACACATTTTGTTTTATTGATTGATTTGTTAAATTTATATATCACCTTTCATTAAAACATCCCAAGGCGGTTCACACAACAATTAAAACAAGACTATAAAAATTACGCAATTAAAATATTAAGCTAAAATATAAAAACATAGATCTGATTAAAAATATTTAAAATACAAGCAGAAGATAGCCATACAAAATGTAAGAGAACCATAC
Source organism: Hemicordylus capensis (assembly GCF_027244095.1). Taxonomy (NCBI): domain Eukaryota; kingdom Metazoa; phylum Chordata; class Lepidosauria; order Squamata; family Cordylidae; genus Hemicordylus; species Hemicordylus capensis. Next base: position 241,427,550 of record NC_069659.1, on the reverse strand, counting down.
AAAAAAGAAAAAGCAGTAGACGCAATCATATAAAAGCCTGGGTAAAAAGCCATAATTTCACATGCTTTCTTAAAACTGTGATGGAGACCAAGGAGCAAATAGCCACCAGCAAAGCTTCCAGAGTTTAGGAAAGCTTCCAGCAACAGAGAAGGCCCTGTCCCGTGTACACAACAGCCGAGCCTCCCTCATTGTTGGCACCTGGAGCAGAGCCCCCTCAGATGACTTCGTCAAGTGGGCGGCAACTCTTGGTAGCAGGCGGTCCCTTAGGTATCCCAGACCCAAACACTGGCTGCCAATAGGTTTCCAAGCAAAATACAAAGTGCTGATCATAACTTATAAAGCCCTACACGGCTTAGGCCCTGAGTACCTAAGAGAACATCTTCTTCTTTATGAGGCCCACCACCCATTGAGGTCATCTGGAGAGATCCGTCTCCAGTTGCCGTAAGCTCGGCTGGTGGCCACATGGAGACAGGCTTTCTCGATTGTTGCCCTGAAACTGTGGAATGTGCTACCTACTGAGATACGATCCTCCCCATCTCTGAACATTTTTGGAAAGCATTTGAAAACCCACCTCTTCACCTAAGCTTTTTCAGTTCTTTAAAATTTTAAGGTTTTAATTTGTGGATGATTTTTAAATTGTTAAATTGTTTTAAGTTTTTTTTAATATATTTTAACTTGTTTTATGCTATTGTTAACCACCCAGAGATGAAAGTTTGGGGCGATGTACAAATGTGATAAATAAATAAATAAATAAAGGCTTTAAAGGTCAAGAATTTGTCCTTTGGTCAATTGGTCAATTGAATTGGGACCAATTCAAAAATTGAATTGGTCCCAGAAACAAATTGGTAGCCAGTGCAGCTCTCTCAAAATGGGTTCGATATGACCCCAGTGGGCAGCTCCAGATAAAATCCTAGCTGCTGCATTTTGCAGTTTCTGAATATTCTTCAAGGGCAGCCCCACGTAGAGCGCATTACAGTACTCCAGCCATGACGTGATTAAGGCATGGGTAACTGTGGCCAGATCTGCCTTCTCGAGAAAGATATGCAGCTTGCAAAGGCACCCCTGGCCACCGCCTCCACCTGAGGATTCCAAAAGCAGAGCCGGGTCCAACAATACCCCCAAGCTGAGTACTTGCTCCTCCAAGGGTAGAACAACCTCATCCAGAACCAGTAGAATCTTGTCATCCTGTTTGGCTCTCCTACTGACCCACTTTACCTCCATCTTGTCTGGGTTCAGTCTCAGTTTATTAGCCCACATCAATCAATCAATATTACGGTCATAGACCAGCATAACGTATTAGGGTGATTACATGTTAAAAGCGAGAGTAGATAGAAAGTGATTACATATAAAATGGTACATATTAATACTAAAAGGACTAAAAAAGCTAAAAATAGTAGATAATGCACCAAAAGCATGAGGGCCTAAAAGCCTGAGAAGTAATAAAAGTAATAAAAATGCATGAAAGGCAAAAGGGGGGAGCATGCAAATGGATGTAAAAAGGTTAAAAGATATGAGAAGACAGAAATGCATAAAAGTCTGAGTAATAAAACTGGAAAACAGTCAGATTAAAGGTTATAAAGAATAATAAAAAAAGGGAGGTGCATGAACAATTGTAGGGCCTGCTATTAGCCCACATCCAACCCATCACAGCCTCTGGCCCCCAATTCAGGACATCTACCACCTCCCTAGGATCAGATGACAAGGAGAGATAGAGCTGAGTGTCATCTGCATATTCTTGACTACTCAGTCCAAGTCCCTGGATGACCTCTCCAAGTGGTTTCATGTAGATGTTAAACAGCATGGGGGACAAAACTGAACCCTGCGGGACCCCACAGGCCAATGGCCTTGGAGCTGAGCAGTAGTCCCCCAGCACTACCTTCTGGACCCTCCTTTCAAGAAAGGACTGGAGCCACTCCAAAGCCGTACCTCCGATTCCCATACTCAAGATGTAGTCCAGAAGGATACCATGGTCGATGGTATCGAATGCCGCTGAGAGGTCCAGCAGAACCAATAGGGATGCACTCCCCCAGTTTAGTTCCTGGTGTAGGTTGTCCACTAGGGATGTGCACAAAATCGGTTTGCCCAGTTTGGTTCGAATTCAAACCAGGTTTGAACCGGGATGGGGAGGTTCAGTTTTGGTTTTGCTTGAACCCCACCCTGGTTTGGTTCAAATTCGAACCATTTCGAACCGGTTTGAACTGGTTCAAACATCCAAACGTGGGTGGGGTGGTAGCTGGCACCCATGGGTGCCTACCACCCAACCCTCAAAGTAATCGGACACTCCTACAATTTTTTTTATGAATTTTTGAAATATTTTTAATTATTTTTCTCATAGGGTATAATGGGACTTGAACCAGCCCATTATCCCCTATTGTGGAGTACCTAGGGGCACAGAAGTGGGGTGGGTTATTATCCACCCACAAAACCCCAAGGCAATCGGATACTCCTCCGATTATTGGTGTATTTTTAAAAGTATTTTTGAATTCCCCATAGAGAATAATGAGGATTGTAGCAAATGTATAGTTTCACGTCGAGGGGAAAGGGGTGGCCTAAAATGGAGTGTGGTAGGTGTGAGTTCCCAAGGGGGGCAAAGAAGCTACCAGAATGAGTAGTGTAAAAGGGTGCCAACCACTCCATGGGTGGCAACCACTCCATGGGTTGCTAACCCATGGGGTACTGGGTTTTGTTGTTTCTCAGGTGTTCTGAGTGTAGATTCTCTGGTAGCATATGAGATTTTCAATGACAAACCATGAGCCCACTCTCATTTGGTTTGAATCACTCCCAGTTTGGTTCGAATTCGAACCTGCAGCTCGAACCTGATGGCTCATTTGGTTTGAAGTTGAACTATCGAACCGAACCAGTTTGAATTCAAACCAGTTTGCACATCCCTATCATCCACTAGAGCAACCAAGGCAGTTTCAGTCCCATACCTGCTGCAGAAGCCAGATTGAAAAGGGTCTAGATAATCCGTATTATCCAAGACCCTCTGCAGCTGGGAAACCACCACATGCTCTATCACCTTGCCCAAAAAGGGAATGTTAGAAACAGGACTATAGTTGTCCGGGTCGGAGGGATCAAGGGAGGGCTTTTTCAATAATGGTCTTACCAATCACCTTCTTGGAAATGATGGCGTCCTGCCCTCTCTTAATGAAGCATTAATAATCACGTCCAACCATCTGCCTGTACCCTCCCTGGCAGCTTTTATTAGCCATGAAAGGGCAAGGGTCAAGAGTGCATGACATCACCTGCACACTGCCCAGGATCTTGTCCACATCCTCAGGCTGCACCAACTGAAAAGAATATAGCACAATAGGACCAGATGGTACCAGAGGCATGTCTGCCAGAACTACCAAAACTCTGGAGTCCAAATCAGCACAGATGTGAGCGTTTCTGCAAAGTAACATGCCAACTGATCACAACAGGCTGTAGATTATTCCTCCCCCATTACCTGGGCGGATGTGCAGAGCAATGTCTTTGCTACACGAAACAGCTCTGCTGGTCTGCACTGAGCAGATGCAATGGAGGCAGAGAAAAAGTGTTTCTTTGCCACCTGCACCGCCACGGAGTAGTCTCTAAAATGGGCTCTAGCCCGTGTTCGGTCGGATTAATCACAACTCTTCCTCGAGCGTCGTTTCAGCCGTTGCCCGAGTTGTTTCATCGCCCTAAGCTCCGAGGCAAAACGGGCTCCACCAAGTCACAGAGGGCGTTTAGTAGCAACCGTGTCAACAGTCCGGGCTGTCTCTCCATTCCAGAGATTCACCAGGGCCTCGACAGAGTCACCAGCAATGGACACTGAAAATTCTCCAAGGGCCATCTGGAAGCCGAGCAGATCCATTAGCCTGCATTCTAATTAGTTCACCACCCTTGCAGAGGGCAGATGGAGCAGTCAAAGTAAACCCCACCAGATGATGGACTGTTCATGACAAGGGAATTATCTCAAACTCGCCCACCTCCAGATCATTTATTCCACAGTCAGCAAAAACCAGATCCAGAGTATATGTCCTGCCATGTGGGTAGGGCCCAATACCAGCTGAGATAGACCCATGGTTGCGATGGAGGCCATGAAATCATGAGCAGCTCCTACTAGGGGGGCCTCAGCATGGACATTGAAATCCCCCAAGACAATACGTTTGGGGGAACCCAAGGCCACCTCCTAGACCACCCCGCCAGCTCAGGTAGGGAAACTGAAGTGCAGCAGGGTGGTCGGTACACCAGCAGAATCCCCAGCCTATCTCGGAGGCCCACCTTAAGGACAAACACTCAAAATTCTGAGATTGCCTGACTGGGGTCCTGGAAATGGAAATGATCTCTTGATAGATGATGGCAATGCCCCCTCCCCTACCCTCCAGGCGGAGCTTCTGCATGATCAGGAAACCTAGAGGACATTGGTGAGAGAGACCAACCCCACCTAGCTGATCCAACCAGGTCTCCGTCACACATACCAGGTCAGCATGCTCATCTGCAATCAAATCATGGATAAGATGTTTTAGCACTTACTGACCTGAAATTAAACAGCAGCACCCTAATCCTTGAGGGAGTGTTCTCAGAGCTACCTGGGGCCACAAGGTTGGGAAAAGAGCTGGAAAAGGGAACAGGCCTCAATTACCTGGACCGTTTCCCCCTGCCCAACTCCAACTGCCATACCTCCCTATGCCCACTACCTGTGATATTGCCGCCCCCAGACCATCCCCACTTTTCTGCTCTCCCAGACACATCTCTTCAGCCCAACCAACCACTCTAAGAACCAGGTCCAGGACTCAGTCAGTCTCTCATTCAGTCTCTTGCTGGCTTCCTGATGAAAAAAAGGAAGGTCTTCTGAGGCCCCAGGCTGCTTACCCCAAGGCTGAGAAACACAAGGAGGAGAGCCCTTGTGTTTGCGCCAAGAGGCTCATGCACCTGGCCCAGCCTGCTCCTTATAGCAGAAACAGCAGCAGCCCCAATGATGAAACACACCTGGAGGAGATGGGGCAGAGACAAACACAACATTCAGTGCCCTGCCCAAGATGTCTCTGTTCCTGGTATGCTTGGTATGCTTCAGGCTGCTCTGCCTCCAAGTCAGAAAGACAGGCCTGCCCACTGCCAACCGATAGCAACTGGCTGCACACACTGCTGACAGAGCTTGCAATTGGCTGAACTCTGTCAGAAGGATTCAGGACCAGACATGGAAGTGGAGGAAGACTCCAGAGGTGATGTGTGGGCACAGACAGGAGCAGGAAGTTCAATCCAGCATATTACTGAGCCCCTGCTGAGTACCACCTGGGACTCTTAAAAGTACCATCAGTGATACTCGTACCACTGGTTGGAAACCCCTGTCCTATCAAGAATAAATCTCCTTTAATAAACACAGAGAACTTTAATTTTCTATTTTCCATTTTCTAATTAATTTGAATTCTCAAAAGGAGCGGTACCTCATAAATCCCTAATATTCCTATGCCTAATATTCAATAATTTCCACTTGTCTAGCTCTGAAATATTCTGTTTACAGCAATAACCTGAAGGAAACAAAATTGAACTGAGGAGATGACAACGCAGTTTGACTCTGTTTCCATAGCAGATTTCTGGGTTACAGATTTATCTCGTATTTGCGTCATGGCCTTCATCTTTTACCCTCGGTCAACAGATTAATAACTGATGCTCTCTTTAGGGATAGCTTGAGTTGTTAATTAATTTTTCTGGTGATAAAAATTATCCTTTGCTCTTATCCCTGTTTTGATTATACCTTGATTACAGATATATGTAAAGACCTCTTTTTCCATCCACCTTAAATGCTGATTTGACAGCAATATTAGTGTTTTCATCCAGATCCCAGACACACAGAAATAGTTTGTCAAGCAAAATTTCCTATTGCCTTTAGATAAGGGCATTAACTGAATAATCCTTCACCATAGCAGAACTTTGGTGAAGGTTAGAAGAGAAACTCAATAGTCTAATTCAAAAATGTTTCGCTGCTGTTCTGCTTGGTTTATGATATCTGGGTAGGTGAGTTTAGGAAAACTGACAATTCATTTCTCAAATGCTGAATTTGAGAATCACCAAAAAACAACCAAAACAACAACAACCAAAACTACCCGCAAAGCAAAAAGAGACTAACAGCTAGCGCAACAGCTATTGTTTCCATGGGAATGCTAGCAACAAAACAAAACTGCATTCCTCTTCAGTGTCTCTACCCCAGCCCCAGCTGTACCTTTGAGAAGTTCCGAGTGCATAGCGTACACACATCATGCACTGAGTATCATTCCATGACCTTAGCAACCACTGGTGAGAATGGTGATAGTACTATGCTAGTTCATGGAGTGAGAAGCTTGCGGGGATTTGGAAGTGAAGAACATTTCCTGGGAATGTCACACTGAAATTTGGATCCATTCTTGCAACTGGACCAGTTTTGGTAAACTGCTAGTAGAGATGTGAGGGTAAGGATGGCTAGCATGAATCCACGTATCTATTAAAGGCATCTCATCAGTAGATGGGATACTTCATCATTTCCCCCCTCAGAAGATTGAATTTAATTATTAGATTTCTCTACACTTGAATTATCAAGTGATCTAAATTTACTTGCAGTCACCCACATAGACTAATGTCAGGATAACATTTATGTAAGCACCACTCCATTTCCTGAATATCTTAGATGTCTACTGTTCCATTGAAATCAGTGATGATCTATGCTACATATATGAGCAGAAAAGATATCTAGTATAGAGATATTAGCCAGTTGTTAGTTAATATGCTCCTTCATGTTCTTTAACTTGTTATTGTTTATGCATTATGAGTTTGCTTTGTCACTGCTCTGTCTATAACATCTAAGTGCCAATCAACCTGACTGCCTTCATAGGCATAGCATCCATTGGACAAGGGTGTGTGACTGTCCCTGGGCCCGGACTGATCACAGAACATTATTTCTGCTTTCTATTTACAAAATTCTATAACTGACAGGGACAAGGCATAAAGCTTTGCCATGTATATATTTAATTTCATGATGAAGTTATGGGACAATTTAAAGTTAATTAATTTAAAGTTTAAAGTTATGGGACAATTTCATGCACATGTTTATGTGTTCCTGTAGTGCTAAAAACTCTAGCAAACATTTTGTGTTAGAACCAGTTACTGTTGCCTAGCGACACACACAGTTACAGAAAGAAAAAATTAAAATACTTGTTTTGCGGTCATTTCTGAAATGCTGAAAATATCGGAATATGGGGGAAACATAATATTGTTTTGGAATGGATATCAAACTTGACTGGATGATAGTTATGTTAATTAACACTGAGAACAACAACTGGAAATATGGAAAACCATTTTGAATACAAAACTGAGAACAAAGAATTTACTAGCTAAATTCTAGTAAAACCAATTGAACAAGTTAGTCATGACTGCCTTATAGAATCATAGAATCATATAGTTTAGTGCAGCAATCTGCTACAGTCTTCCTGATAGATGACTGAATATATTATTAAACATAATATAAAGACTGACCAGCCTGCTTGAAAACCTCTAGTTAAAGAGAGCCTACTCCGCATGTTCTTCTAGTTAACAAATTCCTCTACTGATTCCATCCTCCTAGATGATTACTCTGAATCTGTTTCCTTGTAATTTCAACCCAACAAGTTTGTGTGGTGGTCCTTCAGATCTCCCCTTAATTTTTTGTTCTCCAAAACATACTCCGCTCCTTATATGATTTCTCACAGGATTGGGTTGCCAGACCCCTCAAAATCCTTGTCATTCTCCTCTGAACTTGTTCCAGTTTATCAGTGTCCTTCTTAAAATATGATTTCCACAGAAGTCTAAAGGAGGTCTGACCACTTAAATCCCATTGGTTTTAATGGAATGCAGTTATGAATACGTTTAGTTGGATCAGTACTGCAGTTTATTGAGTTTGATGCAAGAACAACACAAACTATGCTTTTATGGATTAGCGTTCCATATCATGGTGTAATGTTCATGTCTTTATAGCATGTTTACATGTGCAGTTTACACAATCACTTTTTATCTATTGAACTTAATTATGCCTGGTTCAATTTTTAGAAGTTTTTCTTTCCAGGAAGTGATGAATTGTCATCCAGATAGTGAAGCATTTACAAGATGTGTTGACCCCACCAAAATCAATGGGGAAGTCAAATTGTCATGATAAAAATCTAAAAAGGCAGTCAGGCATATAGCAAGCTGCCCGGTGGCCCAGGGACAAAGTTCCCTGGTGGGCCCCCAGCACGTATGCACACCACTGACCCCGCCGCTGCCCTCTGTGCCGCTGTTGCCCTCCATTGCCCTCTGCATCCCCGCCACTCATACTGCCCATAATATAACTGCTGGGGAGAGCAGGCAACCCCCTGGGGCAGCAGCAGGGAGTGGGTGGGATTCTCCCACCCCCACTCCTGGCCAGCGCATGGCTTCTCTCGGCCCTGTGCGCCTGCACACTCTGATTATAGATAGTGTCACGTGTCATGACATCACAGGCCCCAAAGAAGCCACGGGCCACCCAGGAGTGGGGGGGGGGAGAAGCCCACCCACTGCTGCTGCTGCTGCCGCCACCACCACAGGGGGACAACAGTGGTGCAGAGAGCTGCAGCGGGCAACGGGATAGTGGTGTAATAACCAGCACCTTGTATTTTGGTTATTACCTATAAAGCCCTAAACAGCTTAGGCCCTGGGCATTTAAGATAACTTCTTCTTCACTATGAGCCCCACTGCCTGCTAAGATCCTCTGGAGAGGTTCATCTGCGGTTGCTGCCAACTCGTCTGGTGGCTGCTCAGGGATGGGCCTTCTCCGTTGCTGCCCCTGGACTTTGGAATGCGCTCCCTGTTGAAATAAGAGCCTCCCCATCTCTGGCAACTTTTAAAAAGGCACTGAAGACACATTTATTCACCCAGGCTTTTAATTAGATTTGTGGTTTTAATTTTTAATGTTGGTTTTAAATGATTTTAATGTTAATCATTTTAATGTTTAAATGATTTTAATTCTTTAATTTATACATACATACATACATACATACATATGGAACCAGGGGGTGTATTGCATACAGCATCCTCAAAAGCATCTTGCAAGCCTTGTCCCTGCACTGACAAGCTCTGAAGCCCTTTCCCCCACTATCCACCATTACAGTGTGTGTTGGTCTGCAGATAAATACTCAGAGATGTTCTTCCTTTGATTGGAACAGTGGGATTATTTATTATGGTATCTAGGTAACTTTGTAATTAATTATAACTTTTTTAAATGCCGTGCCCAGCCTGTCACATCTTATTGAACTTGACAAAAGGATTTTGTAGCAATTATTTATTGTCAGATGATACAGTGATAAGGGTATGGCAATTTGCAGCTTTAGCCTTAGGGCAGAGTGTGTCACAGAATAAAATGGATTGCAAGATATTAAATCTCACAAGATAGTTTGAATAATTTTAATAGCATTTTGGGCTGACAAACATTTGTGTGCTCATAAGATGAACATTCATATAGTTATTGTTACAGCTTAAGGGACAGCAGTGCATTTGACCCTGAAGCCCACAATGGGCAGGGTTTATACTAATATGCAGCAGGACTTACTGTGCACATTGCAAAAAATAATTATGTAGTGAACTACATTTTGTGAGCAGTTGGACTTAGAGTTTAATAAGAAGCTAGATTGTTTCATAGAAAGAAATAGATGAAGAATAGAAATAAAATAATAATAAGAAATAGAAAATGAAGATGAGTATCATTTCCTTTCAATCTTTATAATCTTCTTATATTAATCTAATCATATCAGAGCCTTTCCATAGTTTCCCATTATTTGTAAGGCACCTCCATTTTCTTTGCCTCCTCTCTCTTTTCCTAGTCATTCTCATTTCCTCTTTTCGCTTTCTGTTAGAAACATTTTGGAGTGAGCTGTGCAGGCTGCCTGTGCAGAAGGGGTGGGTGGGTGGGAAAGCTTGAAATAAAACCTGACAATGGGAGTGTTTAACACCTGATATTCAAGTTTATATCTGCAACCACAAGAGCTGGATTGACAGTAGTCTAGCAAGCAATAGCATAACAATTCTGCTGAATGTATGCTGGCAGGTGGAAGAAACTGATCTTCCTGAAGTAAAACATCCTGTTAGGGATGCTGTTTAGGGAGGGGTTTTCCCCCTACCTGTTTGAGACCACATCTGATTATACCTTAGAATTATCTTTCCCTTTGGTTATTATGATCTGTTTAAATCAGGCGCAGGCCATGAATGCACCTCCAGTGGGGAAGCGGCGGCGGGCGGCTTCTTTAAGTGTAAACGGAGCCAGTGCTCCGTGCTGCCCAGCAGCCCCCACAGCGGGGAATCACCTCCGCCACTCACCTGTCTCCCACGGAGACGAGCCCCTGCCAGCGGCCAGGTGAGTGACGGAGGCGATTCCCCGCTGCGGGGGCTGCTGGGCGGCACGGAGCACCAGCTCCGTTTACACTTAAAGAAGCCGCCCACCGCCCCCCTGGAGGCACGTTCATGGCCCGTGCCTGGTTTAAATACTAGGGTTTTTTTTGCTATATCTTCTAGAATAGCTGGCATCCAGACTAGTGTTGCACCAGAATAACAAGTGAGTGGCATGCACTTAAGAAGTTTGTGGAACTGTGTGAAGTTGTGGTGCTCCATACTGTTGTGCAGCTGCTAGTGGAGGCCACTGGGAGAGGTCATCAGCAGTGTTCCTTCTAACAAGGATTCCCAGATGTTGTTGACTACAGCTCCATTAATCTCCAAGCAAAGGACGTTGAGGATGTAGATGCTGGGAGTTGTAGTCAACAACATCTGGGAATCTCTGTTAGAGGGAACACTGGTCATCAGGAGATTTGGCTTGAGGTGTCATCAATATTCAGATGACACTCAGTTATATCTCTCTTTTTCATCAGACATAGGTGAAGCGGTGACTGTTTTGAATCGGTGCTTAGATTCAGTCATCGACTGGATGAGGGTAAATAAACTGAGACAATCCAGACAAGACTGAAGTACTGTTGGTCAATGGTTCCTCTGCTCGGCTGAATGATGTCCAGCCTGTTCTAGAAGGGGTTGCACTCCCCCGAAGGACCAGGTTCACAGTCTGCGGATGATCATAGGTCCAGCACTGGTGTAGTAGCCAGCGTGGTGTAGTTGCTAGAGTGCTGGACTAGGACCGGGGAGACCCAAGTTCAAATCCCCATTCAGCCATGACTCTGGGCTAGTCACCTCTCTCTCAGCCTAACCTACTTCACAGGGTTGTTGTGAGGAGAAACTCAAGTATGTAGTACACTGCTCTGGGCTCCTTGGAGGAAGAGCGGGATATAAATGTAAAAATAAATAAATAAAAATAAATAGTTGGCCTCTGTGGCTCAAAGCCTTTTATCAGTTTCGGCTGATATGCCAATGGCGACCTTACCTGGACAGAGATAGCTTGGCCACCGTCACTCATGCTCTGGTAAATTCTTGCTTAGATTACTGCAATGCATTGTATGTGGGGCTGCCTTTGAAAATGGTCCAGACACTGCAGCTGGTACAAAATAGGGCTGCAAGATTATTAACTGGGGCTGGACGTTTTGATCATATTACGCCAGTGCTTTGTCAGCTGCACTGGCTCCCAGTCTGTTTCTGGGCCCAATTCAAAGTGCTGGTTTAACCTTTAAAGCCCTAAATGGCTTGGGACCAGGTTACCTAAGAGAGCACCTTGTCCCATATGTCCCTACCCGTACCTTAAGATCTTCTTCGGAGGCCTTCCTCTGGGTGCCCCTGCCAAACAAGGTGAGGCTGGTGGCTACCAGGGAGAAGACCTTTTCGCTGGGTGGCCAGAACCTCAGGAGTATACTCGTGAGTCAAATGGGCTGTAACCCAAAATTTGGCTTTAAAAAGCCAAATCTGGCAACAGTGTTGCACCTCATTTATGGAATAGCCTCCCCAGTGAGGTTTGCCTGGCTTCATCACTTTGTTCTTTTAGACGCCAGGTAAAGACCTTTTTGTTCACACAGGCCTTTTAAATTTGGATTTTCAGTTTTATTCTGATTTTTAACTATTTTAAAACTGAGTTTTTAAGCTGCTTTGTATTGCATTTTCTTTTTTAACCTATTTTTTGTTTGTTATGATTTAATGTGTTATGTATTTTAATTGTATGTTTTAATCCTTTGTTGTGAGCTGCTCAGAGAACAATTTGTTATGGGATGGCTAACAAATAAAGTAGATGATGATGATGATGATGATGATGATGATGATCTGAGAAAAAGGCAAGGTTGCACAAGCTTTTCTGCAATGTGTGATCTAACCTGTTCCGCAACACGTTGTGCTACATTCCACTAGCGCAAGAACAAGTATTGAACAGAAGTTCCATTCTTTGTGTAAATTGATTGGGACATATTTCAGCACTATGTGGCTGAACTAGCGTAACATTGTTTGAATATAAACAATGCTGAAAAAATTTAGTTTGGATGTAAGCCAATATGCACAAAACAGATCTTTAAAAAAAACCCCTTGCCCTTGCAACTAAACTCTCTTCCTCCACATACTGTTGAATCCTGAAGTGGCCACCTGAACCTCATATAGTTAAAGCTTCATTTCCTCATACAGCATCTCACACCGTTCTACACCTATAACCACTGGTGTAATTTGAACAATGACATGTACATTTTAATTGATGTTTATTCTGATTAAATGGTTTAAACTCTTTTGTTCTTTAATCAGCAGATTCACCCAGATGCCTGTATTTCATTTGAGTTTTAGGATAATCATTCTTATTGATGTTTTGGGCCTGTCAGTGGGCAGGAGGATAAAATAAGGTTCTATTTGTCCTCTGGGAGGGTAGAGATGTTTCTTGATGAGCTGCCCAAAGAGAGTTATGGACCTATTTTTTCTTTTGTCTGGTCTGAAAGATACTCTTGGCATAGGTTTCCTAAGCAGCTTTTCTGTCAATGTGCGTTAGTGAAATATTATAAAAATCACTTATCCATAGACATTGGGAGCTTGAAACCTAGATGCCCTTTCCTTTTTCATGGGCTTCACAGGTCACCATGTGACTAATGAAGTGACAAGGCAGGAGGCTAGAGCAATGATGGAGGAAAATGAACTCCAAGTCAGATTGATAACAGCTCAGAGAATTTTTATGTTCTAGTGCTGAGCGTGTGACAGAGACAAAGAAGTTGTTCTTTGCTCATGCTGTGACAGTGGAAAGCCAGCTGAACTGTTCAGAGCCATGGGACGTTTTATGAAATCCAAATTGCATTTGTTGTTCCACATAGTTAGGCTTTCTTTTGATGTCATGGGATTTTGCAAGTGCAAATAGATACTTGTGAATTTTCAAGGAGTAAGATTTCTGATTAGAGCAGGGCATTTGCCATTGGGATTTAATTGCTGATTAGGCATATAGTACTTCAGGAGTACAAGTATCAGGGATTATAAAGCCAAAACCAAACTCCAAACTGGTACATCTGGGGAAGTCAAGTTATGTTGCTGCTGGCTCATCTGGTGGCAACTCAGGGCCAGGCATGATCTGTGGCTGCCCTAGGGTATATAAATATGATAAATATATACCTGCCCTAGGTGGTATATAAATATGCTAAATAATGTAAATAAATAAATAAATTCCATGTTTATCTGTGAGGTAAAGGGACATCGGAAGAAACTCTTGATAAACAAATTAGATTATCATACTGGAGAAGAAAAGTTTTCAAATGTTCTAGGTGTTCATAACTGTCTCAAAACATCCTCCATTTAACGTGCATTTGGAGTGGCTGCATAATTTCAAGAAACCAAGAGAAATGATGAAGAGCAATAGCAGTTCTTTGGAAAAGGACTGTCTGCAAATGAAGAGCACCTTGTTAAGCAAGCTTAAGTGCCAGGTGGGAGCTCCTAGGAGGAATGTTTGGTTCAACTATCACAGAGCGGAACCATCAAATTCTTGTTGAATGTATGAAGCTTTCTGGATGCCTTGGCCAACTTTTATCTACTAGCCTCACATATCTCACAAAGCTTTTTGTTGGAAGGAACTGAAGTAAAGATGCAACAGGAAGGAAATCTAAATAAATAAAATCCCATTGATTTCAATGGGCGTGAAGCACATTTAGCTGTGTTAGAGTGTGTGCCCATTATCTTGTTAAGTGCCATTTTAGGTAATTAACCTTTTTGTGGAATTCAATCTCTTCTGATTTATTAAGTAAAAGGAAATCAACTGTAGCTATAATTAGGCAAAAGTTGAAATGGTAAAGATTTGCAATTCTAAAGGCTATGTGCTTTTACCAAAGCAATTGTTTCTCATTTCAGTAATTTCTAGTGCTCATTTGGTCTCATTATCCTTACTCCTTGGTTCCTCCGTTATTGCCGCACAGCAGCTGGCAGGGATAAATCTTCCAAATCCCAAAGATGCTGATATTCACAGCACCTTTTAAAAACAAGGCATGTATGGGTGCAAAGAACCCTGTGGTGTATCAGAGCATGTAAAATGCCAGCTGTCAGAATTCTTACCGAAAAAACTGTTGTTGCTGTGAAGACTATCAGGGCTCTCTGGACTCTTTCAAATATGAGAAAAGGCTAACACTGAAATAGTGATTTTTCCCCCCACCTGGTAATCTGTTGTTATACAGATCAAGTACTTTTGGAACAATTAGCTGCATTATCACTTGAAGAGATGAATAATTTCATGCACTCAGTGGCTGGGAAAGAGAGTGAATCTTGATGAGTACTACTGTGTTGGCTGTCAGCCGGCCAACAAAACACAGAAGACAGTCAAAAGTATGGGAAGTCCTTGAACCAGATCAGCATTTCAAGCCTCAATATTGCAGGAGTGTTCACTTTGAGGTGGATAGAAAAGAGGTAAGAATTGACTGAAGTGATGAGGTGCCACTCCAGTCTTTCTCAACAGCATTATAAAGTGTCTATTTCCTGCTTTTGTTTTTCAAAATGATTTTTTGTAAAGCTCAGATGGCCCCAAGATGAAAAGACGGGCTGACTTCTTATACAGTTATAAGATGTATAACTCCCAGCAGTTTCATGTAGATGATGTTAAGCATTGGAGAGAGTATGGAGTCCTGGGCGACACCATATAAAAGTTCAGATTTGGAAGAAAAACAGTCTCCAAGGGACCCCATCCGTAATCTGCCCGGAAGCTAGGAGTGGAGCTACTGCAAAGCAGTGCCTCCCACCCCCAATTTTTTTTATTTATTTATTTTACATTTATATTCCGCTCTTCCTTCAAGGAGCCCAGAGTGGTGTACATGCTTATGTTTTTCCTCACAACAACTCTGTGAGGAAGGTTAGGCAGAGAGATACATGACTAGCCCAGAGTCACCCAGTGAACCTCATGGCTGAATGGGGACTTGAACATGGGTCTTCCCAGTCCTAGTCCAACCCTCTAACCAATACACCACGCTCGCTCTCCCCTCAGATGCTACAGAATACTGTGGCTGATAGTATCAAAAGTCACTGAGATATCCAAAAGGACCAACAGATTCACACTCCCTCTGTCAATTCCTATTTGAAGAGCATTCATCATGCAGACCAAGGCAATCTCTACCCCATAGCACAGTTTGAAATGGGTCTAGATAATCAGTTCCATCCAAGACTGCCTGGAGCTGGGAGGCCACCACTGTCTCAATTACCTTGCCCAGTCATGTAAGGATTGAGACAGGCCTATAGTTGTTTAACTCTGAAGAATCAAATGCAGGCTTCTTCAGTAGAGGTCTAACGATTGCCTACTTAAGACAGGGAGACATCCTGTCCTCCCTCGGAGAAACATTTATAATCTCTACCAGGCCATCTACAACAACCACCCTACTAGATAGTATAAGCCATGTCAGACCCTTGTCAAGTGAAAATGTGGTAGGCTGCACCATTCCAAGCAGCTTGTCCACATCCTCTGGAGTCAAAAACTGAAACTGATCCAGCCTAACCCCATAAGAGGAGTTGCTGGACACCTCAGCATCAGACACTACAGTAATTGTGGGGTCTGAATCTATTTTGGCCTGAATAAGGGATATTTTATCCACAAAGAACTCATTTAAAAATGTCTTAGTGCATAACTGATGGTTCCAAATCTGATTCAAGGGAGCAGGGGTATGTACTAGCCCTCTCACAATCCTGAACAAGTCTGTCAGATGTGAGCTTGTTGATACAATATGGGCAGAAAAGAATCACTTCTTTGCTGCATGTAATGCCTGAGCATAGATCTTCAAATACCATCTGTGTTGTAATCTGTTGGATTTGAATCAAGTCTTTCTCCACTTGCGCTCCAGTCATCTACCTTGCTGCTTCAGTCCCTTTAGTTCTTCCATAAGCCAAGGGGCCAGTTTTTAAGTGGGTCAGAGATGATGCTTAAGAGCAATCTTGTCTACTGCCCTGGTGAATGTGCTCTTCCAGTTCTCCACCAAGGCATCAACAGGATCACCTGCAGAACCAACGCTAAATTCTTCCAAGGCTCCTTGGAATCCTATTGGATCCAATAACCTTTTGGGGTGTACCATCCTAATAGGCCCCTCACCCCTGCAGAGGTGGGGCTTGATTGTGAATCCAACCTTAACCAGATGGTGGCCCATCCATGACAATGGGGAAAACACAGGAATCCCCATCCATGGAACACCACTTTGATCAGAGTGAAAGACTAGATCAAACATGTGACCAGCAACGTGCATCCCTCCCAAGACTGCTTGGGATAGGCCCATGGTATGCATGGTCGTTATGAACTCCTGAGCTACCCCAGACAAACTGGTCTCAAAGTGAACATTGAAGTCTCCCACCAAGTTCAAAATCTTTGATAGCCTCCCACCAAGTTCAAAACCTTTGATAGCCTTGTTGCTGCATTTCATATAAATGCAGCAACAAATCCAACCATGCACAATGCTCATTCGAAGGCTACTCTGTGGCATTTACTTTTCAACCACCATTGAGTTTAAAAGTCATCCACTGGAACTTAGCTGAGTTGCTGGTTTAGAAAATCATGTACAATATGACACCATTTAGCAGCCATCTTGGCAAGCATTTGCCAGTAAAATTCCTTGCATCCACTCCAATTTGGACCTCATAATCATGGCAGAATCAGAGTCGGATGCAGCTAGAGGTCCATCCAGTCATGTTGTTAAGGATATTTGTGAGCCATGCATGCTCCCGGTTTCTAATTGTGAGAACTTAGAACTTTTTGGCGATTATGAGTTGACACTGTACAAACCTAACATTTAATGGAGATCAGTAATCTAGGATTTGATAGAGTGGCTGATCTCCATTAAATGTTGGGTTAGCACAATGCCAACTCAACATTGCTGATTGGAAATCACATATGATTTGTCAGTCTCCCATTTCCTGAGTCCCTGACAACATGGGAAGCTCCTCGCTCTATAATAAGACTAGCTCTGAAGACAGTTCAGAAGTTGCAGATCATGCAAAGATTAGCAGTCAGGATATTGATTAGAGCCAAAGTCGGTGGAAAAACGGAGGAAATGGAGAAAATTCTCAAATGTTTCTCCTTGGAAGGAACTCTGTCTTTCTCTCTGAGTTTCAATTCCTCCTTGCATGATTCCTGAAGTTCTGTCTTGAATTTCTTGTTTTTGAAATTTGGGGCCAAAATGAATGATGGCCTATATCACACATACTGTCACACTTCTATTATATCAGCTACACTGATTGACCATCTCATCTCATGTTAAAGTGTTGGCTATTGGCTTTAATAGTCTTCACAGTCTAGAGCCAGTACCTTAGAGATTGCGTACTTCCTAATAAGCTGGCTCAAACCCTTAGATCAGCCTTGGAGGACTTGCCCATAAGCTTATGCCTTTAACTAAAATACATTTTTCAGGTACCAGAAACAGAACCTTTTAGGTAGTGGCACCACATCTGTACATACTTTTACTGTTTTTAAATTGAGGCTTTTTAATTTTGTCTGGCTCTTAGATTGTAACTTCAATGAAATTTTGATCTGCGTTTCGGCTGATTTTAGATTACTCTATTTGTATTGTGCATTTTTAGACAGGTGCTTTTATGTTGTTATTAGTATAATCAGTTTGCAAACCATGTTATATTTTACTTACTGCTGTAAGTTGCCTTTTGCCTGTTGTTTACATAGAAGTGAAATATAAAACATTAAAATGCATATTTTTGCAATGGATGAGCAGGTGGGTAGGGAAAAGAAAATTAAGATTAAAACACACACAGAATGGACTCCAGAGTACTCTGCCTGACACTGATGATAGACCACCAATGGTTTGCAAACTATAGGTAAAGAATTGCCGTTTTAACTGTGAGACAGAAAATGTGACATAATGATGACAAACAGTACAGCTACTATCAGGAATGCAAAAGGTCAGTTTATCGGGGGTGGGGGGCTTACATGGAAACAAGGAGCAGGAAGCCCCTTTTGTGCCGTCTGTGAAAGCAAATGTGGTGAGAAGACGATTTCACATCCTGTTTCATAATAATCCAGCCAAAAGTTGGTTGCTGGTCTCCAGTTATTGTTAACATTGTAGAGGGATTTGACATACCTCAATATTTTAGGCACTGAAATCCCTAAAAAATAGGTGGAATCCAAACATTACATACCTCCCATGTTCTGGTCTTTTTTCAAATGTCAACTTCTATGGATTCCTTTACATTTTCAAAACAGTTGAGAAATATTTCCATGTGGTATGTAGGTAGATTAATATTATCACCCTCCATTTTCCAGACTGGTTGGCATGGTCTGTGGAAGAGGACAAATTGTTCGGTTGTATTTGCCAGCAGAAGCTGTCACTTAGAAGTGGTGTCTGGTATAATAGCTGCTTTTACTGGAGTAGTGTCAGTGAAATTCTCTTTTGAAGTGCTGAGTTCATTTGCTGACTTCATTTCTCTAGCTAATAGTGCACAAGACTGAAGTAAAACTCATTTTCTTGTAAGTTTTCCTTTAGTCTTTACATCAGAAAGCCTCCCTGTAGTTCATGATCTCAGTCTCTACAGATAAAGTCTCTAGGTAGTATCAGTTTTTAACCATTGTTCAGTTCAACTCGAAATGTAGCATTTTCTGAAACAAAATATCTTCGTATTGCTTGAGAGATGCAAGGTGCTCCGCACCACCTCCTTTATTTGACATCTGTGTTTAATTTGCATTTAAAAATTACACCAGCATATCGTGGCTTTGCAAAAGAAACAGCTTGTAAATTAATCTGGGTCTTTAAAATGTAGCTACTGACAAGTGGAAAATGTGTATTATGCTGTATTATGGTTGGAGCAGTGAAGCTTCTAACCCCGATTGGCTGAGCGGAACTGTAAACATTGCAACTATTCAGAGAGCAAAACTGTCAAAAAGTTTGAAATCCAACTTCCATGAGAAAATGGAAAGTTGTCAGTCTGACTCCAATCATACAAGCCTAGGCTTGGAGCAGCATGTGGGGGGGGGGGCAGTTGACTATAGAGATATCAGAGGCAGGTAATGAATGAAGATTGCAGAACAGAGAGTAGACTAAAAAATAAGAATTTGAAGAAATGCATGTAAAGGAGAAAGATTTGAGGCAATTGACCAAAGCCACAGAGAACTGAGCAAGGAAAGGCTAATGAAAGGCAGAATCACTACTGTTAGGCCAGGTGTAAGGCCAGGATGACCGTTGGCTGGGCGGAGAGGGGGCGGGAGAAAAGAGTGCTAGACAGTGTGGCCGAAGGACAGGGTCAAATTAGGCACAGGGCTGAAGGCAAATATCTGAGAAAGGAAGTAAGTATAACTGTGACAAAATCTCACATAAGGCCTAAGGACTGTACTATTGCTACTAGGAAGGAGTGGGGTGTTAAGACCCTGGGAAGGAACCCTTGAGCATGAAGGGGTGTCAATGGGGGTAGTCAAGCAAAAATGCAAGATGGGTCAGAGTTGCAGAACCACGGAGAGCCTTGAGTGAGCAACTTGCTGTGATAAGAGCCAGAGGTAGACTGAGGCCTTAAATGTCCTAGGCTCACACTACTTCTTCTGAGATCTTAATTTCTGCTTGAAGAGTGAAAACTTGAAAGGGGCCGCGCTGGCCAGGAGTTTAGCTTTATTTCTTCTGTCTATCAAATCCCACAGGGCCTCTTGCCTGAGCTGCTGTACAGGCACTGGGGAGCATGAGGATCCCAGTGTGGAAAGAGACTTCTGTGAGTGGGTGGGAGGCTCAGGCTCAGTAGATGCAGTCTTGTGGGGCTACCATTCCAGGATCTCTTGGCTCTGAGTTTGTGTTCAGTTTTTACAGGAATTTCAAAGGGACATCCTTCCCAACAAATCTGCTGCTGAGAAAAATATTAGTGGAACTGGGGACAAGTCTTGGTGCAGCTCTACTTAGGACTGTGCTCATGACAGGAAGTGCCTAAAAGCAACATTCAGAGAGCTAGTATAGCCCTCTCCAGACCAGATGCTATGAGCAGCAGCCGTGCTCATGATTGTAATTGCAAAAGTGGGCAGGAAGTCCCACCTCATGCTGTCACTCACCTCCTCCAGCTGGCCCATGTTTGCATACAGGCCTGGTTTTCTGCAGGATGAGGTGCCATAAGAGTGATGGCTGGCGCACTTGTGAGCTGGTTTCGGTGCCTCTCCATTTAGATACATGAATGGGTTGGTTGGAAAGGTGGGTGGCAGTGCAAAGCAGAACTTCCTCCCCACTTTGCAGTTGTGAGCAGGAGCATGGCTGCTGCTCACAACATGTCAAGAACAGGAATGACCAGCTGATGGCCCACCGAGACCAGGAACAATTTTTTTCTGGCTTCAAATGTTGTTTGCATCTAATATGGAACAGAGAGTTCATGCTTTAATGTTCATGCTTCTGCAGTTAAAAATTTATTTTCTTTCTGTTTGGGGCAGGGATTCTTAAGTTGGGGGGTCTATGGGATAAGTCCAGGTGGCATGTGGAACATCTTGGCTGCACTGAATTTGATTTGCTTCCTGGTGAGCCGGGAAAAGATAGTTCTTGAAAATAACTGTCCTAAGTATTCCCCCCCCTCTATTTTTTACTGGAGCCTTATGAAAATATGTTAAATAAGTGGAGTAGGAATCCATAAACAGAGGCATTTTTATCCCTGGTCTTTGGGGCTGAAGTACAGGGCTCCCACACCCCCTGCCACCCCCAATCCTCTTTAGTTTGACCTGGGAGGTGTGGTTTGTTCCCTCAAGAACCTACATGCTAAAAAATGATGCAGCGGAGGGGTGAGTGGTCTCCAAAGGCCTTTAGGTCCAGGCTCCAAAATTACCTAGGTGCACCTCTGTCCATGAACAGTACTGGAGGACCTTAGAAGTCTGTAGGTGCAAATAGGTTAAGAAGCCCTGGTTTTGAGTGTTTGGTGGTGGTTGTTGTTTGAGCTATATTGGTTTAGGCTAAAGGCAAATGTGAAAAACTCTGAGCCAATTCACATGCACAGCCTAACCCAGGCTAGGGTAACCCAGGCTAGGGTAGCATAGCCTCAATGTGTTTTTGCACCCCCCTTGTTGGCTTTGTAGTTTATGTACTACTGAGGATGCTTTGAAAGCAAGGAAGACTAATGAGAAGGGTGATTTGGGAGTAGGGCAAGTAATTTTCCAAGCCTCAGATTGACTCATAAAATGGTCTTATTATTTCCCCAGGTTTTGGGGTAAGAGATCAGATCTTTTCTGAGCTAATTTAAATGAGCAGGGGAAAGCTTGTATGCCTTCAACTTGAACTATCTAATCAGTTATTTAACTGCAGGCTTCTAGTATATTTGATAGTAGCCGAACTGCAGGGTTTTATTTTCTGAATGTAAGAAATATATGCATTGGAGCGATTCTATACTTGACTCATAAATATTCAAGCACAATTCTGTTCTGAAGCAAAATGAGAGACTTGATGGTAATGTGTAGCTAGAATTCCTCTGTTTCCTTTTAATTTATTGTCTGTCATGTTGGCAACATTTGAGGCTATAAGACACACGAGTTTTTCAGGCCATCCTGGAATATTGGTTGGCGAGAGGTTTGGATAAAAGTTCTGCTAATATATGCCAACTTTAAAAGACAAAATGACTACATTGAGACTCTGCCCAGTTGTCCATGATTTACAAATCCAACAATATTAGAATAGGTGTATACTATTTTTTTTTTTAAAAAAACCCATATTGCTGTATTTTGTCACCTGACTTCTTTTAAGTTAAGGATGAGGTGAGACTACAGCATGCTATCTACAGCAAGAAAATGACAACCTCGTTGCTCACAGCAATGGCTAGCCTAGACGTAAGGGAGCGTGACCTGAACTGCTTTGGCTTATTGGAAGGAGTTAGCATGCTTGGGCACCTGCTAAGCCCCACCATGCAGCAGGAGGAGTCAGTGCAACACTCTATGATCACTGGCCCCAGTGCTGACTTCAGCACTGCTTACTGGCCCTTACAGGTGAGAATAGTCTCCCTGTAGACCTTTGGCTGTGGCTCATTTCAGTATTTAAGTGTCTGAAAAGCAGTCTGCAATATGTCGTTCTTTCCTCTGCTTGTGAGTTTGCCTATATTAATATGTCGAATAATTGCAGCAATACTGTTTTGAATAAGCAGCTCAGTTCCTGCAACGTTTGCCAATAGCAAGACTTCATAACCTATTGCAGAAGAAATGTACTCTACAGTGCTTTTGATTAAACCAGTGATTCTCAAACTTGGGTCCTCAGGTGTTATTGGACTTCAACTCCCATAATCCCCAACCAAAGGCCACTGAGGCTGGGGATTATGGGAGTTGAAGTCCAATAACACCTGAGGACCCAAGTTTGAGAATCCCTGGATTAAACCAATAAGAGCACTATCAGGAGAGCAAAAGATTTATTTATTTTTTAAAGCAAAAAACTGTCAAAGCTTGCTGGTAGATTTGACAGGCAGGGGTGTAGCAAAGTTGGAGTGGGCCCTGGTACAAAAAGTGAAGATGTGCACCTGTCCCCCTCTTCTTCAGAGAAGAACAAGGGTGGAAACAAAGAGCAAGCTGCAATCCAGCCAGTGTGCTCCCTCCCCAAGTCCAAGAACTCCCCCACCCACCCAATGCAATTATAGCTACATCCCTGGGGTAGTTTCTGACTAGCTGCTGTATATTCTTATGACATAAAGCTTCCACGGGACTCTTTCTGCACTCTTTAAAAAGTGGAATTAGTGTTGCCAATGTGGACTGGATTATTCCTAACATGTTGGGCATACTGTTTAATAAAGATATTGCCATGCTGCATTGTGGGCTCCTGATTTTTGTCTTACCTAGTGCCTAAGTGCAGAGGGGAGGAATTTTTCATCCGCCCTTGTTATGCTCTTCCAGATGTAAAGCCCAAGAGCCCTTCCATGCAACCATGGCTAAAAATGAGTTGTTCTTGGGTGGGCCCCGTCCCCCACAACCAGTTTTCATCTCATCCCGATCACATAGCTGCTCAGATTCGGGGCATAAGGAACATAAGGAACATAAGAAGCTGCCATATACTGAGTCAGACCATTGGTCTATCTAGCTCAGTACTGTCTCCACAGACTGGCAGCGGCTCCTCCAAGGTTTCAGGCAGGAATCTCTCTCAGCCCTATCTTGGAGATGCTTCCAGGAAGGGAATCTGGAACCTTCTGCTCTTCCAAGAGTAGCTCTATCCCCTAAAGGGAGTATCTTCCAGTGCTCACACTTCTAGTCTCTCATTCATATGCAACCAGGACAGACTCTGCTTAGCTAAGCCATTCTTGCTACAACAAGACTAGCTCTCCTCTCCTAATGGAGATGGAATCGAATGAAGATGGAAAGAAAAGTGGGATTAGGAAAAAGGTAAAACAAGGGCCACCTTCTCCCATATCAACATGACATGTCAACATGGCAGAAGGGAGACATCTCACTAATGTTTAAAGTGATGAATGAAAATGAGCACATCACCATAAATACTATCACATGAGGCTATTTAGATGGGAAGCCAAGCATGCGTGCACTTTAACCACAGGTTCAGCTTCGTGTGTATGTGCACACAAACAGAGCTGGGTGGCAAGAGCCCCCGGCTGAGGGAGGATCCTTCAATGAACCATGTTCCTGGTGCAGTTCATTGAGGGATGCTGGAGGACTTCCTCCTCCGGCTACCTGCTCTGACGATTGCCGTCGTGCTGCTCATGTGCCATGGTGAGTAGCAGAGTCTGGACAGGGATGGAGATCATGTGCAGGGAGGCAGGGAGGAGCCTGCCTCTCTAGCAAAGATGGTCATGTGCACAACCTTTATATGCTATTATCATAGTAGGCTGAAGAATTGCCTCCACCTTTTAAGAATGGTAAAGGCTTTTGATATATTTTAATATATTACCCTGCAGATTTAAATGGGTCAACAAGAAAAAGGATATTCTTTAGCAGTAAGAGAGTTTGGTCCCTGTGTATTTCATAGTGTCTTTGGTTGGGGTATTAATCTGCTCAATAAGTGAAATGAAAACAAATGGTAAAGGTAATTTATTGGTTAAAGGGTCCAGATGTTATGGAAATGATGGATGTCTTAGAAGTGCACTCATCTGCTCCATTGCCCTCCACAGTCGTAATTCTAATCCTCTTTTAAATTCATTGAGATGTTTAAAAAATCAAACATGGAATTGCTAATGAAGTTCCTTTCATGAAATAGCTTCAGTATGGAAAGGCATTCTGTTTGATCAAAACATCAGTAAGTTTTCTAGATGAATTATAATTTGATAGATTGCATTATTCTTTTTCCATCTTTGGAAAAGGGGAGGAGCAGCCAATCTGAATGAAGGCCTAATGTGTTTACAAGTGTGCTGAATTAAACTACCCAATACAGCTCGATGAGAGGCTTATTCACAAGCAACAGTGAGAAAAAGCATTCAAGATTGATCTTTTTTTTAAAAGTCTTCTAGTAGCAAATGTATGCACAGATTTCATAGTAGTGGCTCTTGCTTCACCTTTGCTGATAAGCAGTGGCTGACATTCTAAGTTACTTAACAGATATCCCATTGAATTCAATAGGATAAGTTAGTTGTGACTAACTTATCCTATTAATTTCAAAGGGATTTCCATTGAGTAATTTAGTTAGGATGTCAGTCTTGTGAGCTTAGATATTCTGAAGTAATTTCTGAACTTCTAAGCTCTGTTCAGAAATTATGTACCTGGGCACAGGGATAATGTGAGCATGCTGGTATGCTCCAAAGCCATGATCCCGCATTTCTCTGAGTCAAGTGTTCTTCTGCAAGAGCAAACAATATGCCTGTGAAGAGTTTCTCCATTATCTGAAGTGCTGGGTGCCCAGTGTTTCAGAGAATGGACAGAAATTCTCTCTGGATACATTGTTTATTATTGGAGACAAATGCTGTCCCCAAGGACAACAGGAGGAGTGGGAACAAAGTGCACTAATGCAGGAGGAGTGGGAACAAAGTGCACTAATGCAAGAGTGGGCTTGCTGTTGTGTTCATGCTCACCCTGGTGCACTGTACTTCAACAGAACTTTTGAACGGACCTTCAGAGGGCTGTGTGTTCCACAGCATTAGGAGGCTAGAGCAAGAGCTCCACTCCTGCAAAAAGGCTGCTGTGGAGCTTAGCCAAATGCCTGCTGGGCAGCCAAGTATACTCTGAAGGGGAGGAGGGAACAACTTTAGCTGCTCTCCTCTACCTTCAAAAGTATTATTTAACTTTCAGGAATACGTCACACAGCCGATCATACAGCCCATCATTTAGTGTGACGATTTATTTATTTATTTAGCAAATTTATTGACCACTTGACTTCCATAGACTCAAGGTGGTTTACATAAATTAAAACAACAACAAAAACCAAAGAAAAAACAGGGGGAAACAGACACACACCCACATTAAAAACTAAAAGCCTAGTAAAAAAAATAAGTTTTCAAATGCTTTTTGAAGGACAGAAGATAGATGGAATTACGAATCTCAGGAGGCAGGGTGTTCCATAAGGAGGAAGCTGCAACAAAAAAGGCCCTTCAATGAACCCGGCTCCCACGTACCTCCCCTGGGCCCAAAACTCTGAGAAGGCCCACCTGAGACAATCTCACAGGGTGGGTTGAAGTTGGATGGGAGAGGCAGTCCTCAAGGTACACAGGCACCAAATCCTGAAGGGTTTTATAGGTGATAATCAGCACTTTGAATAGGACCCGGAAGCGAACTGGCAACCAATGGAGTGACCGCAACAAAGGTGAAGCATGGTAATATTTTATGCTGCCCATAAGCAGCTGGACCATGGCATTTGGGGCCAGCTGAAGCTTCCGAGTCGTCTTCAAAGGCAACCTCAGGTAGAGCACATTGCAATAGTCCAACAGAGAGGTGACAAGGGCATAGGTGACAAGGGCATGAGTCATGGTTGCCAGGGCCTGCCGGCTGAGGTAAGACTGCAGTTGGCGCACCAGACAAAGTTGCATCAGACATATGTTTGCATACTAATTTGGAAATAATGTCAAATTCATTATTTTCTTCCATATGTTCCCTAATTCTTATCTGCCTATATGTTAACCTGCCTATATATTTACCTGGTGCCATAAGTACTATCTTTTAGAAAACAGGCAAATTCTGTCCTGTTTGCCCTATAATTTAACAGCAATTAATACTGATTCAGGTTTTTATTGCGGTCAATAGACCAGAGCTATAAAAAGAACAGTATAGTAGTAGTTGCAACAAAAGGTATGGCAGCAGAAACCAGCAGTATAGTAAATAAACACAACACAACAATGACCCAAAATAACTCCTATCCAAGAGACAATCCTTCCATCAGCAATTCACAAGTTGCTTGTGAATTCTCATTCTTATAGCCACTGACAGAAAGTTAATCACTGATAGAGTCTCCCTTGGAATTTTGTCTTTAAGCTGGTATTTAACATGGAACTGAGAGGATCTCCTTGGCATTGCAGTCAATATAGATTACTATTGATTGGTGGTGTGTATTGGTATTTCTACTGGCATATACTTGGATTATTTAATTTGCTTTTAATCTGTTTGTTACTAATTGCTGCTAGTTAGACTTGAAGGTTAGTATTAGTGTGCAGAAAGGGGGAAAATCCAATGGGCAGCCCAATTGTGGGCTGCATTTGTAGCAACCATCCCTCTACTGATGACTTTTGCTACAATATATAAATTGGTATTAGATGACAATTTGTTTGACTCTGCCCCATATCTATTCTACAAATACCTTATGTTATATTTTGGAACACAACAATGTCAGTACTAGAGCAAGAAGCCAGTGGATATTGGTTTCTAACTATGAGTTCTCACTATAAGTTTGAGCAAAGGCTCAAAGAAAAATGTTTTCTTACATACCTAATTTTCTTCTTCATTGTTGCTGTATAAGAGTTAGGGATGTGCAAAACATTTCTACTTGAAATGTTTTGACATCAAAACGGGCCGTTTCAAGAGTTTCGAGCTTGAAACAAAACACCCTTTGATAAAAGGTCTGTTTTGAGCTCGGAACAAAACAACCCTGTTTTGATCGAAATGTTTTAAGTGCCATTTTGAAGCCCTGTTTTCCCCTTGTTTTTTGGTTTTTTGTCACTGGCTTGCGATCTCCTTCCATCTCAGTTGGCTTGTTATTATACAAATCAAGTGTTGTCGTGGGCAACTGTGCTCCCATTGGCTGGGGGGAGGGAGAGGGAACACAAAAAGAGGGAATTTAAAAATGTATTCAAAGGGACTGGGAGGCAGAGAGAATCCTCATAATTTGACTCTTGCAAGGTGTAGCGTACTCAGTCAAAATGTGGCTGAAGTTGCTCTAGTTGAGCTTATGGCTTTGCTTGCTGCTAAGAGTGCTGCTGTGGCAGCTGTTGGAATGCTAGGAAGTAAGGAGTCATAATTGTGTGTGAAAGAACAATTCATGCCAATGATGCTACTGCAGTGCAGACACTGTGGCTGGCAGTGGATTCAGAGTCAGTGATTCTTTTTTGGCTATTTTTGGGCTGTGTTTGAAATGTTTCAATTGTGTGTGTTCAAAATGTGTGTTCAATTCAAAGGGACAGATACTATGCTTCTGCAGTGTTTTTCAAGGCAGGTTTGCAAAATTCATTGCAAGTTGCAATGCAAAATTTGTGTGCACTGCACTGTGTGAGTTCAGCTTGTTCTGGCCACAGGGAACAAACCCTAATGGGGTTGTAAAAAATTGTTACAAATTGCCCCCTTGCCCATTTCTTTTGTTAGTGGGGTGGTAGGTAGCACCCATTATGCCCTACCACACAACCTCTTTGGTATTCCTAGGAGCTACCCATGGGGGAACAATGGGGTGTTTTGTGTTTTCTCATTGTTTACTGTGGCTGGAACACTCAAATCGGTTCACAACCAGGGTTGACTGCTGTTTCGACAAAACATTTTGGCCTGAAACAAAATGCAAAATATGTTTCATGCACATCCCTAATAAGGGATAGGTGGATCATAATGCAAAATGTTTATACGTGGTAAGGTTACCCTATCCAAATACCCAATGTTGGAATCCTTATTAAGTCAAGGTTAGCTCACTTTGCTGTGATTTGGTAGTCGTAATTGACATGCTTTTCAGTTCTGTGAAATGATGTAGATAAGTACAAAAAAAATTACAGTTCTAACAAATGCTAAGTATCTCTTTCACACCAGACTTAAATTGTGGGTATTGCCACATTACTCCCTGTAACATTTTAAGGGAATGGATGCCATGAGCAGGACCAGCAGTGTGGCTGCTTCTCATACCAATAGCACTGTGGATTAGGAATCTCCAGCACTGACATGGAAAGCAATCATATCATCAGCTCTGCTACCCACATGATCATCTACCTCAAGCAATAGTACTGTGACCAGAATAGAAGTGGCTGTATTGTAGCAGCATCCACACTCCTTCTGGTGACATATGAATGTTTGATTGATTTAAATTTTAAAGAAATACTCAGTCTGTTCCTGAGAGTCAATCCATATTCACTGGAAATTGCATGCATCAAACGCTATCATAAGCAGGCACAACAAAATCTTTTACCATTTTTCATCTCAAGAAGAAAAAAATCATACAATTTTGTGCAATGTAAAAAACAAAACAAAAAAACCTGTCTCAACTGTTTTTGAATGGGAACGGCTGAGGGAGATGTCTAGGAATTTCTCCACTCCCCCCCCCCCAATAATAGCCATCTGCTCCATTAAATTATTTAAACATTAAATAGCTTTCAGAAAAGCAATTTCTTTATGTTGTTCTGGAGAATGTTTCCTAAATAACAGCAGGAAGGTTTTGAAACCAAGTAAAACATATTTGATTGGCAAGTAAACTTATTTTGTTTCCTGAAGTGTTCCTTATGCTAAAAATAGTGGCTCGCCATCAATTGGAAAAGTGTGTCCGATGTTCATTGCAAGATAAATACATAGTTTTCAGAGTAAAGGAGCTGTACTTTGAAAGCTGGTTCACATATGCATGTTCATCTCCTGATGCCTGCAAATAAAGAGATACATTGTATGTGTGACTGTGAATGAGCCATTACAGAGCACACCAATGGCAGAATTTTTAGTTCACCTCCCATCATTTCAAGCAGGAAGCTTTTCAGCCCACTCATTTCTCTGGTTTATTAACTGTTGAGTTATCAACAGCTAAGAAACAATGGGTTCCTTCTGCTGTTATCTCTGCTCCATTGCTGCATTGCGTGCATTGCAACTTTTCCCCATGCAACTTCTTCCCAACTTCTTCCTCCCAGGAGCTGGGCCAATGCTGGTGTGAGAAGGACTAACCTCATTTGTTTTAATGGGGACATTTGCACAAGAGCACTCTAGTGCAATAGTGCAATTCTTTTAGCACAACTAAGCTAACTCCTTGTGCTAGCACAAATTTGCTTGCTTCACCTGCAGTTTGTTGCTCTGGATGTCAGTCACTGTTTTATAAGTGTTTCTGGCATATGTCTGAGCAAAAGATTTAGACCTTTATTTTCACTTGGTTGGTTCTTATTTCCTAAAATGCTTAACTGGCTATGTTGCTACAACTGAGCATTAGTTTAGCCTTCCAGTGGTGGCCAGTGAGGGCATCGCTGGGGCAGTGGTGAGAGGTACCTTTAAAAAGTGATTGCTGGTGGTACTGTCAGCACCTCAAGCTGTCATGAACAGTGGCACCGCACCTGGCATTCCACACAGCGGTGGCATGGCTCCGGCACTCACCTGGCCTCTGTGTATGCAGGTGCCAGCGCTACTGGCAGTAATGACTTTTTACACGTATCTCTTGCCACCCCCACCCCCAGCTCCACCCTCACTGGCTGCCACTCAGCCAACCAAAATAATACTGTAATAGTAGAATTCGCCAGATGGTGCTGTTATACATAGTCTTATTACTTATGTGTATGTATCTATAGCAAGGCTGCATTTTATTAGTTTTCTGAAACATGCTGTTGGGAACAGCAAGAATATTTATTCTTCATGTTGTTCTCTCAAGTTAGACAAAAATTTGTTTTCCCTACAAAGATGACCTCTGCTGTTCAATTTAAATGCAATGCTGGGCTGTGTGTAGAAAACACAGCCATGTCTTATTCCTTGCAACTGGCATTTTGTTTAAACTGGCTGTGCATATAGTGTTATTACAGCAGGATGGCACTGACACAGTCACAGATCCCTGGTGTATTAATGATGGATATGCAGATAAAGAATCCTGATTTAAATTAGAAGCTAGCTTCATGTGACACTGCCACATTTCAACCAGCCCTTAGAGGCCTGGGTAGAAGGCATTTTGACCTGATGTTTCTATCCCCCAAGGCCCCACCAATTCCAGCCTATTGAGGAATAAGGAAAGGGTATGCCACAACTTGTCATTATGGCATCTGATCAAATTTTGTGCTGTATCTCCTTCTGACTTTGCCTTCACATTCTCTTCTTGGTCTTCTTTAATAACTTCTCCCCATCCCATTCCAGTCTGCTTTCTAGTCTATATCTCTCACCTCTCCTGTCCTTTTCCAGCTTCCTGCCAACCACAGAATGTTTTGGGCAATGCAAAGTGGGAAATACCAACAAAGCTGTTCCACCAGGAAGAAGGAAGATACCAATTGCACCACCCTTGGGGTTTGTTTGTTTTTAATGGAGTTTAGAAAACAAATAAGCCATTAGATTTGGAGGAACATATTACTGAAACATTTGAGCCTGAAGTGAAACAGTGATGGCTGGAAATCCTTACCGCCTGCTGTAAAGGTAAAGTGTGCCACCGAGTCGGTGTCGGCTCCTGGTGGCCACAGAGCCCTGTGGTTATCTTTGGTAGAATACAGGAGGGGTTTACCATTGCCATCTCCATGCAGTATGAGATGATGCCTTTCAGCATTTTCCTCTATCGCTGCTGCCCGATTTAGGTTTTTTCTCATAGTCTGGGAAACATACCAGCTGGATTTGAACCGGCAGGCTCTGACTTGCTAGTCTTATTTATTTATTTGTTTAGCATATTTTTATACCACCCAAAACACAAGTTCTCTTTCTCCGCTGCTTCATTAGGTGGCTACTACCTGCTGTAGTTATTGCTATATAACTATTGAGCTGAGGCCAGTGCCAAGGGTAGAGTTGCCAACCTTCTAGAGTTGACCTGTGTTCCCCAGGAAGTGACATCAAGATTAGGCTACAATTATTTATAGCAGGCTTAGCTTACATAACGGCTTCATTATGCCTGCTAATCCAAGAGGCTGATATTTCACACCCTGTTTCTTCCTGTACTTGAAGAGATCTTTGATGCACAGTCCATCCACAGTAGCTCAATCTGCTAGGCCCAATCCCCAATCTATAAAGTCTATGAAGTTGCTGACAGTAACCAAACAAGATCTCAATTATTTAACTAGTTACCAGGAACAGCAGAACAAGCTTCATCCTGTTGCTTCATCCATTTTATGTGGATAAACTGAGACATTTAATTAATTTTGTTCTACATGTCCACTAGGCAGAATGGCTGCCTATTTTGACACCATGCTACAGTGTTTTTTTTGTTCTCCACAATGGACAGTTTGGCCATGGCAGTACTGCGAAGTTCAGCTTATGATGCTAGTATCGATGCAGGGTTTTCCTATCAGTGGTATACATGCTCTTGAAGCTATGCATATGGCTGTAGAACGTGTTTTACACTTCAGCTTTAATTAACACTGAATAGCAGTGCAAAGCTCTTGCTGTATGTGTGTAGGGAGAAGATAAGAGCTGATGAAGAAAGAGCAGTAAATCTTCCATGACTTCCTTCTGTTAATAAAAAACAACTGAAAAGGGGAGAGACAACATGTAGGAGGGCTGATTTTAAAATCCTTCACAGTGCACAGAAATAACTAAAATGCAACAGTGTATCTACTTTTCATTTATGAAGTTTGTTCATGGCATTACCAGCTCCTGCCCACCATCATTTAACATACACATCACATAGACAATAGGGATGATGGATTGTAGCAATAATTGTTGGTTGGTTGTCTCTTTTCTGTATGCGCAGTGGATGTGATCCTTATTTTAAACAAATAACTTGGATGTATACATCCAAACAGATACACATGTATGTCTTCTTGCTTGGTTTCTCAAGATGATATTTAGCCCTTTATAGAATAAGCTGATCTAAACAGCAGAAGTAAACACAGATCTGTCACAGTAAATTGCATTCCATTTCTGAGGTCACTCACCCTGTGTCCTAATGTCATCAATTTGTGCAATTTGTTCCTGTTGCGGGACATCATTGGTTGTCACTAGTGGAAGGGGTAGCATACCTTTGATGCCACTACATGTCATCTGTGATGTCAAGTCATGTTGGAAGTTTTACTACACATTACAAATGGGCAGAACTCAAAACAGGAATGTTAATTTTAGGTCTGTCCCATCTTCCTTTCCTATTAATGTGTAGTTTTGCCCTAAGAATCATGCATATCAGAGGTTGGTCATCATTCATTAAAGCATGCCAGTCATATCTATTAAAGTATAGACATGATGTTGTAGAGAACAACAATGTTCTCTACGAAAAGCAAGTTTGTACAAAGCTTTGTATTCTAAAATTCTGTTACTTATTCTCTTTGCACATTGGCACACACAGAGGCATGTGTTTGTGATGTGTTGGAAGAGAATAATTATATGCTTAAAAAATATTTCTTTCTGCTGCTGTAATTTAAAGATTATTAAGCACTGACAGTGAGCCATGAAATGGACCATCCCTGGAATGCTTAGAATCTACATACAGATTTACGGGATAAAGACAAGGGAGAGGAGAAACAATAAAGCAGCAGTGAGAATGGGACTAGCAGACAATGTACGATGGGTATGTTCAGCCAAGAAATATCTTGGAAAAGAAATGAGCTTTAAGGGGGGGATTTAAAGGATGAGAGACAGGGCTTGATTGCATGGCACTCATTCCTGGCATAGAAAGCAAAATGCCTTGAAGGCAGGAGTAGAAAAAATAAAATTATGGGAAATGTGAAAATGTTACCATATGTGAGCTTGGAGGATCTGTGATAGGGGCAGATTTGATCAGATTGTGGTACTAGGATTAAAAAAAACCCTTTCTTCCTGAGCCTTTTTGTCTGATGAAAGCTTTAAGTACTATTTGCCCTCATAGGACAAAACATACAGGTGCCCACGGGGCAAATAGCTGCAAACTGCAGTGTGGGGAGAGATGAATCCTTCTTTCTTTGCACTGCTGTCCCAATAAGCTGGATGCTATTAAACTGTTCAAAGCCATGTCTAATTGTGCTCTGAGTCTGGGAGCAGATGAGTTTATGCAAAGTGAGAATAGAAAATAGCCATGTGCTTCCCCATCACACCATTCGTACTTAACAACAACAACAACAACTTGGGAAGGACTCAATGTCTGGATAAAACAAACCAGTCAATAACACCTGTCTGACTGTGTAAACAAGAAATCATAAATAAATAATAAAATAAATAAAGTGGTGATGGTGATCACGGTGGGTGGAAACCAGAGCCAAACACCTCTTGGTTAGCTTCTGCCTTGCAGTAAATGACACTTACTAGTAAAGCTCAGTCTATTTGGAGTTCTTCAAATACATTATTTCTGTATTATTGATATACTTGGTAGACACAGTTCCGGTAACCGCGGTTTCATGTATTCATGGTTCAGAAAAAGTCACCGTACCTCATTACCCATGGATATGGAAGGGTTAAAACCCACATATCTGCAGTTTGTAGAAGGCCAGAAATGACTGTGGAGGTCATTTCCTGTCACCATTTTGTCTGCAGGAGCCATTTTGTCACTAATTTCATCAGAAGCATGAAAAAGAGAGGGGGGAATCTATGATCTATGATTCCCCCCTCCCATTTGGAACTTGGGGGACATTTGGGGGACATTGCTGGATGCCAGGAGAACCATGGAGCATGGAAGGGCACTTTATTTGGCCATTTTTTGCTTTTTAAGGTGTTTTTCCAGCAATTTTATAAAGTCTGGGAATCTAACCCGTGTGATCCCATAGTGACTCATTATCTGCAGTTTTGTTACCCGCGGTAATCTGCAGACGAGTCTACCTGTATTCACTTGTAATTCTTGGCCTTGTTTTTGGTTTTTGGTTTTGTTTTGTTTTTGCCTAGCATTGATAAGGTCTTTTTAAAATGTCCATCATTTCTCATTCCATTGTTACCATATTTTAAAGTTTTGAAGCCTGCAGTCAGTGGTAGTTATGCATTGTTATCGTATGTTAAACAATGTATGTTGAGTGCTCTAGAAATAATAAATGACAACAATTTCAGGAATTTTTACAACAGTCCTATAAGGTAGTCAGGATTCTCGTAGCTGAAATTGAGGCTTAAGCTGAGCAGTAGTGCCTTGCTTCAAGACTACCTAGAGAGCTTATAATAAATGTGGAGAGTTGAACCAGGGATTTCCAAATTTACAGCTCAAGTACGCATTATTTTTTAGCATGCTTTGGAAATAATCATACTTAGTCTAAGTCTATCTTGTTATCTCTTTATTTAAAAAGTTGTACCCCAAGGTGTACTCTAAGAACAAAGGACAAACAGCAATAATTGAAACAGAATTGCAGCAGAATGAAGTGCAGAGATCCTGCTGTGGTGGAATAGGCTTTGGGGGATCTTTAAAGTATGTTCCTATGTAAGAGAACACTCTGCCAGGAAAAACAAATAAAAATCTAGCAAATTAAAAGATAAAGGTTCCTTGTGTCATCTTCTGCTTGCTTGAAGTTCTTTTTTTTAATGCAAGGGAATATGCAAAATTGTGATTGCCCCTCACCTGCAGTCTGATGTGATACAGTCCATTCTTCCATCTCATTCCCTCCAGCAGTTTGTGTAACTGACATTTGGACTGGAAAAGGCATTTGCAGGAATGTGCTAAAGATCATATCATTCCTCATATGGCTGCTTCCACTCATGCTAGGAATCAGAGAGGCTTCCTGTCAGCAAAAACTGTGGCTACTACCCCAGTGTTTATGAAAAGATCCTCTTACGTTAAGCAATCTGCTTTCCCTACTTTTCATTTTTTCATAAAGAAGCCAGGAGCAATCTGTGCCATTTATGTAAACTAAATTGCAATTACATGGAAGATCTATGATTGGATTTTACTTATTTATGAATTTATATTTGTATATTGCCTTTTACCAGAAGTCTCTACCTAGATTAGGAGAAATATTTCTTAATTACTTTCCTCTTTTTTTGATAACCAACTTGGGCAAGGCAAAAAGAACGGCTTCCTTGTTGCCTTGTATCATAGGTAGGAACAGACCAATGTTATCTTTCTGCTTTACTTGTTTATTTTCTTACCAATCTACCCATATAACAGAACAGCACAATGCAGCTTTTCTTGGTCTGTATCACTTCAGATGGAAGGTGAAGATGAATATTCAAAACCAACAACCCTCTGCACCTAGGAAAATTAAGTTGTCAGAGAAAAGGCTAGATAAATTGTTGTGATCTGCAAATGATCTATTTGTATGCTCCTATTTCACATCTCTTCTGCTTAGTGAGGAGGAAGTGTTTAACTCTTTCCCCTGAACTGTTTTCTTGATCTAAATCTACCACTCAGAGCTGCTGGGCTATTAGATCCATGGACAGACATTCCCCACCCCACACCCACCCCAGCAGGGTAAATAGCAGCATGGGGTAGCAATCTAGATTGCTTATTTAAAAACCACCCCCATGGCATCTCTGCTCTGATCCTATTTGAGGATCACTGTGATTGCTTTTAAGTGTAAATCAAGATTTCTGCAGATAAGGTCATAGATCTCCTGCATAATGTGTAAGTTGACCATGTTCCTTCACTCTCTATTGGACTAATATGCAAGACAGAAATAAGAAGGAACTAAGAAAATACCATTTGTTTGTGGAAG
Organism: Hemicordylus capensis; assembly: GCF_027244095.1. Classification (NCBI taxonomy): domain Eukaryota; kingdom Metazoa; phylum Chordata; class Lepidosauria; order Squamata; family Cordylidae; genus Hemicordylus; species Hemicordylus capensis. The sequence continues at coordinate 241,391,493 of NC_069659.1, read as the reverse complement.
TATATATGCTAATACAGGGTTTCCCAACCTTGTCCAGATGTTGTTGGATTGAAGGACCCATCATTCTCCACCACAATGCCCAAAAGCCAGGGATGATGGGAATTCCAGTTTAGCAATTTGAGGAACCCAAGGCCAGAAAGTCCCATGTCTTTCTTGTGGAAACTCATATGTAGCCCTTTTTCTATTTCTGGAAGTGGGGGCAGTGATGGATTTAGGCACAAGCTAAGTAAGCTGCCACTAAGGGGCCTGACATTATGAGGGCCCCATGATTTAAACGAAATGACGAGTTTTATATGTTGGGGCTATTTACACAACCAATTGTGCTGGTGGGAGGGAAGACAATGTTCAAGCTGCCTTTCCCCCAGACGATCGATGGTCGCTTCTATGGTACGCAAACCGCACACATACATGACCTGTGCTGCCGGGAGCAGTGAGGATCACTATCCATGCTGCTGCTGGCAGCTCAGAACACCAGAGGCCGGGACTCCTTTTCCCGGCCTGTGCATATTCCACAAGGCACCATATCCCACAAGGCACATGATGAACCTTGGGATGGCTGGGATTCTGCCATCTCAGCTCCATGGAGTCAAGCAAAGCACTTACTCTCTTAACCTTGGCTAAGGTCCGGGCTTGGGAATGGGATTAGGCTGGGTGACAGCACCGGGATCCACGTGGATCCTCATGAGTACAGCCTCAGTGTACTTTCATTTAAAAGTATTTCTAATGTAAATAGGCTTATTGCAAGATAACATTTTGTTATATTATTAGTTTTCCTTTGCATCTTTGCCAAGTAAAAGCTTTATCATTTCTATGTTCACTGTTATTTCTGTTAGGGGTGTGTGTGTGCAATGCTATGGGGCCTTTTAAACTTGACATGGCTTAGGGCCTCAGCATGTCGTAATCCAGCTCTGGAGAGGAGTTGTAGTATTTGAAGGTTTGTCACAACAAGGTGGAGAATCATAAGGTAGGGTACGTTAGGCCCACTGGGGAACCTATAGTACAAAGAGTGGAAAAACGAATGAGGTGATGATTTAGCTGCTACCAGTAGGATTATTACTTCCACTTGGTGTACACACCATCTACAAGGTTTCCCTACAAGGCCTGAACATAATGCTCTCTTGTGTTGCTTCTAGGATCTGCACTTGATGCTTGAGCTTCATTTGATACAGAAATATTTATAGCAACATATTTTCTTTGATATTTGAAGTGAAATGCTGAAGTGTCATTTCACTGTTAACATTTTCTCTCATGTTGGTAACAAGAACCTTTCATCTGTTTCTTTCTTTAGCCTGTTTAGACTGCTGCTTTTGTTTTTCAAGAAACAGAATAAATGGGACTTACACCTCAGCAATTGCAGGGAGAGCATATTTTGTATCATGGTGATTGGAGACATGGTTAGACAAGGTTGTGGGATTGTATACAGCAGTCTCTCGCAAGAGATTGCAAGGGGCTGAGAATGGGGCTTTATGTAGGGGTAGCCCTCTTGTGTGACATCAACTGGAGTTAGGGTTGTGCTCTCAAGAATGCCTGCTCAGCCTCCCTTACTTTAGTTGTATTCCTAAGCTTTGTCAGTTGCTCTTTACAAGGGCCATCTGATAATTTGGATCACCTCTCTGATAATTTGGATCTGATAATTCGGATCACTACTCTGATCACCCTTTGAGTGGGTTTGCTATTATCAGGGCTGAGGTATTTCTTCAATTCATCTTGCAGGATAGCTAGATGAGATCGAATAAGCAAGGCTGGTAAGCCTGGGAGCTTTCTAAGGAGGCAGATTTTTAGGAATGATGCTGGCTTGAGGCTTGGGCGACCTTAAGCTGTCTACCTATCTGGCGAAGGCAAAATTCAGCCAGATACTTGGTTTGCCTTGGATGAGTCACAGTGCTGCTTTCTGGGAGGTTCTTGAGCGGGGATCCCATAGCCTCAACTCAGACAGGGCTTGGGGAGCAAGCTTCCATAGGAAGGCTTCTGGTCTGTCCCCAGGGGTTGGACAAGATAGCATTACTGTCATCCAGCTTCTTGGTCAATGTTGTGATGTTAATCTTTAATAAACATGGGGCACAATCTATCCATATTATGTATGATGTATGCATGTATTTATTGTTCGCCTTTCATAAAATATATCCCAAGGTGGCTTACAAATGTTAAAATACAACAATAAAACCCATAAAAGTTACTTTAAAAGTAATTATATACAATAAGAACCCTAAGAATGCATATAGAGCTGCTACCAAAAAAAGCATATGCCAGTTGTGATATGCAACCATATACTGGTGTTAGTGTATCTTTATTGTTTGTTGATACAAATGGGTTGTGATAGAAAACTGCTGCATAAATGACATGCTTCATTATTTGCAATAATATAGCAAAATGGTAGAGTTGGTTATTATTTTCCAACTTATAATACTTATATATTCCTTATATATAACTTATAATACTTGTAATACTTATATATTAAATTATACGTTAACTTATACATTATAACTTATATGTTAAGTTATAAGTTAACTTATAATACTTATATATTATAAATATAATATATTTATAATATATTATTATAAAACACACACACACACACACACACACACACACACACACACACACACACTTTTCCCTGACACATACAAGCTGAATGTAGATCTACAAGATGGATGTACAGTGATATTCTGGCATTTGTATGCTTTTTCACATCTATGTAAACAGATTGTCTTATTCCACTTCCCCCCACCCCCCTTAATCTTATTCAGGAGCAGGTTGAGATGAACATTGCAGATCTACATAGTTACATGCTGACACTCTTTCCAATTCATTTTTGATACTGATAGTACTGTATGCTGGAAATGTTGAAATAACTAATGTCTAAATCATTCACCAAAAAGTTCATATCTTCTCAGCTATCACTCACTGCTTCAATTTTCTGGCAATGTTAGTCCTTTGTTTGCATTTATACAGAAATGGGAGACCAGCACCTGATGCTTTGGACAGCTATTCAAACAGATCAAACACGTACAAACAAATAAACAGGAAATGTATTATGGATGGAAATAGTCCTTAACTAAGCGAATTAGGCTGGAGTCTTAAGTGTAGTCCTCTTGGCAGTAAGTCCCATTGATATAAACAGGACATCCATCAAAGTGAACAGGTTTTCCATTATATATTAGAAGGTGTTTCCCCCCCCTGAAGTTTCTGAATGTAAACTTTTAAATATATTAAAATGAGAATATAAGAAGGCTCTTCACACAAGCAATGTGGGTTAGAGGTTTCCGCGGACAAGAGGTTCCTTAGAGGGTTCCACAGACAAGCAGAGAGCCCACCTTGGGCGGCTGGATCAGCTGCCCACATGATTACTGGCTCTGTCATGGAGCTGGTTGGCATGGCGGGGATCGGGGGCTGCCTGGCCCCCAGATGTCCCAGGTATGGGGCATTTTAGGGAGACCCCTGGCACCAGAAGCCTTGTTGGAGCCTCCCGGTCAAGGGGTCTCCTTGTGAGTCACCGTGGCACAGAGCTGCACCGTGGCAACTCATGATCACAGAAACAGGAGATCACACTATTATAGAAACACACCGTGGCAACGCACAATCACCTAAAACCTCTTTTTAGGGGAGGGGTATTTAGGTGGGCTAGCTGCCGCTGAACCACCGGGCTTGCCCGTGAACCTGGTAGTTTTCACAATCACTTGAAAGCCTACTTTTGAACAGTCATGAGAATAGCCTCATGTGTTGCCTTGCTGAAAGGTTCCATTAGTTGTGTTATTGAGAGAATATATTAGTTCATCATGATGAGGCTGTGAAGAAAGGCAGACTAACTGTAAGGAATTATTAGTCCATGAATTGAAAACACTGGCCACTGGCTGGTATCTGAATGCCACTATCGAAAAGTGTGGTGCTACCGTGTTTGGAATGCTGTTGAGTTCTGGTCATTCCATCTTTTTAAAAAAACAAAAAACTGTAGTGCCAGAAGTATGGAAAATGGCAACTGAAATGGTCAGAATGTTGGAGCATCTTCCTTACAATGGAAGGTTGTTTGATTTTGATTCCTTTTTTTTTTTAGTTTTTTGGGGGAACATAGGAAGCTGCCATATATTGAGTCAGACCATTGGTCTATCTAGCTCAGTATTGTCTTCACAGACTGGCAGCAGCTTCTCCAAGGTTTCTCTCAGCCCTATCTTGGAGAAGCCAGGGAGGGAACTTGAAACCTTCTGCTCTTCCTAGAGTGGCTTCATCCCCTGAGGGGAATATCTTCCAGTGCTCACACTTCTAGTCTCCCTTTCATATGCAACCAGGGTGGACCCTGCTTAGTTAAGGGGACAAGTCATGCTTGCTACCACAAGACCAGCTCTCTTCTGGTCTCCTCTGGTCTCTGGGGGAAAGATAACTGGCAATATGGCCCTATCTTTGGGTTTTGCCTGCTGAATCATTCCTGGTATAGTAATGCCAGTGGAAACTATTCCTGAAGGGACATCCAGTGCAAGAGAGGGAAAGTAGCATGGTAGATGAACAGCAAATAATCCAATGCTAACCCATGTCTCATTCCTTCTCCCTGCAATGGTGTGACATGACACCAACAAAGGAGATGGCATATGTTAAAACAACCCCTTTGGAGTCTGTTATGATTCCAAGATAACTATTATACTTTTTCTTCTGCCATCCAGCAGAGCATAGGATTATGTTTAGCTCCACAACTGATCATGGGACAACAGGGCCATCTGTGATATTATTGTTATAATTATATTGATGTTAGTCCTAACATAGCAGCTGCTGGTGTTGTGGGACTGCAGCAGGGACCCTTCATTTGCTCATAATACTAATGCTTCAGATTGTATGCCTTTGTAGGCATGCATCAGCAGGCAGCAGTGTATGCTTAACTCTTCCTTCACCCACCAGTCCTTTCCTACAAATGCTTTGTGTGTGTGTACACACACACACACAACATAATGAGAGTTGAAGCAACGTTGGTAGTATAATGTGTAGTTTTGCTTTAAGGTGGGAAATGATGGGGGGACTTATGGGTGGATTATGAATAGCATGAGCAGAACTGTACCCCCTCTTGTAATACAAACACTTAGGGCCACTTTCTTACAGTAGATTGTTTTTAAATGTTATTTTCAATAGATGTACATTATTGGTTATGTCATGTAGGGACAAAAATAGATTTACTATTGGGATATTTGGCACAGCCTTACACAGCAATATTTTTCTGCTTCTATCTATTTGTTTATCTAAAGTAATAACGTTAGATTTATCTCTTCAGGTCAATGCAAAATGCCTCAAATGTTTTGGGCATCAGTGGACAGACCTGCACCAAATATTCTGAGATATGGGATGGCGGGGTGGTGGTGGTGGTGTGGGCAGGGGCGTAGCTATAATTGAGCGAAGGGGTTCAAAGAACATGGGGCCCCAGCTCCTGAGGGCCCTCCTGTTCCACCCCTCCCTATTTTCTCCATTATCTCCCTCACTCTGGGGGGCTGCCAGAGAGAGGGATGAACACGGGCCCTGTCTCCCCTAGCTACGCCCCTGGGTGTGGGGATACCCAGAAGTATTCATATGTATATAATGTATCTTGTTCTTAATAGTTTTATGAGTATTAGGACAGCCAGCTCAAGGCTAGATGAAAGTATAAGAATTTCAAGACAAACACCTGATTAAAATGAGACATCGCTCATTGACTTTTACAGGCCAAAACTATTATATTAATGATGCTAAACAATTGACAAGTTGCAGCCAATCGCCTACGACAGAATGAATGATCTCAGCATTGATATTTCACCTTTTTTACTGCCTAGACACTTAAATGTATACTCGTTATTTCACAGCTCTTTCTACTACAACTCTGTGTATGCCAAGTTCTATGTCTTATCAGGAAAGTGAAAGATCTTTTTTGGAACAAATGAAGGCTTTATTAAGCCAAATTGGCAGCAGCCACAGGTAGGGATGTGCACAAACCGTCTGACCAACAGTTCGGCGAGGGGTGGGGGTTAACTTTAAGGCAGGGATCCTCAACGTTGGGCCCCCAGATGTTCTTGGACTTCAACTCCCATAATCCCCAGCCAAAGGCCACTGGGCCTGGGGATTATGGGAGTTGAAGTCCAAGAACATCTGGGGGCCCTACATCGAGGATCCCTACTTTAAGGGACTGGGAGGGTGCTCTTACCCCCCACACACCACACACCACATTTCCCCTGCTGGTGCTTTCACCAAAATCGCTGGCATGGGGCAGAAGTGTACCTCCTTCTGCCCCGGTCAGCATCAAACCGGAAGCATCTGATGCGTGTGCCGAACTCCAGACCTCCAAACCAGTTCGTTGGTCTAGAAAAGGACTGCCGAAGCGGTTTGGGCACATCCCTAGCCACAGGCAATATATAAGTACCTGTGATGACAATTATGGCATATTTATAGATGAAGCATTTTCTGATTAGACATTCAGTATTCTTGACGCCCACAAGCCACACAACAGACTTGAAGGATCTGTGTGTATGATGCACTCCTACACTGACAATAGTAAAAATCCCTTTGTTTCTCCTGCCCTGCCTCCTCATGCAAGTTGGACTTTTAAATATTCCACCTGTAGGTTAGCGTTGCAGCAGTAAAACAGCAGTGGTGGTGGTGGGGAAATGCTTGGTAATCTTAAATGTTGAAATTCTGCAGTCTGTTGTCATCCTGAATGTTTTCTAGAATTATGGTAGCCAACCATTACGTGTGGTATGAGGCAGCTTCTTCAATGTTACAGAAAACCCACTGAATTAACTAGGATTATTTTTCTTCTTTTTCTAGCCTACTTCCTTTAAGGCAATAAGCTTATGAGATCACCTGGCATTGTGTGTGTGTGGTGTGTGTGACTGTCCAAAATATTGTTGCGTAAGAATATCAACTTCACAATGCCTGGACCAATATGAACCAAATTTGATACAGTTGTAGGGACACATAGAGACACCTCAATGGCTTAGTTTGTGATGATGTCATTCAACCTGATTCAAGATACATAAATGTTTGAGGTGCAAGTGGGCTAACTTGGGAATTGCCTAACTGATTTGAACAAAATTTGCTACAGCTGTAGTGTAGGGAGACATAGGGACACCTCAATGGTGTGGTTTGGAATGATGTCATCTACCCCGATTCAAGATGGTGGACGCATAAATGTTTGAGATGCAAGTGGGCTAACTTGTGGGCCGTCTAACCTATTTGAACCAAATTTGGTACAGTTGTAGTGAGTGACACATAGGGACACCTAAATGGTGTAGTTTGTAATGATGTCATCCACCCTAATTCAAGTTAGTGGATGTGTGAACATTTGAGGTGCAAGTAGGCTAATTTGTGAACTGCCTAACTGATTTGAGCCAAATTTGGAACAGTTGTAGTGAGTGACACATAGGGACACCTCAACAGCATAGGATGTGATGATATCATCCACCTCATTCAAGATGAATGTTTGAGGCATAGCTGGACTAACTTATGAACCACCTGATTTGAACCAAATTTGCTACAGTTGTAGGGATACATAGGGATCAATCAGGTATAAATCATTATTTCAGTAATTATTAACATTATTAATTAGTAACGTCCAAGCTACCCTCATTATTCACGGAACCGCTATTCACGGTTTTGTGTATCCAAGGGGTGTCTAATAGACACCCGTTTCCAGTATCCATAGATATGAAACGGTTAAAGCCCACATGTCTGTGGTTCCTAGAGGGCCAGAAGTGACCGCGGAGGTTACTTCCACCCACCATTTTGTCTTCAGGAGCCATTTTGTGGCTAATTTCTTTTTTAAAATGGACTTTTCCCTGTGTTTTTTTGCTGTTTGGGGGGGCATTTTGTCCTTTGGGGGGCATTCCTGGGCACATGGGGGGATCCCTCAACACATGCAGACCCTTCAGAGCATGCCACAGAAAGGTTTTGTGTGTGTGTGCTGTTTTAAGCCTTTCTTTTGCCTTTCCCCCTCCACTCTGGAACCCAGCCCCTCTTTCTCTATAGCTGCAATGCCTCTTTACTTGCGGTTCCGTTCCTCATGTTAGTAGGCAAGGAACAGAACCCCCGTGAGTACTGAGGTTGTCCTGTACTGGTGCCATTTAAAAACCAATTACCTTTTTCATGTCTATTACAGTCTATTCCCATAGTAAGGAAACTGAATCAAAAGGCAATCTGTCAATCTTTCCATTGTTTAATGCCAGTGGTATTTGGCTCTTCAGGATGTTTTCAAAGTCAAATCCCATGTTTGATTGCACTGAGTCAATACTGCAAGCAAATGAAAAAAGAGCACAAAGCGCACATTTCAGATATTAAAAATCTAAGATATTGGATTAAATAGCAATATGGCAAATGGTAGCTTCTTTAGTATAAAAGGTAGCTTTGAAATCTGTCCAATGTGTGCTGGATTGCACATTGACTTAATTGAAACTAAATTTGCCTTTTTGGTTTCAGGGGAGACTTTCAGAGAGCTCAAACTGAATACTTGTGTCAATTAGGTTCAACAACTTCCCTACCATATCAATAATTACTTAAAAAAAATTGACCTGCAAAGTAAAAAACATAGCATTTTCTCTTACATATTACTGCTGCTTAGGAATCAATGTAACAAAGAATGGGCCATATCTCCATGGTACAGCATATGCTTTGCATCTGGAAGGCTTCAGGTTCAGTCCCTGGCATCTCCAAATAGGGCTGGGGAAAGAAGCCTAACTGAAACCCTGGAAACCTACACAGCTAGTGAGTGTAGACAAAACTGGGCTGGATGGTCTGACTCGGTATAAGGCAGCTTTGAATGTTCATATATGTTTGCTGCAGGATATTGGAGATCCAGATTGAAATACACGATGAGATGTGAACTTCAGGTTTTGTCTCTCAGAGTTATTGTAAGGATGTATGAGCCAAGAACTATTGGGGTGGGGTGGGTGGGGGCTGTGGGTGGGGTAGAGACAAGCATTTACATGACAGGAAGATTCACCAACTGGTTTGGGGTTTTTTTAAAGTTATGGTGAGACTTTGAGAAAATTCAGTCTCTAGGGTGTATAGGACCCAAGCCCTACTACTGGAGACAATTTCAATGTAATAATAATAAAAAATGAGACAATATTAATTAGGTTCAGTTTTCTATCACAGCAGTAATGTGCTGGTTAAACTTCACGACAGCCAGCAAATTGGATGGCTTTAAGAAGGGTTTGGATAACTTCATGGAGGTGAGGTCTGTCAACGGCTACTAGTTGGAGGGCTGTGGGCCACCTCCAGCCTCAAAGGCAGGATGCCTCTGAGTACCAGTTGCAGGGGAGTAACAGCAGGAGACAGGGCATGCCCTCAACTCCTGCCTGTGGCTTCCAGTGGCATCTGGTGGGCCACTGTGCGGACTAAATGGGCCTTCTTGGGCCTGATCCAGCAGGGCTGTTCTTATGTTCTTATCTTTAGCCACCACAGTGTTTATTGCTGTGATGAAAAAACTGAAACTAATTAATATTGTCTCTGGCTCCTCCTCCTCCAAAATATATCTTATTATATCACATACACTGTGGGGTTAGGGGTTGGGATTATCTTTAAAATATCTAGTTTTGGCAAAGGCTCTTATACATTGTTTGCCAACTATGGTATTTTTGGTATCTGAGAAGGTATGGTTTTGTAAATCTTCCATAAGATTAAATGTATTCATTGTTTAGCCAACATGATTGCCCATGAATGAGAGGAGAATGCCTATTCTCCTTGTTGCAGGGATAATCTCAACCTTTGGCCATGTTTCATTGTCTGCCATAATGAGAGACTGCAGTGTGCTCTTCCCTTTTCATTCAGCACAGCACATACTAAGCTTGTTTCATTTTAACCAAACGAAGTAATGACATTTACTGTGGCTGGTCAGCTCCAATATTTCACAGGGTTGCAATTTCTAATGTTTGATTTTTTTTAAAGGAATATTTCTAAGGAACTTTGAAAAGCCAAAAAATGAGAAGCATTACCCTGAAGCACAGGAAATGGACATTGAGGCATAAAAAAAACCCCAAACCAGTTTGAAGTATAAGGCAGTTTCAGACAATCTGCTGCAAGAAATGAAGGTGGGGAAATGCCAGGGAAATGTCAAACTGGCAGTGCATGCTCCTGGCAGGCATGTCATGTGAACCTGCCAAGTCTGGTTGCCAAGTCCTCTGCCCATCATTCTCCTGAGTTTCTCCACCCAACTTCATATCTTGGTTACAGAAGTTGGGTGGACACCAGGAGACTGTTGGGTGGAGGACTCAGGAACTGGACTTGGGTGAGTTTGCACAACATCCCCATAGGACTGCACACTGCCATTTCCCAACCTTTCTTCACCTCCCTTACTTATGGCAGATCTTCTGAACCCACTCATAGGCCAACAGTAGCTGTTTAGGTGTTTAATCACAAAATGTGATTTCTATTTTTCTGGTGATTATTGGGGAAACCAGAAATAGAGTTCAGAAACTAATGAGATCTTCGGTGACATATAAATTGCGGACTACTCTGAAATAATTCAGGAGGTGGTTTTATCATTCTGTTACAAAATATATTAATTTCCAATGCAATATTATCATGGTGCTGCCATGATAAAGCTAGTAATCTTAATATCTAATACCAACTATTAATATCTAGCCATTAAGGCTAGTGATTTTTATATCTAAAACAAGGATCTCACCAAGCATCAAACAGTGGGCTAAAATGAGTTCCAGAGCGCAACTTATCAAGTCCACAAGTTACCATTTGTAGAAGTATTGTAATATTGCTTTTTGTTGTCTTTTATCGGAGACCTTAGTAATTTTAGATAGTATTTTTTGTATTTTATTGTGTTCATTTGATTTATTTGATAAGAATAGCCAGTGCAATACAATTAGTAAGGCTGGAATAGAACCAAAAGACAATCACTATATTCTAGGGTCAGTTTCCATGTAATATGGAATAATTTCTGGTATGTAATAGGTTTATTATTATGATTAATGACATAGAAATCATAATAGATTGTAGTGTTTTCCTTATTTTGGACAGGATTTTCCCAATTCTCTCTCCTTGAGTGGTCATAAAACTATCCTCGTTTCATTGTAGTTTGGGAGGTCAAAAGGAATATGCATCTCTTCTTGCTAAGGTGGATTTGAAATGTCCTCCCCCTTCTTTGGCAGTGACAGTGGGGTACCAATTTTGATAAATGTTCAAAGTGCAGCAAGGCTGAGAAATTCTGGAAAAGTTCAGAGGATGCATTTATTCTCACTGCCTCTTTGTTGGAGCAGTGACAGTAAGGGAGCTGTGGAACTCCTATCATCAGGAATTCCTTCATCACAGAATTCCCCTTGAATGATGGTACATTGTAGGCCAGTTCAGATGAACAGCAGCCACTATATGTGAGGAGGACAGGGTCGCAACAAGAGTGAGCCCGTCCTGACGTTACTGAAGAATGTCCTGACTCACTGTCTGGGCGTACTTTAATTACCTGAGAGAGACATTAATCTGAATTGCCCCTCTCATGTGATTAAAGGATGTCCAAACAGTGCATCATAATGTCCTTCAGTGGTACCACAATAGCCATGCTCTTGGCACAACCTCATCCTCCTCACATGTAGCAACCACTGTTTATCTGAACCAGCCCAGTGACAGCATAATTATGCTGGTCTTGGACCATAATAAATATAATTTGATTTGATTTGATTTGACACAGCATAATTCCAAGAGAAATTTTGTGTGTGTTTGTGTGTTGGGGCAGTGTGTGTGTGGGGGGTGGGGGTGGGGGAGACAGCTTGTGCAGTGGTTGCCATTTCCCCCCTCAATAATAGGCTGACAAGAAGTCCACATTATTGCTGCTGCCACAGTGCCAGAGAGACTGCAGAAACAAATGTAAAGGAAAAAAAGAACAGCTACCTGCCATGAATCAGTGGTATGCTTCCCTGAAACATTTCTTTTTCCCTCTAGGCCTCCCTCTTAATCACCTGCCATCCCAAATGGAAAGCCAGCAGTTCTTCAGTGAAATTATTTGGCTCACACTAGACCAGCTTAAACTTCCATAACTCATATGCTTAGATAATAAGTGTAAGAATTGCCTTGGTGGATCAGAGGCAGATCCTTGTAGTCCAACATTCCTTTTCTAATAGCCGCCAGCCAGATGTTTCATAGCATTGACAAGCAGAGCATAACAGTGACAGCCTTTGTTCCTAGCATCAGGTATGCAAGAGTATACTCTTTCTGTATGTAGATGTACGTCATGGCTGGAAGCTGTTAATAGACCCAGTTCTAGTCCAGACATTTTGTTGTTTGCAGTGGAGCACCAGCCAGGGCCTTTTCCTTCCTTCCTTCCTTCCTTCCTTCCTTCCTTCCTTCTTCTTTATTTCTGTTAACATCACACTCCAATTTCTTGCTTCTTTTCAAACATTTCAGCCTTTCTAACAGGAAAGGAACGGGATGTGGTGTCACCTGCCTTCATCCTCAGCAAGGCACCCATGGTGAAGGTTCTGGGTCCTGTGCTGGCCCTGAAAACTGGCTGTTCTGCTGCCTGAATAGGCCTGCTTCTCCCTGCATCATGGTAGGGCCAGCTCAGAAGAGACCTCTGCGTAATCCCTTTTTAAAAAGCTATCTAAGTTAGTAGTGTTCACCACATCTTGTAGTAATGTATTCCACAGGTTCATTGCGTATTGGGTGGAAAAGGATGTAATATTATGAGAAAGGGAGACATAGTTTCACGTCTAAACACTGTCCATAATAAACCTCTCTCATGTTGTCCCATAGTTGCAACTCTCTGTGCCCTTTCCAGCTCAATTTTTCCAGACTTAGTGACCAGAAGTGTACACAGTATTATAAATGAGGTTGCAATCCAAAATTGGATTTTTCCTTTTTTTCTTTGCTGTAGCACACTGAATCGACATTTTAAGTGAGCTGTCCAGCATGATATCATTCATTGGTAGTCACAGCCAGTTCAGAACCCATCTGCATATATATGAAGTTAGAATACTTTCTTCCAATGTGCTTTCCCTTGGAGTGTGTGACTTTTAGCAGACAAATGGCAGGAAGGTAAGGGATGAAGCAGCTTATGAAGCAGTCCACCACTCTTGACTGCAACCTTGAACAAAGAACTGAATAAAAGACATATGCATATATAATATGCAGTTTGGCCCTCATCTGCTCAGGAAGATATAATGTAGATGTTTTCACTGGCAAGGAAGTTAGTTTTAAGTGAAACGGCATATACAGATTATTGGGAATGTTATTATTTATTTATTTTTACATTTAGCCAAGAGGTACATGGTAATGTTTATGCTCACAACAACTCTGTGACATGGGGAAATCCCTCAGTGCTCTATACTCTTTATGCTGTGCATTTAGGGATATCTGGCGGCCTGGCTGCATTTCCCCAGCCTCCAGAACACTGCCAAGAGCAGTATCAATTGTGTGGGTGCACAAGCCACATGGCCTACAAAGCAAAGAAGATCATCTGGGGCGAAGGTAGGAGTGCTCCTGACACACACCCCTGGTCCTCCCTGCTTGGCAACAAAAGTCATGTGAACAACCTTAAAATGTTACAGAAGATAGGAACATAGAAAGCTGCCTTATACCAAGTCAGACTATTGAACCATCTAGCTCAATATTGTTTACACTGAGCAGATTCCCATGACCAGCCGTACCTGGGCAGGACAGGGCTAACCAAGGTAGGGCTGGTCATCTGAGACTCCGGAATTGCTCCCAATCCTACCACTCCTCCCTTGGGCAACCCTGATTGGCTAGCTAGGTTTAAAGTGTGGTAGGAGGAAAAGCGCACATCTGCTACCTCACTCTCTGGTTGTTGAGCTCTCTGTGCTGCTGGCAGCTTCTCTTTGGCTGCCAGCAGCCATCTTTATAATAGAGCCAGGGTGATGGAGTGGCCAGGCAGTGCTAAGCTTTCCCAATGCACCATGTTGCTCACACAGTGCATTGTGGGATGCCTGGCGGTCCCAGCTTGCTTTCCCTCAATTGCCACTAAGCTCACTGCTGAGCTACTCATGTGGGCACATAGTCAGCAGAGCCTAATGGGCAAATGGTCATCTGGGGGCAGGCCCTCCCCCCTTTGTGGTCATGTGAACAACCTCACTGACTGGCAGGGGTTCTCCAAAGTTTCTTGCAGGAGACCTTCCCAGCGTTGGAAGTGCCCAGGATTGAACCTAGGACCTTTTACATGCAAAGCAGATGTTCTACCACCATTTATGTCATCAAATAGATCTGTGAGAGTAGTTCTGCTCTGGTTTTGCTATTGGGTTTTTGAAATGGTGATCATTTTCCCCTTTCCGTTTGTGATCCTTTCAAAACATTACATAATTTAAAAGAAAGTGGACTGTGTTCTGTGCAGCCACCTCTTGATACTCAGGCCCCACCAGGGTTGCTGCCCAATTTCAAAGACAATGCAGTGACAGGGCTGCTGCCTTTTAACGTGTTTTGGGGCAGCAGCACAGCACTCCTTCCCACTGGAAATAACAGAAAGAAGCTTTGCATTGTTGCCCATAAGTGTTTTAAAGACATTTCATAGTAGCCCCATTTGCTCTGAAGTTTCCTTTGAAGTTGCACAGCAGCCCTGGCAAGTCCTTCGCAGCAATGCACGACTGTGCAGAATGTAGCCCAGTGTTTGTATCTGTCAAATGGAGTTTGAATTTTAAAACTACATCCCTCTTGAACAGAAATGACACGTTCCAATATTACAAATAGCTGAAAGTAAAGCAACCAGAGAAAAGCCCATGACAAAGCAAAAGCTTCTTATTACTGCCAGGCCTTTCTGGTTCACTAGTGCCACATTTAGGAGTTTCCAGTTGGGTAGTGATGGGCACTCACATCGGCTTGATGTTCACCAACAATTAAAAAGAAAAAAAGGAAATTCGGAATGCCTTAGAAGCTTCAAATAAATTTTCCATTCTCTTAGAATGCATGTATTTAATATTAATGCCACACAGGAGTTTTGCCTGTGAGCATTTTGGATGCTTTTGTGTGCACTTGAGGGGTGCTAGCGGGTCTCCCAACCTCCTGTTAATTTTCTGATCTCATATTATTCTCAACACAATTTCTAGCCCCAACCTCCTGTTTTGGCACCTGGGGTGGGGGGGCTTTGTAATGAAAGTGATGCTGTCACAGCGCCACAGAGACAATCTGAGCTGGTTAGGTGACAACGGCACTGAATGGAAATGAAGGCAATTGTTTGCCCTCAGTCAGCATGGGTGTCAGGCAAGGGATGGAATGCATCCCTGTTGCTGAGGCAACCAAGCTGACGCTTGGTGGTTTCATTGCTGTTGAGCTTTGGGGCAAAACATGGAACCTTGACAATGGGGATGAATGCCATCCCTTCCAAGACCCATTCTGAACAAGATATGGGCAGATATTTTTGGCTCCTGTTACAGGGCCCTTGAAACATCACCAGAAATGGCCTTTGCACTTTTTACAAGCTTGAGAAGCATTTCGGGGACAAATGCATGTTCAGCCTGATTTAACAGAGACAGAGGTTTGTTGTGCTGGTTCAAGAGATGATTTTGAAAATGCCTTACAAAATGGGGTGTGTGCGTGCATGAGTGATATCATTGCTTTTAAAGTGTCTTACACATGTACCAGGTTTTTTGAAGTGTCGGTACCGAATACCAGCACCTGTCAGCTACACTGATGTGGGTGAGGGTGTGATATTTAAAAGCTTTCATCATCGCTATTTTATAGATGAAGCTTCTGCTATATGAAATTGCATGTAGTTGTAAAGAATCCGCAGTATTTAAGACTTGTAAATACTACTACACATTCCAGAATGTTTCCATAGAAATGAAATGATAAAGCCCAGGACTTTTAAAGGTTTCATTACCATGTAATGAAACAATATCCCTCAAAATGTTCTTGAGAACATATTTTATTTCTGTATCTCGTATTTACCTACTTTTTGTGGTAGCTAGCATGAATTGTTCCCTTTGCTAAGCCGGGCCCACATTGGTTTTCATTGAATGGGAGACTACATGTGTGAGCACTGTAAGATTTTTCCCCTTAGAAGATGAGGCCAGTCTGGGAAGAGCATCTACTGTACATGCTTGCATACAGAAGGTTCAAATTTCCCTCCCTGGCATCTTCAAGATAGATCTGAGAGAGACACTTGCCTTTAACCTTGGAGAAGCTGCTGTCGGTCTGTAGAAAATACTGAGCTAAATGGACCAATGGTCTGATTCAACATATGGCCGCTTCCTATGTCCCTATAGAGATAGCAATGCTGTCTTTTATGGATGGGCATGAGTGCCTCATCTTGGAAGCGCCGAACCATTTGGGGAGCCGCTGTTTGAGGCGGCTTGATGGGGCAGGGAGCAGTTCCCTTAAGGAGCCATTAAGGAGCTCCTTACTTGCTCATCCCCACCCTGTCCCACTGCTTAACTGAGCACGGTGCCCGATTCTCAGCTGCAGCACTGTTCCTTCAGCCTCTGTACGACATTGGCACTCACATGCTCTACAGAAACATAGGAAGCGACATTGGCACACACATGGCAGATGTGCACGCTCGCCAGGCATTTGCATGCCAACACCGTACAGAGGCTGTAGGGAATGCCCGGAAAAGCGGCCGCATGGGGACGAGCAGGTAAGGAGCTGCTTACTAGTTCCTTAAGGGAATCTTCTGCTCCCCGCCCCATCAGCCCATGCATGTGCTGTTTGTGCACATCTCTATTGTCTTTTAACTTCTGCATAATATAATATTCTCTGCAACTCCTCTGTTTTGATGTATGTAGTATGCATGCTGAGTCTTTTGTTCTCTTCCCCCCCCCCCACTATCAAATCACATCAATGTTTTTACTACAAGGTTAAAAAAAAAATCAAGTATTTTTCTGGATCCTGATTTTAATTCACTCATTGGGATACCTATTCAAAGGCTTTTTTCTTTTGGTGTCCCCCAAATACTTTTGTTCCTCTCTTTCTCTTTGGTGAGCCAAATCTTCTCGTCTAGGTTTTTCACCAGCAAGACCATATTATGTGTTTGTGTATTCCCTCCGCACCATAGACTGTCAGTCCTAAGCTGTGTGCCTCTGGGCATCTACTTGCAGATTTTAAAGCTCAACTCTCCTACTTCTTTTCTATATTTTAAATCCTTTCCCCCTCTAGACTTCATAAGAGAAGATTTCAGCTTTGTGTACCTTCAATAAAATAGCTTTGGGGCTGAAATTCTGAAATTGTTACAACTTAAGTGTTTTTTTTTAAAAAAAACCTGAGATAGTGTGTGTCGTATAGTTTTACCAAAGGTGAACTTATTTAAATATTTCTGAAGTCATAGTGGACTTCTGAATTTCTGCTTCAGTATTACTTAGGAAAGAGAAAGAGACATTGAGCTGGTTCTGTTGATTCATCTGTTGGTCATCTCAAATTCTTGGGGGAGGCATTTGTACATCTCCCCCCACATGGCACACAGTCATCAAATCAGGTCACAGTTAAAATACTACTTTATTTGAACTGTGTATACTCAAGTTCCTTTCCCACATAATTAAAGGGGGATGATCAGGGTATCTGGTTGAAATATGGTAATGAAAATGGAAGGAAGATTAAAATATATATTTGCAGTGGAAGAAGTAAGTGGACTTAAAAGCAATTCAGGGGTCTTTCTCTTCTGCTTCACTTGAAGCAAAATACCTGATTAATAATAGTGATACCTGATTAATAAATATCTTTTTTTGTAAAAATAAATGGATTTTATTTTTGCACAAAGAACCCTTCTCCCCATGCACTTCATTTGACATTTTGAGTTACAAATTGTGCCTTTGTAAGTGCTTTAGAACAGCAACATTCCATCATCAGAGAAGTATCACAGTTCTAAAGTAAAGACAGCAAGAAACTTTGAAGGTTTTAAATCCCACAGAGAATTAAGAAGGTAGCTGATACTTCCTTCTGGTATATTGTTGAAGGTGGAGCTGAATGAAAATAAAGAAGATTTAGATTTCATAAACTCTCTTAATTGTGAGGAGCAAAAATGGAAACTAGTAATCAGCTACTAGATTATTGGCCATTACAGGAATTACATTGAGATTGACATCCTTAAAGTTGAGCTAATTCCTTTTTCGTCTGCCTCTTCACAGGAAAAATAAAATGACAATTTAATTACCGTGAGTTGAAAAAAATATCCCCACAATAAATGAGAATGTCATAATGGGTCTGTTTAGTTTATAACCCAATTTATTGGAGAAACCCAACTGCAATTCAGCTGAGAATGTTATTTAATTTTTAATTGGATGGACTTAATGTGCTAAAAGTGGCAAATGTTCTCACCATAACATGAAAACAGCCGCTAGCTTGTTTTCCCCTTTGTTCTGGAGGGCAAGAAAATGTGTGCTTTGCCTTCATTTTAATAGGGCTTTTGAGGACCAGGACTTGTACATTATTTGGTAAGAGGAAAAAGACAAGGAGCAAAAGTCTAGCAGCCTTCACCAAAAAGGCTGTGCTTGAATGTAGCAGATTAGACATCTTTGTTTCTAATATACTAGAAGCCTCTGAGATAACCCAGCCAACTACTCTTCCAGGAAAACCTGCGAAAATGACAGTTTATCCAGTACAGTACAGTACCTTCTAGCTTTTAAAATCTGGTCAAATATTTAGGGAGGTTAGTAATAGATACTAATCTTAGCAAAACTCTCTTCACTTGTATTAAAGTTCCTCAGATGTTTTTGTCACTCCAAATCAGCCTCAATCTTTCACTTTATGCAAAACTTTGTGACAACTTTGGTAAGTTTGTACCCTCCTATTAAGAAACTTTGCTAGCTTGATCAAAATTGTTAATTTCCCTTTAAATTGCTTGGATGCTTTACCAAGCAGAATCTTGTAAATTAGCCTTAGTATTCTCATTAAGTGAAAATTGGAGGTAACTCTGTGTGGTAGCTGGATCCTGAAATAACAGATAATACATGCATAATATATAATGTAATACATACATAATAGATAAACTAATATCCTTCCTGATGGAAATGTTAATTGCTACCAGTTTGTGACTTCATTACTGTTTGTTTTCATATATGTAAGTGTCATTTATGGTGATCCTGTGGTGACTTATGTTATTTTTGCTGTCTGACTGATTGAATTAATTACTATATTCCACAGTCATGGAATATGCATGGTATTTTTGAATCCTGAAACTTGGACATAAGCACTACAATAAGGATAATGGAGACTGATATTTGAGTGGTTTAGAAATGTAATGAGATGAATGAATGAATGAATGAATGAATGAATGAATATTGACAGACACTCTCATTAAAAGTGCACATGCACAGCAATGATGTGCAACTGCTAGCATCCCTGCTTTGGAATGCTCACAGGGTTCCCCATGTGACCTGGAACTAGGTCTCTGTTAGTCCCTCAGGAATCCACTCCATAACCCACTTCCGAGTCACATGGACTCCCCTCTCCAAGGAAAGAGGAGAGGCAAAAACCACCCCCATACCCGCATGAGCACCTGAACTTTGGAAGTAGAGGCACTAATGGTTTTTTCTCACTCCGTGAACACATCTTTAGTGAAAATCTTAACAATTTGAATTCAAATTCCTCTGCCTGAATAGCTTGTTTGGTCTTCAATGTATTGCTTACTTTATTATTATCATTAGCTTGCCTTAATGATTTTTCAAAAAACTAATATAAGGATTTTTAAAATAAAAAGGATTTTTTAACTATTTAAATTCCACTATGGTGTCAGGTCACTAATTATTTGTGGTTTTTTGTGGTATAGGCATTGCCAACCATTAAAAGAGTTCTATAAATGCCAAGGTAGCAATAAAGCTTGGCACTTATATCTGTAAACTATTCCTTCAACGAAATCAGTAGTTTACAGGTTTTAGACTTTGTGTTTAGTTTACATATTTTTTTTTAATTTTTTATTTAGCACATTTTTATACCGCCCTTACCCAAGGTTTTATACCGCCGTAACCCATGATGAATTCTTACTTCCCTTTTTAATGATGTCTTTTGGCCACACCATACATGTTTCTACTAGGGATGTGCAAAACCATTTGGGTACATATATATGTAATCTGGCTGATTCAGGTGATTTATAGACAAAACAAATCACCCCTGTCCTCAGGTGCCCAGATTTGGATTTAAAAAAAAATCACCTCAGATTCGGACCTGAAAATGTCGGAGATTCGGATCTCCATTTTATGGCCAAAGTGGGCTGGGCGGTAGTGTCCAACGGGTGGAAACTACCACTCAAATTTTAAAGAAATTGGGCAAAGGTGTGATATGAAAGAATTTCTGAAGTTAAAACATAGAAAGCTTAAAGATGCATAGATTTCAAAAATCATTTAAAAATCACCCCTTTGCCCAATCCCTTTGAAATCTGTGTGGTAGCTTCCTTGCACCCATTGGGCAGTACCACCAACCACAACCCACTCTGGGCCACCATGGTGCCCCCCACATGAAGGTATGAGTCTGCTGAAATCCGCATTATTCCCTATGGGGAAAAAGCTTAAAGATGCACCGAACCACCCCTTTGCCCAATTTCTTTGAAATTTGGGTGGTCGTTTCCACCCATTGGGCACTACCACCCACCCCACTGTTTTGTCCCCAGGACTCCTTTTTTGGCCCCAAATCATTTCAGATTCAGAAAATTTGGGTACAAATTGAATCTGCTCTGATTGGGGGTGGGGTCAGATTCAGACGCAAAATAAATCAGGGTGACATTGAACAAAATTGTCTTGGGTACACATTCCCCCCCCCAAAAAAAAGATTCGTGCACATCCCTAGTTTCTACAACATACTTGCCCATTGTCTGCAGCAAACTTTGTTTTCCAGTTGTGTCTTATATATCATCTTTTAATCATTTCTCAACCAGAGTACATATAGTAGAAACTAGGCCCATGCTTTGGCCACTCTCAATCTGAATAAATTGCACTGTTGTGCCTGAGAGATTCAGAGGTGCCACCTGTAGCATGGCCATCTCTCTTCAGTTACTGTGCCCTTCTGATGTGTGTGTGGCAGGGCTCATTTATGGGAAGCTAAGCCCTCTATCACCTTAGCAATGGCTGGGACAGTGTGCAGGGTATAGTGGCAGGTGTGTGCAAGGAGCGATGGAGGATAGTCCCTCTCTGAGTGCTTTCCCCATACAGTTCTTGGGGAAAGAACTCAGACTACCCTTCTCTTGCTATGCCCCACATGCCATCCCAGCCACTGCCAGGGCAATATATGACTCAGCTTCCCATAATGGAGCTCCCACTACACACATACACTGGAAGCTCACAGTACTACCTAGAGACAGCTGTGCTGTGAGTGGCCACCATGCAGAATCAGCGTGACAATACATTTCATTTGTATTCAGTACAACTGGCCTAGTAGAAACCATCTATTTTTATTCCACAACTGTTCCTTCCCACTATTTTCTCTCTCTCCTGCCTTTTTAAAGAAGAAGAAAAACGGGTCATGTTCAGTGTTCCCTCTAAGGCATGTGCATTTGTGCACACTCACAAGTTTTTTTGATGTCCGCTCAGTTAAATTTAAATCCTGCTCTGGTTGAATCAGGAAGGCCCCACTCTGAATCAAGGTAAGCACATACTACCTCGATACTGTCACCTAGAACAAAACTCATTCCACACACAGATGAAAAAAGTTAGAGGGAATGCTGGTCATGGCCTTCATTTCCTCAACCCTGGATATAAAATACCTCTTGTAGCCATACTTGTATGTACATTCTTGAGTAAGGAGACGGGGGGAATTGCTTGGGATGGAAAAATATTCTAAATATGAAGATTATATAATGACCATGGGTCAAAAATAGTTTTGTTTTGATAATTGGTGCCTTGTCCATGGATGATTGTATCCAAGGATTAAGTTTTTTTCGATGAGCAAAATTACTTTCTCAGTTTACAGGCATATGAGCTGAATATCATGATTTTCCAACTCAAAATAGTAAGGAAGCTTCCATCTGCAAATTCTGTGTGTTTCATCTTCATTTGAAAGCTTCTTTCAAAAAATACATTTTCAAATCAGCATCAGATCCCCCCTTGGCATTCTAATGATGCCACCATTTATTAGCAGACTTGTAGAATGAAATTGTAGTAGTAGCATGAGCTGTGATTGACTGCTGAGTTGAGACTTAGTACTTTGTGCATGCTAAATATCAGTTGTAGCATCCATTTACAATCACAGAGTTTCCCAGATGACTCAGAAGAAAGCACTAGCTGGTCTTCCTAAAATCATCAAAGAGCTATTAGAAGGGAGACTAGAACTTTTTCGGTATGCCTCATTTATTGTGCTCACTGGCATAAAGAATTTATTTGGGAATTACAAGAAAAGACATAATAAGGTGACATATTCTGACTATTACAATGTGGAGCCCTATTTGGAAATGAAAGAATATATTTATTGTTCCAAGAAATACATTCCTGTGTGATAATACATACTAACTCACTGGTGACTAAAACCCACTTAAGATTTAATGGGATATAAGAGGATTGTCTTCATTGGAGGCCTTCAGGAGACCCATAAAGATCCTAATTTTTAGCCTGGCTTTTAATGATATTTAATTTTAATGTTATCTAGTTATAATTGTAATTTTAGTTTGCTTTTAACTGGTTTTTTATTTTAATTGTTGAGTTATTTTAATTATTTTTTATTTTTAAAAATCTGAGCCACCTTTGGAAGGGCGGTATATACATCAAATAAATAAATTATAAGATGCTATTGCCCTTTGATTAGGGTGAATGTGTGAAGGAGCAGTGGTGCGCTACTCATGATGCTCACTCTGACATGCTCGCCAATGAACCTGTTTGGCCTCTGCATATTCAGTGTTTGTCTATGGAGGGCAGAAATGAACATGGGGAGGGCTTCTTCATGCAGCATGAAACCCTGGAATTCCAGATTGCATAGAGGAACCTTCCCCGCTTTCAGCATAGCCCTCTTCAGCAGACCCATCCTTAGGGCAGGGCGACTGATGTAATCGTCCCGGTCCCTGTGTTTGGAGGGGTCCCGTGGTGGCGGTGGCCAGCTAGCAGCGAACAGCCTGCTCCATTTGGCGAGGCTGACTGTGCACCCACCTCGGCTCCCGGTGGCAGAGCAGCCGGTCTGGCCACTGCCCTGTGTACTTGGTGTGGCCCGCATGCTCCATTTGGGGAGGCTGCCTGCGTACCCACCTCAGCTCCCAGCAGTGCAGTAGCTGGCCCAGCAGGCACCATGTGTGCTGGGGAGGGGGGAGTGGTGGTGGCTGAGGCAGCGAAGCCCTGAACATGCTGATTTGCCACCAGCCCGGCACCCCGCTAGGGACAGCCCTGCTCTTCAGACAGTTGCCAGATGCCTTGGGGATAGACCACATAAGCATGGGTAGCCGATGTGGTCCTGCTTGCCTTCTTACCTATTTGCTGTATAAAAAAGTTACTGAGCAGGGTTAGGAACTCCCAGGGACCATGGTTACTGTTGTATTCTATCCAGTAATCTTTTATGTTTTGTTGTTTAGAAGTTTGTCCCAGTGGGGATCCTGTAGAGAGTGCAGGGGTGGAGTCAGAAAAGAAAAGGGAGGGAAAGGAGAAGGAGAAAGTGGAGTTGTTTCTGAATAAACTCTTAGTTACATCTACATATGATTAATCTATGTTTGTGAGGCAAGCAGCTTTAAAACACTGGCCCATCCATTAACTGAATTAGTAGACCATGGGAAGCCTCCACAGGCTTCCACCTGCTGCTCACACGCTACCCTCCCACAACTTCTGTCCACTCACCCACCCGCTGCTGCTCTACTCCTCCCATGCTTCATGGATTTGAGAAATAAGAGGGGAATTGAGAGGAAGAGGAAGTGTGGAGGATAGGATCCTATACTAACCCTTTAGAATACAAATAATTATGCTTACCAACTTCTAAGAGCAAAGAACATGTTTAGAGAAACATAGTTGCAGTTTATATTATGCTATTTTTTCCTCTGGGTTATTTCCCCCCTGTATTTATTATTATTATTTTTTAAAAAATCATTTTTAATATTGAGAATATAATATCAAATAAATAAAGCTGTATAAGTAATAAAACGTTTTAAAAGATATTTGTTGTTTTTATTAGCTGCTTCGGGCATCTCAAAAAGGAATAAAAAGTAGAGTATAATTTCTATAAATAAAAGCTTAATTTCAGATTATCCAGGCTTTGTAGGCAATCTTTTTTGGCTCATATATCTGTTGATGCTCATCTCTTAGAGGAGAGAGTGTGGATATGCAGATTACATTTGGGAGCATCTTTTCGATACAACTGAGAGTATATGAAATGAAAAATGGAACAAAAATTCATATTCAAGCTAGAAATTGTTTTTACCTTTTTTCAGTTCTTTGTACTGTTTATGGGGGTTCATGCTCATTTTAAAGAATGCTATGAAGGACAGAAGAATCAAAACACTATGAAAGGTTGTGCTGTGAAACAGTGTGGGTTTTTTCCGCCACAGTAAAATTGTGTGGGGTTTTTTCTCCACAGATGGAAAGGTTGAGGTGACAAAGGAAGGTGTAAAACTGTGCACCATGGGGCCTGGCAAAGTATTTGGGGAACTCGCCATCCTTTACAACTGCACCCGGACAGCTACCGTCAAAAGTAAGATTATCATTGAATTTAATCTTGAAATATTGTTGACAAATACTAATATTCAGTCTTGGCACTCTTTGGTTAGCTGTATCAATTTCATGAAGCACCCGTATCTGAAAATTCATAAAAACATCTCTGTTTTAAACATTCAGCAATCATATTATTTCTTCCAAATTAGTTTTGAATAAAATAGCATGAACATGCTGTACAAAATTCATGTTTTCTTCCTCAGAGGAATCAGGGCTTTACAGAAAACATTCTAGAGATTTTGTAGGATTACTTAAGATTTTGTGGGATCAGTTATTTAGTAGTTTTGTGAATAATTCTTCAATCAAGGCAGGGTTTGAAATGTTTGTGTATTGAAACTGTTATATTTCCTATAGAAAAATAGAGTGAACTGAATTTGTAGCACATCTACTAGTATAACGGGTGAAAGAAAGGAGCTAGTGGAAAATAGAAGAGAATGGCTTGGTGGAATAAAGGGATACCTGCTCATTTTTTATATCATTGTTCACTTCACATGCTCTTCATTTACAGGTTCCTAGGGCAAACAAATGGAAGAAAAATCATTAATATGTACAGCTAGCCTGTGTCATTATGCCCATTATTTCTCGCACTATATCCCTCCTCATTTCCTTTCCCCCAAATACATTGTTTTGTGTCTGATGTTAACTAGGGATGTGCACAAATCCAATTTTTTTTATTTTATTTGTGCTCAAAACAAATCATTGCTAATTTGTTTTGTGTCCAGATCAACCCCCCGCAATCATCTCAGATTCTATTTGTATTTGCTTTGCTTTGATTCAGATTTGAATCAATTCATACCACTTAACAAGGTCCTAGGGGCACCAAATTTGGGTTATAGGTAGGGCCCCATGGGTGCCATATACAACCCAAATCTCAAGGCAGTGGAACACTTGCTTGATTTTTAATGTATTATTTTAGCTTTTACTGATTTTGAACATTTCCGCCATAGAAAATAATGGGGATTTGATGTCACTATATCCTAACCCTAACACAGATCTCCATCTTTCATTTTTTTAAAAAGCTAAGCTCTAGCCCTTGTAGAAGTGGAGTTATGGAGCAAAATGTGCGCTCATTATTTTTCAAGTGTTCAGATTCTTTGGTGTATAATAACTTTTCCTCATAATGAATCACTGTGAGGATTCATTGCACACCTTCATTTCTTCTGTTCATGTTAACTGTTACTGGACAGTGCCAACTGTCAGCTGCCATCTGCCACTACACCCCACCCCCACCTGCAAGGCATTGGGGTACTCATTTTAATTTTTAGGAATATTCAAATGTTTAGATTCTTTGGTGTCTAATAACTTATCCTCATAATGAATCCCTGTGAGGATTCGTTATACGCCTTTGTTTCTTCTGTTCATTTTGACTATCACTGGACAGTGCCAACTGTCAACTGCCATGTGAAAACTACATGCACCCACCCACACACACATGCACACTCGCACACACTGGGGTACTCAATTTACAGGTGAAACTTGGAAAATTAGAATATTGTGCAAAAGTCCATTAATTTCAGTAATGCAAATTAAAAGGTGAAACTGATATATGAGACAGACGCATTACATGCAAAGCGAGATAAGTCAAGCCTTAATTTGTTATAATTCTGATGATCATGGCGTACAGCTCATAAAAACCCCAAATCCACAATCCCAGAAAATTAGAATATTACATGGAACCAAGAAGACAAGGATTGTAGAATAGAACAATATCGGACCTCTGAAAAGTATACAGTGTACTGTGCTTGATTGGCCAGCAAACTCGCCTGACCTGACCCCATAGAGAATCTATGGGGCATTGCCGAGAGAAGGATGAGAGACATGAGACCAAACAATGCAGAAGGCCGCTAATGAAGCATCCTGGTCTTCCATAATACCTCATCAGTGCCACAGGCTGATAGCATCCATGCCACGCCGCATTGAGGCAGTAATTGCTGCAAAAGGGGCCCAAACCAAGTACTGAATACATATGCATGCTTATACTTTTCAGAGGTCCGATACTGTTCTATTCTACAATCCTTGTCTTCTTGGTTCCATGTAATATTCTAATTTTCTGGGATTGTGGATTTGGGGTTTTCATGAGCTGTACGCCATGATCATCAGAATTATAACAAATTAAGGCTTGACTTATCTCGCTTTGCATATAATGCGTCTGTCTCATATATCAGTTTCACCTTTTAATTTGCATTACTGAAATTAATGGACTTTTGCGCGATATTCTAATTTTCCGAGTTTCACCTGTATTGCTTAGGTATTTTTGAAGTGTTTAGATTCTTTTGTGTCTTCATTAGACACCTGTATTTATTTATTTATTTAACATATTTTTATACTGCCCAAAACTTACGTCTCTGAGCGATTTACAACAAGATAAAAACAACATTAAAACATTACTTTAAAACAAAAAACAAGAAATTTAAAACACAACAATTGAAAAATTTTACAACAATATTCTAAAACAACATTAAAAACAATCAAAACAGTTTCAGTTAAAAGCCTGGGTGAACCGATGTGTCTTTAAAGTCTTTTTAAAAATTGCCAGAGATGGGGAGGCTCTTATTTCACTAGGGAGTGCATTCTAAAGACTCGGGGCAGCAACGGAGAAGGCCCGTCCCTGAGTAGCCACCAGACGAGCTGGTGGCAAATGCAGGCGGACCTCTCCTGATGATCTCAATGGGCAGTGGGGTTCATAACGAAGAAGACGTTCTCTTAAATACCCAGGGCCCAAGCTGTTTAGGGCTTTATAGGTTATAACTAACACCTTGTATTATGCCCGAAAACATATCAGCAGCCAGTGTAACTCAATACAGGAGTAATATGGTCTCTCCTAGATGACCCAGAGACCAACCTTCATTTCTTCTTTTCATTTTGACCCCACTGCTTTGCAGGTGGAGGTGGGGAATTAGTGACATCCCATGTTCCACCTTCCCCCCAACCCACAAGCCGCTGGGTACCCAGTTTATATTTTAGGAATTATTGAGGTGTTTAGACTCTTTGGAGTGTAATGAATCTTCATAGGGATTCATTATGAGGAAAGGTTATTAGACACCAAAGAGCCTAAACACTTGGGGGGGGGGAATCCTAGAACATCAACTGAATAGTACCCCACTGCCTTATGGGTGGGAGGGGGGTGTAGTTGGTACTTGACAGTTGGCACTGTTATTGGAGGAGAGCTGGTCTTTTGGAAGCAAGCATGACTAGTCCTCTTAGCTAAGCAGGATCTGCCCTGGTTACCCCTTCTAAAAGGGCTAGAGCTTAGCTTTTTTTCTTTTTAAAGAAAGCTGGGAATCTGGGGAAATTAATAGGAGGGATCAGAATCTCAATTCGATTCAAATAGAATCAGGTGCAATTCGATTTGGATCCTAATCTAGCCAATGCTCCACAGGGGTGATTTGTTTTGTCTCCAAATCACCCGCGTCAGCTAGATTCGGGTACAAATCAATTTGTACCCGAATCAG
Source organism: Hemicordylus capensis (assembly GCF_027244095.1). Taxonomy (NCBI): domain Eukaryota; kingdom Metazoa; phylum Chordata; class Lepidosauria; order Squamata; family Cordylidae; genus Hemicordylus; species Hemicordylus capensis. The sequence continues at coordinate 241,363,550 of NC_069659.1, read as the reverse complement.
TTTGCACATCCCTAATGTTAACAGCATCTTTCTTTCCTCATTAAACTGTGGGAAGTCAGAACTATTGTCCTGAAAGGAGATATTAAGGAGAGAGAATAGGCAGTATTTATTAGTGGGAGGTTTTTAAAATCTTGTTTTCTTCCATGGGTGTGTTAAAGTGTTGGCAATTATGTATCTTCTTTTCTAGGCAGTGGCTTTGTGCATAATGCCATTTAGAATGCTAACAAGTGACTTCAGTATAATTTCTGTCTCTCATTAATGCATAAATAAGTGAATGGCAGTCATGATTGTAATTAGCTTTATATTCCTTCCAAAGCGCTCTGACAGAGGAGGTCACTAGTTAGCATTTGGAGGCATTTCAACTAGATCTAGATAAACACATTCAGTTTCTTGAAGTGCAGAGAGCTATTTAAAGAACATTAATAAACGTAAATTATTACCGTTGCCTCTGGAACTCTTATTAGAACATCTGCTTATACTTCTAGCAGTAAAACCACTCTGCTTACTTGTTGCAACTCTGCAAAGGCATATGTTAGCATGAATGGCAACAAAATGAAAATTATGGTCCCGGGGCATAGCTAGGGTGTCCCATACCCCCAAGGGCCCAGTCATATGCCCCTTACCCCCTCCCCACTGCCTTAGCTTTCCACTATGGCTTGCCTCCTGCCCTGCAGCCCCTTGCCCCCACCGTTTGCTTCCTGCCCTAGTGCCCCTCACCCTGCTGCCCCACACCCCTGCTATTAGGTTGCGGGGTTGCACAGTGGTCGTGTTCCATAGCTTCTTCCCTTATTGAAAGAAGGAGAGAAATCATAGAACCTCTCAGCGCTGTGTGAAGAAATGAAAGGCGTGCATGCATCCTAATGCCTAATCCAGGTGCATGCACACCCTCCATTTTGTAGCTGGCCATGCCACCGATGTGCAAACTGACTACTGAGCCACAGCGGCTATGAGCAGTGGGGGCAAGGAGTGGCAGAGGCAGCAGCAGGAGGAGGACAAGCAGAAGCAACAGCAGGAGTGGTGGCAGTAGGTAAATAAAATTTTTTAAAGGAAGTAAAATCATTTCATGGCACCAGAGATGCCACAAATATTTTTTAAAGGGAGGGCCAAATCTTCATTTATTGAACCCAGGCCCTTGTTGACCTTGCTATGCCCCACAGACCAGTTAATCAAAGAATTTTGAACAAACCCTGAGGACTCTTGATTGCTTGAAGAGAGTTCCAGGCAATTGTGAATGGAGAAGTTGTGAGCATTTCAGTTGTACTTAGCACTAGCAATAGCAATAGCAATAGCACTTACATTTATATACCGCTCTATAGCTGGAAGCTCTCTAAGCGGTTTACAATGATTTAGCATATTGCCCCCCAACATTCTGGGTACTCATTTTACTGACCTCGGAAGGATGGAAGGCTGAGTCAACCTTGAGCCCCTGGTCAGGATCGATCTTGCAACCTTCTGGTTACAGAGTGGCAGTTTTACCACTGCGCCACCAGGGGCTCACACTTGAAATATCGAGTGTGTCATGTCCCTACTCGAGGACAGTGGAGAGGAGTGGGGGGTACGTGACTTACTAGAAAGTTGGGAGGCTTCGTGAAGAGGAGCAGGCCGGTGATGTGAATGGGGAGGTAATTGAGACAGGCCAGGATGAGTGTTTGGTGCAGGAGGGGCCAGCAGGGCTGGGGGATCTTTGGAGAGAAGGGTCAGGATCTGTGCCAGAGTTTGAACGGCCACTATCTCCTCGAGGGTGCAGATGGGAAAAACATCAGCAGCAGGTGAGGGAATTACGGAAGAGTAGTTAACTGGCAGTCACCTTAAGTGGCGCAGTGGGGAAATGCTTGACTAACAAGCAGAAGGTTGCCGGTTTGAATCCCTGCTGGTATGTTTCCCAGAAACACCTATATAGGGCAGCAGCGATGTAGGAAGATGCTGAAAGGCATCATCTCATAGTATGCGGGAGATGGCAATGGTAAACCCCTCCTGTATACTACCGGTACCAAAAGAAAACCACAGGGCTCTGTGGGCTCCAGGAGTCGAAATTGACTTGATGGCACACTTTACCTTTTTACCTTTAGTCAACTGACGAGAAGACAGCAGGAGCCGGATTGAATCTATGGCAGCTGGCGGGGGTGGAGTGTTGATTAAGGGCACGTGGCTGCTGACTATAAATCGGGCAGCCTGTGCCTTGAACAAACTGCTGGAAACAACAGGACAAATATGCTTCGAGCTTTTGTCGGAGAGATTGTGACTTTGGAATTTGGGCTTCTCACTCCTCACTTCTGTATTCCTGGTGAGACTGTTAAACCTGACTATTTAGCGGTAAAACTGAAACTTGAGCTACAGGCTATTGTTTCATATATTTCTGGCCAGCGTCTTCCATCAAGTGATCTTGTGACAGAATGCCCTGAGCTTTTGTTTTTACATTGATATCCTGCTCTTCCCAGAGATGGAGCCCAGAGATGTTTACATGGTTATGTTTATCCTCACAACAACCCTGTGAGGTAGGTTATGCTGAGAGAGACAAGATTGGCCCAGAGTCACCCAGCGAGTTTCATGGCTGAATGGGGATTCAAACGTTGTAAGCTGGCCTTCACCCAATGACCCTGTTGACCTACAACTTCCAGAATCCATACTGCTTTTGGAAAATGATGCATTTTAACTCTGAAACAGTGGAGGATCCCTCATGATCAGCAGTTGAAGCACTGATGCTGGCTGCTACCACCACTGTTGAGCAAAGTGTGGCTTTGTCAAATAAGAATGTATCAATTGGTAATTGCTCTAGAACCCCTGTCTTAAAATGCTGAGGTACTTTAATGGAATCCTCAAAAAAGTACCTAGGTTCCAGCCATCCTCAGAACACCCCAGAGGAATAAATATTCACTGAATATTCAGCACTTTGGAGCTTGTACAAAAGATTTGTACCCAAATCTGGCTGATTCAGGTATTTTGTAGACAAAACAAATCACCCCTGTCCTCAATTGCCCAGATTCAGGTACAAAACACAGCACCCCAGATTTGGACCCGAAAAATTCAGAGATTTGGACCTCCATTTTGTGGGTTGGGTGGTAGTGTCCAATGGATGGAAGCTGCCACCCAAATTTCAAAGAAATTGGGCAAAGGGGTGATTTTTAAAGAATTCTGAATTTGGTGCGTCTTTAAGCTTTCCTCCATAGGGAATAATGGGGAATTTCAGCAGCCCCATAACTCCACTTGAGGGGCACCAGGGTGGCCCAGAGCAGGGTGTGGTGTAGTGCACATAGGATGCCAACCACCCCCAAAATGACAAGCCCATGGGGCACTGGGTTTTTTTTGTTTCTGAAGTTTTCTTCTGAGAGTAGATTCTCTGCTTGTTATGAGAGTGGATTCAATTACAAACATTTTGAAGACATGCCAACTTCAAAAATCTTTTAAAAATCAGCCTTTTGCCCAATTCCTTTGAAATCTTGGTGGTAGCTTCCTTGAACCCATTGGGCACTACCACCCACCACAACCCACTCTGAGCCACTCTGGTGCCCCTGCCCCTGGGGAGTTATAACTAGGGCTGCTGAAATCCCCATTATTCCCTATGGGGGAAAGCTTAAAGACATGCCAACTTCAAAAATCTTTTAAAAATCAGCCTTTTGCCCAATTCCTTTGAAATCTGGGTGGTAGCTTCCTTGAACCCATTGGGCACTACCACCCACCACAACCCACTCTGAGCCACTCTGGTGCCCCTGCCCCTGGGGAGTTATAACTAGGGCTGCTGAAATCCCCATTATTCCCTATGGGGGAAAGCTTAAAGATGTGCCAACTTCAAAAATTCTTTAAAATCACCCCTTTGCTCAATTTCTTTGAAATTCGGGTGGTAGCTTCCACCCATTGGGCACTACCACTCACCCCACTCATGCCCCCAGACCCCTTTTTTGTCCTGTATCAATTCAGATTCAGAAAATTTGGGTACAAATTGATGGGGTAATTCGGTGGGGGTCAGATTCGGACCCCAAACAAAAAAATTTTTTTGGGGGGGTGATATGATTTGGGTACAAACTGAAACAAAAAATTGATTTATGCACATCCCTAGAAAGCAGCACTTTGGGGCATGGTGTGGAGAAAATGAGTAAGTGAAATTAGATGACTCATAAATGCTAGAATTTCAGGTCATTCAAGGAAACTGATTAGCAAGAGATTCAGGACAGACAAAAGGATGTGTTTCATTGCATAGTGCTTAATTTATTGTATTTGCTGCCATAAGATGTGGTGATGGCCCCTAATTGGATGGTTTGAAACTGGATTAGAGAAACAAATTAGTGGAGTAGAGGCCTGTTAGTTATGATAGCTTTATGGAACCTCCTGGATTCAAGGCAGTATATTCAAGGTATTATGAATACCAGTTATTGAGGAACATCAGAAGAAAAGGCGGTTGCTTTTATGTCCTTCTTACAGGCTTCCCAGGGGTATCTGGTTGGCCACTATAAGCAACAGAATGCTTATTTGATAGACCTTTGATCTGATCCAGTAAGGCTCTTCAAATCCAAGGGATTGACTACCACAAATACTGCTAACAGTTGTTTTATATAACTGGTTGTTAGCAAGATCATTTCCCCTTCCTCAGACATGGGAGCCAGAGGTGTTTGTTGTTGTATCTAGTGTCATTAGTTCTACTAACTAACAATTCTTATAAACATATAAAATTGATCTATGATCTAGATGTGCATGATGAAGAAACAAATCCTTTTGCTTCCAAAAGGGGGAGAGAGTAGAGCGAGAGAGTACATTATGGGAATCCACCATAGAACTGAGATGAGCAGGTCACATCTGCCTCATACTTATCCCTCAGGATATCACACTTCTTCATCTTCTGTGCCTGCCTGGCACTGGAGAAATGAGCATCTTACCTGAACTGACAATATCCCCCATTATGTCTGGCATGTTATTTTAAATCTCCTTGAATGCTGCACGAGTGTCAGACCTAAAGACTCCCCAGTCCCTCAGGGAGCCTCATTGGCTCAGAAGCTGTCAACCAACCTATGTGGCACATCTCTGATTGGAGAGAGAGGCTCTCCCTCCTCCAGGTGCTCTTCCCAAAGGGATGCTTTAAAAAGTTTGTCCTTCCTGTTTGTCAGCTATCCTACCACCGTACACTGTACCAGATTTGGCAAATGTAAGTATTTTACTAGGCCTTTAGACGAAGTGTAAGGAGTTGGAAAAATGTTGTACTTTACTTTCTTAGTCCTGCTTCTTCTTTCCACCACAGTTCTTGTTCCTTGTAGAATAATAAAAAAAAAAGTTGATGAGTGAAACCTAGTCTTCAGTGTGATCTCTTTCTGGGAGCATTGATTCTCCCACATGCTGGCTGTCAGTCAAGATACTTACTCATGAGCTGACCTATTGGTGGGAAGGCTCTGGCCCTGATTCTGCTCAGTGGGAATGGGGAGAATTAAGGAAGGGGCCAGAAGATCCCAAGTCCCGTACCCTACTGGACTGGTGGCACCAAACGGTTTAGGTAACTAGAAAGTGGCTTGGGCAGGAAGCAGAGTGGAAATTGGCCTCTGAACCCGGACGCTTTCATGACATGGAAAATCTGTTTTGTGTTGATAATATTACTATTGTTCTGTAGCTGTGAGCCTTATTAAAAGAAAATACTCACAAAAAATGCATTTTAAAACACAGTTGAATTTTACCCTTGGATGTACTTCAGTCCTTTCCTTGAGCCTTTTAAAATTGTTCCTCATCTGCTAAAATCGCTCTTCTTTCCCCTCTTCTGAAATCCAAACTGGTGCGCTCTGGGTAAGAGAATCAACACTATGAGATAGTAGTGGAGCCTACAATCTTGCAAATTAGGCACATCACTGAAAATCATGCCTGTTGTGATCTAGAACAAGAGGCATCTCCAGTATGGCCTGTTGGTAGTGGTACTTAATGAATTGGCGGAATAATATTGTAATGACATTTAGAATTTGAGCAATCCGGTATTTTGTCCCAGAGGTACTCACTGACCGATTTTTAAAGGTCACTGCACCTAGAAATTTTCTTGCTTTTGGCATCCAGCACTTCAGAAAGCACTAGATATTGATGTTTCAGATCATTTCTTGCATACCCATGCACTGCGTTTGTAAATGTGTGGATGTCAGCTGAGTACAGATCTCTATTCAGTATCCCTACATTCTGGCTTTTGCATGCCTGCCTGCTCTTTGTTTCTTGCCAAGTCAAACAGTGGCCCATCATGATACAATTGGCCCTGCATTGTTGGTTTCTTTTTCCCAAAGAATGAGCATGCCAAAAAGCAATCCTGTTGCCTAAACAAAAGAGAGAGTGCCCCTTGTGGGGTTCAACCATTTCCTTTTATGCCGGTTTTTACACTTGACATCTCCACTTGTTCACATTCAGTGATGGGTCATTGGCTGAAATTGAATGTAAGTAGCTTGTGAATAAAAATATTATTACTGAAAGGCCATCCTCTGGCCTGTGAGGAATAAGATATTATTTTCTTTTTTGTTAATAATGGATAGGTGTCCTTGTTGGGAAAGCCCTCGTTAATCATTACTCATAATAATTTCCTGCTGTCAGATTCAACAAAAAAAATAAAAATGGTTATGATGGATATGACTTACAGAATTAACTAGGGTTTTTATTTTAGCCCTCAGTTAATGTGCCAATTGGTAGAACAGCCTGTTCTGAAAATGAAGACATTACTTTGTGGCTGTTAAGGTGATATGAAGGACTGATACACCCAAGGAGGAGAGCTGGTCTTGTGGTAACAAGCATGAATTGTCCCCTTTGCTAGGCAGGGTCCACCATGGTTGCATATGAATGGGAGACTACATGCATGAGCACTGTAAGATATGGAGCCACTCTGGGAAGACCACCTGCATGCTTGCATGCAGAAGGTTCCAAGTTCCCTCTCTGGCATTTACAGATGGGGTGAGAGAGACTCCTTCCTGCAACTTTGGAGAAGCCTCCACCAGACTGTGTAGACAATACTAAGGTCCAAGGGTCTGACTCAGTATATGGCAGCTTCCTATGTTCCACCCTTTGTTTAGTTTCTGCTAATCTGACTAGGTTTTACTTCTTGCTGGACTAGATAGAGCCATGGGTAGAACCACAGGTAGGCCAAGCTGGACACAGGCCCAAGAGCTCACACCCACATGAGGACCCAGGTTTGTGTTCAGCTGTTTGCCCACTGATTGGAAAATGAAGCACACACTCCAGGAAATAAAGTTACAATTTCATTTGTGTTACACTTAGGATAGGTTAGGAGAGCTAATCTTAAGAAGTTTAAAGATATTAAAGAGTTCAGTACGTACCAGAAGGTTACAAGTTCGATCCTGACCAGGGGCTCAAGGTTGACTCAGCCTTCCATCCTTCCGAGGTCGGTAAAATGAGTACCCAGAATGTTGGGGGCAATATGCTAAATCATTGTAAACCGCTTAGAGAGCTCCGGCTATAGAGCGGTATATAAATGTAAGTGCTATTGCTATTGCTATTGCTATCTCACCACTCCAGGTAGTCTGCAAATCAGCCTCGGCAACACCAAGGATAGAACTCAGAACAGGAGAAACGGTGAAAAATTAGGGGGGTAGGGAATAACACACCAAAAAACGATAGCCAGAGCTTGAAGCTCAAATCTAGAAAAATAAAGTAAAGGAGGGGAAAGTCCCCCAAAGCAGGGGAAAAGTTCCAAATGGAAGGGGAAGGAAGAAGAAAGTCTCAAAATAAAATCCATGGCTTAAAATATTTATAGTCTCTTTTCTCAGGGGAAGGTTTTAGCCTCCCAAGGGGATGGTTTTGTGGTACATGTAAAGTTTTGAAAGGTCACTTCTAATTTGAAGATACAACCCATCTCAATCAGAAAGATGTCATTTTAGAATATGATTAAAAATTGATTACTATTGCATCACTTGCAAAAAGTATGAATTGATGACTATTGCATCATTTGTAAAAATATATTGGAATTGTATGATTTCACCCGTCATAACAACAGACTCTTGGAAGTGCTGGGGGGTTACTGCTCAACCCTTTGGCAGTTATGCTTTGGGGTTCTGCAGGGTTCTGTTCTTTCCCCTATGCTGCTTAACATCTACATGAAACCACTGGGAAAGGTCATCCAGAGTTTTGGCCTGAGGTGTCATCAGTATGTGGATGACACTCAGTTGTATCTCTCCTTTCCATCAGAAGCAAGTGAGGCAGTGATTATTCTGAATCAGTGCCTGGATGCAGTAATTGATTGGATGAGGGTGAAAAAGCTGAGACTCAATCCAGACAAGGCAGAAGTACTGTTGGTCAGTGGTTCCTCTGCTTGTGTGAATGATGGTCAGCCTGTTCTAGATGGGGTTGCACTCCCCCGAAGGAACAGGGTTGCAGTTTGGGGAGGGAAAGCATTTTTCAAAAATACTTTGTCAGCAGTAGGCCTTTATAAACAGGACTTCTGTGGCTCTGAGTGCCTTTTATCAGCTTTGGCTGATATGCTAACTGCAACCTTACTTGGATAGAGATAATTTGGCCACAGTTACTCATGCTCTGGTAACCTCTCACTTGGATTACTACAGTGCATTGTATGTAGGGCTGCCTTTGAAAATGGTCCAGAAACTGTAGCTGGTACAAAATAGGGCTCCAAGATTATTAACTGGGATTGGGTGTTTTGATCAAATTGCACCAGTGCTTCATCAGCTGCACTGGCTCCCAGTCTGTTCCTGGGCCCAATTCAAAGTGCTGTTTTAACCTTTAAAGCCCTACATAGCTTGTGGCTGGATTACTTGAGAGAACACCTTGTCCCCTATGTCCTGACATACAGGGCAAGGCCTCTTCAGAGGCCCCATTCCGAGTGCCTCTGCCAAACGAGATGAGGTGGTTACTAGGGAGAGGTTAGTGAGGTTAGCCTGGCACCATTACTTTGTTATTTTAGATGCCCCGTAAAGACCTTTTTGTTCACTCAGGCTTTTTAAATTTGATTTTTAAAATTGATTTAAAAAACAAGCTTTTAAATTGTCTTCTTCTTCTTCTTCTTCTTCTTCTTCTTCTTCTTCTTCTTATTCTTATTCTTATTATTATTATTATTATTATTATTATTATTCTCTTGTTTATACTGTCAGACAGGTGTTATTGACTGGTTTGTTCTATCCAGACATCGAGTCCTTCTCAAGGACCTAGGATGGCTGAATTTTATTGTCAATGTTGTTGTTGTTATAGATATCGTCGCAGTATATAGGCTGTTCCCAGTAAAGCTGCTTTTTGTAATTGGCAGATGGTGATTTCTGTGGTCCATGTGGTGTTGAGGTGCTCTTCAAGGTCTTTTAGAACTGCACCCAGGGCGCCAATGACCACGGATTATTTTGGTCTTTTTCTGCCACAGCCTTTCAATTTCAATTTGTAGATCTTTGTATTTTGTGATTTTTTCTATTTCTTTTTCTTCTATTCTGCTATCCCCTGGTATTGCTATGTCGATTATTTTGACTTTTTTTACTTTTTTCTCGATGATGAGGATGATGATGATGATGATGATTTTGTTTGTTTTTGGTGTGATTTGATGCACATACAGACCAACATATAGAGACAATATTTTCTCATCTCTGTATGTGACTCTTGCAACAATTCTTCCTTGTCCTGTCATTTTCACCAGCCAATAGTCTTTCCCCTGGTCCCTGTGATAATGAAAGAGCCTTTGAGTGAAAACTGTTAACTACTGGAATGGAGAAGAGGAGGAGGAGGAGGAGATGCCCCTTTCATCCACCCTGCGGATCACATAAGATATCTTTGGTGAGTGTGTTTGATGACAGTATCTCACACACGAGCCATGATGGGATCCCCGGCCTATATGACATGAGGGAATAGAGCAACCTGAGAAAGTGGGACTTTACATTGAATATCGCTTGACAACTTGAACATTGTTTTGGGCCTTTTTCACTTGTGAAAGCAGACACCTTAGCTCAAACTCAGGTCTACTCAAGAAAATATCCATCAATGCTTATGTAAGCAATGTTTCATCCTCCTATCAATAGAAGACGATAAACCAGAAACTAGGAATCTAGAAATAAAAGTTCCTATTACTTCTTTGGTCCGTCAGTCAGCCTGAAGAGCTTCTCCTTTTTTAGGCCTTATAAATGCATCAAGGAGAAGGCTGGTCACGTCAAAAGATAGGATTGCTGGCAGATGATTTAGATTTGGGGGGTTGAAGAAGTCACTCCTTCCTGTGCTATTTGCTTCCTCAGCTGTTTCAAACCATATTCTGCCCTCCCACTAATTATTAAACTCTGTTTCCCTGTCAGTGCTGTCAGTATCAGAAGCTGTCATTTTAAGGCATGCACACGCACACACACACAAATGGAGGTGGGTGTAGTGATCTGCAGTGGTGGCTATGGCAGCAATGGAAGGGAAGGAAGTTCAGACAATAACAGTGGGTGGTGATACTAGCAAATAGCTGGAAACCTGTTCCTCAGATATAGAATCTGACCACATTTGGATCTTAACCAATACTGCATGGACAGGTAGAATAAAAGTGCTGGTTTCTTGTCTGCCTTACAAAATGGCAAATAACATTTTGCCCTGCTCTATCTGCTTAAAACTAGAAAAACAACCTTTTCATAAGACCATTATGAAAATATTAAGTTGGATATGACTGATGTAGGGAAAAGGAAACAGAAACCCAGACAGATGATTAACTTCTAATTTTTGAATGCAACAAGCAGTTTTATGATAGAAGAGCTTCCAAATAATTATTCAGAAGACTATGCATTGCACATCCCCAGCATAGAAAACAAATTATAAATGTAACCATTAGATGTTGTCTAATAAAATAGCATGACTCCACTGTCATACTTATTTTTCACTACACTGGGGAAAGTCTGGAGACTAAACTGCCCTGCTAATTAGAAACCTATTCTCTAATAAGAAACTAAATTACAGCTGGGGAGGGGTGAAGATAATTATTCCTTATTTCCCATAATGACTCCCAAATTTACTGCTGGAGGACAATCTATATTTCAGGGAAACGTCTGTGATGCAAAAAGCAGATGATGTGCTTGGCTTGCAGAAATGCAAAGGGGCATTTTCTGCGCTCATGCTTCCCTCTGAAGGAAAACAAACCTCAAGTTTAGGGTAAGGGAAGGGCAGGAGAAATAAACCATTACCAGGAAGTGATTTTTTTTAAGGAGAGATAAACAAGAAGTAGGGATTTGCAAAACCTTTTGAGTTTGAGCATAATATGCTGTGCTATTGTTTCTGTAACTATCTGGTTTGTTGGATCTCAGATTGACAAAGGCAGAACATGGATGCCTGCCTTTCTTGAGTTGTGGTTTGTTTTTTTTGTGAGATAATGTTGTGGCAAGAAATGGACAGTGGCAGCTCTCTGTGTAAGATGTCTTGGTGATTGCTGTGATGAGCTCCATGTCTGGCCTTGAGACTAAGCTGGTTCAATGCTGAAGTAAGAAGTTATAATTGTGTGAAAGAGATCAAATTGTGCCAATGATGTTACTGCAGCACAGGCACTGTGGCTGGCAGTGGATTCTGAGTCAGTGATTCTTTGTGGCCATTTTTGGACTGTATTTCAAATGTTTTGTGTTGGGAGGGACCGGTTCCCTTTTACCATGTGCTTTGTTCTAATCTGCAGTGTTTTTCAAGGCAGGTTTGCAAAATGCATTGCAAATCGCAACCCAAAACTTGTGTGCGTTTTGCAGCTTGTTCCAGCCATAGGGAACAATTGGGAAACTCGAAACACCCAATTGTTCCCCATTGGTAGCTCCTAGGGACAACAAAGTAGGTTGTGTGGTAGGGAATGATGGGTGTTACCTATCACCCAACCCACAAAAGAAATGGGTAAGCAGGTGATTTTAAAGAAATTTTCAACCTTTCCCCAACCTAACCCACATAGGATCCTATGGGGGTTTTGGAGAAAGGTAAAAAATTTAAGACCAAATATATATACTACACATCTTAAAAATCTAGCTACTACTACTACTACTACATACTAATCAGTAAAGTACTACAGTACTAATCAGTAATACTACATACTACAGTACTAATCAGTAATACTACATACTAATCAGTAAAGTACTTAATTAAGTAGAAATGCTATACTCCTTAACATTTTAGTTATAATTAATATCTTGAATCATATAATTAATATCTTGAATCAACTCTTGCCTGTCTGCAGCACAGAATTTGGCCACACTAAACGTTGTTGATCGATTTATATGTGCAAGAAGAAAGTAGCTATACAACTCAGCTGATCTGCCTGGCATATTCAGTAAAAGAGGGGCAATAAAAGTGATCAGCACTCCGATCATTACCAAGTCAGAAGACTACAGGAATTGATGGAATAGCTATAGAAATATGGCAGGCAACAGAAGAAGAATCAGTCAAGGCTCTAACCAAACTATTCCAGAAAATTTGGAGAATGACACAGTGGCCAACATACTGGAAGAGTTCAGTATATGTACCACTACCAAAGAAAGGAGACTTAACAGATTGCACAAAGCATCACACAATATCCTTAATTTCACATGCTAGCAAAATAGTGCTCAGGATCATCCTTCACAGATTAGAGCCTTATGTGGAAAGAGAAATGCCAGATGTTCAAGTTGGTTTCAGAAAAGGCCGGGGAACAGGACACATCATTGCTGATGCACGCTGGATAATTGAGAAAGCCAAGAATACCAAAAAGAAGTCAATATGTGCTTCATTGACTACAGAAATGCCTTCAGTTGCGTCAACCAAATGCGTCAACCATGTCAAGTTGAGGAATATCCTTAGGAAAATGGGCATCCCAGAGCATCTCATTGCTCTCATGAGAAACCTATACACAGGACAGGAAGCCACAGTCCAGACAGAACATGGTGAAACAGACTGGTTCCAGATAGGCAAAGGAGTAAGACAAGGCTGTATACTTTCGCATTATATCATATATCATATCATATCATATATGCTGAACATATACTGAGGGAAGCTGGATTGGTAGAAGATGAGTGAGGTTTTAAAGTTGGAGAAAGAAACATCAATAACCTGTGCTACACTGATGACACTACTCTGATAGCTAAGAATGTGGATGATATGCAAGCTCTAGTAATGGAAGTAAAGGAGCACAGTTGGTACAGCAACCAGTCTCAGAAGTTCTAATGAATACATTGAAGTGGTAGATAGCTTCTGCCTTTTTAGGATCAACTATCAACAGTAAAGGATCCAGCAGTCAAGAACTACATCACAGACTAGCACTTGGTAGGGTTGCAATGAAGGCCTTGGAAAGAAGATGAGTGTTTTTAAAGCGGGAAGAAGAAACATCAATAACCTGCGCTACACTGATGACACCACTCTGATAGGTGAGAATGCGGATGATCTGCAAGCTCTAGTAATGAAAGTCAAGGAGCACAGTGCGAAAAATGGGGCTACGGCTAAATGTAAAGAAATCTAAACTAATGACAACGGGTACAACAACTATCCTCAGAATTGATAATGAAGACATTGAAGTGGTGGATAGCTTCTGCCTTTTAGGATTGACCTTCAACAGTAAAGGATCCAGCAGTCAAGAAATACGCCACAGACTAGCACTTTGTAGGGTTGCAATGAAGGCCTTGGAAAGGATATTTAGATGCTGTGATGTGTCTATACCTACAATTAGAATCGTACGGACAGTGGTTTTTCCTGTGACACTCTATGGAGGCAAATGCTGGATTTTGAAGAAGCAAGATAGAAAAAGTATTTTGAACTTGGAGAAGGCTTTTGAGGATACCATGGTCAGCCAGGGGGAAAAAACACAAATGCATCATAGAAGAAATCAATCCAGAATTTTCACTCGAGGCACAAATGATCAGGCTCAAGCTATCATGCTTAGGACAGATTATGCGAAAAACCAGATCCCTTGAGAAGTCTATAATGCTGGTAAAAGTTGAAGGAAAGGACAGAAGAGGATGACCAGCAGCAAGGGGATGGACTCGATTTCGATAGCAATGAGTTCACCACTGAGAGACCTAAAAGGCTAAGTTTAAGACATTTGATCCTGGTGAGAATCTATCTATGTGCTTGCTAAGAGTCGACACCGACTTGACAGCACTTAGTTAACCAATGAATCAAATATCCTGATAGAATGGACAATGTAAAAGCACATGTCTCATAGTTCCAATTTCTTCTGTGTCACATGGGCATTTTCGGCCAGTAAGTGGAGTTTTCCGATATCTGCCCTCAAGAACCACAGATAGGAGCGCATGAAAGCATGCCATCAAAAATGCTCTCCGCTAGTTCAAGATTATTTTCCTTGGAGGTCTTCAGGAGAGCCTTAAAGACCCATCTTTTTAGCCTGGCTTGTAATGATATCTAGTTTTAATTTTAATCTGCTTTAAATTGATGTTATTTTAATTGTTTTATTATGTGTGTTTGATTTTAATGTAAACCACTCTGAGCCACTTTAGGAAGGGCAGTATATAAATAGAATGAATAGATAAACAAATAAACAAATAAAGATTGTCAGATTAATGAAATAACTGGCTGGTTTAAGATAGTTCGAGAACCCACCAGGGCTGTTACTACTAGTGACCAAACTTAAATCTTTCTGCCGTCCACTCTCAGATACATTGCTTAATAATTTATGTAGGATTGTCGTATCCAAAGGAAATTAAGAAATTAGGAGAAGAACCCCAAATATACCAAGTTTATCCTGCAAATGCCTGCTCCAAGTAGATTGAAAACTGTCTATCATTGCAAGTGGTGCCAGGCCAGCTGGGAAGAATATTAATTTTAACCAGAAATTAAAATGGAAGAGCCAGGCCCTGGCCTCTACCTTAATCAGGCCTGCTTCTAATCATAGTACAGCATTAGGTATACATCTTGTCACTGAGAACACAGCCTGTAGAAATTTAAATTGCATCACTTTCAGCTGAGTAAAACTGTGAAATGTACAGAGCTGAGCATTGTATAGCAGCTGAGTTAGGGCTTGAACACTTTAATGGCAGCTGGAATGAAGTGACCCCCTCTAGAATAAAAAACAATTGAGGATAGCAGGGGCGCACCTTTGACTGTTAGCTGTTACCTGCTCAATCTGGGCTTTCCAGGAACCAGTGGCCTGGATTGCCTTGGTTATCTGATTCATCTATTGTGAAATCACAAGGCCTCCATTGAAATTATGAAAGCAGCATACAGTTTTAGCCCATATAATATAAGAACAGACTTTCATTGGTGTAAACAACAGATTTCAGCGTAATTCACATTTCAGCTTATAACTGAATATTAACGTTGATTGGTACAGATTCTATAACATGTTCTATCTAGGTTACAGTATGTATCTAGTTGCTTAATTTCTCCTGCCCTTTACTTATTTCCCACTTCCTCTGGAAGTTTATTCCTCTGCTGAAACTTTTAAAGCAGATTCTGCATTTGAAATAACAGAATTGCTGCAGTGGGTTAAATTACAAATGAAATGAGATAAAACTTCCTGCCCCTCCATGTAATTTTAAATTGGTGCTTGATTGCCCCTAGTCCTTGGATTACTGTTTGTTTTGGTTTTTTGTTTAATCGTGAAATTGTATCACCCCCCCGCCCCGCAAATCACTGACACTATAATTGGAATATGCAATTTCATGTAGGTTTGATACAAAATTAAATAATAAGATGGGTGAGTGGATGGGAAACAAACAAACCTGTCCCTACACATTTATCATAGCAGATAGTACAGGCTGGCAAAATGTTAAGACTTTTTTTTTTTTTTTTTTGGCAAGAGATGATAGACTGTTGTGTAATTGCAGGGTTCACTTCTAATCTTACAGCATTCAAAGAATGAGAAAGATACGATTGCATCACAAGGTCCTACCACATTTATCTTGTATTTTGAGCTAGGGAGCACTATAGATAAGCCTTTCATTTCATTGTTCCATGTTATGTGTAAAACTCTTTTCTTTTTCCCAGAGCAGTTTTTTAGTCAATACGTAATCCTAGACTTGATATCACAGCTGGAGCTCATTAGGACGGCTGATACCCTCTGGAAGAGTGATGTGGCTATTTGAGCTTACAATACCTCCTCTGTGGTTAAAAAGTTGATTTCAGTCTCTAGAGCTGTGTCTAATACTATGAGCACTGCATACATACTTGAGATATCCAAGGCATATTTGTTTGCATAAGCCAGTTGCTAACTGAAATGCCCTTACCTGAAATATGCTAAGCTATTACATAGAGCCGAGAAGTAGAAAAGCCATTCCTGACATAGTAAAGCAATAGTGAGGAAAAGGGAGACTTGCTCAGTTTTATTCAGCGGGGAGTAAAAGGCTAAAGAGAAACCTAACAGGTGGCTGAACTTTGACTTAGTCCTCTTGGAAATATTTGCACCAGTTTAAAATGTTTCCTGCCTACTCTGTTGTGGAGATGATGCCAGTCTGTTGCTTTGTGTCACTATCCAAGAAAGTGAACATATCAAGGCATTATCTAATTGATGTGCCATAAAATTCTGCAATGGATCAGAACTTTAATGAGAGTTGGATAAATTGGCAAATACAGTGTACATTTTCCTTATCTTCTGCATGGTTTTAAAATTAGATTGCAGAGTCTGGCAACGCAGTGGAATTAAAAATGCCTCTTTGTTGCCAGTTAGCAAAGACACACACACACACACACACACACACACAAACACACACACACACTCAGTCAACAAAGTGGAATTTTAAATGTGTCTGTTTAACAGAAACACACAATGGGTAGACAAAAGCTTCAGTCTTACAAGGCAGTATTGACGTTGAAAGGAGATCGGTTTTACATTTGGATTTTTTTTAGAACTGCTACATGCTTTTAAAAAAGAAATTTAGAAGCTTATAGAAGAGCAAAGCAATGGCTAGCCATCTTTTGGGATTTCCCTATTTTTACATAAAATGCAGCATATGTATTTTATAACTATACACATTCATACAACTTGTTAACATTTTCACAACCAAAATCAGGTTGGCTGGGGGGAAGGTTAGCACCTACCTTTCTTCCACCAGATCTTGAGGCTGCCATTGCCTCAGCAGTTTGCACACCCACATGACCGGCGTGCAAACCACCCCAGAGCTTTGAGGGGGCACAGGGAAACCAGGCTGAATCCAGTATCCCACAATGCACCTTGCGAGCTCCGTGCTGCCTGGCTGCTCCTTCTCCCAGTTCTATGGAAACAATGGCTTCTGGCAGACTGGGAGGAGCTGGCAGCAGCCCAGGCTTTCACATGTCATGTATGCCCTCCTTCATGCCTTTTGAATGCAGATTCACGATTATATGTGAACAGAAGAGAAGTGGATCACACTTTTCAAAGGATGGCAAAGTGATGAAGTAGATTGCTGCTTCATCACTTTGCCATATCTTGAAAAGTGTTATACAATTCTCTTTGGAAAAACTTTCAGTACCCTCATTCCAAGTTTTCTTATGCCAAAGCCAGCTACGTTTTAGGGAAGCAGCAGGATTCAACACAATGAAGGATGTGCACACGAGCAGCCAAGCCCAGACTTGGGCATCCCAGCATGAGCCTGGCTGCTCATGTGCATCACTGGGATCAAGCCCAATCCCAGCACTACCTCGGCCACAAGCCTGAGTTTTTTACCCAGCCTTTTACCAGGGTTAGAGAGCACAAGCGCGCCCTCCATGCCGGGGTCAGGATCGTGTGTGTGCTTGGGCTGCTTGCAGCTCAAGCGCACACAGGTGCCTAGAGCACCCGATTCACAGGGGACTCTCCCAATGCACTGCGCTCATCGCGCGGTGCATTATGGGATATCCGGAAGCTGGGATTCATTTCCCCAGCCTCCAGAGAACTGCAGGGCTTGAAGCAGTGTGGATTGTGTGGGAGCACAAGCCGTGCTCCACACAGTACAATACTGTTTGTGGGGAAGATAGGTTCATCCCTGCCTTCACCCCACTGCCTTCCCCATGGGGACAGTCATGTGAATAGGCTTACTATATTTTATTCTTTCTATATTTGTTGGTAATAGTAGATTTCTGTAGGTAATAAAACCAGCAAATCTTGGAAAAAACAAGTTTCTCCTATGACTATCTGTTGTAAAACTGGTGTAAAATTTCCCTTGAAGAAGAACATTTATGTTTAAAGTGCACTAGAAATAATGAGGGATTTAAAAGTCTATTTTTCAGTCAGTCAGAACTGACATTGACCTTCTGTTGTATGTTTTGTTGTGTAGCATGGTGCAGCAGTTATAGCCCGGAAGATGACACAAGGCATTTATCTATTATCACCAATTCTTGTTTTATTGAGAGCCACTTGAAATGTTTCCAGAGAAGCAGTGAGAGCTATTAATAAATGACTTGTACTTCTTCTGCCTTTGCTTCTGGATCACATCTGAAGGCAGATGTGATCCAGACCCCTGTCACACAGGTGTCCATTGTGCATGTGCAGCGGCCTCCAGCATTCATTCATTCGATTTTGATTTTGATTTCAACATGGCTGCTGCATCTGCACAGAGGCACGAAATGGGCTGAAAACTGCCTGAACTGGATCTTTATGATACTGGGGGAGGCCAGCAGGGGGGGGAGGAACCTCTGGAGACCTCCCTGTGGCCACGGCAGCACCCCCAGAGGCAGTGAGTTCATGTTTTAAAAAATTAACAGTAAGTACTCCAAACCAGCTGGGGGGGAGGGTTCGTCTTGGTTTAGAGCCAAACCGGGGCAGGTTTGGTTTGAAGCCAGCTTGATGTTGAGCCCTCGAATTGGGCTAGTTCAATGTTTGAACCAGTTCGCACATCCCTATTGCATTACCATTTTCTGGAACACTAGAGGGAGATGACATTTTATAAATCCTTAACACAGCATGCTGTTGCCCTTCCCACTATACTGCAAGGTCTTGTTATGTGTATGGCATTAACATTTTACAAGATAATGTTCCACATCATGCCACATCATGTTCTTGTTCATGGAATTTAGTCATCATTAATGTCAGTGCTGCTAAGGAGAGAGTGAAGGTGATAACCATAGGTTATCAGGACCAGAGGTTGCAAGGACCTTGGTTGTGTAACTGTGCTGGGGCCTGAATAGTGCTCAGGGAAGATCTACAGCATGGAAACACACAAAGGCCACTTGTACAAATATAAACCAGGCACACACACACACACACGCACACTTGAGTGTCCAAGGCAGCAACAGCTGCTGCTAAAGTAGCAAAAAGTTTCTCTTCTGCCTTGAAGATCTGCAGCAAGAAAAATGGGAGAGGATGCCTGAGGACTCCAAGTGCAGGCCACTGGAGAAAGAGGGGAGGGTGCCTGAATCTTCTTTAGCTCTCATTGCTCCCCACCCCGCCAATAACTGGACTAATACCTTGCCGTTTGTCATACCTTCCGGTGTACACTTGTTAGGCCAAAAAGCTTAACTAGGGAATACACCGCTCCCTAGGGAATACACTGTAGAGATTACATAATAAATGGAACTCAAGTAAATGCCTTCTCTCACCTCCTCATTTGTTGCCAACCCTTTAGCAGAAATGCTTCTGGCCCTGCCCGATTCCCCTCACCCACCCTGGCTTCTCTTTTTTATGCATGCAAGTTTAGATTACATTTTTACATTGTAAACTCCACCGTTGTGCTGTCTTCATATTTATTTGTCATGCCTATTAATGCAGTCTCTGGTAGCTCATAGAATTGCACTTGCACTCTATGTACTCTTATAAAACATCTCATTTTTCTTAACATGTGTTTTATGGCTTAATATTGTCAGAAACACCTGGCTCTGGCAGAGAAGGGCCAGTCCCCATTTCCTTTTAGTATCAACACACAGCATCAAATAGATATGGGAAAGGATGGAGGAAGGATATAGGAAAGTTTTCTCACACTGAACCATTTATTTGCATTTTATTGGAGACAATGCTTCTAGCAGCTTCCAGTTCAGCTATTGTGGAGAGTGTTGATGTTTTCAAGCCTGTACTAAAGGACAGTCATATCCACTGCTTTACATTTTGTGTTTGTATAGTATTAAAATATTTTTTGTTTTTCCTTTTTACTTCTGAAATGGGGATGTATTGTAAATGCTTAAACTTCATATCTAGAATAGGAGTAAATGTAGAATCCAAGGGAAAGAGTTGTGGAATGCAAGGACAAGACAGTGGAGTTGAATTGGAAATGTTGACAGTTTAAGGAAATGAATACTGAGGCTCTTCTCACAAGCGCGCAGGGCATGCTGGAGCCTGAGCCAGGAGGCTGCTTTTTAGCCTCTCAGTGGGGTCTCCCCGTGAGTTCCTGTGGCATGGAGCCAGACCGCGGCATCACACGATCTGGTAACCACAGTTAGTGGAACGCTCACTCCGCAAACCTGGGCTAAGAGGAGGAGTGGTTTGTGCGGTTTGATGCTGGGAGCTGCCCGGCTCCCGTGGCAGCACACGGCCACCCCAAAGCGGGCTAGGCTCCCTTAGCCTGTTTTTTGGCAGTCGCGAAAATCGCCTCAATATGTACAGAGATGCAGGTGCAGACTGTTTGTCAGGGCACTTGCTGCTGGCTGCTTGTTAGCCCCACCTCTACTCCAGGACTGGAATACAAGTAACTGAAGACCCATTCAGAAGCTGGCCTGGATCAAGGAATGGATTAACCAAAAACACCACAGTGACCATTTTCATTCAGGCTTTGTTCTGTAGTTAAAAGATAGAATACCTAAATATACTATGAAATATGTGCTGTTATTTGCTTTCTTTTGTAAATGATAAATGTTACATTTTACATTGCATTGTGACAGCTTGTGAGGCTTAATTGCTCAGGGACTGGGATTTTAACTTTTACTAGCAAGTTGCAGTCCAGAAAGCCATTAATCAGGTAAGGACAGAAAAGAGCTGTGTTGTACTAGCAGGGGTATACTAGAGAGGGGACACGGAGGGATAGAGTGCCGGTATTTCTTGGCTTCTCCGCCCGTTGGGGTGGGCATGGCCATGGGGGCTGTCATGGAGAGTGCCTGCACTTCTGAATTTGCAACTACATTACTATGTACGAGACCAAAGGTGTATGCAGTAGGGGCTGGAGAGTGCCACTCCAGGGGCAACTGCCATTTTTGATGGTCATTTTTGATGGTCATTTTTCCTAGGTGGTGGCCGAAGCTCAACTAGTAATGATCAGGACTTTTAGTTCGTTACTACACTGCCCTCAACATCTTTACCAATTTTCAAAACCTTGGGATTGTTTCCTGCTGTTTTCTAAAAACAAACCTATAAGGATTAGACTAGCAACAGTTGTTACCAGTAGATAGCAGAGGAGCCACCCAATCCACAGCCAGCACACTGGGCTCAGAACATTCTGATTAAAGTAATGTATCTCTCTTCCAGTCTCCTGTCTGTAAAATGGATGTATGTAATAGCAACTATCCTCCCTCAGTGGATCAATGAGATACTAATTTTCAAGCACTTAATATGCTAAAAGGGTAGTAAGTGTTATAGAAATACATTATTATAATTATTAATGCTTACTCTGAGAGTATGATGAAGACAGAGAAAGCTTGGCAACTGGACAAGGAAAGAAAGAGTTGAGCAGCAGTCTTCAGCCTATTCAGACCCAGAATATAATTTTAACTCCAACCAGTTGTTACCGTGCCTACCTGGCTTGGTTACAGCCCTGTGCTTCCACGACAGACTGAGCACAGTAATACTGTAAGTTGGTGCCCATAGTTTGAAATGTTCCCTATATGGCCATTATCCTCTCTCTCAGAAATGATGCCACTGCTGTGAACCATTTGTGGGTCACAAACAGTGTTCCCTCTAAAGCGTGCACATGTGCACATGCTCACACGTTTTTTGATGTCTGTCTGCTGAGTTAATTTTAGATCCCGCTCAGGTTGCATCAGAAAGGCCCCACTCAGAATGTGCATGCTCACACACTGCCTTTATACTGCCACCCGAAAAAAACCTCATTCCACACACTGATGGGGGAAAAAAAAATAGAGAGAACACTGGTCACAAACTACCATTCGAAGGTAAAGTCATAAAATTATGACTCATATGGAGAATTAAAGATAATTTATCCTCTTTTGCTACAAGCACTAGAACTGGAGAGTGGCCATAGCTTAGTGGATTTGCATGCAGGAAAATCCAGGTTCATTCCCTTCATCTCCACGTAAAGTTAAGGCATCAGGTAGCTGGTGCTAGGACATACCCTTGCCTGAAACCCCTGGAGAGTCATCAGAGTACAGAATATAAGCACTAGAACTGTTGGACATCTATCTATCATCATCTATCTATGCTGTAGCAGGGTTGGAGTAGAAGGTTCAACTCTAAAATTTTATTATTCTAACTTGAAGGTCATTCAATGATACTGATGAGCCATGGATTCAATACAAAAGGGAAAGTATTCCACACAATGCTTATAGAATTCTTTGTGGCAGGACATGTTGTTATGAAACATTTTCAAAACAAGTACAATACATTTATCTTTCAAGTACAATACATTTATCATTTATTCTCATAGTCCTCATAAGTCCTCATAGATTATACTCATAGATTATACTCATAAATCCTCATAGATACAGAGATGTCAGTGGCTCCCCTACCAACCAACATTCTTTAGTTAATGGACGTATAAAATGCAGTTTGCTATCTTGCGGGGTTTTAAAAATGTGTTTTAAATTCTTTAGTCCCCTTCCAGTGTTTTCATTAAGGATTTTATTACATATTTTTAGCAGGGGCGTAACTATAATAGGGCAAGGGGAGACAGTTGTCTGGGGGCCCACTGCCTTGGGGGGCTGACCAGAGGCAAGTCACATGACTGACTCCCCCAGCCGCACACCCGCCCAGGCTTCCTTCAGTTGTATTCATCCTCCGAAATTGATGTGAATGTTTAGACCTGGAGCTACCAGAACAGCAGGTCTTTCTCTAGTACCATTCAATGACTTCCATCATCCACAATTTACAAAACCTTTAAAAAATTAGGATGATGTTCTGGTGTGGTACATAGGTGTTACACATACATACACATATATAAAGTTTTTACTATGCTTTTTGTTACCACTATTCAGCCTCATTTAAGATTTTTTTACTTCATGAGCTGAGCTTCAGTGGGGGGGGGGCATTTAAAAATCTTGTCCCTGGGCCCACTGCAACCTTGCTACGCCCCTGATTTTTAGTTGGAAGTGGTTTATTTTTTCTTAAACTGGTTCGATTATATGGGAGCTTAGTAGCCTATGTGAATATTTGTGCTTAACAAAATTTGAGATTTCTTTCCAGTCTACTTTAGTTTTTGTTTGCCTCTTGGGAAGACTTTGGGTTTTTATTTGTCTTTTGTATCTACTTTTTGGCTTATTTGTTGTTCTCTAGTACACAGTATTACAATTTGTATTTGTTTGCTTCTGGCATTTTAAGTGTTTAGTCTTCCTAATTTGTTTTTTTGATACAGAGAAAGTTGTCACAACTTGGGTTTGTTATTGTTTTCCATTTATTTTCTGTCCAAACAGGTTAAGTTGTCTTTTATGTGATTTACCTTTCTTATTAAACTGTTCTTTTCTATTTCAATGATTGCAAACTTTTGAAAACCCATTACTTGACTAGGATTCTAATCCTATGCATGCTTATTTGAGAGTAAGTCTCACTGAACACAATAACACATGCATGAAATTGGGCTTTGGGGGCTCAAAGAAGTCTCCAGTGCATTCATTAACTGAGGCATGAGGAAAGTAAATCAATAAAACCAAGACAGGTATCTTAACTTATTCAGGTTAATATTGCTAAATCAGAGGACTGTGCATTACATCAAACTGATAATTGGGCCTAAAAAGATGCAAGCCCCATTTGACCATTTTCTTGAGAAATGCACCGGAGCAGAATGCAACATCAAGATGTAGGGTCCTTTTCCTGATGTATTACTGGGGGAAATAATGGTTGTGCCCTGTAACTATAGGAAGGCAGCCTCTTTCTTTGAAGAAGCTTAATCTTGGCTTAAGGTAAGCCCCTTGTTGACTCATTTCACATCCCGATACAGCAAGCTGATAACAATTATAAGTGTACTCGGATCCCAACCACATGTGTATCGTTATTATAATGAGATAATAGTCGGGATGATAATTTGCACAGCCCTATTCAATATATTCTAAAAGCTGGCTGACATCCAGACTAAACCTATACTGGTGCAACAGGGCTAACTTCAAGGATAATGCTATGCTGTTGCATGGGGGATGATTTTCTCTGATCTTCCCTTTTCTCTGAAGCCCAGTGCCTCCTGAAAATATGTCCCTGAGGGCTGTACAGCCTGTAGATATATATGTTTCAGGCTAAGCAGTTGATTTATTGATTATTTAATTCCTGGTATGCTCTTGTATGAGCATACATAATCTTGTTGATATAGCCACTGTCCCTTTCCCCAGGGAATTGGTCCTGATTGGGTGCTTCTTTCACACTCATTTTGTTTTGTGTGAGTGCATATACATGGAATCAATTGGAACTGCAACAGGAGGCAACGGGGGCGGGAAATCCATGAATTAGAGATGTAGAAATACCTGGAAATTTGAAGCCATGGGAGAAAAAAGTGGGATCCGACCCATTTTTTCGGGGGGGGGGGAACAGATTGGGGGGGGATTAAAAGTGCATGATACTCATTTTTGTATTACATTTTATTACTATTTAAAAGAGTAATAAAATGTACAAGTGAATTATATACAGTTTAGTTAGCACAAAAGTTTGTCCTTTTTTAAAAAAAGAATTAAATATTTATATTTTAAATGTCATAATTATACTAATCATGAATCAGTCATGATCTGATTTTAATTCCCAAACATTGGGAAGAAGTTTGATTTTGTTTGAGCCAGTTTGAGGCTTGGAAATGCCTCCCACTAGCCTTCTGATCCCCTCCAATGAATGCTTTACTTACCACAGCAGCAGTGGGGAAGGCTCTCCTTTCTCTCCTCTCATCATTGCTGGGGTGTGCACTACACCAAAAATGTCTGCAGCATGCAAGAGGCTTTTTCCTACATTTGCACCTGTTTAACTCTGTTTGTTTCTTTGTTTTATTCGATTTCTATATTGCCCTTCCAAAAATGGCTCTTGGCGTTTACACAGAGAAATAAATAAAATGGATCCCTGTCCCTAATGGGCTCACAATCTAAAAAGAAATGCAAGATAGACACCAGCCACAGTCACTAGAGGTACTATGCTGGGGGTGGATAGTGCCAGTTACTCTCCTCCTGCTAAATAAAGAGAATCACCAAGTTAAAAGTTAGCGGGGGGTCTGCCAAGTTTTTTTGGAAAGTTTATTTGAAAGAAAGGTTTAGCAGGTTTATTAGCAGGTTTATTTGGATGAAAGAAAGACACAAGGGCTTAAAGGAGTTGTAGCCTTGTATAGGCTACTACAATGGCAACAGACCTTTCAAAGACTACAACTCCCAGCTTATGAACCCTTTTTTGCTGATCAGCAGAGCTGAAGGAATACAGAGAGTAAGAAAAATGTCCCATCAACACTGTAAATTTTACTCATGCTCTCTAGCATGTCAGAGCAATGGGGGAGATGAAGGAGCCCCCCTCCCCATCAATACAGGGTAAGTGCTTTGTAGGAGGTGGAAAGGACTGACAAGGTGGGAGGAAACTTCTCCAATCTCTGGCTTGGCAACATAATTTCAGGAGCTTGCACTTCCTTTGAGGAAGGCAATTTCAAACTCCCAAAACTATTTACAAGCTGAAGCCTGTGGAACTTCATTGATATCACTAATTTTTCAGTCCACTGAATACAATAGGATTTATTTCCTAATAAGTATGTATAGACATGCAGCCACACAAGTGCTAGTGATACTCTTATCAAAGGCAGGATGCAGTTTAAGAAAAGTCTGGAAAAAGGCCTTCTGGTGATGGGGGATGGCTTAGGGGAAATTATTCCTTCTACTGCTTTTGCAATCCATTACCAAGTCCATGGTGCAACATGGTAGTGCAACACAGAATAGCACAGAAGTGGAACCATGGACTGGATTCAAATCCAGCTAGAAAGCAAAGTCGGGTGAAGCAGTTCTCCAAGCTTAGCCTGAAGGAGGACTTGGTGTATCCCAGGGGCATGCAAACCGGCCATGAGACTGGTTTGGTTTGAATCTGGACCAGATCCGAATTGACCTATCCAGCCCAGGCTCAGGCTTGGCCAAACTGGATCTGGTCCGGTCATCAAGCTGGCTGAGGTGGCTTGCATGGAATCCAGCGAGGATTCCCCTTTACAAGTAAAGGGGGATTCTTTAGGAATGTAGGTGGGGGGAGGAGAAAGGCTACTTTTTACCTTTAGAAATCAGGTGGCAGGGGCAGTGGTGGAGACTTTGGAGGTGGCGTTGGGGGATCCTCCAACTCCCCTGCTGGCTTCCCAAATGTCAGGCCTGGGCTGGCTGTGACACAGTTTGGGCCTGCATGCTGTCTGCAGCTGGCCCGGCCTGTTATTTGGGATGGGGGGGGAGGGTGAAGGAGCCACCACCTCCGACTTCTCCATGGCCGTAGCTGCAGCTGCCCTCGTGCCTGAATACTAAAGGTGAAAAGGAACCTTTCCCCATCACTCACCCTGAATTACTAGGGAACCCTGCTTTACCTTTAAAGGGGAATCCTTGCTGGATTCCTCTTTACAAGTATACCTCGTGAGCTGGTTCTTCAATCCGTGTGTGTGTGTGTGTGTGTGTGTGTGTGTGTGTGTGTGTGTGTGTGTGTTTCCAGTTCAAACTTGGACCAGCAGCACCCCACTTTGGGGGCCAGACTCGGACCGCCTGAACTGGGTTCAAAATCAGACCTCCCAAACTGGGCTGGCTCAATGTTGAGCCCGGCTTGACGCGAGCCAGCTCGCACATCCCTAGTGTGCCCTCCCCATCAATTTCAAACAAAACTTTGAAGTCTGTCCAGCCCCATTGGAAGGGATTGGAGAGAAGTGGTGGGGAAACAATGCGTTTGCCAGACAGCTTCTAGGGACCCTATAAATAAAGTTATTTCTCTGAGATGCTCCAACAGCCCAATGATCAGAGAGGCATTTCCTCATGCAGATTTTACATGAGTTCCAAATTATGATTTCTAAAAGACATGTTTTCCATTATTTAGGAGAGCAGCCTTTGTATGGCATTCCCCTAAGAGGGCTCACTGATCACAGGAGAAATTAATGATTATTGCAGAGGGGGGGGATGCTTGAGCTGTTATATCAAATGAAGATATTCCAATCAAGCTTAATGGAGAAGTGAAAAGAAGATGCCCAGAGGTGCTTTGTGAGACTCGTTGGAAGTTTTGGATGCAATTAAAGCTATTTGCAGCATTCCAGGACATTAGAGAGCAGGAAATTGAAGTATTAGGCCCTGATTATGTGTCTATTTTAAGCAGAGTGACTTCATTTGAATACCTCATATGCTTAAAACTAGACTACTGGAATACCTAGTTCATTCGGGGTCTTAAGAGTAGTTTGATTCATAGTTTGCCTTGTTGATATGATGTTTTCTCCCAGTTTTTCCTCAGTTATCTTTAAAGAGCTGCATCTTAGCACAGCACACCATTATTTTAGAAATGCTTCTTTAATTTAAAATATATGCTGAGCACTGTAATATTTTAGCATAATATAAAGTTTGTTCTCACAGCCAAAATGGGGAGGGTTGGTAGGAAGGCAGGCTCCTACCTGCTTCCTCACACATGATCAACCCTCCCCATTAGCCTCTGTCACTCATGTCCTTTTGTGATGCACATTTTATTTTGATCTTTGGTCTAGGTTGATTTGGCCTTCATTAAAAAATTCCCCAGGTCACCAGGATGTATTTTATGTTAGATAAAGATAAATATAGTAGATAAAGATTCTAACGTCAAACATCAGGTATCCAAATTTTGCTTTTTACTAGGCTTGTGCATTTTGATTCAGGTACAAAATGTTTTGTGCCCGAAAATGGCGATTTCGGAGGTTTTGTAACCAAAACAAAATCAAGAATTAAAAAACAGAGATTTTTGTTTCCAAATCGAAATGACTGTGTTTCGGACAGAATGCTTTGTTCTTTGGGAAAGCATTGCAATTGAAATTGACTTCTCTGACTCTCTCCACTCCAGCTGAGGCACTGAGTGATTAGCAGAAGATAAGATATGCAAAAAGCTGTTGAGCTTGAATGGTTTAGTTAAGTATGTGTTGTATTCAGTGTGATTGAAATGCAAACTGACCTTGCAAAGGGATTTGGAAGACAGCATTTTGAGACAGAAATACCCAAATATCTTTGGGAGCTCAATGCAATTCCAAAGCTCTTGCTAAAAGCCATGGTATAAATTGTGTGGAGAAGCTTTTCGAGAAGCTGGTTAGGAAAGTTCTGAAATTACAAAGGTTTTTCTTTCCAAAGGTTTAGAAAGAATCTCTTGACTTGTTCAGGGGTCTTTTGAAGAGCTATTTTGTTTTTCTTCTGATTTTTATGAGTTATAGTGGTGTCTAAGTTTTGTTGCCCAAGTTGAGCAGTCTAATGTAATTTAGGTTACAATGTAACTTGGTGGGACATGATGTCTAAGCCAGTGGTTCACAACTTTGGCCATTGCAGGGACAGGGGACTACAGGAGACAAGAGGAGCGGGGGGGGGGGTATCCCTGTCAATTTATTGACATCCCCAGGAATCTTAGTTGCTTCTCTCTTTCTTGTAACCATGATCTATGGTTTTGCACTTTCTTAAATGCAGTGATGATAAAGCTCAACAATTCTGAACAGTAGGCTGATTTGTTTGGGCTACGGCTCACTCCACTTCAGTTAAATGAACATTTGAAGCTGTTCCATAGTACCAAGGCAGTTTTGTTTTATTTATTTATTTATTTATTTATTTATTTATTTATTTACATTTTATATCCCGCTCTTCCTCCAAGGAGCCCAGAGCGGTGTACTACATACTTAGGTTTCTCCTCACAACAACCCTGTGAAGTAGGTTAGGCTGAGAGAAGTGACTTGCCGAGAATCACCCAGCTAGTATCATGGCTGAATGGGGATTTGAACTCGGGTCTCCCCGGTCCTAGTCCAGCACTCTAACCACTACACCACGCTGGCTCATTGGTCTATCTTGCTATCTTAAATGACCTGTGGTCACTGTTCCATGGGGAGGGAGTGTTTTTATTGAAAGTTTGCTTGAATCCACAAATGGGTTGTGCTGCTGTGCTAGTGCCACAGAGACAGGCTCCCAACCACTGCAAAATTCTCAAATAACTGTACCAAAGAATTAAGTGTCATTGTTGTTCATCATTCTCTTCACTCTTTCAACTTGTTTATGTGGGGCTTCAGGGGAAAAACAGTGGGTTGGGTGGCAGTGCCCCAAGGGTGGTGCACCCAGATTACAAATAGGGCAAAGGACTGATTTCTTAGGAATTTTTGAGGTTTATGCGTCTTTAAGATTTTTTCCCCATAGGGAATAATGGAGGTTTCAGCAGCCCCATAACTCCATCTGGGGGGTACTGGGATGGCCCAAAGCGAGTGGTGGTGTAGTGCACAGAGGGTGCCAACGACCCCCCTGGATTGCTAACCCATTGGGGTACTGGGCTTTGTTGTTTCTGAGGTGTTGAGTTTAGATTCTCTGGTAGGGGTGTGCATTTTGGAATTTTCTTGTTTTGATTTGTATCCGAATCAAAACACCCCCATTTTGTTTTGTACCCAAATTTTCTGAATCCGAATCAGCCCTGTTTTGTTTTGTAGCCAAATTTTCCGAATCTGAATCCGAATCGATTTGGATTTTTAAAAAGGGTCCCAGGGCAAAAAGAGTTGTTGTTGGTGGTAGTGTCCAATGGGTGGAAGCTACCAGCCAAATTTCAACGGAATTAGGCAAAGGGCTGATTTTTTGTGAATTTTTAAAGTTTACACCTTTAAGAATTTTCCCATAGGGAATAATGGAGATTCCAGCAAATGTATCGCTTCAAATCAAGGGGAAAGGGATGACCCAGAGTGGAGTGTGGTGGGTGGTAGTGCCCAATGGGGGCAAGGAAACTTCCAGAATTATTTCAAAGGAATTGGGCAAAGGGCTGATCTTTTGTGATTTGATGAAGTTTACATGTCTAAGATTTCTCCCATAGGGAATAATGGAGGTTTAGGTTTCAGCAGCCCCATAATTCCACTTGGGAGGCACTGGGGTTGCCCAGAGCGAGGGGTTGTGTAGTGCACATAGGGTGCTAACCACCCCCATACCCACAAGCCCGTGGGGTACTAGGTTTTGTTGTTTCTGAGGTCTTCATTGTAGATTCTCTGAAAGCATATGAGATTTTCAGTGAAAAACAAGAATCCACTCTCATATGCTACCAGAAAATCTACACTCCGAACACCACAGAATCAACAGAACCCAGCACCCCATGGGTTAGCAATCCTTCCCCTGGCCAATGTGGGGTCAGTAAAGTGAGGCAAGAAGCAAAAGAGCCAATGTGGAACAAGGAGGGAATTGTCAGCAGGTCAGCCCATGATTTAGGTCACCGATCAGAAGGCTGGAAGGGTGGGAAATTCAAAGAGATGTCAAACACAA
Organism: Hemicordylus capensis; assembly: GCF_027244095.1. NCBI lineage: Eukaryota > Metazoa > Chordata > Lepidosauria > Squamata > Cordylidae > Hemicordylus > Hemicordylus capensis. The sequence goes on along the minus strand of NC_069659.1, from coordinate 241,333,232 downwards.
AATGGAGACTGACTCAGAGATCACCACAAAATGGAGGTCCGAAACAACAAAACGTTTTGTAGCCGAAACACGGACGTCTTGTTTTGTGTACGAAACCTTTGGATCTGGAAAATGGGTGTTTTGTTTTGTCTACAAAACACCCCAAACAGGCTGTTTTGGGTACAAAACGTTTTGTATCCAAAACGTTTCGCACTTCCCTATTCTCTGGTAGCAAATAAGATTTTTAATGAAAAACCATGAATCTACTCTCATGTGCTACTCTAGAATCTACTCTCAGAACACCTCTAGAACAACAAAACCCTGTACATCATGGGTTGGCAACCTATGTGGGTGGTTGGCACCCTATGTGCATTACACCGCCAGTTGCTCTGGGCCACCCCAGTGCCCCTCAAGTGGAGTTATGAGACTGCAGAAGCCTCCATTATACCCTACGAGGAAAATCTGAAAGACGCGTAAGTTCATTAATTCTTTAAAAATCAGCCCTTTGCCAAATTCCTCTGAAAAAAATTGTGATAGCTTCCTTGTATCTACTGGACACTACCACCAACAACACTCCACTCTGGGTTACCCCTCCCCACCCCCATCCCCCACCCCCTGTGTGAATCTATACTTTTCCTGAAACCTCCATCATACCCTATGGGGAAAATCTGAAAGACGCGCAAACTTCAAAAATTCAGCAAAAACCAGCAGTTTGCCCAATTCCTTTGAAATTTTTGTGGTAGCTCCCATTCATTGGGCACTATACCCCCTACCCACTCTTTTGACCATGTGACCCATTTTTAAATCTGAATTAATTCAGATTCGGATTCGGATTAATTCGGATACAAAAGAAAACTGGGGTGATTCGGAAGGCTTAATTTTGGACAAAATACAAAATGGGGTTGATTTGGATTTGTTACAAATCGAAGCAGAAAAAATACAAAATGCCCAACCCTACATTTTACCCACAAAGGCTCTTCATATCTTGGTTGCTCCTCCATGATTTTGTTCGTATTGGTCTAGAACTTTAGAAGTAGCATGTACGGTATTTAGTATTTTTGAACTGTTCTTTTGTTGTTTTACTAATTTCTCCCATGGTTACCATTGATTGATTTATTGCTCTGTATATTTGGTATATTATGGTCTATGACTGTAATAATAAAGTATGTATGACTCTGCTGCCTGTGCGGCACACAATCAGCAAGTGGCAGAGCCGGCGAAGAAGTCCTCCAGCATCCCACAAAAGAGTGCAGTGCATTGGAGAATTCCCTCACTGCCAGGTGCTCTTGCCACCTGGCTTTGTGCACATTTCAGCTGAGGGCAGCCTGAGCGGGCACATGACTTGGGACTGGAGTAGAACCAGGATCAAGCCCAATCCTGACATTCTACAGGAGCAGCCCTACCTGGGTAGGACTGTGCAAGCCTGGGTAGGGCTGCTCGTGTGCATGCCCTCCTACTATTTCTGGTGGTAGTAGTACTCTAAACCTTCCCAACATTGATTTCCTATTGTTCTCCACCCTGTGATCTTATGTTCTAGTTCCATGCAGCATGTCTTGTGTTCCGCTGCGTTTTTTATTTAACATTTTTCCATTTTGAAAATATAATTTAGTAGAGACAATAAGCACATCAAGAACCACGTATGATGGTTCAAAGGAGACAAAGCACAGGTTTTACTTCTTTATCAGAGAACTATATTTTTGTGCATGATGTCTCCAAAAAACAATAGTGGGCTACCAAGTTGTCATAACACTATCAGAATAAATTAACCTATGAAAATGATTACCTTCTGTTAGTGTTCAAATCCCACTTTTTCAAACACATCGCTATTTGGGGAAATTATTTGCTTCCACAACCTAGCAATGAATTTATTGCTGATACATGTTAAATCAGTTTGTTAGCTCTAATGGTGATCCTCCCTTTAAACAAATTTTAAAATAATTTCCAGTCATTGCTTCAGTTCTTGTGTTCCAGGATCTGTAGCACAGCAAGGGATCCTTGCAAGGGATTATGCAAGGGATCCTATCTTCCCATATGCCTGGTTGCAGGATTAGGATGAGGGGCTCTTTGTTCTCTAGACCCAGTCAGTCTCCACTACCAGATTTGGCATTGCCCCATAACTTAAATGCTTTTTATTGATGCAGTACAATATCTGTATAGCTGTATACATGCAACACAGAGACTAAAGTTCAGACTATGTATGGTATTAATAGTGAATAGTTTCCCCTTTCCTCTGTAACTCTTCCTCCTCCTCCTCCTCCTCCAAGTAGCCAGCCAAACTACAATCTCCAGTGGCAGAACAATTATGAAAACATCTTATAATTATTTTGCTACCTGCACCTAAATAAAAAAGGAAGAAAAATTCAGGCGATTAAAATTCTTGGAAGTTTCCATTTCCATACTTGTAGTTACTGTACTTTATTTCAGTTTCAGGATAGGTACAGTATAAGGAGAAATGGCAATCGTTAAAAATTTTGGTATTGTATTATATTATATTATATTATTTATTTATTACACTTTTAAACCGCCCCACACTGGTGTCTCTGGGCGGTTCACAATGATAAAACAGTTAAAAACACATAAAAACACATAAAAACAATTAAAAACTAACAATTTAAAAATCAATCACAGAATTAAAAACCTATACATTATTAAGAAGGTGAAAAAGCCTGAGTAAAAAGATGGGTTTTAAAATATTTCTTAAAAATTGTCAGAGATGGGTACGATCGTATCTCAATAGGAAGTGCATTCCATAGTCCCGGGGCAGCAACCGAGAAGGCCTGTCTCCATGTGGCCACCAGACGAACTGGTGGCAACTGGAGACGGACCTCCAAAGATGACCGCAATGGGGGGCTCATAATGAAGAAGACGTTCTCTCAAATACCAAAGGCCTAAGCCATTTAGGGCTTTATAAGTTATAACCAGCACTTTGTATTTTGCCTGGAAACCTATGGACAGCCAGTGTAACTCCATCAACAGAGGTGTAATGTGGTCTCTCCGAGATGCCCCAGAGACCAACCTGGCAGCCGCATTCTGAACCAACTGAAGTTTCTGGACTATGTACAAAGGCCGCCCCACATAGAGCGCATTACAGAAGTCAAGTCTGGAGGTTACCAACAGTTGTACCACTGTTTTGAGGTCATTGATCTGGAGAAACAGGTGCAGCTGGCGTATCAGCCGGAGCTGATGGAAAGCACCCCTGGCCATCACCTCAACCTGAGAAACCAGGGAGAGGTGTGAATCCAGAATCCAGACTGTGAACCTGTTCCTTTGGGGAAGTGTGACCCGATCTAGAACAGGTAGATCAAAATCATCTCTAGAGTTCTCACCCCGCACAATAAGTACCTCTGTCTTATCTGGATTAAGCTCCAGTTTATTCTCCCTCATCCAGCCCATTACTGCTTCCAGGCAGGCATTTAGGGAGGATATGCCAGCTCCTGAAGAAGTTGACATGGAGAAGTAGATCTGGGTGTCATCAGCGTACTGGTAACACCCAGCTCCAAATCCCATGATGATCTCTCCCAGCGATTTCATGTAGATATTAAAAAGCATTGGAGACAGTACGGAGCCTTGAGGGGACACCGTACTTAAGCTCAGATCTCGAAGAGCAACAATATCCAATCAACACTATCTGGAATCTGTCTTAGAGGTAGGAGTGGAACCACTGTAAAACAGTGCCTCCCACCCCCAACCTCCTCAGACGTTCCAGAAGGATACTATGGCCAATAGTATCGAAAGCCGCCGAGAGATCCAAAAGGACCAAGAGAGTCACACTTCCTCTGTCAATTCCCAATTGGAGATCATCTATCAGGCCGACCAAGGCAGTCTCCACCCTATAGCCCGCTCGAAAACCAGTTTGAAATGGGTCTAGATAATCAGTTTCCTCCAAGACCGCCTGGAGCTGAGAGGCCACCACCCTCTCAATTACCTTGTCCAACCACGGGAGGTTGGAAACAGGTCTATATTTGCTCAACTCTGAGGGATCTAATGCAGGCTTCTTTAGAAGAGGTCTAATAATTGACTCCTTAAGACAAGGAGGCATCCTGCCCTCCCTCAGAGAAGCATTTATTATTTCCATCAGGCCGCCTACAACAGCCTCCCTGCTAGATAGAACAAGCCATGTTGGGCAAGGGTCAAGAGAGCAAGTGGTAGGCCTCACTGCTCCAAGCAGCTTGCCCACATCCTCAGGAGTCACAAACTGAGGATTATGAACATAGAGCTTTACACACACTGCTGTGGGGAAGATCAAAGTTTCTGCTTTAGCTATTTAAAATTATATTTAATACAAGCAACAGATGGCTGCTACAGCTTCCTACTGAAATCAAGAGAACCTTGGTCCAATTATTTTATGTGTCTGGGCTGTGGAACCCCTTTACATGGTGAAAGCCCATGGTTCTCATGTGTAGAAATCATAAAGATGATTTCCCCACCCCCACTTGTTTGAGGGAGCACATAATAGCCCTACACATGGACCTTTGAATCACACAAAGAACCTAAACAAGTGTTTGAATTGTACCATACTATATATACGTAGCTGCACGTGACTGTATAAGATTGCCGCCTAAGACTGCTTCCAGATGGACGGCATTGCAAGTGCCTAATATGCTGAACCAGCACATTTGATAGCTGCAAGCATCACAGATATTGTACCTGTGCTAACCAGAATAGTATAAATAGAATATGATGATGGTTGCAGGTGGTTCAGTCCAAATAAACAGATGGACCATTAATCCCTTGAACTACTTGGCACATTTCAATGGAAGTACTTTCCCACCACTTTTTATTTAGTGTTACAGTTGCTGAGGAAGACTGGCATATAGATGCATCTGAAGGGCAGAATCCAGAGAACGTTAGTATGAAGTCCTTTAAAAATCCATGGGTACCATTCACAGATGTCATTAGTCTAGAACAGGAGTCCTTTCTCTAGAGCAAGCACTCCTTTTCAGACTAAGGACACCTGTTGAGACTAAGGACAATTATGAATCCTCCCCAATAAGATCCAGGGACATTTGATCTGAATTTCACCTGTTTCACCATTTGTCTCTCAGTTGGAACGACAGATGGACACATTTCCTATACATGTAGCTTTCTCTCTTTTTTAAAAGCTTAAATCTATTTGGATGAATCTTTCCTCATACTAAGCAGTATAAGCACTTACACTACAATTTTATAACCAGTAAGTATTTTTTTAAAAACATATTCTTGGTGTCTGGATGACTAATAGAGCTTGCATTCAGTCAACCCATGAAGATCTGTAGCTGTAAGATAATTTCTTCACAAGAGCTATATTTCCATCTTCTTTTATTAAGGGCTCTGAAAATATTGATATATGAAATAAGGCTAGGTTAGGTTTGATAAATGTGATGACTGAACTTTAGCGATAAATATTTGCTTTAAGCAATCTGAAACGTAAGGAAAGTCAGTGCTGTGATGTTTATTGTATATTCACTTATGTTCATTCTTTTTCTTTTCATAGACAAAACAGAAGACACAATGATGGTTTTGATAATAGTGGCATATGTTCTTTGGGCCAGTTCAGATGATAGTTTGTCTGCTGGCCAGCACAAGTGGTAAGGACGTGTGCACACTCCGAGTATGCATGTCCTTCCCCTGCCACTGGTGCATCTGAGCACTTTCCCTAATTGCATGCAGAGCTGATTTGTCCAAATCCTCTACAAACACTAGAAATACTAATTGAAACTGCAGTCTCATGTCAGGGCTTAGAGCTGGACCTTGGCTTGGGACTTGCTCCTCCAACCCTCCTGCCACTCCTCAGGTCAGGCCCCACAATGGTGCTCAGGGCTCTGGTCCTGACAGTGGTGAGAATATTGATTGGGAGTTCTAGTCCTTTGCCCTTGCACTGATTGTCCAACATAATTGGTCCTCCTGAAGCTGCTATTAGCTAGAGAAGAGAAAATCTATGGCCACCGTATTTGTGCCTGTATGTCTTCCCATCCATTGCTAATACTAGTTTTGGGAGATGGATTATTTGATTCCTCCCCACTCAGGCCCCAGTCTAGATTTCATGGCTGCTTTTGGAGAAAGAAAAAGAAAAAGATTCTAAACATGGAGCTCCCGTATGAGTTCTGGTTTGGCCTTCAAAACTGAGCTTGGAATGTGTGGCAGTTGGAGTCTTGTGAAGTTTTTTTCAAGTGCAGATCTCAGACTCACATTGGATGGTTTCTGCAATGGCACTTGATCCATAGCTACACCCCTACATATTCTATCAGAATGCTAATAACAGAAGAAGTAGACCTCTGACTCATAGATTAGATTTTCACTAATCTTCCTGTGCCCTGAGTAACTCAAACATATGTCCCTGAGGGTCACACAGCCCTCAGGGACATATTTTTGGCTGGCACAGAGTGTTTTCAGAAGAAGAGGCAATTGGAGAAAATTGTCTTGTCCTCCCACCATATGAGTCCTGCTTCTGTGGTAATTGGGAGTCCTTATTTAGGATAGATGCTTCTTCCCATCCTGCACACACAGCTATAGTCAAGTCACCAGCTTTTGTCTTTGTCCCATCGTTCTCTGTTCAAAGACAGAGGCCTTGGTCTAGCTATGTGTGTGCATCATCAGCATTGTGCAAATCACCTGATTGGTGCTGTCAGAAGTGACATTGATTGTGACTCCATGTATGCAGCTCTGACTGCTGGATCAAGCCAACAACATGCCCAGAAACTGTTTGCGCATATGCTTCCTCATTCAGCTATGGATATGTGTGAAGAAGTCTGATTAAATGTACCTATTAGTTAGATTAGGTTAGTGGGTTTATCATCTAAGCATAGATTGTGCCAGTCGTCTTAAGTACTGAACTATGATAACCAGCTGAACTGGAGCTTGATAACCTCAAAGGATCTGCTTAGGAGCATTTTTAATTATATTTTTTCTCTAACAGAATAATTTCCCCTCTGTTTCTGGGGAAAATGTTTCTGAGAAGCATTCATTATCATAAACAATTGGATAGAAATTATGCTTAAGATCCACTTCCATGTATTTCTTCAAATACAAATTGAAACTCATCAATGAATTGCTGGATAATCGTCTTTCTTTTTAGTGCTCATTTGTTTTGTCTTAAGACTTGATGTGAATTACTCTTCTTCTTTTGTATAAGATAGTACTTGTAATTATTTAGTTTTGTTCTTACTCATTCCATTTTAGTTATAGAGACATGCTTGGTGGAATTATGGAGCAAACCACTGTAGATTTGGCTTGGACCTCTTGTCCCGAGTCAGGGACATAGGGAGCTTGCCACCACTGGCCCCTTCCCCAACTGTTGCTGCCCTCATGCTAGTGCACACCAGACACACCCCCTGCATCAGTATGAGTCACAGGGGGCATGGGCAGTATTGGGAAGAGAGATTCTGTGGCCCCTCTCCAACTCTTTCCCAGTTGACACTTGAAGTGAGGCAGAGAAAGAAAGAACATAGCTGACATTTGGATAAAGTGCCACCTGGGAGTAGAAATGGAGCCTTGCCTTGCACTTCCAGCACTTCATTTGCCGGCTGGGTGTGAGAGGAAGAAAGGGAGTGCCACAGCAACTCAGCAACTGGTCTGGTGGTAGCAAGCATGCACTGTCCCCTTTGCTAACCAGGGTCTGCCCTGCTTTGCATTTGACTATATGTGAGCACTGTAAGATACTCCCCTTAGGGGATGGGGCTGCTCTGGAAAGAGCACCTGCAATGCTTGCATGCAGAAGGCCCCAAGTTGCCTCCCTGGCATCTCCAGATAGGGTTGAGGGAGACTCCTGCCTGCAACCTTGGAGAAGCCACTGCCAGTCTGTGCAGACAATACTGAGCTAGATGGACCAATGGTCTGACTCAGTATATGGCAGTTTCCTATGTTAGGAGAGGAGAGCTGGTCTTGTGGTAGCAAGCATGACTTGTCCCCATAGCTAAGCAGGGTCTGCCCTGGTTGCATCTGAATGGGAGACTTGATGTGTGAACACTGCAAGATATTCCCTTCAGGGGATGAAGCCGCTCTGGGAAGAGCAGAAGGTTTCAAGTTCCCTCCTGGCTTCTCCAAGATAGGGCTGAGAGAGATTCCTGCCTGCAATCTTGGAGAAGTTGCTGCCAGTCTGTGAAGACGATACTGAGCTAGATGGACCAATGGTCTGACTCGGTATAAGGCAGCTTCCTATGTTCCTATGGCCCAGGAACATTTTGCCCCCCACCCCGCCACTTTGTCCGGTGATGACTGTGCCCCTGCCCTGGATTCTTTTTGTTCTCCTTAATCCTTTTTGTAATCCCTGATTGCTCACTACACATAATTGTCATGAGTAGCTGGCAGGAGTTGGCTCAGTTACTGATCACACTTTTTTAAAAAAAACAAAACAAAACACCAATGGGAAAATATTGGAGATTAATTTAGAGCCCTGCTACTGGCCTACCTTTCAAGTAATTGAGAACTGTGTGTTGTGAAGTCACCATAGTAAGTAAGAAATACTGTCTTCTGAAGTGTATGGTTACATGCATGCATACATACAAACACTTGCAGCTTTAGCTATAAATCTGTGTAGTATTGCTGCCACTGTGTTTGTCATAGGCTCCTTTATACTTATTGCTTCAAAGAAATAACTGCACTGGGCATATAAGTGCTCAACTAAACACAGTAGTTTAACAGCTGCATTTAATCAATGAGGCTATTCTCACGACCGCAGGAAAGCGGGCTAAGGGAGCCCGGTCCGCTTTCCTGCAGTCGTGAGAATTGCCGGGAGCTGCTTGGCTTCCGGAGGTTAGCCTGCATAAGTCCCCCCCGCCTTAAATGAGGTTAGCGGAGCAAGTGCTCCAATAACCCCATTTGACTGATCGTGTGCTGCTGCGCCATGGTGACACACGAGTAGATCCCTGACTGGGAGGCTACAAGTAGCCTCCTGGCATGGAGGTCTCCCCAGAATGCCCCACACAATCGCGTGGGGCATCCTGGGACTTCCAGGGGCCAAGTGGCTTCTGATCCCTGCCGGCCCTACCAGCTCCGTGACGGAGCTGGTAATCATATGGGCGGCCGATCCAGCTGCCCAGAGACGGCTCCCTGCTCACCTGCAGGGCGAGTGGGCTAAGCTCCCCACAGAGCACGGTAAGGCTCTACATACTGCTCATGTGGAGAGCCTCACTGCTTTGTAGAAAGAAAAAAGGAAGCTTTCTTAAAAGTGCTTGAATTATGGAGAAATACTCTGGCTAAGCTTTGGGAAATGAGGCTATTGTTCAACTTCTAAATTAAAGACTTAAATCATTAAAATGAAATTTAATACAATCTGACAAGTTTTAGAAAGAATATTTAAGATCCCCAGGTATCAGATTACCATTTTTAAAATTAAAAACTATATTTAACAATTCATGTGTTAGTGACCAAATGGTTTAAGATTGCCTTTGGTAGGTGAATGCTTGATTTCATTATTTTCAGAAGTAAATTATGTATATTGCAATAAAAGCAGCTTTACCTTTTACTTATATGCATATTCCGTTCTGTATATGAAGTTAAATACTGTAACTTCAGACAATAAAATTGGGCTCACAGGTAAATGTAGTGTACTGATGTGTATTCAAAAAACTCTTTGAACAAATAGGAATGAATAGAATATTGCTATGTATAGAAACAAGGAAAAGCTGTAATAAGGTAAAAGAAGAAAGCAAAACTTGGAATGGGCAAGCAATACTATTCTCCATCAGCACTTTACAAGTTTTTGCTTTAGAGAAATGTGAACTCTTATTTCTGACTAGTGTTCGGCATATTCAAAGAGCTCCTGTAATATTAATATTAATGCCCTGAATAATTCTGAACATGGGGAACACTATTGCTTTCTAGCTACTTCCATGTAAATTATTAGATAAAGAAGTATGCACCATGTACATTAAGATATGTGAGTGGTTTAAGAAAAAAATGAGGTTGTTTGATAGCCAGCTACTTTCAAATATGCTGTTATTTTGCTACTGTTGTATTTTAGTAATTTATTCAAAGCTGCAGTTTAGAAGCAAGGGAATTCCATTTTTGAAAACTAGTAGCAAGAAGGTGTGAAACAACTATAATACAAATTTGTGGCAAAGCTAACCATAGTGGGGTGAGGTGGCCTTGGTCAGGTGATTTTTTTTTGGGCAGCAATAAAGGGCAGCAGAATTGTTACCTATTTAAATTGTTATATTTGTAATGCAATTGAAATAACTACTGAATTTTCTTCCTAAGGCACCCAAATGACTTGTTTTATCTCTGACCCAAGCAGAGTGCCAGATTCCCTCTTCTTTAAAAAACAAAAAGAAAACTTTTTAAAATTGGTCATAGTCAGCCTTCCTTAATCAAGAATATTTTGGTAGACTTTTTATTTTTCAGTATTATATTGTAAATGTAAGAACATAAATATTCAGCAAGTGAGGAATATGTAGTATATTGTATAAACAAAAACATCAATATAAACTCAAAACATGATGTTCAGTATCAATACTAACTATGCCTACAGTATCTTTATATATAAAAGCCTTAGGATGTATATAACAACTCCTGTGGTACGTGGCACATCTCAGGAGAGTTCTGACAACACTCGGTGTGTGCGGGCGCAAAAGAGAGGGCAGGTGCTGCCAAGGAGGAGCAGGAGGGCAGAACAAAGAGCAGCAGCATCGCTCACTCACTCACACCCTCAGCTCCAACCGCTGATCTCTTATGCCTCGCCTAGTATCCTCCTGAGGAAGATGGCCAAGCTGGGGCTTTCCCATCTGGCCCGCACGGATGGCCCTTAGTACACTCTCCCACCCCAGCTTGGCCATCCTCCTTGTGAGGAGACTCGGCACGATGTCAGAGGCCAGCGGTTGGAACTGAGGGAGTGAGCGGCGGTTGGGTGAGCCGAGAGAGTGGGAGAGTGGAGGAGAGGGGGTGGCTGTGAGTGGGGTGGCTGAGAGTGGGGGAGGGGAGGAGAGGGGGTGGCTGTGAGTGGAGAAGAGGGGGTGGCTGCAAGTGGGATGGCTGAAAGTGGTGGAGGGGAGGGGTGGCAGTGAGTGGAGTGGTTGAGAGTGGGGGAGGGGGGAGGGAGAGGGGCGATGATGGCTGTGAGTGGGGTGCTTGAAAGTGGGAGAGTGGAGGGGAGGGGCTGTCTGTGAGGGGTGGCTGAAAGTGGTGGAGGGCAGGGGAGGGAGTGGCTGTGAGTAGGGGAGTGGAGTGGAGGGTTTGGCTGCAAGTGGGGTGGCTGACACTGAGCAATAAAGCAGGTGTTGTGGTGAGAATTATGAAGAGCAATAAAGTCCTAGCACACGCATGTTCTGCGCAGGGCCAGCTAGTTACAGATTATTAGTTTTGCTCTATCTATAAAATTAAGGAAAGGCAGCAATCTTTATCAGAAATAACACTTGTATTTTGGATGCGTAGGGGCTCTACTACATTCTCCCAAATCATATCTAGCTACGTCTTAACCCCCACCCCCCACCAAGCTTTAGTGATAGAAAACTTAGCTGATTTTAATAAGTTCTAACATGAACCTCAGAAGAAGCATATTTCAAACAAGATTATAACTGTTTGTCCCTGACAGCAAGCAGGTAAGAATTATTTGAGTAGAGACAGGGAAAGGCAAAAATAGGTGAAAGGTTTTTCAAAGAATTTTATTATTTCACACAATTTGCATTAGTATTTACAGCTCATTAGGTGTACTCACTTGAGTTTCCCTCCAGTGTTGAAAGTAAAATAAGGTTTCCCGTGTAGTAAAGTTGTGCCATCGAGTTGGTGTCGACTCCTGGCGCCCACAGAGCCCTGTGGTTGTCTTTGGTAGAATACAGGAGGGGTTTACCATTGCCTCCTCCCGCGCAGCATGAGATGATGCCTTTCAGCATCTTCCTATATTGCTGCTGCCCGATATAGGATTCGAACCGGCAACCTCTGGCTTGCTAATCAAGTCATTTCCACGCTGTGCCATTAGGTAGCTGACCTGTGTAGTACCTCAGGCTTATTATTCACTCCACAATATTTGGTGGGAAAACAGAAGTCCATAGCCTAATATTCTGCTTCACCCAGCTGCTTAGAGTCTGTTAGAGACTTTTGAGGCCACTCAGACAAAGAAGTGGGGCTCAGCAGCTGGAACTTGAAGGAGACAAGTCCTCCATTGCTGACAGTTGGCGGTTGTTAAGCACCATACATTTCTACCTGAAGAGGAACTCTGAGGCAAGGGCATGGGGGTAAGCAATTACCTTTGTTGCTGTTCCACTGGCACCTTGCCTCATGTAAAGACTGCTCCAATGACACATGTCTAGCTGAGGAAGAATATGGATAGGATTTTGATGTACATCTAAATACACATTGAAACTACACTAATGGAACACAGATGGACCATGACATTCAGATGACATCTCTGTTTAATTGTGCCCCAAGTAATCATGCATGATTGTGTGTGCCTGGATTGGACCAAGGGATTAAAAAAAGATGCACCCTTCTGAAAAGGATGCCAAAAAAAGTACAAAAAGGGGAACACTTTTCACAGGGGGTAAAATAATTTACAAAAAGCACACAACAACTCCCAGCACTCCTGTGTGTATGGAGTATGGCTATATTTTGAAATAACAGGTAATATATGTAATTTATTTACAATTTTCTGCAAAAGATGTTCCTTGATAGGTTGGATTTAAAGACCTTTGAAGTACAAATCTTTAAAGCTCTTGGATAAAGGATAAATCACTAAAACATCAAATAGACTTTTTAATAAAAAAAAATCATAGCATTATTAGAATAAAAATCTCATTATGTTTTAGGAATTGGAATTTCCCCCCTGAAGATAATTAGAATGGAAAACTCTTATTTGTTTTAGGACAGCTTTAGAGGGCCCCCAGCCAATAGAGTCTGACAACTTTGTTTCTTGATGATGTTTGTGCAAACCTTTACATCTGTGCTGAAAAGCAGTCATAACTACAGAAGTGTTGAATATGACTTCCAATCTTTGTAGCCTCTACACAGTATTATATAAAATAAGAGGAGACAAAAACATATTATGAGGGAAATGGCAGGCAGAAATATATGCATTGCTAATGCTTTGATTTCGAAGTCTTTCTATACCGTTGGACTAACCATGCACCTAGCATACACTGAAAAGAGGCATTTGGGAGCCAAAGATTTACTTAGGCTTATATGAGGTGCTTGTGCTACCGGAGGGTATTATTTTTAATCTTCTGTTTTCCTTTAAAGAGATGACACCCATACCATAGCACTCAAGAGCTTCTGAAATGTCTCAGGTTTTTATTTTTTTTAAAGTTCTTGTATGTCCCCTTGGGCCCACAGCATTAGTTTTGCAGTTCTTTAGATCTTGGCAAACATATTAAAAGAAACAATTGATTTAATACATAGATAAATAGTTACATATATAAGAACAAGTGGCTGTTCTGGTGTCTACTTTGTGTGGCTTTTTAGACCGTGAGTCCTTTGGGGACAGGGAACCATCTTTTTCTTATTTTTTTTCTCATGTAAACCACTTTGAGAACTTTTGTTGTTGTTGAAAAGTGGTATATAAGTAAGATAAATAATAATGAAATAAATCACTTCCATTTCAAATTTGGAATCTGGCAGTGGGATCCAGGTGCCTTACCCTCTGTGATTATTGTTATGGCTTTTTCTTTCAAGTAGGTATACTTAGGTTAGCATTTCAATGTTGTCAGGGATCCCCTGATAGGCCACGGGCCACCACAAGAGATCGGGCCAGCGCTCGGGAGCCTAGTCTCCCAGTGTGGCCAGTGTTGGTCTCTCCTGGCCATGCAGCTGTTGCCCCGGCCAGGGAGCATCTGCCTGCCCCCCGCAGGATAGCAGCGTGCCCACGCTTGAAGACTGTGAGTCATCACAGGATCAGGGGCAACTCATGTGAAATCTCAGCCTGAATTCCTGTGAGACGTGCCCCATGGCCAAGGGTTATATAAACCAGAGCTGGTCAGTAATGAAGGGTCAGTCCAGGAGGAGAGCTGCCAGGAGAAAGAACTCGATTACTTCCTTGGAGAGCTGGAGGCAGCAGTTCCCTGGGGCAGTCTGTGAAAGGAACAGATTGCCAGATGGTGGAATGATGCTCCCCCAGTGACCATAATTCTTAGCTGTCTGGAGTCCTCTTTACAGGAGGAGATGGAACCTTTCAAATATATTTACCATTCAAAAGAGTAACCACATAGAATCTTGGTGTTGAAACTTGATATGGGGAAACTTACTAGAAATTGAAGCTAAGTGGTTCCTAGCATGACAGGAAACTAATGTGGGGCATTTAAAGTGTGTATTGAGCCAATTTAGTTTCCTTAGAGAGAGAGTTTTTCCTGGAGCTTGCTAGAAATCTTGTCTCCAATGAGCAAGAATGAAAATTGCATTTATGAAATGATACTATTTAAAGGACTGCAAGTGCTCTTACTGAAGAAATTTTGAGTGCCAGTATCAAATGAACGTTGAACAGTTCCCCTAATACAGTGGTTTGTACTCTATTCTTCTAAATTCTTCTGGTCAACTGAACATTATATTTATTAAAGTTGTTACAAACTCATTGGTTTACCTATAAGTAATTTTTTTTTTTGCATCAAGCCATATTTAATATAAATAGAAATGTTACCAAATTCTGATCGTATATGGAATCTGCAGTTTTCTATGGAAACTTCTAGAGCAGCACAGTAACAATATGACTGTGGACCTACTGGAATTTGGGAGGTTCAAAATCCTTTCCTAACAATATGCCTTTGTTCCTTATGGCTGAACAAAACTGCACTCTCAGAGTACACAAAACAAGTTTTGCATTGCAATTTCCAATGCATTTTGTGTCCCTGCCTTGCAAAACAATGCAGATTAGAAGCACACAGTAAAAGGAAATCTGTCCCTCTTAACACAGAACAAAAATGTCTGAAAAAGAATAACTGACCCATAATCCACTGCCAGCCCCATTGCCTGTGCTGCAATAACATCATGGGCACAAGTTGTTCTCTCACACCCAATTATGACTTCTTACTTCGACACTGCAACATCTGCCACAGCAGCACCCTTAGCCGCAAGCATAGCCATAAGCTCAACTAGAACAATGTTTTCAGCCACAAATTTAAATTCAAATTGCTGTGAGATTCTGCTTTGCTGGCACACCTAGCAAAGCAGAAATTGCATAGCAGACCAGGGCAGTGAATGAAGCACAGGTTACTCTCAAGGCCAGACATGGGGCTCATTTCACAGCAATCACCAAGAAAATATCTCACACACACACACACACACACACACACACACACACACACGCACACGCACACAGTTGAGCTGCCACTGTCCATTTCATGCCACAACTCCATCTTACAAAGAGTCCAAACCACAACTCAAGGAAGGAAGGAAGGCACCCAAGTTCTTCCTTTGTCAATCTGAGACCCGGCAAAACCATATAGTTAATAATATAGCAGCAATAGCACAGAATATTATACTCCGTGCTGAGAAAAGAAAACACAAAATCAAACCATTCCTTCCTTCCTCCTCTCCTGATGTATCCTCTTCAAGGGCACACTATGGGTTCTCTCTGCCTCCTCTCCCCTGGCCCTATGAAAACATTTTGAAATTCCCTCCTTTTTTGTTCCTCTCCCTCCCCCCTGCCAATGGGGGTACAGTTACCCATGACAACACTTGATTTGTATGATAACATGCCAACCAAGAAGAAGAAAGCTCAAGCCAATCAGCAGCCAGTGCCAAAAAACCAGTCAGCAAGGGGGAGAACCCTGCCAGAATGGCACTCAAATCACTCAAGCTGATTCGAGCTCGAATCAGGGTCATTTCAATTTGAATTCAAATCAGGCCCTTTATTTTAAGGGTGTTTTGTTTCAAGTTTGAATCACTTGAATTGGGCTAATCAAATTTAAATTAATTCAAGTTCAAATCAATTAAATCAATTTAAAATTGATTTGAGTTTAAATCAATTTGAACGTGAATCAGACTGATTTGAGTTCAAATTGATTTGAACTTGAATAAGTTTGCACATCTCTAATAAACAGAGCATTCATTGACTGTGTGAGTAATAATGACTGAATTAACAACTTTTTTGTCAAAAGTAGTACTGAAGGTTTTTGGGAAAGGTTAAAGATTCGTTAAAAAATTGCCCATTTGCCCATTTCTTTTGTGGATTGGTGGTAGGTAGCACCCGTGACTGAGAAAGAGCTGGGGTCATATATTTTAAGGAGAAAAGTTATGATTTGTAACATATGCAATACATTTGTACTTGGGAATCTTTTCTGTGGAACTTAATGTCCTGTATGAAGCAGTCTTCAGTCTTATTAATGAACTTTTAAACATGAGATGTAGTCAAATGCAATGCCACACATCCCAACAATTTGTTGTGATTAAACCCGCAGAGGATGTCCACAAAGAGGAGACCCTTAAATTTATTCTGTTTTGAGTTAATTGTTAGATTTTTATAAATCTACCAATTTAGGCCAAAGACATTTGTGCTTTTATTTTGTATTGGGGAAGAACAGAATATGGGTAATGATCATTTCACTACATGGTCAGATGCTATTGGCCCCATCAACACACTCACTGTGAATTCTGGAAGAATATGGGCAGAGCCAGCTGCATGAGCTTTTGCTATCAATCAGTTTCTTCAGACCTTGTCCTTCTAATATTTGCATACGCACATGCACACCAGTAATACAGGGTTATAACATCACACATTCTATAAAGTCACACATTCTATAGTTTTTTAAGTGGCAGCCTGGCACAAATGTTTAGGATTGGAATGGCATTGCTTGGATACTACAGGGGGAGAATTTCTTGTTCTTCAGATCTTTGAGTATGAGCAAATGACAGCTGAAAATTGTCAGTAAATTATAGATAATGATGTCTATAAGGAATGTCTGAAACCTATAAATTGCTCTGTAGTTTTTCTTGTACTTGGCCCTGAACAATCTGATGGTGGCTGATTTCAGAAACAGGATAATATGTTGAAAGACGATTAATTCCACTGATTCACTTTCTCTCTCTTGCTATTTCTTCAATAATTTCTTGGGAGAGCTGTCATATAATTTTGTGCTCAGTTAAAATTAACCTGCTGTTTATGTTTGTGCAGGTAATAAATCTGCATTGATTTCCCCCCCTCGTGTTTTAACTGTTATTTACAAATCATCAAGCACTCAGTTGGCTCCTCAAATTGAATCACTCATACCTTTCATTCATATGTGCTGTGAATAATGATCTGAGGCCTAAGTCATATAATATAATTCATATGAAATCAGTGTGATTCAACATAATAATAAAAAATAATAATACATTTCATTTTTTAGCCGCCCCATAACAAACTGTTATCTGTGTGGTTCACAACACAGTATTAAAACATAAAATAAAAACACATCACATTAAATCGCAACAGACCAAAAAGGTGTGTGTGTGTTGGGGGGGACAGGATGACAGAATACAATATGAAACAATTTAAATATCAAATTTAAAAATCAAAATTAAAAATTTAAAAGGCCTGAGTGAACAAAAATGTCTTCTTTACCTGGTGTCTAAAAGAACAAAGTGATGAAGCAAAGCAAACCTCACTGAGGAGGCTGTCCTATAAACAGGGTGCAACTGCCAAAAAGGCCCTCTCCCTAGTAGCCACTCATCTCAGCTCGTTTGGCAGGTCCACTCGGAGCAGGGCCTCCAAAGAAGATCTTAAAGTCCGAGTTGGGACATGTGGGGAAAGGCACTCTCTCAGGTACCTGGTCCCAAGCCATTTAGGACTTTAAAGATTAAAACCAGCACTTTGAATTCAACTGGGCCAAAAAGTGAACTGGAGTGGAACATCAGGCTTTTCAGCTATATGAAGGGATTTAGGCAATGAAGCTAGAAAATGATGATCCAGATCCTCTTATATATGCGTAAAAGGTCTGGTGTCCTTAAATGGGAAGTGTACCTCACCTAGTCTGCACAGAAGATCTTTTTCATTTAATTTTTACACATTTACAAAAGTACAATGCCACCAAAGTTAACCACTTTTATGGCTCACTGATTTGAATGTCTCAGTGGAACTTTAAAGGTTTAACTTTTGCTGGACTAGGTGAAGTTTTTAAAAGTAGCACTTCTTCTTCTTGTTCTTTTTTGACATATCTATGAGTATAAAATATATGTCAAACAACATAATAACATAAGAACAGCCTTGCTGATTCAGGCCCAAAGCCTATCTAGTCCAGCATCTTGTTTCATACATTGGCCCACCAGATGCCTCTGAGAAGCCCACAAGCAAGAGGTGAGAGCATGCCCTCTCTCTTACTGTTTCTACCTGGCAATTGGTATTTAGAGGCATCTTGGCTCTGAGGCTGGAGGTGGCCTATAGCCACCAGGCAAGTAGCCATTGATAGACCTGTTCTCCATGAATTTGTCTAAGCCCCTTTTAAAGCCATGCAAGCTAGTGGCCATCACCACATCCCATGGCAGAGAATTCCATAGATTAATTACCTGCTGTGTGAAAAAGTACTTCCTTCTGTTGGTTCTAAATTTCCTCACCTTCAGTTTCATGGGATGACTCAGGGGCGTAACTATGATCAGGCAAGGGGAGGCAGCTGTCAAGGGGCCCTGGCCTCTAAGGGGGCCCTCCAGAGACATGTCATGTGCCTCCCCTCACCAGCGCCTGCCGCAGCTCCTTCAATTTGAATTATTTTATTTTTTAAAAAAATTCCCTCCATGTTCGTGTGAGCACGCCGTATTTTCTTGCCCTCCTCCCCGCTTCCTTTTCAGCTCCTCCTCCTTGCCCATTCATTGGCTGGCAGCACCCCACATGATAAAGAAAGGAAAGGCAGGCACATGATTGGGTGGTTCGGCTCTGCTTCCTGGACGCTGACGCTGCCGAGAGCAAGGAATAGAGGAGGTCAGTTGAAGAGGAGAGCAAGGAAGAGAGGAGGTTTCCCTAAAGGGCGGGGGGAGGAAGGGGAAGCAGAGCGTGCGAAGGGCCTTTATTCATTTTTAATTGCAACGCTCTGCTCCCCCTTCCTCCCCCCCATTAGGAAAACAGAAGTGGGGAGGCACACACAGGGGAAGAGTGACAAGTGTGTGCTTTTCACAGTTCCTTGGCTCCGTTTATCAACCCCCTTTTAACATCCAAGGCTGTTCTTTGACTCTTAATCACTTAACATGCAAAGTTAGGTAAGAGAGTGGAGAAATCACTCAAACATTACAGACCTGTCCTTGGCACATGAGATCCTATGGGTCTTTTAAAAGTATACATGATGAAGGAGAAGAAGCCTCTCTTCCTAGCTCTTCCAAATTGGAGAAGGCCAGTAGTTGTGCAAGGTTCCATTCATGGTCATTTCATTTCCTGCATGATTATAATCTGCTTTCTGCCCGTTCTGTATCCCATCCCATCCAGCTTCACATTTATTTGAGATACCTTGCCTCCTGAGATTCCTAATGCCCCTCCCTTCTGTCCTTTAAGAAACTTCTGAAAACTTATCTATTCTGCCAGGCTTTTAGGGGTGTGTGTTTGTGTTTCCCCCCCACCCCACCCTGCTGTTGTTTTAATTATGTAAACCGCCTCAAGTTTAAGGGAGTCAGGCAGTCAATAAATTTGGTTCTGCTGTGCTGTAATTTACACCTTTTAACTAGTTGGGATAGTTAGCAGAGTCTACATTGGGCCAGGAGGAGAAGAGGAAGGCGGTGACAGATGATGGGTGGTGGTGGGGGCCCATTTTAAAAACTTGTCTCTGGGCCCAAGCCAACCTTGTTACACCCCTGGGATGACTCCTGGTTCTAGTGTTGTGAGACAGTGAGAAAATGTCCTCTCTGTCCTCTCTCTTACTCATTACATAATTCTATACACCTCTACATGTCTCCCTGTAGTTGCCTCTTTTCCAGACTAAAAGTCCCAGATGCTGTAGCCTTGCCTCATAAAGAAGGTGCTTCAAGCCCCTGATCATCTTGGTTGGCCTCTACTGCACCTTTTCCAGTTCTACAATGTCCTTCTTAAGATATGATGAACAGAACTGTACACAGTACTCCAAATGTGGCCACACCATAGATTTCTATAAGGGGTTATAATAGCAATATTAGAATTTTTGTTTTCAATCCCCTTCCTAATGATCTCTAGCATGGAATTTGCCCTTTTCACATATTCTGCACACTGAGTCAACACTTTCAACAAGCTGTCTACCACAATCCCAAGATCTCCCTACTGGCCAGTCACTGACAGCTCAGACCTCATCAGTGTATATGTAATCTTTTTGCCTCAGTATGCATCACTTTATATTTGCTTACATTTACCATTTTGCGACCCTACACTCACCCAGTTTGCAGAGATCCTCTTAGAGCTCCTCACAATCTGTGGGGAATTTCAGTACCCTAAATAGTTTAGTGCCATCTGCAAATTTGGCCACTTCACTGGTTACCTCAACTTCTAGATCATTTATGAACAAGTTGAAGAGCACTGGTCCCAGTACAGATCCCTGGGGGACCCCACTTCTTACTCCCCTCTATTGTGAGAACTGTCAATTTATTCCTACCCTCAGTTTCCTCTCCTTCAACCATTTACCACTCCACACATGAACCTGTCCCCTTATTCCATGACTGCTAAGTTTATTCAAGAGCCTTTGGTGGGAAACTTTGTCAAAAGCTTTTTGGAAGTCAAAATATACTGTGTTGACTGGATTGCCTTTTTCAACATGGCTGTTGACACTCTCAAAGAATTCCAGATGCTAGTGAGGCTAGACTTTCCCTTGCAGAAGCCATTCTGGTTCTCCTTCAGCAAGGCCTGTTCTTCGTTATGTTGAATATATTGTCCTTAAGTATGCTTTCCATCAATTTACCTGGCATAAAAGTCAAACTAACCTGTCTGGTTTCCCAGATTCACCCTGGATCCCTTTTTGCAGAGTTACATTAGCTGCTTTCCATCCTCTGGTACATAGCCTGATTGTAGGAACAAGTTCCTTATTTTTGCTAGGAAATCAGCAATTTCACTTTTGAGTTTCTTCAGAACTCTTGAGTGGATGCCAGTTTGTTAATTTTTAGTTTTTCAAGACAGTTTAGTACAGGCATCCCCAAACTGCGGCCCTCCAGATGTTGCTGAACTACAACTCCCAGCATCCCTAGACACAATTTTTTGTGGCTGGGTATGCTGGAAGTTGTAGTTCAGCAACATCTGGAGGGCTGCAGTTTGGGGATGCCTGGTTTAGTACATTCTTTCTCATAACCTCAAATTGGCCCAGTTCTTCAGCCTCCAAACCTGAGAAGCTGTGTTCTGGAGTGGGTATATGGTCAGTTCTGCAGTAGGTAAGGTATATGGTCAGTATCCTTTGTCATGAAAACAGATGCAAATAACTCATTCAGCTTCTCTGCAGTTTCCTTATCCTCCTTAATAATCCCTTTCATGCTGTCATTATCTAAGGGTCCAGCTGCCTCCCTGGCAGACTTTCTGCTTCTGATATAAAGACGTTTTTGTTATTCCCCTTGACACTTCTAGCTATATGCTCCTAAAAATCCCTTTCTGCATGCTTATTGTATCCTTGCATATCTTTTGCCAGAGTTTAGTTCCTTTCTATTATCTTCATTTCTATTATCTTCATTTCACTTCCATTTTCTGATAGAAGTGAGAACTTCCTTTCTTTAACATGCAGTGCTTCTCCACCCCCAGTCCACGCCTCCCTGTCCTTTTGTTAGAGTTTGTATCCAGGAATAAGAGTGTCCCACTGGTTCTCAATGTTCCACCAGGTTTCTGTTGTGCCCTCTATATCTATGTTTTCATTAGCAACCAAGCACTCCAGCTTACCCATCTTGGCTTGGAAGCTTCTGGCACTGGTATATAAACACCTATACACTAAGTCTCTTACTTGGAGTTGGTGTGTACTATCTCCCTTACAGTTATTTGATCCCCTCAAATAAATGTTGGCCGATAGGTTTCAATCCACCTGGACATGAGCACTGATGGGTAAATTGTCATCACTTGGCCTCTCTGCTGAACATTTGTTATTATTAGATTATAGTCAGGCCAAGGAGATCCTCAAACAGAGGGTCTTGGACATTGAACATCAGTACGATTTAAGCTCCATCCCTGAGACCATAAAAGGGCACCTTGGTGACTTTAACCGGGAACCTGCTAGCTAGCTATTGTCCCTCTCTTTAATGAGCCATCACAGGGGTTTTCTCAGAGCAAGATATGATGCCTTACCATGCCCCTGAGGCTCGGGTGAGGTCGAATCTGTCCACCATGTGCTGCTGTTTTGCCCTTTTTATAATGATAGCGGGTGCAGTCTTATTTCTCCCTTGCTAGCATGCTTTCCCGGCCGGACTGTTGAATTTTATGCCATACTCCTCCTTACAGATAAGAAACTTCCTACCATCTACAAGTTTGCCAAATTTTGTGCAGCTGCTGTTAAGATCCATCAACAGTTAACCTCCAGCCCTTCTTTTTAGATGCTGTTACATGAGGTTTCTATGTTGTTGTATTCTGTATGATTTACTTCTTGTCTGAATGTAGTACTAAAGTCATCTGTTTGTATATATAACTGATCAATGATCGTAATAAAGCTATTCATTCATTCACTCATTCAGTTATTTGATCTCTTTGAGCAGCTGTCATGTATTTCCATCTGCTCTGCTCCTGGTTCTACTCTGTCTCCATCTGGTTTATCTGAAAAGTTTGTACCATCGCACTTTAGGGGATTTTGCTTGCCAAATGAGATACCACCCAGTTCCTGTTGGCAACCCCACAGCATTATTTTAAAACCTGCTCTGCAAGCTTTTTTATTTTAAGTGCCAGCAGTTAACCATCTTGGTTAAGTTCCATCTTGGTTCAAGTGGAACCATCCCTTTTGTACAGGCTTAGGTTGCCCCAAATGCACCCCAGAGCCTAACAAATCTAAACCCCTTCCCCTGGCACCATTGTCTCATCCACGTATTAAGACCCCTCAGCTCTGCCTGTCTTGCTGGCCCTGCATGTGGAACAGGTAGCACTTCAGCGAATGCTGCTGTGGGGGTCCTAGACTTCAGTATGCTACCAGCAGCATAAATTTGCTTTCCAGGACCTCCTGACTGCATTTCCCAACATTGTTGGTGCACCATGCACCACGACAGCTGACTTCTTCCCAGCACTGCCTAACAGCCTACCCAGATGCTGTGTGATGTCCACAACCTTCTCACCAGGCAGACAGTTCACTGTGCGGTCTATACATAGGTCACAAACTCGCCTCTCTATGCCCCTAATGATCGAATTGCTCACTACTAGGAGACCTCCAACCCCTAGAAGAGTATCCTCTGTGCCAGAGGATATGGGCACATCACCAAAGGATGGGGCCCCTTCTAAGCGTGCATTCCCTGCTTCCTCAGACTGATGTCCTCTTTCCTTGAGACCTTCAATCTCCATGACAGCAGAGGAGCTGTCAGCCTGGGAGTGGGATGTATGTATCACATCTCTGAGATGTATCTGAGATCCACACACCTTTCTGCCTTCCTGAGCTTCTCCAGGTAAGCCACCTTGGCTTTGTTGGAACAAAATTGTTCCTGAGAACCAGGAGCTCTTTGCACCAAGCACACACACGACTTCTGTCCTTTAGGGGCATCTATTTGTAATCATTCCCATACTGCAAAGGAGGACTGAGGTTGAGAAAAAATGTCTTGCCTAAATCAAATTATACATATATAAAACAAAGAAACATTATGCATAAAAATTATATACCACAAATAACTATGACAATCACTATAACATCATAATACATATAGACCTTGTTCTCATGACCAAATGGGGGAAAGTTGGAGGGAAGGCAGGATCCTACATACCTAATCTCTGATGGCCAAAGCCTGCTCTGGGCTCTGCTATGCATGCCCACATGTCCAGAGATCTCCCCTACTGAAATCAGGAGCTGGGTCCTCCAGCTATATCATAATGCTTTGTGGAAGCAGCAGAGAGGCACCCCTCAGTATTACAACAGCTCGGCTCTGCCTGACCCATCTTTCCACACAACTCTATGATAAAGTCCATTGACAACAAAATATGTTGTTTACAATTTTTTGCTAACTGTTCTTTAAGTAAGGGGGAAAATGTTTGCATAGCCACCAAGATGAAACAAGATTCCATTCTAATCTTTCTATATAAAAGGCTTAGGTGGTCTGTGGAAAATTGTGTATGGAAAGCCCCACCCACACAGTGCTTTACCAATCGGAGATAACAGAGCAGGAGCACCGTGGTGATTGGGCAGTGGGAAGTCCAAATGCAGATAGGGAAGAGGAGCCTGTGATGGTTAAGTTCAGTTGGAATGCAGCTGTTACTGGTGGGAAGTTTGTAGAGGAGAGGAGAATGGATGGATGGATGGATGGATGGATGGATGGATGGATGGATGGATGGATGGATCGATCAATCAATCAATCAATCGATAGATATGAATGCTAGTGGACAGGGGTTTGCAAAGAGAGGGATTGTGAGGGTGAAAAGAGCCCCTTCAGGAGAAGGAGACTGCCACTGTGCTAATTAAATAAGGAAACAAGATGAAGATCTATCAACTCAGGAAGGAAGAGAGAGAGAGAGAAAGAAAGTAAAAAAGAAGGGAGAGGAAGAGAGACAGGGGAAGAGTGAGTGGAGGAGAGAGAAAAAGAAGGGAGGAGAAGAGAGAAAGAAGGAAGGATGAGGGATGGGCTTGGACCTGTCAGCAGCCTGAGGGGAACAGGTGGCCATGGCGGCAGCGAGGAATGGCCCGGTCAACTATCGCCACTGCTTGGAGCTACAGAGGCCATTGGCAGAGGGAGGCAGGCAGGCGAGGGATGGACCTGAGCCTGTCAGCGTCCTGAGGGGAACAAGCAGCTATGGCGGCGGCAGTGAGCAAGGGCCTGGTCAACTGCTGCTGCTACTCCCAGGGGCGTATCTAGGGAAAATAGCACCTAGGGCAAGCACTGAAATTGTGCCCCTGCCCAAACATCTGACACCCATCTTTCAGATAGCTTTACCATAATATCGGCTCAAAAATACAAGTTCAGATACTTTCAGGAGAAACAGGTTGTAAGCAACACACACACACATGCATACACACATACAACCACACACATGGCACATATGTGCCGGTCGCCTTCCCAAGGAAATGCAGCACATCAATGTGCTGGGCATGCCTCCATAGAGCTAAGCAGTTAAAGCTCTCTTTAGCAAATGCTCTGCCACCTCAGCACACCTCACTACAGGTTGCTAACTCCAAGAAATTCAGGGATGGGTTTTTTCTGTCCAAACAGCTTTTGCCTTAAAGGGAGATGGCTGCAATGGGAAATCCTAGGGGCCCCAAACAATCTGAAATTATCCAGCAGCTTACAATAGGCTTGGATCCAGCAGCCTGATCAGGAAGAAGGTGGAAGTTGCAACTAGCCACAGAACAGCAAAACGGTGTGATATTCAGGGTTTTTTTTTTAAAAGCACCACACAAGTTAAAGGCAGGCACTTTCCAAGTTTGAAATCCCACAAACCTTATAATCAGATGGCCTGACAAATATTCAGATAAAGTTAGAGCTCTGTATAGATAATTAAATAGCATGCAAGTGAATATTTCTGTTTTATTCCTTGCCTCTCCCCCCACCCTTCAGTTTTGCCAGCATACAAGGTATTAAACCAACATTGTCTTTTTAAGGGATGTTTTGTCCACTTACTTTTGTGCCATTTATATCTTTTTTTTTTTTTAAATGCTCGGGTCCCTTGCCAACAACTTTGCATTCTTCTGACTCCCTAGATAAGGGGAAAATCTAGACTTGGGTCTTGCAGAGGCCATTTGAGCAAGTGTGGTGGCCATTTTTGTTTTCAGAAGCCTTAAAAAATTTTATTTAAATGGCCACTGCGCATGCTCAAATGGTCCCTGCAAGGTCCTCTGCCTTGCCAGGCCTCACAGAGGCCTTTTGAGCATGTGCTGCGACCTCCAAAATGGCTGTCGCACTGATCTTTGTAGGCTCAAACAGGCCTGAAAATTAGCCTGAGACAGGCTGCGGCAGTGATCGAAGAGGCTGGCAGGGGGAGGGGGAACCCCTGAAGACACCCCCCCCGGTAGCCCTTAGGAAGCCCCTCAAAGGGGCTACCGGTAAAAAAATTATTTTTTTATTTTATTTAAAAATGCATGAATTGAGGAGAGGATGGGGGGCAGCATGGCACTGGTGCCCCCCAGTGGCTGCCCCCCCCAGTTTCACCTATGGCTACTCCTGTGGCAGGAGCAGGAATGGGGCTCGGCTGAGGGTGGAGAGGTCTCTGGGGTTAGGGGCTGTGGCTTGGGCAATTGGCGCCGGCAATGGTGCAGCTGCAACCAAAAGGGGTGAGAGGGATGGAGCAATGGGATGGAGGAGCAACCAAGAGGGGTGAGGGGATGAGGGGGATGGAAGCAATAGGATGGAGGAGGAGGAGCAGGAGCACAGCTCAGGTGAGAGTGGAGGGAACTCTGAGTTGAGGTAGCTGTGGTGGGGTGTGAGGGGAGCAATCAAATGCTAGTGCGCAGATGCTCTGCACGAATTAAGCTAGTTCTTTCTTATTTGACTTGATTTGTTCATATGAAAAGTTATCATAGATAACTTATCATAGATAGGCTTTTCAGAAGCCTATGAAAGATATCAGTGGATCAAGAGAAAAAGTGTAGCTGGTCATCATAATTATCACATAAATGACGTTTCTCCAAAACAATCTAATTTCTGGCCATCCTAGCAGTCAGGAATGAAACTGGCTTTGCTTATACACATTTCCAGCATTTATCACTTCATTTTCATAGATTAAAGTAAACCACTTTTCATAGATTAAACTAATAGATTAAAGTTAACCTGGTCAGACATGCATGCTTTCTCTTTACTTTTTAATTATTTCCTTAGCAGTCTTTGATAGCAATGATAGCAAAAATTAAGAGCTAAGAAAGAGAAATAGTGTAAGAATATGCATAACTGAGGTAACACAGACTTATTTTACCATGTAGTGTTCTCTTACTTTAATTTCTTAGAGAATAAATATTATTATGACAAGTTTAGTTATATATATAGTTGATAGTTATGGAGAATTATCATGTTACAGTTGTATTTCATCAAAACAGAACTATAAATTAGTATTCTTGTAACTGACTGAAGAAGTGCATACCAAGCTTTGATTCAGATGCTGTCTGAAAATTGTTGGATGTAAATTTATTGAAACAACTAAATTATCATCATTAATATGTAGGTTAAGACACTGAATTCATTTGTTTTAAGTTCCTTACCTGAATCCAGAAATATGCCTTTGAACTTTCTGATTTTCACTAGATTTAAAAGCAACACTTGCACAGAATTTGAAATGGCTTCCACGTTGCATAACTTAATCACATGATCCATATAACAATTGACTTTTAAATCTTAATAGACTTTCTTTTATGTCTGTGGTAAATTGTATGCAAATTTCAATATTAGTTCTTTGCCCTTTACATCCACTTTTTCATGAAGCTTCCTAATACAAATCTTATTGGCAACACAGAATATACGACATAGGCATAAGAATGATTATATCTGCCAGTTCCTTCTGAAATCTCTTGACAATAGAGTAATCCTACCACAGTTGCTTATGGTTTTTTAAAAAACATAACACTGTCTTAGGATCCAGTAAGTGATGGTCATTGTCTCCTCTGCTGCAACAGAGGGAAGCACCCATTCATATCTGGAAGATTTCTGCTCCACCCAAGCAGTAGGAATGAAGCCAGAAATTACTCTGCTTCCTTCCTGCTCAGAGACGATAACTGCACTTGACACAGGATCCCTGGAGAGCAGAGTGTTCAGAATATTTAGCACAGAGGTTTTCTGCAAACCTGTAGCAACTGCCTTCAGATAGTCATCATGGAAAAGCTTTCTTGAGTTCACTCATCATTCTGTTCCCCTTAGAATGCAGGCAGAGATTTAAAAATAAACTAGAAATGTGTGAAGTCCATGTATCCAAGACACATTTTCCCTCTAATGTATTCTATGAAAGCTTCTAAGAACACTGGCTCAACTGTAATAATGTATGTCACCATCCAGTGAAACAAGTAAGGTTGTTAACCTTTGCAGCCCTGCAGCATACCTTTAACAGCAGTTTGATCTACAGTAATTAATAGGTGATCATGGTTAGCTCCATGCCGTTTAAAAATAAAACAAAACTGGCTGATTTCTGCATATCTATATTTTCTTAAAGGCACAAGATTGGAGTAGTTTTCTGAACAGTTGACAAATCTAGAAGCAAGACATATTTTAATAGAGAAACGGGTACATTATATAAATTATCAGTTGCACCCTCGAAATTGAGAGGGATAAATGTCTCCCATTCTGTTTCATGTTGGACTCTTCTTGCTGATTATCAGTAAATCCCATTTTGTCACTGGCTTAGTTGTTGTGATATTTATGAACATTCTTACATTTCCAATGAACATGTAAGCAATGAGAGTCTTGTCAGACAAAGGGGTCATTCACATGACCTCATGCCACCGCTGGGGAGGTCTGCAAGGAAGGCAGGAGTCTGCCTGTTTTCCCTGGCTGATGAGAGTCATCATCTTTGCCTTCGCCACACTGCATGCCCACATGAGCGGTGGTGCGGCGAAGGCAAAAGCTGGGAGTAGGAGGACTTCCTCCTCCCATATGCCAGAGTGCCCTGAAACACAAGCATAGTGGCTGTTCTCATTAGAGCCGCCGCCGTGCTGGGGTGGAAGGGGTGACTGTGCACCTGATCGTCTACTGAGGTATGATGAACCACATGTTCATTTTACTTCAGTAAAACCCTGGGTAAAAAACCTGGGTCACCACATTCTGGAGGAGTTGGGAGCAGAGGGCTCTTGGCACTCCACAGAACACAAGCCACCTGGGTTGCCCCAGGCAGCTTGTGTCTTGCGAATCGCCTTAAAGCCATTTTTGTAAAGGAAATGAAGGATCATTTTAGCTGGAACAGAAGAACCTGGGTGGGAGGATTAAAGGCTTGCAATTTGTGTGTGGGAAGGGCCCAAGCAACAGAAAACTATGGATAAGAACTCAGAGTTGAAAAAGGCTTAAGCAATAGTGATAGCGATGAGCTTTGAAACTGGAATCTGAAAATGACTGAAGGCCAAACCACAAGTGATGTTAACATCATTGGCCCTTCCATGTCTGTTTTTTCCAAACTGAAATAGCAGCCCTGGGCGAGGGGCTTTCTCCCAAGGCAACTAGCAGCCACATGGGTCATTTCATTGGGACTGTGGAACAAGGGTAAAAAGGGTTAAAGCTCCCCTCCCCCCACACCACGGTTTCCCTGTATACCCCCTGATTGGGGATCCAGAGGACCTGCTATTTCAGTTTTTTTTTTTAAAGCAAACATGCAGGACCAAAATATGTTTATTTTTTAAAATAGCAGACACTGTTTCCCCAGTGAGACGCACTCCCTGATGAAGCTCCTACCCCAGGAAGGAAGCTGTTATTTGTGCCTATGTGGTTTCCCCCTCTAGAGACAACTATCAACTTCAGAGGAAATATTAATATTAATGAGGAAAGCTGCAGGAAGGAAAAATATCCATGATGCCATGGATTTCTGCAACTCCTCCATTTCCCCCTGAAGTAGAAGTGAGTGGGAACTGAGCACATGCTCACATTAGATATCCTGCTGTAAGCATGGTGGGGTTGGGTGAGCATTGTGTTTGTGTGCTGTGGGGAAGAAACATGAAATTCTATATATGAAATGCACAAACCTATCCTCTGGATTAGAGCAATGCTTTGAAGCACTAATATTTTTGTAATGGAACCTAAGTATTAATCGTCTTGAGCACATATAGAAACAATAAACAATTATTCCCTGGGCATTTTTGCCTTATTCTAAATGGAGATTTGTAGTCATTATAAAATCAAACCAAAGTTAATAATGAGAAGTTATCTTCATTTCAGAAATATTCTTTCTTCAACTGCAAATATTCCAGTTCAAGAATATTTGAAAGATCAAGGGAAAAGTTCATTCAGCTCCAGGTAGTCTTGGAGGAAACTGTTTATTTAGACCCATTTCAAACTGGCTTCCAGGCTGGCTATGGGGTGGAGACTGCCTTGGTCGGCCTGAAGGATAATCTCCAATTGGGAATTGACAGAGGAAGTGTGATTCTGTTAGCCCTTTAGAACCTCTCAGTGGTTTTCAATACTATCGACCATAGTATCCTTCTGGAACGTCTGAGGGTGTTGGGGGTGGAAGGCACTGTCTTACAGTGGTTTCGCTCCTACCTCTCAGATTCCAGATGTTGTCAATTGATGACTGTTGCTCTTCAAAATCTGAGCTTATGAATGGCGTCCCTCAGGGCTCCATACTGTCTCCAACAGTTTTTAACATCTAAAAGTAACCACTGGGAGAAATCATCAGGGGATTTGGAATGGGGTGTTATCAGTATGCTGATGAAACCCAGATCTACTTCTCCATGTCAACATCATCAGGAGATGGCATAACCTCCCTAAATGCCTGCCTGAAAGCAGTAATGGACTGGATGAGGGAGAATAAACGAAGACTGATTCAGATAAGACGGAGGTACTTATTGTTCGGGGTCAGAACTCCAGAGACGATTTTGATCTACCTGTTCTAGATGGGATCATACTTCCCCAAAAGGAACTGGTTCACAGTCTGGGAGTACTTCTGGATCCACACCTCTCCCTGGTATCTCAGGTTGAGGTGGCAGCCAGAGGGGCTTTCTATCAGCTTCGGTTGATATGCCAACTGCGTCTGTTTCTTGAGATGAACAACTTCAAAACAGTGGTACATATGCTGGTAACTTCCAGACTTCTGTGATGTGCTTTATGTAGGGCTGCCTTTGTACATAGTCTGGAAACTCCAGTTGGGACAGAATGCAGTGGCCAGGTTGGTCTCTGCATCATCTCAGAAAGACCACCTTACTCCTTTGCTGATAGGGCTACACTGGCTAACAGTAGGTTTCTGGGCAAAATACAAAGTGCTGGTTATAACTTATAAAGCCCTAAATGGCATGGGCCCTGGGTATTTAATAGAACATCTTCTTCATTGTGAGCCCCATCATCCATTGAGGTCGTCTGGAGAGATCCGTCTTCAGTTGCCACCAGTTTGGCTGGTGGCTACATGGGGGTGGGCCTTCTTGTTTGCTGCCCCAAGATTGTGGAATGTGCTCCCTACTGAAATACGATCCACCCCATCTCTGACAATTTTTAAAAGGCATTTGAAAACCCACCTCTTCACTCAAGCTTTTTCAGCTTTTAAATTTTTTTTGTTTTAATCTGTGTTTGATTTTAAATTAACTAAATTGTTTTAAGTTTGTGTGTATATTTTTAACTTGTTTTTATTTTATTCTTAACTGCCCAAAGATGAAAGTCTGGGGTGATGTACAAATCTGATAAATGAAATGAAATGAAATGAAATGAAATAGATAGATAGATACTGTAGGGGAAAAATCAAGTCTCTGGAAATCCAGCTGTTAGGTTCCTCAGCACACTAAAGTGTGCTAAAATGGCCCTCCAAAAGAGGGGGGAGCAGAAATAAGAGTACAACACAGTACATTGCTCTCCAGCAATGCCCTTCCAAATCCCCAAATCATCTGGTTTTTCATTATTTTTCTTTTTGCTTTGCATGGAAAAGAGCCACAAAATGGCTCTGTGGTGCCCCCAGACTGGAAATGTCATCAGAAATGACACCAGAAGTCCTTTCTGGTCACGCAGGAACTGGGAATAGGCAAATATCACCTGAAATGACCCCCATAAAAATGGAAAGCGTTTCCCTATGACCCAACTGTTCATAGCCAGAACAACAATAGGAGAACCTATGGAAAACCAGGATCTTCTGAATACACTGGAGTGTATTCAAAGCATTTCAAGAGTTTGCCCTCTCATTTTACTGAACTACCCCAAAATATATTTTTCTTCCCAACCTTTCTTTTCTCACCACGCTCCAAAAATTAAGGGAGGAGTTGTTTCTCCAGCTTTTCCTCTGTCTGCACCTGTATATAGAACAATATGCTTCCTGCTGCACATGATCCTTATGGGAAAGGACTCAGTTCTTGGGTCCCAGAAAGAGAGAATAGTGTAGCACCTTGTTTATTTTCATGTAGAAAGTCCCAGGTTTCATACCTGGCATTTCTGGATCCAGGATGTCAGGTGTTAGGGCTGTCTGAAGCCCTGGGGAGCCATTGCCAAGTCAGAGTAGACAGTGCTGAGCTAGATAAATCAATGGTCTGATTTAATATAAGACAGCTTCGTATCTTTATCTGTATATATACATTGTCTTTCATTTACATGGTGGAGAAGAGAAATCTTTCCTAAGTAGTCCTGTTGTTAAGAGCAGTCAGTGTCTTTTAAACTTGGATTTAGTGTCAGTTTAAGTCATTGTTCACATTATCTGAAAGTTCATGTGCTGTGCACGCAAACCTGATTGATGGGGGCTGAGCACCCAGAAGCTTGATTGATGGGGCTGTACACTGTGAAAATTGTTTCTTTTTTCTTTTTTGTCAAGAGCCTCAGTTTTCTGTCAGATTTACACTACAACAGTGTCTCCATCGGAGGAATAATTTTTTTCCTTCTTCTCCTCTAGTCCCTTCATCTTCCTTGAGCATAAAAGCTGCTAGTTTGGCCCACACTGATGGAGCAGAGGATGAGGAATAAAATCATGCTGAGCTGCTTCTATCTCTGCTCAGAATCACAAGTAAATTTTGCTTGGCACTTTAATATGATCAACAAAAATCTGAGACACTGATCAGATACCTTTATTACAATTCTTGATCAGGCACAAATTTACACAACAGCAATACTACATCTGTTGAAAATCCAGTCCAACAGATAATATGCTTTTCTACAGTAACAACTGCTTGTTAGGCAGTTGGAGTTAACATGGAGCCCGATGTTAACTCTTGGTGAATCTTAAAAGCTGCCACACAAAATTTGGCAACATTATAGGCGATAGAAGATTTCTTAGCCAATACAAGGAGCCATAGCATAAAATTTATCAGTCTGTCCAGGAAATTGTAGTAACAAGGGATAAAAAGAGTAATAAAATTACAAAGGCCATCATTATTAAAGGGACAGTACAATAATGTGATGAACAGATTTAACTGCACTTACACCACAAGGACAGGTTCGGTTGGCCATAGGTGTTTTGAGAAATTGTCCATACAGAACCGCTGATGGTAAGACATTATGTCTTACTCTGAGAAACCCTCTTTGATGACTGAGCAAGGTAAGTGCTGATAAATAACTGGCTGGTTCACTTATAGAGTAACCAATTTGTTCTCTCATAATTTCCGAGATGAAATCAATTTCATCGTGCTGCTCTATATCCAAAATCCTCTGTTTAAGGAACCCCTTAGCTTAGTCATATCCTAATATTGACAGGTACTCTATGGAAAGACCTCATGACAGAAGTTTCCTTCATACAGCTTGTTACCAGGTCAAATGAAACTTATCAGTTAAAACAAGGTGAAATAATCCTGAAGGAAAAAAGAATAATCTTTAGCCAATAATTAAAAATTAAAATCCACACCCTTACTTATACCTTCTGTTGTCCCATCTCCAACCTCATTACAACATTAGAGACACATCTGTAGGCCTGAAGAACTGCTCTTAAAAATGTAGATTGAACAGATTCTAATGGCCTATAGTTAGAATAAGGGTCCAACTGGGCACCATATAGAAGTGGAGCCAGTAATTTTAGCAGCAAATAACTTTAAGGCCATTGGAACAAACTCACCCACTTTGGGAAGAAAAAAAAATCTCACTATCGCTGATGTACTTTTTTGACCTAGTTGAACAATGTGATCAGCATGAGCCTTCCATGTCCCTGTGGCCTGGAAGACCACTCCTAATATTTGAAGCTTCTAAATTGCTCTGTCTTATGGTCCTCAGTGTTCCAGTTAAAGATCTTCAGCCTTTTGTCAAAGGTCATTACCTTGGTCTTCTGAAAATTAATCACCAAATAGTTGTCCTTACAGTATTGCATCAGAATCTTGAAAGCTCTCCTGAGACCTAGTGGAATCTGTAAGATAATCGCTGCATCATCTGCATACAACAGGACTGGGATGTTTGAATTTGCAGACTTAGGGGGATATAAGCCTGGCTCTGACAGATATCAAACTAAATAATTAATATACAAGTTAAACAAGGACGGTGCTAAAATGCACCCTTACTTGACTTCTTTTTTGGATAATTAGCTGGTCTGCAAGCAGGTCCTGATCATTATATTACACTGGCCTTTTCATAAAGTTTCTGAATAAGAAAAAGTAGGTGTCTGTCAGTGTTCCTAAGCTTCTCCCACAAATTGACCTTGAAATTGAGTTGAAAGCAAATTTAAAATCAATAAAAGTCACACAAAAAGATTTAGATTTACTACTATATTTTTCAATATTGTGGCATAACACCAACACGTGATCTGTTGTTGAATGTGCGGCTTACATCTGGCCAAGGAGACACTGTGAACTCTACACTCTACATAGGGATATGTGAACCCCTCTACTTGATTGACCCTGCAAAACTTTATAGATTTTTTTTTTACTTCCCTTGACATTCTGCAGATATTTCAATTGAGGAAGCTCTAGATTTGGATAGAATTTTGGTTTAAGGAAAAATTCAGTGACCATTTTCACTTTCTTCATATTCTTTTCATTTCCCTCTGTTTGGGTATTAAAACAAAACCCTCTGTGGCTGCAATAGGCCCTTAGACAAGGGAAGATAACCCTACCTCGTAGGGCAAACATAGTAATTCCCTTGACACAGAGAATGTGGATATTCTCCCATTTCAAGAATGCCATCTTGGTCACATTAAAACACTAATTGCATGGAGAAAGGATCCAGCAACAATCTGTATGCTTTTGGCAATTACTGAAGCTGCCACACCTTAATTTAGTATGTGCTCTTTGTATAAATACTTCTATAAATACATTCCAGGGAGTCAGAATGTTGCATCTGACAAATCAAGCAGTATAGGGCACCTTCAGGAGGATTCTCTGCCTACCTGTCAATTTAGGTCTCTCTGCTAAAGAAAAAGGAAGAGTCACATCAACTTGTGGTGTACATGCACTGGTTTGGTGGTCCTTTTCCAGATGGCCAAACTAGTTCAGAGGTCTGGCATTTGGACTGGTTTGGCAGTGGGGGGTACCTTTAAGGAGCAGCGAGGGTGCCCTGATTCACTGTTTATTTTTATTTATTATTGAATTTCTATACCGCCTTTCATTAAAAACAACCCCAAGGCGGTTTACAAAAGTTAAAAACATACAATAAAAATGACAATTAAAATATTGAACTAAAAATATAAAACAAATCTAATTTAAAAACTATAAAATACAAGCATAAAAACTATAAATGCGTAAAAACACATCGAAGCAGCAGTAGAAACAGTCATGTAAAAGCCTGGGTAAAAAGCCAAGATTTAAGAAGCTTTCTAAAAACTGTGATGGAGTCTGAGGAGCGAATGGCCACTGGGAGAGCATTCCAGAGTCTGGGGGCAGAAACAGAGAAGGCCCTGTCCCGAGTGCACAACAGATGAGCCTCCTTCATTGTAGGCACCCAGAGCAGAGCCCCCTCAGATGACCTTGTCAAGCGGGCAGCAACCCTTGGGAGCAGGCGGTCCCTCAGTCCCTTTCATCCCACTGCTGCATTTCCCCTGCTGGCACAGCCGCAAAAGCCACTGGCATGGGGCTGCTGCGTACCTCCTTCTAGCCCCGGTCAGCAGCATATCGGAAGTGGCTCGTGGGTGTGCACACTACTTCTAGTTCCTACTTCTGGAACGATGCTCACCAGGGCTGCAAGGAGGTGTGCAGCAGCCCCGCACCAGTGGTTTTTGGAGCAGCACCAATGGTGAAAACACAGCAGAGGGGGGTAAAGGCACCCTCCTTGCTCCTTAAGGGTAACCCCCACCACCACTGAACCATTCGAACAATGGTTCATGCACTTCGCTAACATCAACAAGGCACATAAGCCCCATTCACTTATTACCCTCACATATTCAGTGAACACATGGAGAGGGAGCAGGATTGTGTCCGCCAGTCCAATTACCTGTTGGCAAATTCACATGACCCAGAATCCTTATCACATAGTGGCACCACATTCCATGGAAATCTCTACATGCATTTAGTTGTACGTGAATTGCAGCACATACATGTTCAGCTGAATACAGGCACTGAATGTGCGAGGGGGATGAAAGAAGAGAAGCAATTTACTCATAATTTCAGCATTATGTTTTTCAGGCATAAGATGTTTTTTCTTAATTTCTTCTGTTTCTGCAGACACTTACAAACATGGGAATAAGCAACAGCTGTGACTGACTTCTTAAGATATCTTTGAATGAAGTTAAAGCAACTCCACATTTCACTATCCTGTTTAGAAGCCAGACATTTGTAGTATTCATTCATGCAGTAAGCATACAGATACTTATTAAATAGCCTCCATTGTAAATGTAACATAGGACAGCACCCATCTTAATTCCCCACCCCCCTCTTGAGAAGGTTAGAGCATGAAGACAGAGGGCCTGAATACAAGTACAGTATACATATGAGCCCGATTCAGATAAGTGTACTTTTGTGCCTGCATTCAACAAAACATGTGAATGGCTATACCTGATAACATGTGAATGAATGAATCTAACATGTGAAGATCTGTACCGGTGTACTATACACACGTACAAGAGCTGAACATGATGTGTGAATGGCTATTTCCACCGGCTGGCAGGGCATCTCACAGTTGCCTCTGTGCGATGCCAGCATGCACATGGCCACTGCGCATGTGCAGAGACAATGTGTGTGCTGGCATTGTTCAGGGGCAGCTGGGAGATATCCTGCCAGCACACAGGCATAGTTAGGGGGAGCACCAGGATTACAGCAGTGGTAGCAATCTGAGGAGGAGCAGGCATGGACCTGCTTCCTTCATGTTGAAGGCATTGTGTAAGCGCTTGGTTTTAAAGAGATGTGCCCACAATTCAAATGCTGAATCACATTTCAGCACATCCCTACCAAGCATACAAAGTGATGGGAACCTAGTGTGCCTGTCTCCTGGGTGATTCCCCCAAAGCACCATGCTCATCATGCGGTGCATTGTGCAATATCCAGAGGTCGGGACACATTGTACCGGCCTCCGGAAATCTGCACTGCTTGGGGCAGCGTAGATCATCTGGGAGCATGCTCTGTGCTTCAGGCAACCTTTGTCTGTGAGGGAGGGAGGTGAAACTCTGCCTTTCCCCATCTACCCACCCGCCAGGTCATGTGAATACCCTTATTGTCTTTTAAGGTCTGTCTTTTTAAAAATGAAATTGCTTCCACTGTTAAATAAATCTTAATCAGGAGCAGTATTGGTGGTATGTGTTGTAGAATCAAAGTTCTTTTCTAACCCCTTAAGCCATTTTATAAGGTCTGTAAAGTGATAATCCTCTTTCCTGTCCTTATCTATTCCTTCACTTTATTCCTCAGTCCTGAAACACTTCTAAACACACTGTGCTTGGTTTGGGATGGGAAGCTAATGTAAATTGCCTAAATAATCTTCTCCTGTATATTCTGAAAATGACTTGTTACCAACAAATCACAACTTTCTAGCTCCTTGCTACCAAGAACCTCTTACTTAACGTCCTAGCTTCTTGCCTGTTTCGTGCTCTACACTCCCAATATGATGCTTGGTGAAGGAAAAGAACACAGTATGTATGCTCGGGTTATCAAACAATCAGACAGTCTTCATTATGGTCTTAGACCAACATAAAATAAAAGGAGCATGTAACAGGTGATATTAAAAGCAATTAAAATCAGTTAAAAATTGTAGACCCTATGCCTATTAGCATAAAAGCTGTGAGGTTACTATAAAATTACTATAAGATTGCTGTAAGGCTATAATCTATGTGTGACTTAAAAAGTGGTAAAGGAACTGTAAAATTGCTAAAACAGTAGCATGAGGGCTATAGAGCTTCGGTAGGCTAAAATCAATAGAGTGTTGTTAAAAGATGCATGATATAAAATTGCTGCAGTGCTTGAATCTGTAAAACAATGTCTATAAAATATTAAAAGATAAATTGAGACAGTAAAAGCAGTAGGGCTGAGTAATGGAAGAATTAGTTCTTGCTGGTGGTCAGAGCCCAGTGAAGTCTACATGCTGCCGCACAGAACTTGGCAACATTTTATGTTATAGAAGGACTCTAGTCTGAGAGTAATAGGGGGACGCAAGATTGGCCTGAGTGTCCTGGTGACATGTTAGGTAGTGGAGAATACGAGCATTACATATGTCTGTATAAAATAGGCAGTGAAGGAGGACATGCTCGACAGATTCAACTTGCCTGAGTTGCAGGGACACAGACGTTCCAGGAAAGGGATCTTCAAGGACAGCCGAGGGAAGGGCATCACAGTGAGCCAGGGTAAAGGCCCTTCTGTGGTTAGGTGCTTCTAGCTGTGTAAGGTATCCAGCAGGTGTTGTTATTGTAGATCTTAGATTTTCAGAGAGAAGAAAGTTCGGGGACCTATGTAAACCAGTTTGACATTCTGCGTCAATTATGTGCTGTTTGAGAAGTGTTCTGGCCCGCTCATAACCCAAGCAAAGTAGGTGGGAAGGGGAGAGTCCAAGTAAGGATAGTTTTGCAGATAGAGATCACTTCCATGTGGATTGGAAGCCATCCACCAATTCTGAGGGGTCTAGGCCCATTGGGAGGAGAGATAGTCTCAGCCAGTAGTTGAGTATGGACAGCCAGACTCTGGCCTCCACTTTCACCAGGCCTGTTTCCAATCGTAGGCTAGAATTAGAGCAAGTACGCAACCTTGTTTGATGCCCTTATGGGTTGGGGTGACATTAGATAAGTCCTTGAGGGTTGCATATAACTTTCAGGGATGTGTCATCATGCAGAGGATGAATGTGAAATATTAGGCAAATATCAGGCACCTCACAGGTTGGCTGTGAAGATAAACATAAGTAATCATGTATATGGCTCTGTGTTGCTTGCAGGAAGAGTGGGATATAAATGTAGGATAAAAAATATTGTGTCAGAAACAGATTGATTATTTTCTTCCTTTGAAATGGAGGAGCAGTGGGCATTCTGTGAATAATTTGGATGGACGATGGTATGGCTTTGCTTTCCAACTTGAATTTTTGAATTCAAGTTTGGAATGCAAATGTGTTAAACTGTATATATTTGTGTCTTGGTTTTACATAAAATGTATATTATGTATTTACTTGAAATGTTAATAGGGGCCCCTGCACAAGATTCTCCCCCAGCCCCGCACCCCCCTAGGCACAGCCCTGCAAGGGACATTTCATTAAGCTCCTGAGCTAAAGCTTAGGTGCAATCTCTCTTCATGTACTCTAAGAGTATATCTGTAAGCTGGTTGGTGGTCTTGAGCTTTATCAGTCAGATGAACTAGAGGATTGCTTGTAGAGAGGTTTGATATGAAATAGCTAATGTAATATGTTTTGGGGGCTGGTGGAATGGAGGACAAACTGGGGCATCTCTTCAAAAGTTACAGTGAGGCAGCTTACCACTTTTGGTGGTGGCGATGGTGGTGGCAGATGTCCTTTTCTATTTTTTCTACCGTTCACAGTGCATTTCTTTGGGTAGCACCAGCAGTACTGGAAGTGTTGGAAAATTTCCTTGTGGCTTCCTTCATTTGAAAGATGCTACATAATTATATAGTGTCTTCTTAGTGCATTCTGGAAAAGAAGTGATGACTGGATGGGGCTGACCACTGCTACCATCGCCACCTGCAGAAGTATTTCATAAACTGGGGTGCTTTTTTTAAAAGGACACTTACTTCTGCCATCTCCCACCCCAAAACATTTGAAGAAGTTTGAGGTACCACCACAAAAATGACAAATAGCCCCCCACAAAATTTTACTGCCTAAAAAAGGAGTGGCAAAAATGGAGGGGGCTTTTTGATTAGCCGTAATATAAAGGGACATTGTATAAGCTTATTTCAATCAGTGAGAAAGCATCCTCAGTTTGTTTAGACAAGCCCTGAAGTGAAATAGCTCCTTTGCCTTAAGGCTCATGAGCTTCCCTGTAATGCTTGGGGACTTTCTTATGTACTTCATGCTTCTCTGGAGATTTAAAAACAGCTTTTGGGTGCTTTCCCACATTTCTTCTTTGTACCCAGGACTTGGAAGAAAAATAGACAAAATTTTCAGAGAGCCGTTGAAACCATATCAAAATATGGTGGCATTTCTGGAAAATAATGCAAGTAATACTGAACTTCAAAGACCATTTTGTTTCAGATGTGACTGATTCAGCCATATGGATTTCTAGACTTTCTGAAGGCCTACGACCTAAAAAACTTAGCACACCGATTAGTGTGGACTTTTAACTGCTTTACAGTAGAAGGGAAGTGTGAGGTGGGTTCCTAAGCAGGTGTACTCACTATAAACTCCAGCAAAACCTTCCTTCAGAACATAATGTGTGTAAAATCTGTTGGCATTTCTAGTTTCCTCTTTCCACCAGAATGCTCTTTCCACCAGAATGCTCTTTCCACCAGAATTCCACCAGAATCCTCTTTCCACCAGAATGCAAAGGCGTAACTAGGGAAAACGGCGCCCGGGGCAAGCACTGAAATTGCACCCCCCCACCGCCCCCCCAACATTGTGGATGATGCAAGTCAATTAATAGTACTAGAGAGAGACATGATTGAAGTGTTCAAATTAATTCATTTACAATAAATTATACTGCTCAACATCAAATTGCATTTGACTTAAAGCAAACATTTATAGTCACTTACATTAGAAGGCTTGCTACTAAGCGCTGGTTGGTTGTGCCTGCAGTTCTTCCAGTGAGCTCAGCAGAGGTGCTATTATTGTTTTTTGAGAGAAAATAGTATTTATTTTTTGTATTTCAATTTATTTATTTTTACATTCTATATCCCACTCTCCCTCCAAGTAGCCCAGAGTGGTGCACTACATACTTAGGTTTTTCCTCACAAGCAACAACCCTGTGAAGTTGGCCTGTATCTCAAACAACAGAATTATGATGCAACGATGATACATACTACATTATACTTAGGTTTTTCCTCACAACAACAACAACAACCCTGTGAAGATATTTATGTAAGTAGAATATGACTGAGTTGGCAAAGCTGCCCATTGATTAGTCACTGCTACATGAGAGCAGAGCAGCTTTTACCAAAAAAAGTGTCTTTTAATTTCTTACAGAAATTTGAAGGAAGGAAAAAATAAGAGATTTCTTACAGAAACCACTACATACAGAAGCACTGATGCACAATGTTCACAACTATTGGGTATTATAATAGAACAGCACTCTGATAATTACACATATAGTTGTGAACAGAGCAGTATAAATTATAGAAGACTCATAAACTAGCAACCCCATGTAACTCACAGACAGACCTGTGAGATATTATTTGTTAGAGAAATACATAGAACAACTACCAATCAATGAGAAAAATGAAGAAATAGCCTATATTTATACCAACAACTATACATTTAAAAAATCAAGAAACATAACATTGGAAGGCACAGGATTTGGAGCACTGCTTGGATCAGAGTAGAATATAGTGGCACTGTATTTTGGGACAGGACAAAGGGCACTTTTGCTTTTTTTTAATCAGGAAGCACAAGCTATGCAGTAGACTGGCCCTATAAATGCGTGGGGTGGGGGATGGGGAAGAATACCAAGGGATACTTTTTTTAAATTCAAGAGCCTAAAAAATCCAATTACTAGGGCTGGTTCTGCCAAGCCTCAACTACAGGCACAGCAGACTGAAGCCAACCCACTTCTGAGACAAGCAAGTCTAGTGCAAATCTGTTCTGCAGAATTCCAAAAGGGGTACCAAAGGGGTATCATGAATTGTACATCACGTTCAGAAAGAAATATCTTTGAATTCAGAATTTTGGATAATGAGTAATCTGGGAGAACTGCCGCCCACCAAGTTCCCCAATCACAACCGCTAACATGGATTCCAAAAAAACCCAATTTACGCATTCACTGAAACAGCACAGTAAAGCCCACATTTCTATCATCCTACCTGTGAACAAGACAGGGTGATTACACGTAATTAATAAGTAGGGCAGGATGCAAAAGAGGACAGGGCTTCTGTACCATTAGCAGATGTGCAGAAGGGCAGGTTTCTGCATTGGGGAAGCTTTCCTTGCCCATCCAGACATGACACTCTGCGCTTGCCAAAATTCCTCCGTTCTATACAAATGACATTACAAATCCAGGAGGCGAGGCTTGTTCTCCTTTGCATCGGTCGCCAAAAGTAAACAAACAACCCATATCTCTAGTCATCTTGTGCATGCATCCCTAGCAAAAAGTGGTGCGGGAGAGACCTGCTCCTCCCTGAGAACCCCGGGAGAGGGGAAGCCGATGGAGAGGGGAGCCGATTCCGTCTCCCAGGAGGAAAGGAAAGCGCGAGCACAGGTCCAGTCGACGGTTACCTTGCGCGAAGGGCATTGAATTCGAAGCGCGCCAGCTGTACCAGCTGCTGGAAGGAAAAGTAAACGAGTCCGCGCAGCCCGAGCAAATAAAGCAACAGCACAAGTACCGTGCGCGACTCCGGCAAAAGCAGCCTCGCGCTTCCTCCTCGTGCAGACTTGCCCCAGTCCCATCCCTCCTTTTCCGGGGCGGCACGGTGGCTGCTGCTGCTGGTGATACTGTTGCTGGGCCTGGGTACGGAGGCGCCTCACTGCCCCTACTGCCGCCGAACTGTGCTTCATGAAGCCCCGAGGCCGAGCCGCTCCGCCTCCGAGCACCACCCAACTGCAAAAAGCCGAGGATGGAGGAGCAGCAGGAGGAGGACGCTGCGTACGGGAGCGGCCAAGGGCCAAAACTGCTCAGCTGGGGCCGTCCCACCCCAGCACCGCACAGAAGGCAGGCGCAGCAGGTCACATGGGGAGAAAGTGTCACACGCCCCGCTCCTCCCTCAGCAAAGCAATGGGGGGGCGTGGGCATGGAAGGGACTGCTCGTGGGGGAGGGGGCTCCAACGCGCTCCCTTGACTGCTGCAGCGCTGCTGAAATTTGTATTTTTAAAAATGTTTTTTTCTAAAAAGAATTTTGGGATCGGCGGGGGTCATGGTGGCGCCCCCCACGTGGCCCGAAAAGATGGCACCCGGGGCACGTGCCCCCCTGCCCCCCTATCGTTGCACCTCTGCCAGAATGCTTGCCAAATGTTGGGAAGCAGATGTTGGAATGCTTGCCAAATGTTGGGAAGATTGGAAAGCAGACTACTTCCCAATCTAATTTATCAAACTAATTTATCAAGTTTATTTATTTGTTAGATTACCAATAGTTGCTCATCAATTGACACACTTGGCAGAAGAGGAAGAGGGAAGGAGATTACTGGCAGTGACAATGAAAACTGGAGCTGCCAGATCATGTGTGGCATGATTCTTGGCTTCTGAGGTTAACCTCAGGTAAGCTTACCCACGGTTTTCCTTGTCATCCAAATTGGGCCTACGTTATGGCATGGTTCTGAAATCAGAGCCTAAAGGAGACACGGGCAATTGTGAGAAGTGTAAGTTCCTCCCATTAT
The DNA here is from genome assembly GCF_027244095.1 of Hemicordylus capensis. Lineage (NCBI taxonomy): Eukaryota > Metazoa > Chordata > Lepidosauria > Squamata > Cordylidae > Hemicordylus > Hemicordylus capensis. Next base: position 241,289,963 of record NC_069659.1, on the reverse strand, counting down.
CCATTTTTTCCTTCTGTGTCAATAGACTGTCATGAGTGTCATGATATCTACATGGTAGTCACAACTATCACATGATAGCATAGTCGTAGTAGCAGTAGCTTGCTGATTTGGTTGAATGGTGTTTTATTGGGGGGGAAACTTGCATGTTACCACCATATGGATGTTGTTGTTAATAGAACCCTAATCCACCCTCAGCTAGGCTAATAGTCAACATGCTCATGTGTCACCTTAGCCACTGTAGCAGAGCCAACTGTGTGCAAGCCAACAGTGACTCCAGATATGTCATCTTATCTTGGAGCAATTGAGATGCTGCTGCTTAGCAAAACAGAGCCAAGGATTGGACTCAGTATATCCTGTAGTCACAAGTCCAGTAAGTGCAGGAGGGCTAAGAAATATAATAAACATCATTCGCTGACATCCAGAAGAACATATAAAGGATGCAGCAAGGAGCTGCATCCTCACAGCAGAGTGCATGCATGTGTGGGGGTGGGAAAGCAATTTTCACTGATGTACCTAGCCTTCAAAAGTTATCTGTGCTTCTGAAATACATTCCTGAGAGTCAGACATCCCTCAGGAACATATTTCTGAGCACTTCTGGAGGCTGGGGACATCAGTGGACTTACTCCCCTCTGCTTGTGCACATGCTTTGCAGTTCAGGAAGACTCTAGCTGCATTAAGAACAGCCTGTGATTGTGAGGATGCATCTCCTGCTACATCCTTGGTACACTGCTCTGGATGTCGGCCTGTATTTTGTGTATTTATTTTAAGCATTTCCCACCTGCTGTTTAGCTGATGGCTCCCAGAGCAGCTTACATTGAATCGGTAAAAATAGTAAATTGTTAAAACAAGAAAGGTAGTGTTGATGGAGGAATTGCCTGCTCCTCCTTTCCCTGCTCATAGGACAGCTGGTGATTTTTCTGGCCTCTGTCTGTGAGGGATGAAAGGTCTAGTCTCAGCTGGAGAAGCAGCAGGAGGTGGAAATGATTACCCCTGGCCTTGCTTGCTGCCATTTCTTCTTCAGAAGAAATGCTACCAGATGCTTGAGAATCATTGCTCTATGGCATTTTCACGAACATTAATGACAAGTCTGTGGAGGAAAGCTATTAGCAAACACTGCAGCGTGAAGTGCACTATGAACTAGTATGAGCAGTTGAGTTCTTTGAATCTGTATCAGGTAGCAAAGCTTTAGCTTGAGTCTTGCTCTGAACACTTGATTCCAGTTAAGGCAGCTAAATTCCTCAGGTCTTCTATTTCCAAACATTAGGAAGACTTTAATCTGTTTAGAACAGTGATTTCTGTACAATAGTCACTGCCCAAAGATAATCACATACCAGCAGAAGGTATAAGGCCATATTAAAAATATTACAAATGCAAACTTGGATGATCTTCCTAGTGTATGCTCTACTTGGAAATCAAGCCGTACTTAAACAGAGCGTATCAAAGTCGGGAATCTTAACAGCTTCTCTTGGCAGTCTACAGGCATATGTTCCTTTCCTGGACTTTCAAAGGAATCCCATCTGTATGAGAGTGGCATCAGCAGGCTGTGATTTGCAGCCAAAGTGAACAAGCTAATTTGATGGATGTCAAAGGATAAATAACATATCTCTTAATCGGTACACCATTTACCTTTTTTTAAAAAAACAATTGCTAAAGACAGAGTTGACTTAGAGCTAGTTCATAGAAAACATATTCTTGCTCAGTGTGAACCCAGCAGTCTTTCCTTTCTACATATCCTAGCTATTATCGTGTCTGAGCTGCCAGTGTTTGCTGCATTTTGTTATTCCTGATTTTTTCTAATATTCTAAATATCAAATGTATCTTTTTCTTTCTTTCATAGAACTCAACCTCAACCTGAGGATCCCTGTTTAAAAACAAAATTGCTAAGTCATTTTAGTCAAGATTCTAATCCCCCATTCTTGCCATGTGAGTATATAGACATAGTTTTAAAAAAAGAATATAAGCAGCATATTAAAAGCAGCATATTTTTAGCATATAAAAACAAAATTCTGGATTCAGGGGCATAGCTAGGGAGGAGGGAGCCCGTGTTTGCCCCTCTACCCAGAGGCCACTCAGAGTGAGGGAGATAATGAATAAAATAGAGAGGGGTGGAGCTGGGGGCCCCTCAAGAGCTGGGGCCCCCGGGTTCTTTGTACCCATCTGCTCAATTATAGCTACATCCCTCTCTGGATTGAACCAGTAGACCATCTTGCCTGGTATTTTGCCAGCCACAACTTTCCAGGAAACCCACAAGCAGGGCATGAAGGAGAAACTTCTCACTGTGAACCTCCAGTTGCTCCCAGTCTTTCTTAGCCCTAGATCCTAGGATATTTTCTCTTCACTTTCTGAATCAGCAAGAATGCTATTTTCATGACTCTACATTTGCTACTTAGGCTGTCAATAACACAGAACTTACTCATTGATAATAAAAGCATTCTTGGAACCTGGAAGCATTCTATACTTGAACCAATTTCCAAATTCACATGCGTAAGATAAGATTTTAAAAAACACTACAAACATAACTCCGCAATGAGTAAATGAGAAGTGTTATAAACCGGGAGTGTAGTGAAGGGGGGATGTGTAGGGATGGAGCTCTGGTTCTTCTCAGCTTCTCTGGCTGTTGGGGTGGGCATGGCCATGGGGACTGTCATGGAGAGCGCCTGCACTTCTGAATTTGCTACTACTTTACTAGTTATGAATCATAATTAATTAGTGGCTTTGGAAAAGTTACTATGCTGTTCTGTTATAGCACTCATGAACTGAATACCAGGACTGGATACCTGCCAACATTTCTCTATTTTCCCATTCAGGCGAATGGGAAAATAGGGACATGTTGGCGGTTTGGGAATGGAGAAGTTTAGTAGTTCTATCAATCGATCCATGTTCTTTAATCTCAACAAGCTGCTGAATTTTAGTTTTTCACACATTTCAATTTACTACCTAAGTCCTCCTTGGGAGGAAGAGATAAGAACATAAGAAGAGCCCTGCTGGATCAGTCCCAAGGCCCATCTAGTTCAGCATCCTGTTTCGCACAGTGGCCCACCAGATGCCGCTGGAAGCCACAGAAAGGAGTTGAGGGCGTGCCCTCTCTCCTGCCATTACTCCCCTGCAACTGGTACTCAGAGGCATCCTGCCTTTGAGGCTGGAGGTGGCCCACAGCCCTCCGACTAGTAGCCATTGATAGACCTCTCCTCCATGAAGTCATCCAAACCCCTCTTAAAGCCATCCAGGTTGTTGGCTGTCACCACATCCTGTGGCAGAGAGTTCCACAAGTGGATCACGCCTTGTGTGAAAAAGTACTTCCGTTTGTTGATCCTAGACCTCCTGGCAATCAATTTCATGGAGTGACCCCTGGTTCTAGTGTTGTGTGAGAGGGAAAAGAATTTCTCTCTCTCCACTTTCTCCACACCATGCATGATTTTATAGACCTCTATCATGTCTCCCCGCAGTCGTCTTTTTTCTAAACTAAAAAGCCCCAGGTATTGTAGTCTTGCCTCATAAGAAAGGTGCTCTAGGCCCCTGATCATCTTGGTTGCCCTCTTCTGTACCTTCTCCAGTTCAACAATGTCCTTTTTAAGATGTGGTGACCAGAATTGTACGCAGTACTCCAAGTGTGGTCGCACCATAGCTTTGTATAAGGGCATTATAATGTTAGCTGTTTTATTTTCAATCCCCTTTCTAATGATCCCTAGCATTGAATTTGCCTTTTTCACAGCTGCCGCACATTGAGTAGACACTTTCAACAAGCTGTCCACCACAACCCCAAGATCCCTCTCCTGGTCCGTCACCATCCCATCAGCATATACTTGACGTTGGGGTTTTTCGTCCCAATGTGCATCACTTTACACTTGCTAACATTGAACCGCATTTGCCATTTTGTTGCCCACTCCCCCAGTTTGGAGAGATCCTTTTGGAGCTCTTCACAATCCGTTTTGGATTTCACTACCTGGAAGAGTTTGGTATCATCTGCAAATTTGGCCACATCGCTGCTTACCCCTGCTTCTAGATCATTTATGAATAAATTAAAAAGCACTGGTCCCAGTACAGATCCCTGGGGGACCCCACTTCTTACTTCCCTCCATTGTGAAAACTCTCCATTTATACCTACCCTCTGTTTCCTGTCTTTCAACCAGTTAGCAATCCACACATGTACTTGTCCCCTTATCCCATGACCGCTAAGTTTCCTCAGGAGTCTTTGATGAGGAACTTTGTCAAAAGCTTTTTGGAAGTCCAGGTAGACTATGTCAACTGGATCACCTTGATCCACATGCTTGTTGACACAGATGCTTCGTGTAGTCTGTGGAAACAGTAGTAAACAATCATCCACATGTAGATAGCCTGCTTAAAACCAGGGCCCTATAAGTAACTGTCATTGTTGCAAAGTACTTGTTTTAAATCTTGGAATAAGTTAATCTTAACTTTGAATAATTCACCTCAGGCCTGCACAATGGGGCCCACTAAGCCTAGTAGGAAATTAATACATATCCTGTTTCTGCTGCCGTTCAGAACTGTAAACACAAGGAGCAGGGGCATCACTAAAGTTGAACAAGGGGTGACAAATGTCCTTGGACCCCTGAGGGAGAGGGGGCCTGCGAGCTGAGCAACAGCTTTCTTGTTTCTCTCCCCCTCTCCAAAGAAGAGAGTGGGGCAGGGCAGGGGTCCATCTTCACTTTTTGTCCCAGGGCCCAGTCTAACCTTGCTATGCCCTTGATACAAGATTTGTCAAGCACCTGGCAGTCAGGCAGCAATAGATGGGAAGAGTACTGCTTGGTAGTTCACAAGTGTAACTGGTCTCCTGTATTAAATGGTGATGATTGCAATTTCATATACACTTTAATATACACTTGTTTGCTTATTATAAGTCTCATGTTACATGTACAGTGAGTTACAACCAGATAGTTTTATTCTTTTAACTTATATTAATGTATAGAACACATTCTAGAGACATTATGATTCAATAGTTTTAGTGCGTATATTTAAAATTATTGTCACCTCTTTGGTAAAAAGGACAGCCTTCATACATCATCAGTTTGAAGGAAAACCATTTATTTATTTTATTTATTTATTCGATTTCTATATCGCCCTTCCAAAAATGGCTTAGTCGGTTTACACACAGTAATAATAAATAAATAAGATGGATCCCTGTCCCCAGAGGGCTCACAATCTAAAAAAAAACATAAGATAGACACCACAAACAGTCACTGGAAGTACTGTACTGGGGATGGATAGGGCCAGTTACTCTCCCCCTGCTAAATAAAGAGAATCACTACGTTAAAAGATGCCTCTTTGCCAAGTTAGCAGGGTGGGTTTTAGGGTGTTTTTTTTTTAATGCAAACCATGAATGCAAATACAAAGTAGATGCAAAATTTTGCTTTATATTGCTGAGATGTTATGAGAAGATAAGATAGATGAGAGATGTCACTAAAATGACTAAACCTATCTGACATAAAGTGACTCTTTTCTAAATGTAATTGTCACTTAGCAACTTCTAAGAGTGAGTAATGCCTACATATTAAGATACAATAATACAGTTACTGGCATTGCTGCTGTTGACATAAAATACTGACTTTCGGGCTTGATTCTCTTTCGACCTATGTATTGTTAAGCATGATTGTCCTTTTGATGAATTGTGATGGTGGTAGTGAGGACAGTGAGAAGTCCTTGTCCTAGGCACGTCCTTACAAATCTTAACAAGTCAGGCACACTATTTTGTATCCCATCCCCATAGCACAGAAATACAGAGTACTGGTGCACTGGTTCCCCACTGAACTTGCACTAGTGCTCCAACAAGTCACAAAACTTATGGAGAAGAATGTGGGACTATGAAAGCTTCCCATGAAAAAAGACCTGGAAGATCTAAGCAAAGAGAAGGAAGGGGGGCAGATTACAAAGCAATGCATTAATATCCAATGGGTCTTGTAGCTTTCTTGTTCCATGTGGGTGAGGTTTTCCCAAGATAAACATAAGGTGGCTTTCATGTGCTCCAAATATTCGTCAGGAACATTTCCTATTTTCTGGAACATGTCCTTAGTAAACACAGACTGACATCCAATATACAAATAGTTCCATTGAAATTAATGGGACAAGCTTGTAATAATTAACTGGTCCCATCAATTTCAGAAGGACTATTCATGAGCAAATTAATCTGGATGTCAAATGTTCCTATTTTTGTTGTTGTTGTTGTTGTTGTTGTTAAACTGTATAGATATGCCTAGTTGCACATGAACTACCGTTCTTCGGGTTTGGTTAAACATCTGGGTGGGTTATTGAGGCAGATGCATCCGCTCACTGACCGAGAGGCACCTTTTCAAGTGGTAGCTCTCATATATTTAGCAGAAGGAAAACGACTGTCCCTAGCAACAGCATAGTATCTATAATCTCTCACTGATTTCTTCCTTGTAGTCTTTTCAGATTGCAAACCCTTTGGTAACAGGTAACTTCCTCTTCCCCTCCTCCCTCCCTACATAAACTGCATTAAGAACTTTTTTCTTGAAAAGAAGTATAATGAAGATTATGATAAAGATAATAATAACAATCTACTACATAGATAAGAAATGCCGCTGCATCCACAACTTCTTCAAATAGTAAATGAGGGGACCAGTAGCCAGGTTCTCTTTTAAAATGCATGCATGTACAGTCATTCATACAAAAATGTGCATGTATACAGAAATATTTACACACCCACAATATCAAACCATCTGTAAATTGATTTTTATTGTTTATTTATTTATTTAATACATTTCTATACCGCCCAAAAAGCAGGTTCTGTGGGTGGTTTGCAAAACAATAAAAACAGCCAATAAAAGATTAAAACATTTCAACAGTTAAAATTAAGAAGTTTAAACTATTAAAACACAATTAAAACACACTTAAAACAGTATCTAATTAAAAACCTGGGTGAACAAATGCGTTTTGACTACCCTTTTAAAAGTTGCATGAGATGGGGAGGCTACTGTTCTTTTAAATGGCTGTTTTCAATTATGCTGAAAGGTATCATCTCATACTGTGCGGGAGATGGCATTTGTAAACCCCTCCTGTATTCTACCAAAGGCAACCACAGGGCTCTGTGGTTGCCAGCAGTTGACAAAACTCAACGGGACACTTTACTTTTTCAATTTTTAATTGTTTTCATGTTTGGTTTTAATTCTGGTTTTAGCATTTATTTTGTAAACCGCCATGAGACATTGGTATGAAGTGGTATATAAATGTAATATAAATAAATTAAACAATGTGAGAATAGCCCTAATACATTTTGGAAGGAGTTTTTAAAAATCCATTCTGAAGGAAACGAAGAGTGATTTGTCATGCTACAACAACAAATATTTATATACCGCTTTTCAACAAAAGTTTCCAAAGTGGTTTACATAGAGAATGAGTGAGTGAATGAATGAATAGGATTGTGAACCCCAAAGGGCTCACAATCTAAAAGGAAACGTAAGATAGACACCAGCAACAGTCACTGGAGGTACTGTGCTGGGGTTGAATAGGGCCAGGATGGGATATGATACTGCACGGTATCTCTTGCATTTTCCACAAAGTGGTCACAGACTTAACTGAAGTGGGATCCAATGTCTCACTCATCCGAAGATCCAAAGAGAACTGAAGCTCAGCAGTTGCCAAACTTTGGCTAAGTTATATAATTATCAACAACAAAAAAGTAAATTAATGGACATTCTATTTTAAAAACATAATGGCATTAGTATTGTTAAAAGATCATATGAATGATACCTCAATAGACAATTAAAATGCAGGCTTTCGCAAAACTGTGATGATATTCCCAATAGTAATTCAAAAACCAGGGAACAAACTAAGAAATATATTGCCAGGGAACAAACCCTACTGGCAATTCCCCTATTTTTACAAAATCAAGAAGGACTTTCTGTATTTTTATTATCCTTTTTGAGAAACTACAGTAAGGTGTATAGTGTTTTGAAAATACTAGAGTGATTTCCTTGCATTTAATAAAAGAATTTAATTACAGAGAAACAGAATTCTTAACCAATGGTGCAGCTTGTCATAATTATGCCAAGGAGCTTAGGAAGCATGTAAACCTTTTCTAAATAATTGCAATGCCATTTCATTTATGAGTAATGAACAAATAATAATTAAGCCAATAATTTTCCCTTTCTGCATTATTTTGTCTTTACCCAAGCAAGGAGACATTATCCAACTTTAATTGGATAATGAGGGGCTAGTGCAACTCGTGAACTGCACATTAACCACATTTTTAGAAAACGAAGCCCACAAGTGCTAGCATTCACAGTAACCTTGCAGCTGTATCTTATTCTGGTAAGTGCTTAATGCAGTTCCAGATGGGCTTTGAAGTTCCCAAAGGATCTTTAGAGATTTTATTGAATAATTATACTAACCTATGGGATGAATATGCTGTGTTAGAACTAGTAATATCATTTTGGGTAACTGCAGCTGAATCAACAGACCACCAATGAATAAAGTTCTGCCACATCATTGCTCCACTTCAGTGGTAAATATGATTTACAAATATATGCCCAAGAGGAGAAAAACTGTAATAAATAACTTGTGTAGGTGTGTTTGTGGCACTTATTTCAGGTTAATTTCACTTAAGAAAGGAACCAATCTCATGTGGATTAACTCTTCTGACATCACGCCGTTCATTCAAATAGACCACATATGTGAGCACTTGTACACCCAGGCCCACTAACAACATGTGATTGGATGAACTAGGGCCACTTTTATTAATAAATCACAATAACCTGCAACGAGGTATTTACAATTAGAGTGTGAGTACCCCCTCTGTGGGTCAGCCTCATAAGGAGGACTCCCACCAGTGGGTGAAGGCCTGAGTGTTGATTAACGCAAGGTAGGAGGTTGAGGCTAAGATCAGGCTCAGACTTCTGGTTCTGGCCAGGTTGATTATGGCCCCCTTAAAGAAGTTCAGATGAATTGTATACCAAGAAGAAAGAAGGTACCGCTAACTCAGGAGGGTAGCAGGTACTGATAAGTATAAGAGGATGCTAGAGTAGCTAACAAGTCATTGCCCCCAGGCTTTGGAATGTTCTCCTGGCTGGAATCCTCTCCTCAGTCTTCTTGACAGTTTTTAGGAAAAAAGTAAAGATGTGTCTCATCACTCAGGCTTTTGAATAAAAGGATTGTTTTTGCTGCTACTGCTTTGTGTTTTATGTATTATTATTTCTATTTTGTGGGTTATAAAGTTTTATTTGTTTGTTTGTTTTATGGCTGTTTTCAGATTGTTGCATTGTTTTAACTTTTATATGTGTTTTTATTGTTTTTATGTTAACTGCCCAGAGATGAAAGTTTGGGCGGTATAGAAGTTAAACAAACAAACAAATAGTTTTAAGTTAGAGATTATTTTATATTTATATTCTCTGTACTTTTTTATTTTTTGTATTTTGTATGTTTTAATTTTTGAGATCATCTGTACCTTTGTGTTTTAATTATGCATTGCTTTAATTATATTGTAAACTGCTTTGAGATTATTTTAATGAAAAGCGGCATATAAATTGAACACAAACAAACAATCAAACAAACTGACATGATCACTTACTATTGGCCATTGTGGCAAGGGATGGAGGGAGCTGTAGTTCAAAAGCAGCTGGAGGGCTTAGGTTGTGCAGCTTTGCCCTAGGGTAACGTCAGATGCCTGAAGTTAGGAATAGTCAAAAATATGGCTTCTCCCCATATTGGAATTGCCTCTTTTGGAAGTTGATCTTATACACGATCCGGAGCTTCTGGCAGTATTCTCCTATATCCACTTCAGTAATGTCAGAAAAAGCCCTTAGTTGATCTGAGTCTCTAACTCTGTTATTACAAATGAACTTTCGGTTGTTAAAAGTTTAAAAGGAATGGTTTAAAAGACATTCAGTTGTTATTTAGGACTGCTATATTTTAAATGCACAAAACAAGAGATCTTTTAGAATTGTGTTGGCAAAGTAAATGTATAATGTGGTGTTGGGGTGCATGAGTGACTACTATAATGTATTTTTACTGCTAGTGTTCAACACCTTTTATACCTTGTTGAATTAAGAGCAGTTAATAGGATGAAATGCGTATCCTTCAAGTGCTGACACTGCAACCTTGTCATCACTGACATCAGTATGCATAATAAAAAGGAGACTCTAGCATTTTCCAGTCTCATTGCTGGGCTTTCAGGCTCTCTAGGAACAGAGGCTTACATTTACATGATCTTTCAGTCTTTCTAATTGCAAACGTATTTGGAGTTTATAAAGGTTATTCTCACAATTTAAATGGTTGTGTACTTGATTGGTATCCCAACAAGGTTTATAGTGCAATAGGTTGAGTTCTCACATCCTGACAAACACAGCCCTTGCTTGCAGGGTATATTCAGTGGCTGACGTCCAGACTAACATTGAACACACTGAAAAACATTTTACTTGTGCAACACTAGAGGGGCAATTTTTTGCCAATTTTGCCATCCCTCTTTAACTCAAAGGCAAGGGAATATATGTCCTTAAGAGCTTCAAAAAGACCTCTTAAATGCACAAAACCAGGATGTGAAAATAAATTTACAAACTTACAGCAAAGCAAATGACCATGGCCTTTCTCTATTTATATGTTTGGCATCTGCTAGGTCTCTCCCCACCCCCCCCTTTTTTTCTTTTTTCCTGTCAGCGTTTGTGTTAAGCAGGCAAAGCTGTGAGTCATCAATTTCTGCCCCCTGCTCCCCACCCCCTTTTTTCATGTGCTCATTAGATGCCTGATTAGATTTAGGGAGAGTATCTGGGATATAAGAGTGTGGATTTTAAACAGTGAGACATGGAGCACTGAAGTTGGCATCAGTATGTCAAAACGTCTTTCTTTATTTGTAGATTTTAATTTTCTTTTAATCTACACAATAAAACGGTCTAGAGAGAAGAATTCATTTAGCCAATGAAGTTTCCTTTTAATGAAATAGAAGAGGCAGTCGGCCCCTCCAATTTGTACTTAGTTGGTTCTCATATATCTGGAAACAGAGACTTGAATACTAGTTCAGTCAAACCACCGCCACTGCTGCTGTGTTATTCATTCTTTGCATCCCCTTCTTGCAAATGCTACTACCAGTATCATTGCTACTGCTACTGCCTATGTCACTGACAGACTGTCAAGTCTAAGTAGACCTTTGCTTTCCCAGCACAGCCCTGCTACCATGTCAAACATTTCCAGAAGAGAGAATCTGCTGATGTACTGGCTGATTCAGGTGGAAGTCCTGCCTAAGTGCAGGAAGGAAACTTGGCACAATAATTGTAGCTGCATTGATAGGCACATACAAGTTCTGTGTAGAAAAACCTTTTGACCAGAATAATCGCAGATCAAGAACCAGCAATGGACCAATGAACACACACATTATCTGATAAAGACTAGATAAATATCTATGTATAAATAAAACCAGTCATACAAGATACTCACTCCAAGCATGCCCTCCTTGTGAGCTTCTGAAAGTTTCTCTTGCTGCTATTGGCAACAGAAATTCTGAACTGGATGGATCTTTGGAATCAGCAAAGCGGTTCTTAAATATGACATTGTGATGCCTTAAGCAATTTCAGGGCAGCCCATAACTCACCAACTGTTATATTTTTGAAATGCAAAGAGCAATACAAGGTTAAAGTTAATTCTGCAGTCTTAATTGCAGTAAACTAATGTGTAAACTAATCTCTGTCATTAAGGGTATTGGGCCTTTCCAATATAATACAAGCATTACTAGACAGTAGGGTGGGTCTGCTCTTCAAAGCTAGCCATTTTTCCTCTTGCAACACTCTGACATTTAAAATCTTTTGGCAAGAATCTCATTTATTATGCACTGTCAACCTAATTCATTATTTGTGTGACTTTATAGGCAGCAAAAGAAATAATGGATTATATCAACTGCATGTCACTTAATGAAGATAAAGAGTAACTTAATTTCCATATTAATTCCTCAGGCTAAAATGACAGTAGGTAGTAGCATAACCTTTAGGGTCAAGTTAATTGTTTCAGACAAAGAATAATCTAGTTTTAAGTTTTCATATCATCTGGATCCATTTTATTCCCCAGCATCACCACTCCTGTTCTGAAAGTTAATGGGGAAAGAGTTTTAAATGTTGAAGGGCAGCATTTTGTAAAAGTGCAGCTTCCATTTACTGTAGTGATTTATATGAATGTGCACATTAGAGAAATGTTGTAGCGTTATTTTCAAAATGTCAGCTATATTGTGAAGAGTCCCTGGAGTCAGTTCTTCTCTATATTTATGTGTGGGTTCTCCCATGGGTCTTTTGTTGCCATAGAGACAGGTATACTTTTTGTCATGTCTGATTTTTATGCTTTTGTCTTCCCTTAGCTTCCAAGCGTTAAGATATAATATGGGGGTTCCCTGTGTTAAAACAGGATGCCAACATTTTTCAAAGATGGTAGACATATGCAAGTTGATATGTTAAAATGAGAAATAAAATAGGTTTTCCTTAATTAACTTGCATTTTCAACACATTTTATATATGTGAAGACTGGCAGGATTAGTAGATTCAACAGATATTTTGGATCCCTAACCATATTTTACCCATTAGTCCAAACTCCAGAAGAACTCAAAGATAGTATCACACATAGCCAATCGCCATATTAAGTCATTATTTGGAATAGGGAATTTTAGTATCTCTTCTATTTGATCTCTAAGTTTCAGGTTTCTAAAAGTTCATGTTTTCAGTGGCTAATGTGCTGTGCTGCCCAATGTGTCATTGAGGACATATTATTGCATATGGAAATATCTTTTGCAGTGAGGGGAGAGAAGCAACAACCAGTTCCTCTTCCATGCATTCATAATCAGCTGTGGGAGAAACCCTCACCACAGGTACACAGAATACTTCCTGCAGTAACACAGCCCTTCTTCAGCCCACCTACTGCTGTGCATCATTTGAGCCACTGAAAACAGTCTCCCCCCACCAACTTCAGTGGTTTTTTTCCACCTGACTACGACAACAGTTTTAGACTTGGGCAGCTGCGTACATTTTAAAAGAGTGTTTTTGCAGTTCTGTGCAGGGAGTGGCATAGTGAAAATGAAGGTAGCTGTGAGGAGATATGTGAGCTCCTGTATGCATGTTAATGGGTCATCTGGCCTATACCCTAAACCTTTTAGCAACTTTGCCAGATTAAAAAAATGTGCCAGATTACAAGAACCACTCACAGATGCAAGTTTTGGGCTGTATAGAGATATGTTAAATAAATAAAATAAATAAAAACAAAATACCAACACACACCCCAATTCCCATATAGCATTAGGTTCTGGATAACTAGCAGCACTCAAGTGGAACTATGGGCACCATACACTAGGGGCACCATACACTAGTCTTGTGCTTAATAATAATAATAATAATAATAATAAATAATACCATGTTCAAATTATTAACTGGAATAATATCAGATGAAGCAATAGCAATAGCACTTACATTTATATACCGCTCTATAGCCGGAGCTCTCTAAGCGGTTTACAATGATTTTAGCATATTGCCCCCAACATTCTGGGTACTCATTTTACCGACCTCGGAAGGATGGAAGGCTGAGTCAACCTTGAGCCCCTGGTCAGGATCGAACTTGTAACCTTCTGGTTACAGGGCGGCAGTTTTACCACTGCGCCACCAGGAGCTCTGTAATGCAACATGTATTAACTAATAAGCAGCTTCCAGCTGAACAGAAAGGAAATTGCCTGAACACCAGAGGCACAAAAGACAAGCTACTGATTGACAAAACGATTTTAGAAAATTGCAAGAGAAGAAAAACAAATCTAAGTGTTGCATGGATTGACTACAAGAAGGCCTTCAACTCATTTCCTCACACATGGATACTAAAATGTTTAGAAACAACTGGTGTCAGCAAAAACATTCAGATATTTATTTTTTAAAACAGCAATGAGCATGTGAAGTACACAGTTAACAATCAATGGCAAGACAATTGGCAGGATAGCATTAGAAGAGGTATTTTCCAAGGGGACTCACTATCTCCTCTATTGTTTGTAATCGCCATGACTCCACTTTCACAAATACTAAACAAAACAGTCCTCAGATACCAAACATCTAAAACATCCAGTAAAATCAACCATCTGCTCTACATGGACGATTTGTTGTGTGGCAAGTCCCAATCAGAAATTGAATCACTGCTAAACACTGTCCGTATATTCAGTAGTTATATAGCAATGGAGTTTGGACTAGACAAGTGTGCTGCATTAATCATGAACAAAGGAAAAATAACAAAAACAGAAGGAATAGAACTGCCCAATGGAAGCAAGATCAAGAACCTGGAAGAGAAAGAACATTACAAATACTTGGGCATTCTCCAGGCTGATAACATTGCACACACTGAAGTTAAAAGAAAAATTGGAAGTGAATACATCAGGAGAGTTAGAAACATCCTCAAGTCCAAACTCAATGGCGGGAACACCATACAAGCCATAAACACCTGGGCTATACCTGTTATCAGATACACTGCAGGAATAATAAACTGGACCCAGGCAGAGCTAGAGACGCTAGATCGTAAGACCAGGAAAATCATGACCATCAATCATGCTCTGCACCCCCACAGTGATTTCGATAGGCTATACCTCCCTCGCAGCTCAGGTGGAAGAGGAATGCTGCAAGTCCATCAAACAGTAGAGGAGGAGAAAAGAAGCCTTGAAGAATATATCAAGGACAGTGAAGAAGATGCACTTCAAATGGTCAATAATGCGAAACTATTCAACACCAATGAAACAAAGCAGGCCTACAAGAAAGAAGGAACGTCAAGAACTGAGCAGGAAAATAGAAAAATAAGCCCCTGCATGGTCAATATTTGCACAATATAAGTAGAAAATCAAACATCACCAAGACCTGGCAGGGGCTTAAGAATGGACACTTGAAGAAAGAAACAGAGGGTTTAATATTGGCTGCACAAGAACAGGCACTAAGAACAAGTGCAATAAGAGCGAAAGTCGAAAAATCAACAACAAACAGCAAGTGCCGCCCTTTGTAAAGAAGCAGATGAAACAGTGGACCACCTAATCAGCTGTTGTCAAAAGAGTGCACAGACTGATTACAAACAAAGGCATGACAAAGTAGCAGGGATGATACACTGGAACATCTGCAAAAAATACAAGCTACCTGTAGCCAAACATTGGCGGGGCCATAAAATTGAAAAAGTGGTAGAAAATGAAGATGCAAAAATATTATGGGACTTCCGACTACAAACAGACAAACATATGCCACACAATACACCAGATATAACTGAAATCGAGAAGAAAGAAAAACAAGTCAAAATAATCGACATAGCAATACCAGGGGATAGCAGAACAGAAGAAAAAGAAACAGAAAAAGTAACAAAATACAAAGTTCTACAAATTGAAATTGAAAGGCTGTGGCCAAAGAAGACCAAAATAATCCCAGTAGTAATTGGCACCCTAGTTGCAATTCCAAAAGACCCTGAAGAGCACCTCAACACCATAGGGGCCACAGAAATCACCATCAACCAGTTACAAAAAGCAGCTTTACTGGGAAGAGCCAACATTTTGCGGCAATACCCATAATAATAACAACAATATTGATAACAAAATTCTGGTATCACATGTCCTTCGGAAGGACTCAATGTCTGGATAAAACAAACCAGACAATAACACCTGTCTGAATATGTAAACAAGAAATAATAAACAAACTAACTAACTAACTAACTAACTAATTAATTAATAATTAATACACTTTATTTGTTAGCCTCCCCATAAGTACCACAGAGTACCACAGTCTCGAAAAGGCCTTCCAGAAACACCACTGTGTGTGCTACACAATATGCTCACAAAGTAACTGATTTACCAATGTGCAATTCCTACTTCCCATTCCATGTAGCCAGTCAAAATTATATAGTGGTAGTTTTCAAACTGTCTGCCTTCAGGGAAATTCTTCCACATCAATTAGTCTGCTGAGCAACCTGTACGCTTTTACCACAGACCGCTGAATGTTGCAATGGATTCTTGGACATGTTTGAATGTACACACTCTTTTCACATGATGCAGTGCCAAGACTTGATGGAGCTGATTGTTGCCTTGTGCAAGGTAAGAATGTACCATAAATCATGCCTCATATTATCCTGGAGCTGTGTATTTTAGGGCAAGAGTGGCAGTGGTAGGCAACCTGTCTGGTAGGCAACCTGTGTTATGTCATTGCTGGTCCTCTCACTGAGGTAACTCTCACACATTTTCAAAGAATTCCAGGGTTCCACTGAACTAGTTTTGCCACCTGTCCAGTCCTGGTTCAAGGAACAGTCCCTCATTTAGGATTAAAATATACTCTTCCTTCTCAAGTTAATAAGGAACACCGTTTGTTCTTTTTTAGTCTTTGGACTGGGCCACACAATGACAGAAGGGTGGCTTCACATTGCAGACCTCTAGAAAACAGTGAGCCAGATGGCAGACTATACTATGGTAGGAGTTACAACTCCCATGAAGCTTGTTTTCGGAACCCCAACTTCACCCGTGCCCCTGAAGGTGGTGGAAGGGGAGCAAAGACTTGTGAAACTCCAGTTCCCCATTACATATGAATACGGCCTCTGGATTGCAGTAATTAAATATCTTTTAGATTTTATCTAAGTATTTATCTTGTTCATACACTTGTATTTAATATAGTTGCTTTCTTCTTGTCAGAATTTTCCTCCTCAATCCAGGATTGGTAGGTGAAATAATTTAATTTAATTTAATTAGCATCCCTCTTGCCTTAGGGACATGAGAGAACTTTGTAAACATTTGAAATTTTTCATTTAGGGAGAAAAAGCACTAATTTTTACCTTAAACTCTGTTCTCAAAATTTGAAAAAGACAAAGTCAGGTATATTTGGTATGTCAACTCACACTCACACATACACAAAGACTTTTTTGCAAGCAGCAGGGCAAATCCAGGAAGAGAAAAAGCCCTCTGTTATCAGTAGCTGGCAGTTTTATGCAAGGAATAAGGTGGTCATGGGTCAGCACTAGGGATTTATGAATGTCAAAAAATCCTAATAAGCTTTGATTGTGTCAGCCCCACCCCATTCTTCTCACAAGGAGCAGCTTTGCAAAGCAGTTTTTAATGTGTTGGTATGTAAAATGACATCAACACATGTCTGTTGCTAGATATCACAACATGAATTTGATTACTTTCCCAGGATAGTTACAAAGCTTTGATTCCACAAGATTTCCCCAGTAGATGTTGTAGTTAGCATAGTGTGCAGCTAGGCAGGATCAGATCCAAAGCAACAGATTTAGCACATTTTGATCCTAGGGAGACTTATTAATCACAGCAGGCAAAGGCATATAACATTATTGATTGTGTCCTTCCTTCAGCTTCTCCAGGTGTACTTTTGCAAGTGTTGCTCAGCTGCAAGTGCCAAATACTTGGGGAAATGTTGTGGTGGAGGAAGCTTATACCATCGGGCTATGCACATGAGCAGTCAAACCCTGGCTAGGGCACCCCAGCCTGGGCTGGGCTGCTCATACGGAGAGCCCAAATTACTCCTGATCCTGGTGTTTCTGCCCCTACTCACCTGACCTTTTAACCTAGGCCTTAAACAGGGTTAGAGGGTGTGAGTGTGACCTCAACCCCAGGTCCAGGGCCATGTGAATGCTAAGGCTACACGCAGCCCGAGCAGTCACAGGGCTGGGTGCCTAGAGCGCCTATCCTGCTTGCATGGTGCGTTTTGGGATTCCTGGAGGCAGGAACTAATTTTTCCAGCCTCTAGAGATCTGTGCTGCTCAAGACAGGCCAGATCATGTGGATGCATAAACGTGCCTAGCAACTAAGAGCCAGATCATCTGGGGCGGGGGGGGGGGGGGGAGGTAAGATCGATCTTGCCTTTCCCCCTGCACCCTCCCTACTGAGCTGCAATTGTCTTGTGAATGGCCTTCATGTGTAAGAGAAAGACATACACCCTGATTCTATTAACTCACCCAGTATTATGATTGTCAGATTTGTATGGCACAGCTCTTCTTTGCCTTTAATAATTGATAAAATCATAGTACCAAAAGGGATCAGGGATTATTGGGCAAAATTTCTATCCAAGATTAACATTCATAAACCAGACCACAGTGACCCAACAAGAAGTAAGCATAAGTCAACATAGTACATAGTTCCAAGCCAACTGCATAGTAAGCATTTGAATTAGTTCCAACCAAATTATAATTGTTTACCTCCTAATAAAGACTATTTCATTAGTTTACTATTTGCATAGCAGATGTATGGGTTAACACTATGGATTAGGGATGTATAAAATGTTTTGAGGTCGAAATGATTTGACTCAAAATGGGCCGTTTCAAGAGTTTCAAGCTCAAAACAAAACTCCTTTCAAATAAAGGGCCTATTTGGAGCTTGGAACAAGATAACCCCATTTTGATCAAAACATTTTGACCTATCAGGCACCATTGGGGGGGGCTGGGCTGTTTTTTTCTTGCTGATTGGTTTTCTGGCACTGGCTTCTGATTGGCTTGTGATGTCCTTGCTTCTTGGTTGGCTTGTTATCATACAAATCAAGCGTTGTCATGGGTGACTGTGCCCCTATTGCCAGGGGTAGGGTGGGGGAGGGGACACAAAAGAAGGGAATTTCAAAATGTATTCATTGGGACTGGGAGGCAGAGAGAGCACTCATGCCTCTCTTGAAGAGGATATATAAGAAGAGGAGGAAAGTAGGTTTGATTTTGTGTCTTTCTTTTCTCAGCACTGAACATAATACGCTGTGCTGTTGCTGCTATAACTATCTGGTTTTGTTGCACCTCAGATTGACAAATGCAGAACTTGGATGCCTGCCTTCCTTCCTTGAGTTGTGGTTTGTTTTGTTCGTGAGATAGTGTTGTGGTGAAAAATGAACAGTGACAGCTGTTTGTGTATGTGTAATATTTCTTGGTGATTGCTGTAATGAGCTCCATATCTGGTTTTGAGACTAACTTGTGCTTCACTCACTGCTCTGGTCTGCTCTGTAATCTGTATTGCAAGGTATACTCAGTCAAAATGTGGCTGGCATTGCTCTTGTTGAGCTTATGCTTGCTGCTAAGGGTGTTGCTGTGGCAGCTATTGCTAGGAAGTAAGGAATAATAATTGAGTATGAGAAAGCAAATTGTGCCAAATTGCACTGCAGCGCAGGCACTGTGGCTGGCAATGGATTCTGGGTTAGTGATTCTCTTTTGGTCCTTTTTGGACTGTATTTAAAATGTGTGTTCTGTGTTGGGAGGGGCAGATTCCCTTTTACTGTGTGTTTCTGCAGTGTTTTTCAAGGGGAGATTGTAAACAAATGTTTAACCTTTTCCCCAAACCCCCATAGATCCTATGGGATTTTGGGGAAAAGGTTAAAAATTTACTTAAAATCACCTACTTCTGCATTAAATTTTGGGGTTGGGTGGTAGGTAGCACCTGCATAGTGCCCCACCCACATTGGTGTCCCTAGGAGCTACCCATGGAGAACAACGGGTTGTTTTGAGTTGCCCCATTGTTCCCTAAGACCAAAAAACTCAAAACATTTCAGGTTTGTTTCATTGAAACAGCCAGGTCGACCACTGCTTCGATGAAACATTTTGGCTGTTTTGCATTTCTTTTCAAGCTCAAAACAAAATGCAAAATCTGTTTTATGCATATCCCTACTATTGATATTAATTTGTGAGTTATTTTTCTCATTAGCATGAGAATATTTCAGTGATAACTTAAACTTGATTGCCCTAATAATAGGACAGGGAGCATTCAGTGAATGCAATTGGCTATGAAGGAACCGTCATTACGAACACTCTAGGAATATTGCTCTTCGCATGATATCAAAAAGAAACGTTCTCTCTTGTTTGTGTTAGCTGCTTTGCTCTTTGAAAAGTGAAAGCAAATATCTTAGAAAGGATACAAAAGATCACACAAGTAACAAAAGGAAGTTTCCCAGTTAAAGTTTTCTGATCAATGCACCATCAATGATATTCCTAGACGGAAAATAAAAAAATAATTCTGCAAAATAGGAACAGATTGCACATTACAGAAAAATATTTGTAATGAAGCCCTTACTATATGTTTAAAAACCCCTGGAAATCAGCCTCAAGAAGCTATGGTTTTGATCAAAGGATTGGTAATGATGGGGAAGAATAGAAGAACAAACAACACTTTCCTGAGTAATATTTCCCCCACTCAAAACTGTCTGCAAGCAACGTTTCTCCTCTGCTTGTTCCAGATGTACAGTAAGTGGATGACATCTTGACTCACAAAGCATTCATGTAAGGAGGCTCTGCCAGGATGTGCCTGGAGCCTGTACACCAATCCCCTGGCCCTCCTATGTGCATGCTGTTGCACCAGATGGCTAAGCCATCTGAGCGCTGCTGGTACTCCAGAAGTGCTCTGCAAGACCAGAAACATGTTGCTGAGAGTCAGTGGTATGTTTCCAATCGTGCAGTGTGCTTATAGAGCATAAGCAGTGCACAGGACTGGGGCCATGGCACATGGCTTTGCTCTGGTGCATCACACAGAGCCTCTTAACATGCATTCCTCCTTAGTCAGGATGTCAGCCACTGTGCGTAAATATCCTTTTATCACTGTACACACACCCCTTGAACCCTCTTGCAGAGGGAGGAGCAACTGAGCAAAAAAAAAAAAAAAAAAGGAGTAGAAAATCAGCCAGTGAGGAAAAATCTAAGCACACCTTCCCCTCTCATGCTCTGTCACCCAAAAGTGCAGCCTCTTACAACTATTATTCAGGGCAAAAAATAAAGTATTGGAGTATTGTTACGTGTATCAGTGTGTATCATGTAGCTTTTGCCATAGGGATTATTCAAAACATATTGTCTGCCCCTCACCCCCCAATTTAGTATATTTATTAACTCTGGAATGGAGATATTCTTGTTTCTTTGCTTACTTGCATAAGGTATACCTAATCTACACAGTATTTGACCAGGTAGAGCTCCTTGGGGGAAATCCTTGGGAAGATTACATTTCCCAGCACTCACTATGCAGCTTGTATCTCCCAAGATATCATTGGGGCTTCTAGTGGCTACAAAACTCTTTAACGGCCCTGGGGGACACAGCACACTGTGCAGAATTAAGTGTTTGGAGCCACTGCCTTCCCTCAGAGTCAGGAATATATTGTACATATTTTTAAATGTTTAATTAGATTTTGATTTTTATATTCCTTTTTAATTCATATTGTGTGGTTTGTATGGTTTTATATTGTTTTAAATGTTTTGTAAACTGCCTTAGGAACACAGGAACACAGGAAGCTGCCATATACTGAGTCAGACTATTGGTCTATCTAGCTCAGTATTGTCTTCACAGACTGGCAGCGGCTTCTCCAAGGTTACAGGCAGGAATCTCTCTCAGCCCTATCTTGGAGATGCTGCCAGGGAGGGAACTTGGAACCTTCTGCTCTTCCCAGAGCAGCTCCACCCCCTGAGGGGAATATCTTGCAGTGCTCACACTTCTAGTCTCCCATTTATATGCAACCAGGGCAGACCCTGCTTAGCTAAGGGGACAAGTCATGCTTGCTACCACAAGACCAGCTCTCCTCTGCACAATCCTTAAGATTATTTTAATGAAAGGTGGTATAAAAATTTAACAATAAATAAATGCTGTGGAGATAATTCAGCTTTGAAGCTAAATCTTCACACAGACCTTGTAATGAACAAAGATATTTTCTTCATAATGGTCAGCACTGAATTGAATTATGTCCACAGTTTTGTTTGTAATCCAAATTGACCATTTTTGCTTGTTCGTTTTATAGCCATTTTGTTTGTTGTTTTTGTTTTCCCCTGCCAACAAGAATAAATGACTTTTGTTTGCATGAGCAGGAAAGCGCAAATCAAGTTGTCATGACTCTCAAAGAGTATTATGGACATGCAACAGTAACATGACAGCTAAATAATCCCATCCTACGCTGGAGCAGCAAATCATTTATAGATACATGGAGAATGTAAAATGGATTGATAATCACAACATATCCCATTATTTTTTGCATAGATGTCATACGAGAATTACCTGCCCTTAAGTGTAACACTTTCAAACATTCTAATAAAAAACAAATTAATTTTGCATGGAACTTTAGGCGATCAGGCAGCAGTTAACAAGTCAACTGCTGTTTAGAGACCTTTAAAAACAATCTTAATTCTATCCTTCCTGTAAAGTCTTAATTAATAAAGGAGGATGGACTCCTTAGTGACACATGACGAGTATTAGCTCTCACAAATCTTTTTGTGAGTATCAACCACAATCGACCCAGGTTAACTTTTAAGCATCCTGCCATGCATGCCCCTAGTGGATGAAATTTTGATGCACCAGTCACTTTTCCCTTGTAACAGCTTGAGCAAGAGAGTGTGTGAAAGTGCACCTAAGATTCAACAGTTGCTTGACTGAAAACCACAACTCACGCACTGAGAGGGTCATGAAAGGAAACTCCCCATTCTTACAGCTTAGGTGAAATTTGGTTGAGAACTCTAAATTTGTGTTTTTGGCGTGAAGCCTGTGACATTTCTCCAGATAGTTAATGGGAACTTAATGGGCATAACCCAACCAGTACCACATTCATGAAAGGCCCATTAAGTCCAATAAAATTTGAAAAAGTGGCCTCACCTACCATACCGATAATCTTAACTGTGTTTTGTAAAAAGTGCATTAGAATGGCTACAGCTAAGCAAATTTAAATCCATCATCATGACCGGACTTGTCCTCTGAAAGGTTCAACTGTCACACTCTGCTTCTTAGCTTAAGGACTGTGCTATATTCACTAAGGCTTTTTTGGGTCTACTTTGTAAATCTTGATGTTACATTTTCACTGTACGACAACTCTGTTTAAATGAGTGGTGGCTGCAAGCAAACTAGGAAGAGACATGGAAACAGGTAAATTCCTGGGAAACAGGAAGATTTGTAGCTGACACATAGAGCACATATTCTACCTGGTCCATATTTCATTCTGGCATCACGTCTTAAAGAACTCAAAGGACATACTTGTTCCTTTAGTACATACTGCTGAAAGAGACATTTTCAGTTGTCCGGCCTTACTTCATTGTCTCTATGCCACTGCTAGGACCCCACTCCCAAGTACTGTGAATATGGTTCCTATCTGACCATCACCACATGAATTACATGGGGTGTTGTCTATATTTTGAGTGGCCTCCATCTAGAAAAACATGGTGAATCAGGAGGAGAAACTTCTCCTACCAAGGTCCCCTAGGATCCCCCCATCATATTTTGTTTGTACCTGATCGTTAACACAAGAATTACAGAGAGGATTTGAGTGAAAAGTTGGATAAAAACAACTTGGTTCCATTCTTTGGGGAAACAATTCTTTCTTTCCATGACCAGCTGCAACAGCAGCACACTCAAATGAGTTGTTTTCTCTTAAAGCTTGGTGAACTTTTGTATTGCCAGATGAATGTTCATAGTTAATTCTGAATATCAGGATGTACAATGTTGTATGCAAATCATACCTTTTGATGATTGAATTCACAAATCTTAAGAGTTCTAGTTACTGACCCATAATATTTACGTTTTATTACAATTGTCGCTTTAAAAGATATTGCTTCTGAGTTTAAAAAATGGAATCTGGAATGAATTCCAAGGTCATTGTTTCTTATAACAGACACATGGTTTCATACTGCTGAAGAAATTGCTTTTGCACAACTAGTACTTTTCTCAGCTGTAACCTATGTAAAAATTGTTCTCTTGTTTTCCTTAAATGGATCCCCTACTATATTGCTGGAAATACAGATATGAGTAGGAGGTCAACATCATAAGATCAATTCATTTGATCCTGACTAGAAGTCTGCATTGTTCAGAGGTAAATAAAATATAATTTTCTTAAGGTTCTCCTTCAGATATTTATTCCCAACCTTGGTTTGACCACAACTGTTTGCTTGCAAAGAGAAATGTGCTAAGGTCCTTTAAAACATACGGGGCTGAGCCTACAAGGGTGAGGGCTCAGGAGGCACACCTCATAAAATCCCAATACAAGAACCCCCTAAAAGAAAAGAAAGCCCAGGCCACTAATAATAACTGGACAGAACTCATAGAGGCAGCTAAATCCAAAAATCAGGTTAAATTTTGGAGGTTAGTTTCCCCTGTTTTAGAGAGAATGCCCTCATCATGAACATCTATTATTCCCCCAGAGGCTTGGGAATACAATTTCTCTCAATTATACAAGAGGGCTGATTTTGTGTCATTTAATACTGACTGGATGAATGACGATTTTCCAAACTGGAACCCAGTCTCTTGTTCAGAGGTTGAAAAGCTTATTAAACAATTTCAGAATGGCAAAGCCCCTGGAAGCAATTTCATTTCTATCAATGCTTTAAAGGCAAACTTAGACTGGTGGGTCTCTGTTCTTCGCTCTCTGTTTACTTACACTGATAATACGGCCAAAATTCCAACTGATTGGGGCCTTGCAATAATAATTCCTTTCTATAAAAAAGGTAGACAAGAGGATCTGGCAAATTATTAGCCCATTTGTTATTGATCAACAGGCTGGTTTTCGGGAAGGACGTTCCACCATGGAACATGCTTTCATTTTACAATCCTTTGCGGAAAAGTATACTCAAAGACTGGGTTCTGCTCTCTATGTAGCTTTTATCGACTTTAAATCAGCTTTTGATTATGTCCCCAGAGAAAGGCTCTGGCAAAAATTGATAGAGCTCAAAATTGATAAATGTCTTCTCATGCTAATTGTTGGTCTACACATGAACACTCACTTGAAGGTTCGCTGCAACTTGAGTGGCCTTCTATCCTCAGCGATCCCAGTGTTTAGAGGGGTGAGACAGGGTTGCATTCTTGTGCCCATTTTGTTTAACATCTGCTTAAACTCGGTAGTCTCCTACTTGTCTACCCACTCTTTTCATCCCCCGAAACTAGTAAATAGGACTATACCCATATTATTATATGCAGATGACATGGCCATCATGTCACAGATGCCTATAGGACTAAAACATGCCCTTAGACTCTTTACATCCTTCTGTTCTAGCAAGCTAATTGAAATAAATTACTGCAAAATGAAAGTAATGGTTTTTGCTAAGCGCCCAAGGCTACATAATTGGCTCATGAATGGACATAAAATCAAACAGGTTAACTCTTTTAAATATTTGGGTATAGTCTTTCACTTACCGGGTTCTAGGAATGCCCATTTTTATTCAAGCAGGCAGACTGCTCAACTTGTTATAAACAAAATTAAATCTTATCACTCCACACGAGGGGCATTATTTATTCCTGCTACAATTAGGCTTTTTACTGCCAAAGTGTATCCCTTACTTTTGTATGGCACTCAGTTGGGGCCTATTAACAACTTTGCGCCTTTAGAAGCCATCCAAGCTAAGTTTATTAGACACATACTGCAAGTCCCTCGCTGCGTGCCAAACGCAGTAATTAGACATGAGGTGGGACTTATTAGGCTTGAGTCATGTTATTGGCGTTTATGATTCTGTTTTGGCTAAAATTGGTCCTTGTTCAAGGGGGATTAGCTTCCTTAATAATGATGGATGTTTACAAATTTAAATGGAAGTCTTTAGTCATAAATCACCCAGAGACGCAAGTTTTGGGCGGTATACAAATATGTTAAATAAATTTTTAAAAATAAAATAAACTCATTATGGACTTTCCCCAGTTGAATTAATTGACCTAGGACTAGATCAGGCCACAAAGGTGGTTAAACAATGCATTTTAGATATAGAACTACAGGATGAATTGGCTGGCCTCAAGAGTGGTGTGTGTGTGTGTGTGTGTGTGTGTGTGTGTGTGTGTGTAACCAAACTATCAATTTAAACCAGTGGAATATTTAAGTGAGGTATTTCTGTCTAAATTTAGGCGTGCCCTTACTTTAGCGCATCTTAATGCACTACCTATGATGGTTCTTGACTGCAGGTTTGGAGGGCTACCTTTTTCCTCCCGGCTCTGTCCATGTGGCACTGGGGCCGTAGAAACCACTTCACATGTTATCCTATATTGTGTTTTCTATAAGGATATTCATTTAAGATTAATTTCCCCTCTATTAGAAAACTTCCCTGGACGTCATGATGACTTTTATTTAAATTTTTTATTAGCGAACACCAATAAGGAGATTATTTGCAGAATGGCTAAGTTTTGTTATATTGTCTGTAAAATTTGTTCTAAGCCTATGCAAGTATACTCTTTTACTGGTCAATGACTGAAATAAAATTTATCGATCTATCAGATATTTAGGTTAATCCTCTGAGAACTTCTATGAGGGCATGTTTTAAGGTTTAATCCACCTATCTCATATGTTAGAAAAAGCATCTCTGTGAATCTTTCCAAAATTAACAATTGTGCTTCGTTGCTTGACAAGCTGTGATGTGCATCTGTCTGCTGAAGTGAATGATCAAATCTCAAGAATGCACAAACCCCAGAAAACACATTAACTCTGAGCTAAAATTGTACCCTGTCAAACCTCACTATAGGAGATTTGCTTAACAATTTTTAAAATTGTTTATTTAGTTTATAACTGGACCTGCCAAAAAGCACCAAAACAAAATTGTTGGGAACGTAATTTATCTCATAGGTCTGTCATTGCTGATTTTTTTCTTGGTGTGGGGTGTGTGCTAAAAGTTACTGTCAGAATTAATGAGATAAAAGTTTGACTGTAAATGTTCTGGAAAATATTTCCAACATTCACCATAGTCTTAAAATCAAATTTGACATACTTTTTTGTTTTTAAATATAGTGGAAGTGACACATAGTTCTTAT
Organism: Hemicordylus capensis; assembly: GCF_027244095.1. Classification (NCBI taxonomy): domain Eukaryota; kingdom Metazoa; phylum Chordata; class Lepidosauria; order Squamata; family Cordylidae; genus Hemicordylus; species Hemicordylus capensis. The sequence goes on along the minus strand of NC_069659.1, from coordinate 241,263,322 downwards.
AGGCACCTGCTTTCTGGATCATTACAAGTGACATTTTATATTCTGCCAAATAAATTCATTGAAAATGGTTGATGCATGTTTATTTACACTATACTCTACTTATGAATATTGGAATGGATCATTACCAAATGCACTCAATGTTTGCAGCCAACTCAACAAAATATATGTCTCCTCTCATTAGGAAAAGAAACGACTTCCTTGATTGACTCTCACAGAGTACTTTGGCTTTCCATAAGTTATAGAGTTGCATAGATGCAGAATATGACATTGTTTAACATTACACAGACAACCCCTGTGCTTAATTTCACTAGCACCTTTCCCCCTTCCTCTCATATGCTATGCATTATTCAAGTTACTTGCACATTCATGGAGGCTGTCATTTCCCATTATATCCAAACTGACAAACAAGGTTTGTGGAGTCCAATTGAGACACAACTGCAATCCAAAAACTGACTTGAAGGAAAATAGTCATCACAGTGGAGAGAACCCGCTGATGTGCCATTTTCGAATTGAGTATAAGAAGTAGCAGTGGGAAAGAGATAGTTGGTATAGTGAAAAGAACATTGTAAAGAGTGATTAGTTGGTATAATGAAAATCACTTGTCGTAACAAGTGATACAACCAAAAGTCGACAAGGTGTGCTGTAGACACTGATTTAACTCATTGAATGGGCCACTGATGAAGACCAGGAGAGGTTAAAACATATCTAGCCAATAATCTTTACTAACAAACTGTCCTTTGGATTTGATACTTTGGATTTGAACTGTCATCGTTCCATTATATTTATAAGCAAACTTCAGCTTCCATGATATATATTTTGTAGATTATATATTGGATACTTCATTTTGTATGTTTTTTAAAAAACAAACACCCAACTAGTTCTTTTGCCTTGGTTTATTTGGTGATATTTTTCTTTATTTCGTTGTTTCTGAGTGTGATTTTTTTTAAAAAAAATCTTACTGTGTATTTAGTACATATTCCCCCCCTCCTTTTTGGAGTGCTTTGTTCATTGCATTGGGCTAGGCTATTTTTTCTGTTGGTTCAGATGCAATAGCAAACTATGGTTTCTGAGGAACTGAAAGTAACGTATTAACACTGAGCACACAAGGGAACAGCAGTGGCTGACGATGAGGGAGGCACTTGAGGGGAAAGTGAGAGATACCTTTAAAAAGTGATTACTGTTGGAACTGCTGGGAACTGTATGTTACCATGAGCAGCGGCAACCCACCTGGCATCCTACGCAGAGGCGGTGCAGCTTGGGCACTCATCTGGCCTCTGCGCATGCGCAGAACCCACTTGCAGGATCAGCATGGTGTGTCTGACCACACAGAAGGTCTCTGTGAATGCACAGAGGCCAAGTGAGGGCCAGAGCAGCGCCTCCGCTGTGCGGGATACCGGGTGGGGCAATGCTGCTTGCAGTGGTTTGCAGGTGCCAGCCATTCCTCTGGTAATAACTTTTAAAAGGTACCTCTCACTGCCACCCCACTCCAGTGCTACCCTTGTGTATTTACGTTTACCTGTTGTGCAGGACTGATAATGTTGTCTTAGCACTTTTAAAAAAGAAGGAATATCTGGTAATTGTGAATTAGATAGTAAGTACCTGAGCAATTAGTGCATTTATGCATATAAATCGAAATACTTTTCAGAGCTGTGAAAAATATTCTTCATAGCATCTGTGTGATACTCCAAGGTAAAGTGGCAGATGTTTGAGTTATTAAATCTATTCCCCAAAGGATGATTAATGCAAAAAAAAAAAAAAGGAAGAGTTCTTCTCTCTCTTGGATATGTGCGGCTATGGAGAAAGCTTACATAAACTTTTATGAAGAAAATTAACTCCATTAAAGCCGACACAGGAGTCTTCTAGGGCTATTTTAGCAGCAGCCCTATAATGTCTGGAGGCAAGAAGCTGTGTATGGAGGAGGAGAGGTGGTAACATAATAGAATCAGCCATGAGTATTTAGTTGTTTACAGATTAGAAACATAAGTATTTCATATATATATATATATATATATATATATATATATATATATATATATATATTTATTTATTTATTTATTTATTTATATTTAATTAGCTGTTCTGGCTGTTGATGGGCAACTAGTTAGTAGGGATATGCTAAACGATTTGGGTACAAAATGATTTGTACCCAAATCTGGCCGATTCAGGTGATTTGTAGAAATAACAAATCACCCCGTCCTCAGTTGCCCAGATTTGGGTACAAAAACCCCCATCCCAGATTTGGACCCAAAAATTTCAGAAATTTGGACCTCCATTTTGTGGCCAAAGTGGGTTGGGTGGGTAGTGCCCAATGGATGGAAGCTACCACCCAAATTTCAAAGAAATTGGGCAGAGGAGCAGAGGTGTATCTAGGGACAATAGCGCCTAGGGCAAGCACTGAAATTGTGCCCCCTGTCCAAACATCTGACACCCATCTTTCAGATAACTTTACCATAATATCAGCTGAAAAATACAAGTCAAGCTCGTTAATCTTTTAATATTTCAAAAACTATTTAGCAGTGGACGTAGCCAGACCAAGAAAATGCTGGAAAACTACAAATTTCAGTATGCTGGAGCTCATGAAATACCTAAATATTATGCAGAGGTATACTTGGAAAAACTAAATAGAAGTGCCTGTCTAATTTTCTGCTATACATTGTAGCATCACGATTACATAAGTTTTAAAAATAAATGGAGAATTTGACTTTTCCCAGATACTCTGAAAATAATTAAACGATATGCAGAGTAGTCACTGCTTGGAATATATTCTAGTATTTCAGAAAGACAGTTAAAATGAGAGAAAGAGCAAGAAACTCCCAGTGGGCCTTAATACTAAGGATTTCACACTGATTCAAAGACAAACTCACCATTAATAGCCATATTATTAAGACATCACATTTAACTCACTTATCACAAGTAGCAAAGTAAGAGCAAATGAATGCAATCTTAACTCATAAACTTGAGCGCAGTATTTACAAGCCCGGATTCTCTGTAAATAGTGCCAATCTGAATATATGTACAGTGACCTATATTATATTAATTTAAAAAAAAATTACCTGTAGCCCCTTCGGGGGGGTCTGCTGTGGGGGGTCTGCAAAGTTTTCCCCTCCTCCCACTGGCCTCTAGGGCCTCACAGGCACCATTTGAGCATTTGCGGTGGTCATTTTTAAAAATAATATTTTTTAAAAAAATGGCCACTGAAAACAAAATGGCTGCCACGCTTGCTCAAATGGCCCCTGCAAGGCCTGGCCTGGTCTAGGGCCTCACAGAGGCCATTTGAGCATGTCCAGTGGCCATTTTGTTTTTGGTGGCCATTTAAATTTTTTTTTTAATTTTAAGAAATGGCGCCCCCTTCAAGTGGCGCTCGGGGCATGTGCCCTGCCTGCCCCATCCTAGATACGCCCCTGCAGAGGAGTGATATTTAAATGATTTTTGAAGTTTACACATCTTTAAGCTTTTCCCCATAGGAAATAATGGGGATTTCAGCAGCAGCCAACAGTGTTTGTCATATCCTACCAGAGAATCTACTCTCAGAAGAACACTTCAGAAACAACAAAACCCAGTGCCCCATGGGCTTGTGGGTTTGGGGATGGTTGGCACCTTATGTGTACTACACCACCACTCACTCTGGGCCACCCTGATTCCCCCCAAGTGGAGTTATGGGGATGCTGAAATACCCATTACTACCTATGGGGGCAAGCTTAAATATGTGCAAACTTCAGAAATTCTTTAAAAAATCACCCCTTTCACCAATTTATTTGAAATCTGGATAGTAGCAGGCACCAATTGGGGCACTACCACCTTCTCCCCCGAAACTCCTTTTCTGCCCCAAATCTGCCCCAAAGACATGCCATATTTAAAAATTCTTTTAAAATCACCCCTTTGACCAATTCCTTTGAAATATGGGTGCTAACTTCCTTGCACCCATTGGGCACTACCACCCACCACAACCCACTCTGGGCCACCCTCATGCCCCCCACATGGAGCTATAAGGTTGCTGAAATCCCCATGATTCCCTATGGGGAAAAGCTTAAAGACATGCCAACTTCCAAAGTTCCTTAAAAATCACCCCTTAGCCCAATTTCTTTGTATTTTGGATGGTAGCTTCCACCCATTGGGCACTACCACCCACTCCACTCTTTTGCCCCCGGGACCCCCTTTTCCCCCCAAATCAATTCAGATTTGGAAAATTCAGGAACAAATAGAATCTGGGATGATGCGGGGGGATTTGGGTGATTTGATTTGGGTACAAATCGAAATGAAAAAATTGATTTGTGCACATCCTTACTAGTTAGCACCTCTGGGAAGGTTTATAATTTCAGATTACAGTACAGTTTCCTTGTGAAATGTATACATCCTTAATCTATGAATTGGATAATTATTCAGTTGCAGATGGGAGCCTGCTGAAATAGAAATAATAAAGTGGAGTAAGATGCATGAGAAACTACAAATTTGTATAATACAAATTTATACAAACCTGTTACTACGTAAACAAACATTTTTAAAAATCAAAATTAGCAATGTATTTTATACTCAGCATAAAAATGCCCTTTAAGATACAGCTGAGGTAGTGGATGGGTGGGAGGGAATTTGTAATGAAACATTAAGTATTAGATTTTGCATTAACATTTTTAGTATCATACTTCAAAGAAACATAGCATTGATAACAATGCAAAAGCTATCAAGCCGCAAGACTTGAAAGATGAGGCCCTTCCCACACCTTTGTGAACTCAGTATATGGACACCAGTGCTCGCAATATTTTATGCAGGATCTGTTATAGGGGTGAAAGAGTGCCAGACTACAGGACAGAAGACTGTCCCTTTAAGACTTCCATTCCTGGAAGAAAGACAGAGCCCAGGAGGGGTGTGCATGGAACCAGCTGGTCTGGTCTGGTTCAAATTTTGTTGTTTTTAAAAAGTATTTTAATTGGTTTTAAATGATTTTAATTGTTTTTGAATTGTTTTTAGCATTGTGTTTTGAATTGTGTGTTTTTATGTCTTTTTAAAGTTGTTGTACACCAACCAGAGGCTCTGGATAGGGCAGTTTATAAATGTAAATAAATAAATAAATAAATAAATAAATAAATATCTGAACAAGACTGGGCCAATTCGGTCAAGCACCCTCTCGAACACCCCCAGTCCTGTCTGGGTTTTTTGCTAAACCTTTTAATGTAATTCTTTTAAAATATGTTCCTAAGAGGAACCATCTTTTTAAATATGTTCCTAAAACATTTTAAATATGTTCCTAAAACTTTTTAAATATGTTCCTAAAACATACCAACTCCGGGGGGGGGGGTTATCCAAAGTGGCAGGGGGTCTGCGGAGGCTCCCCCTCCCCCTGCTGGCCTTTCTTCCTTCAAAAATGGCCCCGTTCAGCTGCCAAAATGGCTTCTGTGACAGGGGAAATGGGGCTGGTTTTGCAGGAGGAAAGGCTGGTGGGGGGGACCACCGTGGACCCCCCCACCTCCTCGTAGAACCTCCCATTGGGGGTAAGTTTAAAATACAAAATAAAAAATACCCTTAAAAGGTTTGCAACAACCCCCCCCCCGAACATGCCGGGGGTGGTGTGCGGTCAGTCCGGGATTGAGCTGAACCGGGGATGGTTCGGCTCAACCCCGAGCATTTGAATGGAACCAGTTCACTTTGGAACCTGTTTACACATCCCTAGCTATAGCCTGAGCTCAGAGATATTTAAAATCTCAATATATCTCTGACTGGTTTCATATGGTGCAATTTTCGGTGCTGCAATCTGACTTGCCTTGCTTTGTCTTGCTTCACTGACCTCATGGGTTCTCTGCAGAGTTGGACAGGATGTAATACAGAGCCATTGTCTGATATAAAAATCCCCTCACCTCTTAGGAACATAAGATGCTGCTCTGTACTGAACAGGTTTACTTGCTGGAGAGAAGTTTTTCTTTTCATTTCTGCATACTTTCCCCTATAGAAAAGGTTTGTCCTAGAAATGTGTTGGGAGCTTGTTCAAATACATTGTTACACCGTTCCTCCCCTCTCTCTGTCAGATTCTGAGTTGTCCCTCCCCCCTCCCCCCCAATTCTAAGTCAGATCATTGGTCCATCTAGCTCAGTATAGTCTAGTCTGCACTGCCTGGCAGTAGCTTCTCCAAGGTTTCTTGGAGACTCTTCAAGAAGTCTTTCCTAGCCCTTCCTGGAGATACCAGGAATTACTCCTGGGACCTTCTGCGTGCAAAGCAGATTAAGGCATAATTGCCTTCCTTCAGTCTGGGCAATTCCTTACGCAACATGATCCAGAGTTTTCTCAGTGGCTGACATCCAGAGCAGTCTTCCATAGATGCTGCCGACATCTGCCATGACACAACAGCACTAGTCCCCCCACTTTTGCATGCTCTGCCTGAAGCACAGGTAGTCTTGCACAACAGCATCAATACTTTTTTGAGCTCGCCTGCTCTTTGGAACTGAGGTTCAAGTGACATTTCTGAGCCGTTCTGCACCATAGGTGAGCTTCAAAAAGCATTTGTGCTCCACTGATGCTTTGGGAAAGCGCAGAGCAGCACGGGGGCTAGTAAATCATGATGGATGTTAGTAGCGCCTGCAGAAACCTGCTCTTGATGTCTGCCATTGTGCTGCCAGTGTACTAGTCTGGATCTGTACTAGTGTTTATTAGTTTGGATTTGAGTGCCTGACACAAACTGTCCAGGATTTTTCTCATTAAAAAGAATGTGACTATTTTGAAGTTAGTGGAGCCATTAATATAATAAAGAAAAATATTACATAGGTTTCTTTAATACATTTTACTTTAAAAGAAAAGTAAGATATTCCAGTTTATTCTATTTAAAATGAAACCACGTTCATACATTTTTTTAAAAAAGTATACAAATATCAGTGCTAAAAGATGAACATCAGTAGGATGATTTTGCCCCCATTTCTCCAGTAAACAACATTAATGCATATCTTGATCTCTATTTAATCTTAGTCAAGCAGGTTTATAAACACAGATGGAAACTTCCCTATCATAACAACACTCCCTGCTAATGACACTGTTTGACGGGGGACCAGTGATGGGAATTTGACTAATAATTTTGTAATGAAGTATCTATGGTGTATTTTTGTTTGTGTAGGAATGTCAGACATTCTGTCACAGATATTTAAGAAGGTTATTGCCTTAAGGAACTGTCAAAAATGTCAGTTTCACAGACAGCTATATTTTCCTTCCATTTTCACGGGACAAAGGAGAATCTTCTAGAGACAGTAACAACTGGATTTTAAGATCCTTAATTTTGCATGGCTTTTAAAGGAAATAAATGAATGAAGATTAAGTTGGTAAGCTTAAAAGGAAGAATTTGCACATTTCCCCAAAGATACAGAGGAAGAAGTCACCTAATGGTGCAGCGGGGAAATGACTTGACTAGCAAGCCAGAGGTTGCCGGTTTGAATTCCCACTGGTATGTTTCCCAGACTATGGGAAACATCTGTATCGGGCAGCAGTGATATAGGAAGATGCTGAAATGTATCATCTCATACTACGCGGGAGATGGCAATGGTAACCCCCCACCCCTGTATTCTACCAAAGACAACCACAAGGCTCCGTGGTCTCCAAGAGTTGACATTGACTCGACAGCACACTTTATTTTACAGAGGCAGAAGGAGAACTATACGAGTACTGTACAGTGTATCTGTCTCATGCTGCAGAAGGAGAAGGGAAGTTTATGTACATCAATGGGAGGTACAAAGACAGCAATGGAAAGGAAGTGATTTAGTAGTTTTCATGCTGCATGTAAGAAGAAAGGGACTCAAATGTGATGAACAAGTAATGCGATGAACAATTAATACAGAGCTGGGGAAAGTTCATCATTCTAGTTTGATTGGAAAGGTTACTGAATGTAAGCAGAGGTGTCACCATCATTGAACCAGGGAGGACAAAAGCCCTGCGCCACGGGTATCCATGGGCTCCCAACCCCCATGCCTACCACTCGCCCAACGCTGGCCATGCTGCTGAGCTGGTGTAGAGTTGTCCCAACCCAGCAAGAATAGGCAACCTCTTTAAGGCAGACCTGTTCTTGTGCTGGCATGGAGGAGTGTGCCAGAGCAGTGAGGTCATCAGACTGTGGCCAGCCCAGAGTTGGGTAGGCACTGCCAGCAAGGCAGTCCAGCAATGGCAGCCAGCAGGCAGGAGATTAGTGGTGGGTGTAGTAGCTGTGACCACAGCCCCGGAGGTAGGAGGTGGGGTGCCACCTCAATTCTCACTCCAGGGCCACCTTCAGCTTTCACTATGCCCCTGAAAGTAATCGTTAAAGCATCTAATGTAAGAGAAAGGATGGCTCACATTACCTGCAGCATCACAAGAGCAAAACAAGAGCTCTGCCATTGTTGGCAGCTAGGATGTAGGGAGCCAGGAATGCTTGTTGTGCAGCCCAGTGCAAAGGGAGGAGAAAGAGGGAACCAGCATCCTTCCATCATGCAAAAATGTCTCTTTTTGCAGCTGGAAATATGTCACTGAAGAGTATGTGGGTCAGCATTTTCAGATGGATTCGATTTTGATTACGTTTGTTTTGAATTATAAAAGTTTCATCTCATATCACCATTTTACATTGAAAATAAGCTGCAATGTAGGTTAGAAAACATAATTTGCATAGCAGGTGGACAGCAATTACAATATGTTATAATGTGTATAAAAGGTTTGCTTTGTCCTCCAAGCATGAAGTTTGCAGACAAGAGTGAAGGGAAAGCCCTGGTATTTTTTTTACCTGACAACAGACTGCAGGTCAAATAAGGAAGGAGCATGCCACAGTGATCTTTTTTGTTCAGGCTAGAACGTGGATTTGATCAAACTCCATGTATCTCAGGCATCTGGATGCCTGCTTTGTCATAAACAACAGAACTCAATCAGTTTTACACTATCCATAGGACCAATATGGAGTGCTTTAATATCTTTTCAAGCATTAAAATCTTTGAACCTTAAAGTTGACCTGCACCTGGATAGAAAGCCTGCGCTAGAGTCAGTAATGCTTCTTTGCAATGATTTGCCATTTCATTGCCAACAGAGACACTCTGGTTGTCCTAAATAAACAATAGATGTCAGTAGGAAACACAATTATTGATGTTGGTAGAATCAGGATTTCACCCACTGAGAAAGTTTCACTCTCTGCTTGATGCAATGTCACTAATTTGATTGCCTCTGCACTAGCTTTTGTGGCAAGTGACAGTATCAAAAATGTTTCAGATGATATTTTTCATTGGGCCATTTGTATTAGCAAGACAGAGCTCAGCGAAAGGCAGGAATCAGATGGAAGGCACTAAAGAAGTCCTATGCTGGCATAAATTTGCCCCGTTCTGCAATCAGAGAAGCTGAATAGATGTTGACAAGTATGAAAGAACCCATGGAAAGCAGCTGGATGAATATAAAATAATCAGGTCGGGTCTCACGATCTGTAAGACCCGGTTTCTTTGGGTGAGTGGGGAAGGAGCCCTGGGCGGCCGGATTGGCTGCCCACATGATTGCCAGCTCTGAGACAGAGCTGGCGGGGGCTGGGGAGCTTGGGGGCCGCGCGGCCCCTGCAAGTCCCAGTATGCCCTGCACGAGCACACAGGGCATACTGGGGAGACCCCCGAGCCGAGAGGCGGCTTTTCACCTCCTGGCCGGGGGTCTGCTCATGAGTAGGTGCGGTGCGATGGCGTGCCGCGGCTACTCACAATTGTAAAAAGCAGGTTTGCGGAGCACTTGCTCCGCAAACCTGCTTTTTACCAGGGGTTCCAGAGCGGGTTACCCGCTCCAGAACCACCAGGCTCGGCTGCGAGCCTGGTGGTTCTGACGATCAGCAAAAATCAGGCTAGCGGAGGCTAGCCCGATTTTTGCTGATCGTCAGAATAGCCCCACTGTCTGACAGCAACATGGTAAGGTAAACGTTCTTGTAATTTCTCTCCACCTACTATGCTAGTTCTATGTTTTAACCTACAATGCAACTTATATTTGCATTGTAAAATGCTGCTAAGAGGTGAACATTTGTATGACAGAAATCAAAACAAAGGTGTTTTGAAGATTTCTGATAAAAGCTGAAAATACAATTTCTCTTTAACCAGATGTTTTTATCATTACATTCAACAATTTTTCTGATCAAACTAGAATGATGAGCTTCTACTTTTGTGATCAACCCACACAAATTTGCTCTTTCCTATACAAGTTTTATTTTGTAGGGTAGGGGGGAAGCTTTATCTTAAATCAGCTGCTGCTGAACTGTTTTCATTTCCCATTAGCTTTCAGGTTTCTGTAGCTCATAGCACTTTACAACATATTTTGGGGATGTCCACAGGCCAAAATGGAAAATAAGCAGGCAGTCACATGATCAAAAACTGGGTAGGACAAGCATCCCACCCAGCTACAAGAGCAGTGCGTGCTCTCAATTTTTGATCATGTGTGAGCTATGGTAGGTAGGAGGAGCAGAGATTGAGCAAGGAGCTGGATAGGATGGCTTTTCCTCCTACCTTGTTAAAATGCTGGGTACAAGAGGTGGATAGGACAGTGACATCCTATCCAGCTCCTCTTTCACACATGATTATCACTCCCAGTCCTCCTACTTAGGAGATGCTCACACATGTTCAAAAATTTGGAGTGTGCACAGCTCCCAAAGCTGGGTAGGATGCTTGTCTTACCCAATTAACAGCCATTGAATGGTCCCTGCTGGATGTTTTGATTCATAAGAAACTATAATTTGGAAGCTACCAAGCTGGAACAAAAAAACCAAACTAACAAAAAGTCATCATAACTGCCAGAGTTCAATGCAAGTGAAGCATCTTTAAGTGTTTCGTTTTATTTTTTCTTGCTTTTCGCTCAGTTATTAAGTGCCTGGTAAATTTTCTATTTAATGACTCAGGGAGAGGAGCAGGAGGAGATTTTGTGCCACACTATCCAAGAGGAGGGGTGGGGAAGAGAATTAATCCTTGTTACCGCTTTGTTTTCCCCTTGTCCCTCCCCTAGCCATAGTTAGTCTAATTGTTCTGTAAATGTTGGATGAAACTGATTATTTGATTCCATTTCAATTGGGTTTCAGGCCTGGTTTCAACTGTACACCTGCTAGGTTTCTAATTGTATTGGGCAGTCGAAGCATATATCAACATGTTCTGGGAGGAAGAGAAGTGTGACCCTGTTAGTTCTTCAGGGCATCATGGTGACTTTTTACCATGGCATCCTTTTGAATAGGCTGTCTAGGTTAGAGACTGAGGTGGTTGCATTTCCACCTGGATGACAAAAAGATGGGTCTGGAGGACTACTGCTCAGTTTCATGGTACTTGTACTATAGAATCCCACAAGTTTCAGTCTTATCTCCCATGTTCTTTAATATCTATATGAAATTGCTAAGTTAGGTTATCCATAGCTTAGAATATCTATTGGAGAACAATGCCATTAATACATAGATGGCACCCAGCTTTACTACCCCTTTACAACTGATTCAGGTGTGAAAATCAACTAATTGCCCTAGTGGGTGAAAATCTATGTTAAGATGCTTGGTGAGAAAGAAATGTATATAAAGGAAGCATTAACTCACAGGTTTAACTGAACTGTATTAGTAGCAGTTGGTTGAATACATATGTAATAGGATCTAGAATAATATATAATAGAATAATAGCAACAAGATTGAAACAGAAATCAAACATACCCTTAATGTGTGAATGAACATACTGTATAAAGCCAATGAAACAAACTGACCAAGAAAGAAGATTTAATAAGACATCAATATAGCATATTTAATTTAGTATGATGAAACATTTATATCATGCACGAACAGTTCCTATTATGTATTTGAACACATAACAGTGTGGAGCAATTATCAAGCAAATATTTATTTTTTAATGTTTTTATTTGTTTTATAAATAAATAAACATTTTAAAATATTTCAATAAAAATATAAAAGCAAATTCTTTTAAAACCATTTTAAAATTAGGGTAGAGCTTGTAGAAATATTTAGCCATTTATTTTAAAACCATTTAAAATAAATGGTTAAATATTTCTACAAGTTCTACCCTAGTTCTTTCTCCAGTTCACCTACTCAAAAAGCTCTACTAATTACCAGCAAAATCTACCTTGGAATCCTACAAAATAGGCCTGTTCTCTCTGACGTGCTCATTTCTCAATTTGGAAATGAACCTTCATGCCAGAAAAAAAGGAAAATATAAAGAGTAAGAGAAAGAGAAGATAGGTTGGGAAGGGGGGGGGGGGAATACGAACTATGTGGTAAAGCTCTGTAAGAGCTTCAAGACTCTGCACCTTGTGTGAGAGAAAACCAGTTTGGGCGGTTTTCTGGCTGTTTCCAGCCTTTTTCTGACATGCAGGTGGCCAATGCACATATGCGGCAGCCACCAGCAAAAAGAGACCCAGAATGGACCAAAACCAGCTGGAAACCCACCCAAGCTGGGCCAATTTGAGACCAGTGGAGACCCGCGAGGGGCGGCAGAGACCCTCCCATGGAGACTCTCCCATGCCAGCGCATGTTGGAGGTGGTGAGTTCTTTTTAAAGAAAATTTCATTTGAACAACCGGTTATACTGGTTTCATGCACCCCCGTAACCAACTGTGTGGGTGCATGGTTGCATAGGTGTAGCATCCTAAATGATCTCTTAATCAGAGCCAGGCTCTGTCTTGATTCTTTAGCAGCAGCAGGCCTAAAAGCTCACATGTTTGTTTACAGAGTTTTATAGCTGCACTATGGTTCCTTAGGCCTACATCTCCTTCTAGTTTAACAGCAACTGGAGAAGGATCAAACAGGGATTTTGGCAGTATATTATAAACTGAGGCTGTGGGATTGCTGAACTGGTGGATAATCGACTAGATGAGAACCAGTAACTGAAATTCAGCAGAGTATATTGAAGCAAGATACAGTAGGTGTGCTGTTGATAGGATCCCTCTCCAGTTGCTGGTGCTCAAGTTGTTTTGCAGAGATTGCACTGAAGAATCAGGTTAACAGCTTGGAGAGTTCTTCAGCATTGCCAGTGGAGGTCCAAGTGGTTTTGATGGCACAGAGTGCCTTTTTATCAGTTTGGGTTGGTGCTCCAGCCCATTCTAGACAGAGGTAGCCTGGCCTCAGTTATTTATGCTCTGGTAAGCTCCTGTCTAGACTAATGAGTTGTGCTGTGTGGGGATGCTTTTGAAGGCTGTTCATAAACTGCCTTTAAATTATGAATATTGACATTTAGATTTAAATACAGCTGTTATGCTATTAACTGGTACCAGACAATGGGAACATTTATCACCATTACTTAAACAGTTGTACCCAGTTGAAACAGCTGTCACCAGTTTAAGACCCATTGTAGGCTTGAGTCTGTGCTGGATTGTGACCAAAATGTGTAATACCCAAGCACTGTTCCCTCTAACAGGGAATCCCATATGTTGTTGACTACAACTCCCAGAATCCACAGCTGCATTGGCTTTTGCTTGGGAGTATAGGAGTCAACAACATCTAGTCAACAACATCTGGGAATCCCTGTTAGAGGAACACTGTACCCAAGCAATATTCCAGATGAGAAACTAAAGAGGTCATTCTCACGACTGGGTGGGTGGGGCGGCAGGCAGGGGGTTTGGGAAGGATGCTTAAACTTACCTTCCCCATAAAAAAGTCCTTGCTGGGCATGCTAATGGTGCACTCAGACAGCCACTGGCTGGTATGGAGGTTTTGGGGCTGGGACATGTCATCCCAGTCCCCTGGAAATCCCACAATGCACTGCACACTCACAGTGCATTATGGGGATCCCCTTAGTGATGGGCAGGCACCCATCAGTGTTACAGCTGGTGCTGCACATAGTCAGGGAAACACGGTTAAGGGAGCACTCACTTAACTGTGAACCGTTTAAGAGGGCTACCTAGGCAGGTTTCCCGCCAAGGCACCACTGGGAGCCAATCGGCTCCTGCAGGTTCCCATGGGCAGCCAAGCCCAGGCTTAGCTGCCCTAGCCTGGTCTTGGTTGCTCGTGAGAACAGCCTCAAACTATAAAAATAATATTTGGAATGAAAATGCCAGTATGAAAAAGTATGGATATTTCCAGACAGAACACTTTTCCATTCTGTAAACCACTACTGAGGAGAAAACCAAGTCTAGAAGATATTTTTCCATGCTAGCAATAATACTTTTGTGGGATAGTTTCCTTACTGACTTGTTAACTGCTGGGAAACAGAGTTTTTCTTTTTCTGTCTCTGGGATAGAAAAACAGTGTGTGCCTTAACATCCCCAGTTTTACTGTCATGCACATGGCTAGTCTATCTGGGGTCAATGTTTTTTCCCCCCAAAGCAACAAGCAAGGATTATATTAAACAAGATGCTATAAAATCCTTTAAGCATGGCAAGTAAATGTTGCTCTGGGGTCAGAATGGAAATAACTCCAGAATAAGTTTCAAGTTTTCTCTGCAATTGCCTGTGGCTAAGCAGCAGGAATTCTCCCTCCTGCTATGTTGTATTCACCTATTCAGAATATAAGAGAGATAAACACAAACACAACACAGAACATCAGTCAGTATATGAAATCAAAGTTTCTGTTTTGAGAATCCTGTTGGCAGAAGATAGGCAGACTAGTTTCTTAAGAGTGAACACTTCAATCTATTATTTTTTTTAAGGCCCAATTTCCAAGTTGTCCAGTATTTGTTCCTGGGTTGGTTCAACAACTGTCCGAGATCTTAGTAAAGTTCTGGGAACTTAGGACAAATGAGAGTTGTCAGGAACACATTGCAAGAATTATATTGTCATAGCTGTTCACTTATATAGCCCTCAAGTGCTTTAGCATTTTTATCTCTTATCCTCACAACCCTCCTTGGAGGCTGGACAAAATAATTCTCTTTCTATGGAGGGTAAACTGAAACTGAGAGATAATGGCTGGACAAGAAGAACACATATACAAAATGTGCACAAACAGCATAGCTCTGTGTTTGTTTGGCATAGCAGCAGCTCTTGAATTATTAAATTGAAGGAGGTTTTTTTTTTTTTAAGGATTGTTTATATGTCATTTTGGAGCTGGTGCTAGCAGCTGTGAAAAATTAAATAAGATTCTTGTACAAATGTGCAACTCTTTGTGCGTGTGTCTGGTTGTACTGGGTTTGCTGTTGGCTCCGGGCCATTCCGTGGATCCATGCCTGATGTGAGATTTGACCCACATGTTTATTCAGTAAAGCTCAACATCTACATCACCCCTGCTATTAGCTAAATTAATTCCTACCTATGGCTGTGAGGACAGAGCTAACTTAATGAGGGCAGAGGATTCTAAATGAGGTGAATACATCTTTTCAGATCTGCCTGTCAACCTATATCCTGTGGGTTTGCTTGGCCTCCTGTATAGGCCTCCCCATTGTGAATCTGAGTGAAAGAGCCAACCTATTTCATGCAAGCTACCAGCAGGGGCTATTGCTAATAATGGCATAGGTCACCAGGTGGTATTGCAAATGGCAGCATCCGTCATCAGGTGGAAGCATCAAAGGTGTCAGTAGTGACAACCAAGATGTGAGTGTGCGTGTGTGTAAGTCAACTTCGTACACAGCCAATATGCAGTTGCTTTCCAGCACTGGAGAAAACAGAACTAGGAAAGAGCAGGGTCTTGAAAAAAATAAATACATGGAAAACAGCCCATTTCTGCTGCAGAATATCACGTTCCTGACACCACAGTGAAAGAAGTGTAGTGGCAACCAAAACGTAAAAAGTAATGTGTTTTTTCTCAACCTGAATGTTGAATTAGGCACTCGGCAGAATGCCTTTCTTCATGCTCATCACTCTGTACAAAGTGCAATCCCCTGTGTTTTAGCTTAGTCATAGAATTTATATCTGAAGTGGAATGCATTTTTTGTCATTTCCTGGTGTTCATTTCTTTTCAGATCCAGTTAGGTCAAGGCTTGAAGACAGGGACTGCAGGTTTCCAGCGATGTGTTTTTATAGTACATATTCATGTTACTTATAAGTGGTTGATTTGGAGAAGTGCCCTGTCTCCTAAGATGCCATGACAATTGTCTTAAGAGGCTATTTCAAAAAAGTAGCAGAAGGTTGCCAACTTGATTCACTTAATGTGGCTGGATGATTAAACAATTTTTTGAAAGGCATAATTTCCTTCACACTTACTAACGAGAGAGGGGCGTGTGGCAAGTGCTTCCTCATGTAATTCCAATGTGTATAATATTCCATATACATCAGTGGCCTTGGTCATGTAGAATGCTACATTTTACATTCCAAAAACAGGCTATTTATTGCCAAACAACTTGCTATGCTAACAAAAGTGAATTAGACTTAATAAGGCAGCTTTAACAAAAAATATCATCCATCCTAATTCCTGCTAATAACAAAAATATTCCCCCAAGTCCTGCTATGCTGCCTCATCGTGGCGGGGAGTGGGGTGTTCCTGGGAGGAATGAGGGAAGTACACTGGGAGATATAATCCCAGTAGGGTCATCCAAAGCGCGAAGGTCATCCCATATGCCCAACTAAAGCAAGCAGGCATCTATATTAGGCAGCAGGGAGACAGGAAGGTGCTGGAGGTGGACGATCAGTGACAATGACAGAGGCATCATTTCATACTGTATGGGAGAAGGCAATGGTAAACCACTCCTGCATTTCACCAAGGAAACCACATGGATAGACAAAATAGAATGATTGTCGATGTAGTGCCGAACGATGGGCCTCTCAGGTCAGATGGCACTCAACATGCTGCTGAGGATCTCTGAGAGTACCAATGGTGTTTATGACACGGTTAGATTAAAGCCTTTTGGACGTCTAGTGGCTGATATGGTCATGCACGAAAAGAAAATCCGAAGCTGCAAAGACAGAATTACAATGGGAACGTAGCAAGTAAGAAACATGAATATGGGAAAGCTCGATAAAGTGAAAGATGAAATGGATCGACTACAGATTGACATCTTGGGTATCAGTGAGTGGACTAGAATAGGACACTTTCAGTCAGAAAAATCATACCATTTACTACTCAGGACATGAGAAACAAAGAAAGAATGGTGTTGCTTTCATAGTCAGGAAGGAGATCGCAATGACAGTACTTAGGTACAATGAGGTCAGTGACTGACTGATATCAATTAGATTTTGTGGACAGCCCTTTAACATGACAGTTCTTCATCTATGCCACAAAGACTGATGCAGAAGAAAAGGAAGTTTATGCTCAAGCTCAGTCCGAATTGACAGAACATGCAAGCAAGATGTCTTGCTGGTGGTTGGAGACTGGAATGCCAAAGTTGGAAATGGTAAAGAGGAAAGGACTGTATGGCCTAGGAAACAGAAATGAAGCAGGAGAATGACTTATTAGTTTCTGCCAAGCCAATAATCTCTTCATTGCTAACACATTCTTCAAACAACCAAAGCTACACCTATACACATGGACATCACCAGATGGAGTACACAGAAATCAGATTGATTACATTATTGGTGCAAGCAGGTGGAAAAGCTCAGTTATAACAACAAAAACATGCCCAGGGGTCGATTGTGGAACAGATCATGAACTGCTCATGTGCAAGTGCCAAGTCAAGCTAAAGCAGAAAAATAAAGCTATCCAGCTTCCACAATATGATGTTGAGAATATACCCACCATTTTCAAGGAGAACATCAAGAACCGCTTTAAAGTTCTGAACCTCATTGATAGGGAACCAGAGGAACTGTGAAATGAAATCAAAGAAGTTATTAAGGACGAATGTGAAAAGAGACTGCCAAAGACGAAGAAACAGAAGAAAGTAAAATGGATGTCAGAACAGACGGTGGAAATTGCCCAGAAGAGGAGAGAAGCCAAAGAAAAGAAAGATAAAGACCTCAGGAAGGAACTTAATAGTAGGGATGTGCGAAATGATTCGGGTACAAAATGATTTGTACCCGAATCTGGCCGATTTGGGTGATTTGTAGACAAAACAAATTACCCCTGTTCTCAATTGCTATACCTACAATTGGGATACCTACAAAGATTAGAACGTTTCGGACAACGGTTTTTCCCATGATACTCTATGGATGCAAAAGCTGGACTTTGAAGAAGCAAGATTGAAAAAGTATTGATGCTTTTGAACTTTGGTGCTGGAGAAGACTTTTGAGGATACCATGGACAGCCAGGAAAACAAACAAATGGATTATAGAACAAATCCATCCAGAAGTTTCATTCGAGGCACAAATGACCAAACTATCATACTTCTGACACATTATGTGAAAACTCAGTTCCCTTGAGAAGTCTATAATGCTGGGAAAAGTTGAAGGAAAAAGAAGATGATGACAACCAGCAGCAAGGTGGATGGAATCAATTACGACAGCAATGAATACACCCCTGAGAGACCTTAAAGGCCAAGCTGAAGACAGGTCATCCTGGAGAGAAGCTATATATGTGGTCGCTAAGAGTCGACATCGACTTGACGGCACTTAATCAATCAATCAACCAACAAAAATATTATGTTCAACTTTTTCTTGTGAACACAAAACATTTCAATGTATACCTGCAATTTTTCATTCAGAGGTATGTGCATTTCAGAGGTATATGCATTATTCTGCTTGTTTTATGGTTCTAAGTCAAGACATAAATGTATGGTGAAAAGAAGTATGGCTGTGCTTTGTTCAAGTGGGGAAATTAGTGTTAAATGGGTTCAGAACAAGCAAAAGCAATAAAATCAAGTCTGTGGTCATGGCTTGGGCACACTGGAAAGAAAGAAGGAGGGTGTTCTTGAAAACAAAGAGTTGCTTTATTGAGGGATAATAGGGGTGCAGAAAGCTCAAAAGGGGTGGTTAGCTTTGAGACATGGTACCAGGCTACATTACTGGGAAGGGAAAGATACTTGAGGGTAAGAGGATGAGAGCCGTTTGTCATAGCTACCTGCATCTAGCTAGGGATCCATCTCTCTGGTGGCTCAAGCATGAGGCAAGCAATGAAATGTGTAGAATTCTTGCTCCAAATAAGGCATGAATATTGGAAGAGATCCTGCATTGCTTTCTCTTTTGTCTCTTTTCAACCCCAAATCGGGTCTGCCCTGCATCACTTTCTGCCTATGCTCAAATGCAATCAGAGAGAGTCATTTCCTTTTTAGTCCATCGCAGTCATTTGTAAAATGACCTGAAAGGCACCACAGGGAAACACCTTGCCAGAATGACCTTTTATCTGGGATGCAGACAGCATTTCTCTTCCAAGCGAGCTAAGGAAATAAAATGACCAAATTGCTAAGTTTGAGAGATATAGTGAAGCACCCAAAATGGCATAGTGAGTGTGGCTAGTAACACTACTTTGTTTGAGATAACATTGCGGGTTTGAGATAACATTGCAGGAAATTGTGGGTGGAGATGGGGTTTCTGCTATATAAATTGGTCAAACATGCCAATTAGTGCATAATGTATTTAGTGCATCAGGAACATTTGTATACATTTAGATGAAACATATTAATGCAAATAAGCAAATAATGCATGGGATTTTTTCCTGAAAAATCCACATCTCTTAAAGCAAGTTTGCAATCTCTGGCTACACTAATCTGCCCAATAGAATTTGGAGACAGTGGCTGACATCTGCTGAGGTTCTTGGGCAACTTTCCCTGCCCCCCCTGCATGAGTTCAGTTGTGCAAGAGCCTTCAAATTCTAAAAGTTTTCTCCATGCTCTAGAAGGGCTTTGTAAGAAACACATCACTGACCACAGCTAGATGTGTTTCTGCTCTTGCAAAGGTTTTCAGAGTGCAGGCAGCATTCCAGAGTCTAGCGCACCTTGCACAACTGCACTTGTGCAAGGGTTCCCATCATGTTCCCACAGTCTCTAGAAGAAAAAGCACTAAGAGTTAGGATATCAGTCAGTGTGGCTGTATGGGGGGGGGGGGGGACCACCAATAATATAGGATGTTGCTGAGAGTGGTTCATTTTTGAATAACTTTAAACTCTGCTATAGATCAATGAGAAAAATCCCTTCAGAGCAAAGCTGGAAATCATATTTCATAACACACACACTGTGAATGCAGAGGATGATCAAAACAACAAAATATCAAAATACAACCTCTAATTGTGTTTGGCTTTATTCTGGATTTTTGAAATCATGTTAACAGTATGTTCAAAAAAAGAAAATAAGAGAAGAGAAATTATGCCATATGTCAGACATTTTTAAAAATAAGTAACACTCTACTAATAATTCAACATTAACAATGTAATATAAATATAAACTATTCTTTCAAATTGAGTCCTTACTAAATATACTTGCATTTATCTAACTTTCAATTTAAGTACTCCTGATCACAGAGTTAAGTGATTTACTTAACAACTCACTGTTAGTAATTATAACACTGAAGAAAAGCTGGCATAAAGTTCTGTTTGATCGAGCTGTATTTACATAATCCACTACAAACCTCAAATATCAGAAATAATTGCCATTTTCTTTTTATATACTACAATTGGTACAAGAACACAAACTATTAAATATACTACTTATTTACTATACAATTTGTAAATTTGCTAAAAGGAGAAGAAGCATATTAAAACCTAATTACTCTGTAAAACTGTAGTTGCTATAACAACACACTGCTGCTCTTGCTGAAGTATCTTTTCCTTAATGTTTTTTTAAAAGTTTGGTTGCCATAACAACGATGTATTTTTACATTCAATTGCCATTGTTTTCTGCTTTAGAAAATAATAAATGAAGCAAACAATATTGCGTGCTTAATCAGGACTCTGCAGTGCCATTTGCTGCGGAAAGTTGAATGTTGTGCAAGTATGGATGCATGTATGTATTTGGTATATTTGTAAATTTAGTTGGTATATTTTGTACACCACCCCAATCTTCTGTCTCTGGGTGGTTTACAGCAACATAAAATAAATTAAAATTAGAAATTAAAACCTTAACACAATTTAAACCACAAGTCTAGTTAAAAAGCTTGGGTGAATAAATGTGTCTTTAAAGACTTTTTAAAAAGTTGTCAGAGATGGGGAGGTGCTTATTTCCACAGGGAGTACATTCCAGAGTCTTGGGGCAGCAACAGAGAAGGCTGTGTAGCCACCAGATGAGCTAGTGGCAACCGGAGACTAACCTCTCCAGATTATCTCAATGGGCAACTGGGCTCATAGTGAAGAAGACATTCTTTTAAATACCCAGGGCCTAAGCTGTTTAGGGCTTTATACATTATAACTAACACCTTGTATTTTGTCTAGAAACATTGGCCCGTATAGCTAGCTAGTATATAGCTAGTATAGTTCTTTTAATATAGGAGTAATATGGTCTCTTCGAGATGACCCAGAGACCAAACTGACTGCCCCATTTACCAACTACAGTTTCCAGATGACTTACAAATGCAGCCTTGCATAGAGTCCATGGCAGTAGTCAGGTCTGCAGGTTACCAGCATATGTACTACTTACTGTTCGGAGGTAGTTTATCTAATACAACTGATGTATCTGCCAAAGCCAATAAAAAGCACCTCTGGCCACTGCCTCATCCTGAAACACCAGGGAGAGGTTTGGATCCAGAAGCACACCCAGACTGCATACCTGTTCCTCCTGTGGAAATGTGACCCCATCCAGAACTGGCGGATCACAATTGTCCCCCGAGTTCCAAACCCACACAATAAATACCTCCATCTTATCTGGATTCAGTCTTAGGGGCTATTCTCACGTTTAGCAAAAATTGGGCTAGGATAGCCTAGCCCAATTTTTGCTAATCGTAAGAACCACCGGGCTCGGCTGCAAGCCCGATGGTTCTTGAGCGGCTAACCTGCTCAAGTAGCCCACCCCTTAGCCCGGGCTTGCGGAGCAAGCACTCCATAAACACGGGCTATTGGATTGTGAGTAGCCGTGGTGTGGCTCCGTGCTGTGGCTACTCATGAGGAGACCCCCAGAGGGGAGGCGAAAAGCTGACTCCCGACTCCAGAGGTCTCGCCAGCATGCCCTGCGAGCTTGCGCAGGGCATGCTGGATTGTGTGGGGGCCAATCAGCCCCCGCTCCCCCCAGGCCCCACCAGCTCCATCATGGAGCCGGCAATTGTGTGGGCGGCCGATCCAGCTGCCCAGGGCTCCCTCCCCAATCATGAGCAGGGAAAGTGGGCTTAGTCTGCTCTTCCCACTCACCACCACAAACTGGGTCTCACTGATTGTGAGACCCGGTCCCTAGTTTGTTATCCCTCATCCAGCATATCACTGACTCCAGGCAGGCATTTAGGGAGGTCATGCCATCTCCTGATGATGTTGACATGGAGAAATAGATTTTAGTGTCATCAGTATACTGATAGCACCCTGCACCAAATCTCCTGATGATCTCTCCAACTGGTTTCATGTAGATGTTAAAAAACATTTAAGACAATTGGAGCCCTGGGGGACACCATATAAAAGTTCATGTTTTGAAGAACAGTAGTCTCCAAGCAACACCATCTGGAATCTGCCCAAGAGGTAGTAGCAGAATCACAGCAGAGCAGTGCCTCCCACTTCTGACCCTCCCAGATGGTCCAGAAGGATACTATGGTCAAAAGTATCGAAAGCCACTACGAGATCCAAAAGGACCAACAGAGACACACTCAAATTCTTCAGTTTCCCACTGGAGGTCATCAATCAGGCCACCAAGGTAATCTTCACTCCATAGCCACCCAAAAACCAATTTGAAATGGGTCTATATAATCAGTTTCCTCCCAGACTGCCTGGAGCTGGGAGGCCATCACCCTTTCCATTACCTTGCCCAACCATGGACTATAGTTGCGAGTCACAAACTGAAACTGATCCAGCCTAACTACATAAGAAGAGTTGCTGGACACCTCCACTTTAGACTCTAAAATAACTGTGGGGTCTGATTCTAAGTTGGCCCAAATAAGAGAGATTTTTATCCACAAAGTACTCATTAAAAACATCACAGCAGGTAATTGATGTTTCAAAATTCTGATTCAAGGGAGGAGGGCTGTTCCTTGGCTCCCACTCCAAATGGCCCTTCAGCTGAACACTGTTAATCAATCTACCTACCCAACACCCACTCTCTCCTGCTACAAAAGTGGGGCAAACCTCTGTTTAACCTGCTTACCCTACCCCGCTAGCGCTTCCTGAATACCTCGTTGCAAGTCCCAGAGGAACAGTTCATTCCCCCGGTCAGTCAAATGTTACACCATCCACCTTGTACAGCAAGGCGTCCTGAACCTGAATGTCAGGATGCCAGATAATCCTGCTGCCCAAGGCAGTGACCACTTTCCCAGTCTCCCTGTTCACTTTCTTGCGTCCCCTATTGAAGCACAGCGGGCCTCCCTAGCCCCTCCAGCTCAGCCGTGGAAGCAGTTTGGACCAAACCTACAACATGGCTGGCCACTGCATTGTCAAGCCATGCAAATCAGTGATTGCCTGCAGTATCAAGGGCTTGCCCTGTTGCAAACCTCCCAGGTAAATGACTAACGTCTGTGGTGTCCCCTGTGCAATGGTATACTCATCCAGGAGTGGAAGGAAAAGGTTCCGCAGCATTCCTTGATGCCCCAGCCAGTCAACCTCCACCTCCCCAGCGGGGCCCAACTGGGTGCCCATGCTGGTCTGCTGAGCTCTCTGACTGGCCCAAAACCCATAGCTGTGACCATAGATGAGTATGTGCAGAGGTGAAGGAAGTCGCCAATAGTCTGCAAAACAAAAAGCAGGTTAGCACCTCCGTCTGGGATGTCCCCCACTCACTGCCACAGAGGACGTATGTATCAGAGGCAGGCAGACCAGCGCCACCTTCCCAGTTCCTGGATGCGACCTTTGGGTAGCCCCACAGCTGCTTCCAAAGAGGCAGCCCCCATCCAGAAGGAGTGGGTGCCATACTCCATTGAGTCAAGGCCTGCCCTCTGCACTGCCTCATTCACCATGGACCAGAACTGGAAATGGGTAAGGGGCAATGCATCTGCATGGCGGAACAGTGGGCCTCCAGGTAAGCATGCACTGCCCTCACCTGGCACAAGCCCACAGCAGACCCCTTAAGAACAGTGATCATGGTGCCCCTGCCCTGTTGTTTTCATTTTTCGCAAGCACAGCACCACCCTGTCCCCCTCTAGGTGGACAACCTCACGTTTCAGTGCCCGAGCAGATGTGTCAACTCTGGAAGTAGCAACCAGCTTGCTGATCCTCAGTGCCCTGAAGAAGACCATCAGGGAGGAGGCCTTAAGTACTGGAACACAAAGTCACAAAAACAGATAGTATTAAAGGGTGGTATTAGCTGTTGCAGGGGGGAAACGGAACCCTTGGATCTGGGCGGGTGGGGGATTCCACCCCACCCCTCCATCATTCTGTGCACTCAAAATTTGGCCGTGGAATCCGCGTCCCCTACCCCCAGCTTAGCTGGAAGGCAAGAGCAGCTAGCCTGCTGCCAATGGACCCTGACACCAAACCCAGTTTACACAGGTGGATGCAATAGCACAGCACATGGTCCACTGGAAGAGGATATGAGTTGCCCAACCCAGATGCCACCCTAAACTTGCATAACTCACTTACTGCTGCTGAGTAACAAGCTCTAGTGCTAGGGGCCGAGGATAGGCAAATGTCCTCCTCGACCTCTCGCCTCCAGGGCTCCACAGGTGGGTGGGAAAGGTTTGGGGGGATTTACTTTGCATCAGATACAGCACATCCATTGTGCTATTATCCAACCCAGGCATATGGTGCGCAGCAAACTGAATGTTGTGCCGCAAGCATTGAAGTGTGAAACACTGCACCAGGCGCATCACCAGGGGGACTCCTGGAAGTCCCTGAGTTGATCACGTGCACTGTTGCCATGTTATCGCACCAGAACTGAATAGCCCAAATCTTCAAACTTCCTGGACCAAATGTGCACCGCCACCACTTTTGGGAAGAACTCCACAAACGTCAGATCTTGTGTGACACCCTTTACTTCCCAGTCCACATGCCACCAGGATGTGCACCACTGGCCCCGAAACAACAGGCCAAAACCTTGCCCACATGTTGTATCAGATTGAACTTGCAGCTCAGCCTCCAGCAAGAACTTAGAGCAACAGAGTGAAACACCATAGAAGTCCCTTAGAAATCCAACCCGCATCCTGGCATCCTCCCTAACATTGTGTGTCACTCGAACCCAGTAATGGGGGGGCTTTAAGCCCTTTGGTGGCATTGCACAGCCTCCTGAGGAAGGCATTCCCAGGCGCTATCACCCTGCATGCAAAGTGCATGTGCCCCATGATGCATTGCAGTTCCTTCAAAGTCACCTTTTTGGCCTCCAGCAGCTGCCACTAGGACCTTGTCCACCAGCAGCTGGCAGCATTGGGCCACCATGTCAATTTCGATTCCGAGGAATGCTAGCCTTGAGGGTGGCCCTTCAGTCTTTCCTGCTGCGAGCAAGGAGCCTAGCTCCTTCGTCAGACCCTAGAATGTGCACTGCTAAGGGGAGGGGAATAAATGCTTTCACCCAGGGCTTAGGAGGCCCGCTGCTCCCCCGAATAGACCGCTGCTGCTGCTCCCCCTGAATAGACCCCCAATGCCACTGCTGCCCCCGCAAACAGATCCCCAATAGCTCTGGCATGCCTCCTTCCTTATAAGCCACAGAAACCCAGAGCCTCCCCTCTCACGAGACTCCAAGACTTTGCTGATGGTCATTAATGCCCACAGCTAGGGATGTGCACAGAACCATGGAGGCGTGGTCGGGCACTGGGGGGTGTCTGGCTTTAAGGGCAGGGGGTAGTATTTACCCCTCCCACCGCTTCCCCCCCTCCGGCACTCTACTTTGTTGCAAAATTTGGGGGGTGGCAGAGTACCTCCCTGCCACCCCTGCCCCCATCGTCGGGGAAAAGGGGAAGTTGCTGCCACGCATGTGCCCATCGTGGTGTGCGTGTGCCCACCACCGCCATGTGTGTCGCACACATCATACGTTGTGTGTGTGACATCACACACGCAACATGTGACATGTGCGGCATGCGCGCGCGGCCGTTGTGGGCGCGCGTGCTGAGACAGGCGCATGCGTGGCAGTAACTTCCCCTTTTTCCCGACAACGATGGGGGCAGGGGCAGCAGGGAGGAACTCTGCCACCCCAAAAACTTTGCAACAAAGTGGAGCTCCAGAGGGGGGAAAGCGGTGGGAGGGGTAAGTACTACCACCCCGCCCTTAAAGTCAGACACACACACCCCGCCGGCCCGCCCAACCGGCCCAATTCCACACCAGTTCGGAGGCCTCTTACATGGCCCCGGACCGGTTCCGTGCACACTCCTACCCATAGCTGTAGCTAATCAGGCAACCAGAAAAGGAAAAGCCACAGCTCCCATGAAGGCAGCCCAGCCAGAGCACAGCAGAGCTGATCCTCTGGCCTGGTAAGAAGGGTGGGAGGCAGCAATCGATTTCCCAGTCCAAAAGGAGGAGACTAGCTGGCTAAGTCCAAGCCTCTCACCTTGTACATGTTTTGTGTGTGTGTGAAAGACTGTACCTGTATTCGTTTTAAAAGTGAATCCTGAAATGCAGAATCAGTGCTGGTTTAAGTGCTGGCACTGCCTATAGTATAGTGCTGCCAGTGGCTGAACCCCTTCTGCTGGCTACATCCCCTGATGCAGTCACCAGCATCAAGGAATTCGGCCAATTGTGTCAGCTCCGCCACAATTCTCCCTTCTCCTGCTGCTTGCCAGCTTCATGGCATGCAGCATATGGTTTTTTAAAATCCCATCCCCACGCACCCAGAAGCCAGCAAGCGGTGAGAGAAGGGAGGAGGGGGTGGCACTCAAGGTACTTCCTCTCCCTTCTCCCATCACAGTCACTCAGTTTCGTTTGAGCACATGGGGATGGGAATCGCACCCTGTGCCCCCAGCTTCCCCCTCTCCTTCCTCCCACTGTTCACAGCTTCAGAGCATGCAGGGAGCATGCAGGGAGTTAAGTTTCCAGACCATATAGTAGGGGTGCAGGGGGAAGGGTATGAACTTGTAGTTCACCTGGTAGATTGTTCCAAAGATTTATGAATTCACATGCATGAGAGAATAAACTCAAGGAGTAAAACGATCCAAATAGTGTTGAGGAAACCGTGTTTCTGTCCCACACTACCCTGGTTCTCTGTCATTTTTAAAAGCCTCTCCATGGAGTAGGAAGATGCAAAAAATATGTTACTTTTTGTTTTACTACTTTAAGTGGCAAATGTTCAGTTATGAGTATTTTAAATTAAAGGGGAATTAACTACACAATTACCTCTGTTTCAAAGTTATTTTGAGAGCAAATGTAGCATATTGCCTAAGGCACTGAGCTGTCAACTAGCACTCAGTTCAAATCTTATGTCTATTATGAACTCACAAAGACTCTTAACCAGGCCTTTCTTTCTCAATTTCAGCTCCCCCCCCCCACCGCTCCCCGCATCAAGAGTGTGTGGGTAATACCTTACAGGTTCTTGTAAAGATTACTGAGATCATAGAAAGTGATCACTTTTAAGTTCTCTATAAATGCTAAGTGTTATTTTGTTCAGTGACTACATTGTTATCTGTTTATTTCTTTACCTTTTGAGTAACTAGAAGTGGGTTGTGTCCTGAAAAAGACAAAAAATGCTCTGTAACTTTAATTTGAGTGCATCTTATTATAGCACCAGAGGCTTGTTTATTCATTATAGGGATGTGCTGAATCGTGGGGTACATCCTCTTTAAACCAATGACTTCCACAGCCCCTTTAAAGCAGAGGAGAGCTGGTCCATACCTGCTCCTCTGCTCATTGCCATTGCCGTCATCCTAGCACTCCCCCCAGGTATGCTTGCATGCTGGCAGGGCACCTGCCAGCTGCCCCTGCTTGATGCCAGCATGCACATGGCCTCCACACATGTGCAGAGGCCATGTGCATGCCAGGGTCACACAGGGGCAGCTGGGATATGCCCTGAAGGTGCACTATCATAGCTGGTGGTAGCGCTATGATGATGGAAGTGGCGGTGAGTGGAGGAAGAGCAGCTATGGACCTACTCTCCTCTGTGTTAAAGGGGCTATGGAAGCCCTCAGTTTAAAGGGATTGTGCTGCGATTTGGGTGCTGAATCATGTTCTAAGCACATCCCTATCTCCCGCCACACTCACCCCTGCCCCGCCCGTGGGAGCTGGCCTCACCAGCTGTTACTGTTAGGATGGCAGCCACTGGACCTGTTTTCTTGTTTTCATTTTCTCCAGAAGGACATTTGACTATTCTGCACCCCCCCCGACACACACCAAATCATCACTTTGATCACATCCCTATCTCCCGTCATAGTTACCCCCGCCTGCAGGAGCTGGCCTTACAAGCCGCTACTGTTAGGATGGCAGCCACTGGTCCTTTTTTCTTGTTTTCATTTTCTTCGGAAGGACATTTGACCACCCCCCCACCCCCCGCCACCGCTCAGAAAAATAGACAAAGTACTTTATATCAGAGAAAGTGAGTTATGTTGCCAAGAGAGTTAAAGTGGGAGAAAGGGTTCATCTTTATGACTAGAAAATATAGGCTGCAGTCTCTATCCATAAACATTCAGGGTTGCAGTAGAACTTTGAAGCCTGTAAGAAATGCACAGTCAGGTCCTTTGTGACAGTCTACAAATCTAGGAGAAAAGCAGTAGAGTTAGATTACGTGTTGGGATGCTAGTTTTCGGGAAGCTAGGAAAGTGCCCTCATTCTATTACCATCTTTGTTAGCATTGCCATCATCCCAACACACCCCGCAGCTATGATCGTGTGCTGGTGGAGCTTCTCCCAGCTGCCCCTGTGCGATGTGCATGCCGGCTTTGTACAGTGGCAGCTGGGAGATGCCCTGCCAGCACGCGGACATAGCTGGGGCGTGTGCCAGGATGACAGCAATGGTGGTGAGTAGAGGAGGAGCAGGTATGGACCTGCTCTCCTCTGCTTTAAAGGAGCTGTATAAGCCACCGGTCTTAAAGGGATGTGCCCTGTGATTCAGCAGCCCAATCGCAATTCAGCACATCCCTAATTCAGTACAGGTTGAGTATCCCTTATCTGAACTGCTTGGGACCAGAATTGTTTCGGATTTCGGATTTTTCTGGATTTTGGAATATTTGCATAATGAGATATCTTGGGCATGGGATCCAAGTCTAAACACGAAAGGTTTAGACACAAAAGGGAGTGGAGGAGGGGGGCTTTCCCTTTGCCTTCTAGCACCAAAGCGAGAACATCAAAAACATTAAAAAGCTTCACAGTAAAAATAGAGCTGCAACTCGAGAGAATTACTCAGTATATGGCAGGTTCTTATGTTCCTAAGTAAATTTTGACTGCATGTTTAAAAGCAGCAACATTGGGAATCTGTGAACGAGTGAGCTGAGGCGTTTTCTTTTTTGTTTTGTTACGGCGCAAGCCGTAGTGGTTTCCGGATTTTGGATGTCCGGATAAGGGATAATCAACCTGTAATGATATGTAAGAAGCAAGAAAATATATTGCTCTTCTTGTTCATCTGATCTCTGTACCAGTGGATGTGAGGGTTTTGTCTGTCAACCTGTGCTTTCAGATGATATCTCTGCTTTTATACTTATTTCCAAAGCAATATTGCCACCACTTGTAGATGGAACAGTTAGTTCCTTGGGTGATTTTTTTGGGGTGTGTGTGTGTGTGTTTTTGTTTTGGTTTTTTTGCAATTTTGTAGTATCTTTGATTATATTAATGTGCATTTTACAGGAGGCAAATACTACTTCAGGTATAAAACACTATGCGATAAAGTGTTTTTGTGATCCTGCTCAGATTCTGTGGGTATGTTATTTTGAAAGCTGTGACTAGATTAGATTGTGACAGCATCAATGCTGAGAAGGTTTTTCAGCTGCAACACTGTAGGAGGGGGGGAACCCTAGTTGCAGTTATATTATTTGATAACTTTGCTGTCTGTTTTTTAACTGGTACGTTCAAGGATATTCAAAGGAGCATGTAGTAAATAAATAAAGTAAATATAGCAGTTTGGCAAAATTGTGCTTTGTTAACTGTTCGGTGTGATGCAGGCACCTCATCATTGTCTTGCTTTGGTTTTATCACATTCATAGTTCTCAGCCTCTGGCTGCCATTTCTCATTTACCAGGCTCCAGATCAAAGCATGGAGCATGATTGTTCTAGCGTATACAATGATGGAAGTTTCTGCTTGCTTTGTAACTGACTGTCATTTTTCATTGTTTCTATTTTGGATACACAGTGAGGCGGGCAAGGAAACCTCCTCACTATTGGAATCTGAAGGGGAGCTCAATCCTGACAATCTGGACAAGCTGGTCACTTGTAGGTTATTTTGAAGCCTGCAATGGGTAGATAGCAGATAGTGGTGATGGTAGTTTTCATCTGGACTGCACTACAGGATAAAAAGATAAATTTACACACAAACACACCCTGCTGATGTATCAATCCAGAGAATACCCTCCTGTCACAAGGCTGGTATTTTAAAACCAAACCCACAGGATTGGAAATGCAAGTATGTGTTTTATGTCACATCTTGTTTGGTGAAACGCATGCTTTTTTCTGTATTAAAATTGCAGATATGGTTAAGTCTTGTTTATTTATTTTATTCAGTTTATATACTTCCCTTCCTAAGATGCTGAGGGCAGTTTACATTTAAAAAACAACAACACACATAATGGAACAATTAAAATAAAATAAAAACTTGATTTTAAAAACACTTGCCCCAAGTATGAAAATCTAATTTTAAGTGTGTGTCCCATTTTAAGGGAGACAAATATGTGAAAGAGTAAGAATTATTGGTTCTCAGAGAAGCTGGGCCTTCTGTTTTCTGCATGAGTCACTGTTCTGAACATGCCTCCTGACTGGAAGGCAGCAAACCCAGAAAAGGAGGGATGTAGAAACTCAACAAGCAGTCACCTCTGAGGCAGGTAATTCTGATGTATCTCTGCACTGGCCCAGTTGGAATTCTCCCAACACAGAAGATGCAAAGGTGCATCACAATTATTTATGCTTTGCATAGGTATTTTGGGCTCACAGGAGTGAGTCCTTGGTATGCTAACAACTTCCTTTATGTAACTCAGTTTTGGAATTACTGAGGCTGGTCACATGAGCAACCCACTCGGGCTTGTACAGCCCTACCTGTGTAGGACTGCTTGTGTGGAGCACCAGGATTGAGCCCGATCCCAGGTTTTTGCCTCGGGCTCTGACATTCTATTCCTAGAACACTGAACAGGTTCGGAACCCCCACATTTGAACTGGTTTGAACGTGGGGGTGGGGGCTCCTTTAAGGTGTAGGGCGGGTGCTCTTGCCTCCCCCACTGTGCTTCCCCCTCTGGCACTGCTCTAGAAACCACTGGTGTGGGGCGCCCACATTACATTACAGAATCATACTGATTAATGACATACAGTGTAAATAGTGAGAGTGAGGTTTTTGGACATGTCCAACCAGCTTGGACATATAATGCATTTCTAAAGAAATAAAAATAAAAAGCACAACACATGCCTCACAGTTCTCAGACCTTCTGGGATGCCAATTGGCTTGAGCATAGTGCATTTATAAATAAATATATATTATATATTCTTTGTTCCAGACATTTTTGTAATGTTCTGCCACGTAACAAGCCACTTATAAGACTTTTTAAAATCAGTATTTTAAATTATGTATGTATGTATAACCAACAATTTGTCCAATCCACTTCAATTTAAAGATACATATTCCTCCCACCCTGCCCTACATCTCTGCTCAATATCAAAGCCCTATGGCAAGCCCATTTCTAAATATTCAAGGGGGAGGGAATAACCACAAAAAGGAAATCACAGCATACCTCCATTACTAAGCTGGCAAGCCCAGCTCGGCTGGGCTGGGCTGGACAGAGCGTCTGCAGAGAGCTGTGATGTGCAAGGGCAGCCAGCACTGGACACTCTGCCTGCCTGCCTGCTTCCTTCCTTCCTTCCTGAGCTTCAGGCTTCAGCGAGGCCTGCATGGAGGCCTCTCTGGAAGCCCCGCCCACCTGCCAAACAGCTGAGCGGCAGGGAGAGAGGGAACTCTAGCAGCTTGCCTGGGGGCCTTTCAAGCTGCACACAGACACTAAAGATCGGCTGCGGGGAAAGATGAGTGGCTGGGAATGGGGGAGAGGGAAGGGCAGGATGCAGTGTGCTCAGAGTGGGGCCTGTGCCAGTGTGGGGCTCAGAGCAATTGCCCCGGTCGCCCCGACCTAAGGATGGCCATGGGTGTGTTGCCTTTCTTCCATTTTATATCCTTCCCTATTGTATTACATTCTAAAGACCATAAGACAATAAGACAGAATGTTGAGAAACAACGTTGTGTGACACATTTAGACTGAAGCAATAGAGCATATAATGTGTGAAATGTTCTGGGATGCCAATCAGGGCTTCCCCCCCACCTCCACATCACTAAGTGCTCATAGAAATCCTTGTGTGTCACACTTCAATCACTTAATGTAAATATGCAATTTAAATGAATCACTTTCAGTCTATTAGTGAAATCTACAGCTTTTTAAAAAATTGAGTAGGTAGGTACTGGTAGATGTTTTTATTGTTCTTACCATAGATCATAACAAGAGAAAGGACATAGACATGGACGGACACACACACACACACACACACACACACACACACACACACACACACACAATTTAAAATGTTCACAGTGCAACAAATGGATTCCATATTTCAAAAGCAACATTTTACTCATTTTCCAGTAACTTGAGACTTTGAAATGTAATTTGTGGACATAACATGCTTTAAAGTAAATAACACACATATATAATTTTTAATAAATATAAAATAAATCTCTTCTATATTTTGAATAATTGTATGGTTGGTTGGTGCGAAATAAATTCATACTTCCCGATCACCTACAGATACTAAATTTTGCGTAAACAGTCCTACCACTGAAATTAGCTTAACACACTACTTTATGCACTGGGGGAAAGGTTGAAGTGAGTGTGTGTGTGATTTTAGAAGAAATTCTGTATATAATCATCAGATTTTAACTATCATTATTCTCAACAGATTTTTAACACTCAATAATTCAAAGCATATGCTTTGAATAACTGAAAGTGAAACTAAAATATAAGAATTGTCTTGCAGGTTAGACATAGGAACATAGGAAGCTGCCATATACTGAGTCAGTCAATTGGTCTGTCAAGCTCAGTATTGTCTTCACAGACTGGCCTACAACTCCAAGGTTGTAGGCAGGAATCTCTCTCAGCCATATTTTGGAGAAGCCAGGGAAGCGACTTGGAATCTTCTGCTCTTCCCAGAGTGGCTCCATCCCCTCGGGAATATCTTGCAGTGCTCACACTTTGAGTCTCCCATTCATATGCAACTGGGGTGGACCCTGCTTACCTAAGGAGGACAAGTCATGCTTGTAACCAGAAGACCAGCTCTCCTCTCCCAGACCAGTTCTCCTCTCCCAGACCAGCTTGGATTAAGAACATATATTTCCAGCTATGCCTAGAAACGTTTAGACAATCATAGACCTAAGCTTTTTTTTTTTAATGGAGCAGCACGTTGGTTTGGTTGCATATTGAGAAGATTCACTTCATTCCAGGCTTCTGCTTGTGCATTTCTAGCTGGATAGGAAATTGCATGTCCAGCAAGTGCTGTATGTGTAATTCCCCAATCCAACTTGGCAGCTGGGACTGTACATTTGTATCCTGTAAAATAAACCATAATAGCACCAATCAGCTGTTCTAGAGCTGATTTGGTCTTCCCTTCCTCCCTTCTCTGCCAGACAGTTAACCAGCTTGTTTTACAGGGCCATATAGATGCAGTGCTATATAGATGCCTGCTGCACACATATATGCAGAGCTGGATTTTTCCAGTTAGTCCAAGGCATTAAACAAACAAACCACAAATTAATTAACTTACTTACATCTCTGAGTGATTAACAGCAACATAAACAAATTAAAACAGAAATTAAAACCTTCATTTGAAACCACAAGTTTGGTTAAAAAGCTTGGATGAATGCATGTGTCTTTAGTGACTTTTAAATAGTTGTCAGATATATATTGAATCAAAATTCATGCCAATGTATAAACACATATGTCTGGGGAAGTACTTTAGAGTAGTCCGAAGCCCAGTAGCTGCAAAACACCTGTGTAGAAGAAACTATTAACCTTTAAAACTCGAATTTATATTCTGTTAATATTAGTATTATTTCTGCTTTTTAATATTATGTTAGATTTAGGTCATTCATAGAAAAGTGATGCTTCACATGAATCACACTTATCATAGATTACTAGTGAAATATGTCAGTTTATAATTTACAGTGACTGGGTTTTAAAAAATATTTCTCTTCATCCAGTGAGGACAAGTGCGCAGACAGAAAGTAGTTTTTGCACTTGCAAATCCCAGCACTGGCTTGGGAGCTTCAAATGCACAGCTGTATTAGCCACCTTCTTCCCTTTCCAGTGCAAAGACTGACCATCTCTTTGAGTGGACTGATATATGCAGATGTGTCTATATATATGCACATGTATCTCTGCATTTGATCCATAACCTGTTAAACATAGCATTCAGTGCCAAGAAATGTGCCATCAGAGTTCCATTTTGATTTGATTTTTAGAAAACAATAGCTACAATGCACCCTGATCTAGATTGGGACTGTGGCTGGACTGGGGTGGGAGTTATTTTCCAGCTCTCCTCCCCCACTCCAAGGATACCACCCCCTGCTGTTTGCCCTGGGAGGGGGGGGCATGTGGTAAAAGGGCAGCTTATAGAGTGTGAATTTTTCATCAGGGAAAATGGCATGGGGAAAGGGTTAATTCTTCACTCCTGCCATGCCATGATCACAGTTTGCTCCCTCCCATGGCTGTAATTCAAAAATCTATTTATTTGAAACTCAGAAATGTGATGACACATTTTTAATCACGCAAGGCAATAACTTGCCAAGCAAGAAAGCCCTTGAAAACTAAGACATAACAAAGCATGTCTCCATTTTTAAAATTCTCATAAATATTAAACTTTTTATTATGATAAAAAATTTGAAAAGTCATTGATTGTAAAAAGGATATAAATTTTGCTGATAAGACTGTCCATTGGTGGTGACGTCTGTCAAATGGCAACAGTCTCCCCCAATCTTATCAGCGTCTTTTACTATCCTTTTTCATAGTTTAATCATGTCATGTCTCATAATTTACCCCTATAAAATAGAATCCAATCCCATTTTAGCGCCTTCATATCTCTTTTTAAATCTTGTCTCATATATAAATTCTGTCATATCTCATGTTAGTCAATGGTAGCTTTGAAACAGAGGAGAGGTTGAATTTTCAAAGATGAGAAGATGGATGTTTTCAACAGAAGAAAAAAGTGATTAACATGAGAGATCAGGAAAAGCAACAGGTGAAAGGACAAAATGACAATGGATCAAAAAGAGAGACAGAGAATAGTATGAAATATAGGCTCTAGAAAGGATGAAAATGCAGGAAGGGTAACAAGAATTAGTGGCAGTCACTTTGGGATGTGAATAGGGATGAAGACCTTGCTTCAATAAACTTGACACTATTTTGAAAGTGGATCCTCCAGGAATACAAGCTGTTGACTGGAGTTGTATAATATGACCTAGGTTGCCATGTTGTTAAATGATAAGGTTTCTCTTCCTAACATCTTGAGGCAGCACAATATTCATCAGATACAATTTCCCCATCATATGATGGAGTTCCATGTTACTTTTTAAAAAAGTGTAATCTCTTTTGGAATATTGTTGCCCTACATTTCTCCATAAATTAAAAAAAGTTGCTTCAAACAATGTGTTAAAATAGTAATAGTAGTAGTAGAATCTGATAATGATATGGAGGAAAAATAATGCGAAGGCCAATAGGGCCTCCTCAACACTATTGGTATCATGTTGGCATTTACCCAATAATCCTTATTGAAAGATAGCTTGGAGACAAAGTGCCTCCAAGCTGGCTCCTGACCTGGGTTTTAAAGACTGCACCCAGAAAATCAAGGGTGGAGGTCGCGGCCAAGGTAACCTCTAGGAAGTACTCATTGGCCCAGAGGGTGCTTCCTGAGCGGTAACTGTTGCCCCCCCACTCCCCAATTTTTTGGGGTGCAGTTTTTAAGAATCTTTCCCCCAAGCTGGCTTCAGAACTGGTTTTTGGGCACTGCACCCCAAAATCAAGGGTTGGAGGGTAACAGGAACCTCTCAGGAAACACTAACTGGCCCAGCGGATGTTTTCTGGGGGATTCTTTCCCTCTCCTGATTTAGCGGGTGCAGTGCTTAAAAACCTGCCCTGAGCTGGCTTGGAGAGAAAGTCTCTCCAAGCAGCTGGGCTAGTTTCCCCCTGATATTATTATTGGAAGTGGAAGGATTTCTGGTAGAAAATAGGGATTTTAATCAGAATTCCAACTATTGGGAATTTCTGCTGTCCTAGCGTAAACCTTTCCAAGAATGCCTGATAGTGGTGATATCAATCCAAAATTAGACCAATACAAATGCAGTAGTATTTATATACCACTTTTCATCCGGAGTTCTCAAAGTGACTTACATAGAAAAAGCAATAAAATCATTCCCTGTCCCAAAAGAGTTCACACTCTAAAAAGAAACATAAGGTAGACACCAGCAACAACCACTGGAGTGGTGCAGTGCTGGGGTTAGATACGGACAATTGCTCTCCCTCTGCTAAATATAAATGATTCACCACTTTAAAATGCCAGCCGCTCACTGAACCAACTGGCCAGCGCGGCTTGTTTGCCCCAGCCCCCTTTAAGGAGCACGGACGCTGGGGAGCCTTGTGATTGGCCCCCCTGGTGCTCCTGGAGCGGGGCCCAGAAGCGCGCCAATTCAGTCCGTCTCTCGAGGGGAACGAGAGCGGACGTGCTGCAGGGAGCTCCAAGGCTGGCCCACGGGGCTGGGCCTATGGACCTCCAGCGGTGGCTTTTAAGCCCACCCGCCCATAGCCGCGCCCGGTCGCCCACAGCCTTGGCTCTGCCTGCAGCCTTGGCTCGCGGCACCGGCGGGCACACAACCTCGGCATGGACAGGCGCCTGTAGGCCAGCCCGCATGGACCTCGGGCGGCGGCAGCAAGGGCAAGGTTTGGGCTTTTAAGCCTGCCCGCAGCTGCGCTCGGTTGCCGGGCTCACTGCCTAGCCCTCAGGAATTGCACGGCACGGAGGCAAGGGTTGGGCTTTCAGGCCCACTCGCCCATAGCTGCTCCCAGACGTGAGGAGGGTGAGCGAACAGGCTGCTCGGCCTGCGGGTGCGTGGCTACGCCTACGCGCTGCCTTGGGATCCTGGGACATGGCCCTTTCAGCTCTTGGACATGGCAGGTTTGAAGCGGACTGGAGGGGGAGGGCATACATGACCGTGTGGCCTTGGAGGGGTATTTGACCAAGCACCCCCCCCCGATGGGTTTGGGAGGGCTTTTCGGCTAGCCTTGGCAACGTTGTATGGATCTGTCCCCACCCTATGCTCAGCGGAGGTGGGGATTGGGCTTTTAAACGCACCTGTCCATAGCCGCTGGGTGGGCAGGCGAGTGGCTGCCTTCTCGCACTGCAAGAACAGATCCCAAACAAAAGGCACTTGTTTTCAACCTAACTGTCTAGATTATTCATCTTGAAGCTAGCTGTTGCCTCGTGTGCTGCAGTGTAAAGCATGCCTTGTGTATTTTCCTGCAGCAAGATCTGTAAGCTTCAGAAGCTGCCTTGAGCCCTTCCTGAAGATGGTGGGCTGGTGGTCGAGCCTGGCTCGTCAGGTTGCGCCAGCTAGCGTGTGAGCCAGCGTGGTGTAGTGGTTGGAGTGCTGGACTGGGACTGGGGAGACCCGAGTTCAAATCCCCATTCAGCCTGATGCTAACTGGGTGACTTCGGGGCCAGTCACTTCTCTCTCAGCCTACCCTACTTCACAGGGTTGTTGTGAGGAGAAACTCAAGTATGTCGCTCTGGGCTCCTTGGAGGAAGAGCGGATATAAATGTAATAATAATAATAATAATAATAATCTGTGCCCGACGCGGTTCAGGCGCTGGACCGCAAGATCAGCTGGCTAGGTTTCTACCCCAGCTGCGGGGCTGGTTGGGGATGGTCAGGCAAGTGGGCGGTGCAGTGTGGCATGCAGTGCGCCAATCCCCATGGCCACCTGGGGGGCCTATGCCTCTTGCAACACCCCCACCAATGGCACAGGGCAGGCGAGCAGGCGGGCTCCTGCCGATCCCCATGGCCGCCCAGGGAGGACTTCACCTCCTGCAACATTCCCACCCTAATCAGCAAGATGGTGGCCACCCGGGGATGCCTCGCTTAAGCCGCGCAGCCCAGTTGGGCCACTGTGCAGCTGGCCATTTATATCATATTGAGTGGGAAATAAGTACATAAATAGATAAATAGATAGATGGAGCCGCTCTGGGAAGAGCAGAAGGTTCCAGATTCCCTCCCTGGCAAACTTGAGGAGAGCCTTTCTTGTGATAGCAAGCATTAATTGTCTCCTTAGTTAAGCAGGGTCCGCCCTGGTTGCATATAAAAGGGAGGCTTGAATTGTGATAAGATACTTCTGTATCTTGTGTAAGATATTCCTCTTTGAGGATGGAGCCACTCTAGGAAGAGTAGAGGGTTTCAAGTTCCCTCGCTGGGTTCTCCAAGATAAGGCTTAGAGAGATTCCTGCCTGCAACCTTGGAGAAGCTGCTGCCAGTCTGTGAAGACAATCCTGAGCTAGATAGACCAATGGTCTGACTCAGTATATGGCAGCTTCCTATGTTCTTATGTTCATTGACCCTGATTGCGGAGTGTGTGTGTGTGTGTGTGTGTGTGTGTGTGTGTGTGTGCACGCATTTCAGTGCTCTGTGCTGGACCACAATGTGTTTGATTCTGTGATATTTTCCC
Organism: Hemicordylus capensis; assembly: GCF_027244095.1. Taxonomy (NCBI): domain Eukaryota; kingdom Metazoa; phylum Chordata; class Lepidosauria; order Squamata; family Cordylidae; genus Hemicordylus; species Hemicordylus capensis. The sequence continues at coordinate 241,224,753 of NC_069659.1, read as the reverse complement.
GTATTTGGGCATTTTTATATTCATTTTACAGTGAGAGAATGTAAATGACCATATTTTACTTGTCGTTTGGTAGAATTTTACACTCTCATTTGGACTGAGATCAAATGCTTGGAACAAATATTCTTTTCATGCTGTGGCAACAAAAGAGTTAACAGTCAGACCTTGGTAACAATCAATTGTTAAATTGCTGTTTAATTTTGCCCAATGAGCAGCTTGGGATTTCACCTCGGCCCACAGTGACTTATATGATCCGTCAGGAGTTTTTTTTCCCTTTAGTTAAACATTATGACACTGATTCACTAATAATAATAATAATAATAATAATAATAATAATAATAATAATGTTACTCTCCTTGGGGGATGGAACTGCTCTGGGAAGAGCAGAAGGTTTCAAGTTCCCATGCCGGCATCTTCTGTTTATCCCCCCGATTCTTCCCTCGAGAATCCCCAGGGTATGGAGGGTGATGGGGGCGAGAGCTCCTCAGACCGGCTGTCTCTGGGCCAGTCACTTCTCTCTCAGCCTAGCATGCCCCACAGGGTTGGGTTGTCGTGCAGAGGAGCCTGAATTAGTAGGGCGCCACTCTGGGCACCGGGGAAGAAAAGCAGGACGTAGCATAGATAATAATAGTAATTCAGTATAATGCAGCGTCTTAGAGAAAAACAAACAAACAAAAAACCTTCAGATTAGCACACTATGGGCTTGACCCTCCCTGGCCAGGTGGGGAACCTAGAGAGCGATATGACCCACCAGTGGCATACCCTCAGCCCAGTGCTGCTTAGTTACAGACCCTTGGGGTCTGCCAGGTCACTAGCGTGACTTCTGGAGCAGCCATGCACATAGAATGGCCGGGACGTGGGTCCCAGCTATGTGGGATGGAACACCGGCAGGCGTTGAGCACAGATGAGCCTGGGATGCGGGTCTCAGCTATCTGTGGAGAACACACAGTGGCCTGGGATGTGGGTCTCAGCTATCTGTGGAGAACACACAGGGGCCTGGGATGTGGGTCTCAGCTATGTGGCCTGGAACGCTGTGGGGCGTTGAGCACAACAATACGGTGGATGACGCACAGTGGCCTGGAACACATGTCCCAGCTGTGTGGCTTGGAACGCCAAGGGGCCGGGACATGTGTCTCAGTGATATGGCTTGCACGCGTGTCTCACGGATGGTCCTGGGACGCGGGTTTCAGCAATATGGTGGAGAATGCACAAGAACACATGGTGGCCTGGGACGCGCATCTCAGGAGTGTGGTTTCGAACACGGAATGACCTGGGACGCGGGTCTCAGCGATGTGGCACGGAACACTGATTGGCCTGCGATGGGGGTCTCAGCAATGTGGTTGAGAGTGCACACAGTGGTCTGGGACGCGGGTTTAAGCCATGTGGCGTGGAACACTGAATGGCTTGGGATGCGGGTCTCACCTCAGCTATGTGGCATGAATGCGCATTGGTCTGGGATGCGGGTCTCAATCCGGTGGCGCAGAACACGGGCCTGAGACACGGGTCTCAGTGGTTTGGCGGGAGCGCACAAGGGCATGGGACGCCGGCTATGTGGTGTGAAACTCTTATTGGCTGGGGATGCCAGGCTCGAGGCGCTGCAGCATGCTGTGCAGCACCCGAGACCAGTATGCGCTTCTCTCTCTCCTCCCTGTGAAGCGGCCTTGTCACAAGCAGCCCGGGCTGCCTTATTCTGAGCTGCCCTTAGCGCTGCAGCGTGCCGTGCAGCCCTTGGGAGTGGTGTGCTCTCCCCCTTGCAGTGGGAGGCCTCTATGGCCTGGGACGTGGGGCTCAAGGTGCTGCAGTGTGTCATGCAGCGCCCAGGAGCGGTATGCTCTTCTCTCCCCCTCACTCTTAAGCGGCCTTCCTACTCTTCTCTCCCCCCCCCCCAGAGCATGCTCCCCATTAGAGCGCAAGCTGACCTGAGACGGGGTCTCATTTACAAGGCATCGAACCTCCTCCATCAAACTGTCCCTACCTCAGTGCGGGACTTGCTGTTTTTACACCTGGGATGGAATGCATTAGTAAGCTAGCAGGGATTGCACTCACATGGGAGGCCACTCCTTTCCTCTGTTCATACCCTGCGGCGGTTCTGGTCTACCAGTTGGCCACGGGTGGAGGGCTTACGGCTGGGATTGGCGATAGGGCTGCGTGGGGTGTTAAGCTAGGCTAACGCCCGCCATGGCAAGTACAGTGCGGAGGGAAGCAACAGCTTATAATCAGTGAGGCACCTTAGGTAAGCATTTGGCTTCAAGGAGGAGGAGCGGATCCCTTGAGGCTTGACAGATCAGGGATGCCGCACAGCCCCTCTTCTCTGAAAAGCGACATCCTTCCATATGGCTTGGCAGCATCGGAGGGGCATCGTTAGGAATGGAGTCTGACCTTAGGTCGGCTAGGAAGGGTGGCACCTCCTTACAGTGCAGCCTGGAGCCAAGGTGATAATGCCATTATCATCTAGGTCAAGGCGGCCACTCTCACAGCCGGCCTTCTAGGAACCGCACTGTGGTGGGTGGAGTGCCAATCCCAGCTGAGCACCATGTTGGCTTGTAAAGAACTATGTATCAATAAATGTGGCCCATTTCACCAAATAATCTTTTGTCCATGTCTCCTTGGGTCTGGGTGCAAGCCAGCCACTCGCCGAACCAACTGGCCGGTGCGGCTTGTTTGCCCCAGCCCCCTTTAAGGAGCACGGACGCCGGGGAGCCTTGTGATTGGTCCCCCTGGTGCTCCTGGGGTGGGGCCCACAAGTGCGCCAATTCAGTCCATCTCTCAAGGACAACCGTCTCTCAAGGACAACCACTGGAGTGGTGCAGTGCTGGGGTTAGATACGGACAATTGCTTTCCCTCTGCTAAATATAAATGATTAACCACTTTAAAACATACCACTTTGCTTAGATAATAGGGTTGTATTTATTGTCACATAAGATTTTTCTCTCCCAGCTGTTACAATATCCTCTGCATAAGTTTTTTCACTTGATAAATATAACTGTTAACGAGTGAAAAGACTTCTGGATAACTTATCAATTATTTACAAAATGTGCATTGGATATTTTAGTACACTTCTAAAAACTCCTTTTGTTTCCTTCAGAATTCCTCCGAAGTTTTTGCCAAAGCAAAATCTCTGCATTTGCTTTGCATATTGCTGCAAGATTCAGTTCAGTAGCAACAGGACTGAAAAAACACCTTTAGCAAATACTGTGAACCCCTAATAGGCAAAACTTCCACAGTTGTTGTTTAGACCAAAGGTAGGCAAGGTAAAATCTATAAATCTGTCAAATTGTTTCTCTCATAAAAGCTTCTCTCTCTCTCTCTCTCTCTCTCTCTCTCTCTCTCTCTCTCTCTCTCTCTCTATCTCAATCTCAATCTCAATCTCTCTCTCTCTCTGCACACAGTGGTCTGGGACGCGGGTCTCAGCCATGTGGCACCAATCTAAATGTTTCTCATTGGCCACCTTCAGCCAGTAACGTAGAACCGCGGGTCCACTGGAAACGTGATTCCACTCCCCCTTCCCCCACTCTCCCACTCCCATCCAAATTTAGATGTTCAGGAGAGCTCTCTCTCTCTCTCTGCAGTCTTACTGACTGCAGAGAGGAGAGGAAACTGGCTGCCTGGACTTCCTTCTTTACTGAAGGACAGCCTTGGCAGCCAATAGCAGCTGAAGTGAGTGAGGAGTTTCGTCCCTCAACTTTGTTTGCAAAGCAACCAGACTGCAATGCCAGCATTTGGACATGATGCTTGTACTATGAAACCAGAGGTACAGGAGGCGGACCTCACTACAAACCGAAGGTACAAATCACTGTCTGGGGAGGGAAACCGTGGTTCCATTTTCTTTCTTTACTGCAGTTGCCCGCATTTGGACGTTCAAAAATTGAAAGTGGAGGCCCCTTCACTTCCATTTATGTGTGAATGCGGCCACTCTATGGCTGTCTTATTTAGATCTTGTGTCAGTGAAAGTTGAACCAATCACATCATCCATACCAATTGCCAATTTGGATAATAAGTCCAATAGGCCATAATCAGGATGTAAATGCATTGGACGAAACACACCCATACTCATACCCACACGTGATCCTGAAAAATAGGAATGAAAGGCATACAATAATGAGGAGCAGGGCATGAACTCACACATTCCTATTTGCCCATTATCATTTGCCAAATAGTCATTCACAAAATGTTTGCCTTTATTCAAATAGGGACTTAATTTTACTTTCAGCTGGGTCCAGGACATCTAATTTTGTAACGTCCAGATCAACTCAGAGCAATAGGTCAACAAGAGAGTTATGATGTGGCCAAAGCATGAGGCTGGACATATCAGAACGGCAAGCCTTAACGGGGCTTTTGCTGCCTGCTCTGGCCCTAGCCAGTAGATTAGCACACAACTGTAGGCCCTGAGTGTTGAAAAAAGGATGGTCAAGTGTTCTAGAATGGGTGGTAGGGGATAATGAATCACATGGGGTTCAACATCCAGGCCAGGGTTGGAGTGTATAGAGAGAAATAAATTAGTGGCTTGCTTTGGGGCAGGGGCGGGGGGGGGGGAGGGAGGTAGAACCCTTTCCTAGGCTAAAACATGGCACATAATTGACATAGTTTTGAGCATTAGTTTGCAAGCTTAGTCTCTGCTGGTCTGGGATATAAATAACTCTGAAAACAGCTGGCTATGCAGCACACGCCAAACAGCCACATATAGGGCCATATTACGGCAAACATAAAAGGTTTTAAAACAAAATTGGTAGAAGCCAAAAGCGAGAGTAAATGGATATCTATGTGCATCTTTGAAATGAAACTCAGCAGGTAGAAGCATCCTGCACCTCTGAAAAGATATTGCGCATCTGTGTGCAAAGGAAAATTTTAAAGCCCTGCTGCTTTCCCACAAATAGCTGTAATTACCTCTGAATCCCATGAGAAAAGATCTTAACATTTCATACCATAGGACATTGTCCATAATGCAGCATCTGTTGCAATTTATTTTAAGGATGGTAACTGCAAAAATGTAAAGTAATTTTTCAAATGGTGATCTCAAAAGTTTCTGTTTTTAAATTGACCACATACATTGTGGTGGTGGTTGACTTTTAAATTAAAAAAATCAGTCTGTAGCATGTTCATTAATCTGTATAACAACTGCTAGAACCAAAGCAAAGCAAAGCAAACAGAAAAACCCCTTGGCAATCAAGTATTGATCTTTTGTGTTCTTAGCAAAATGGATCCCCTTGTAAAGTGAGAAGGGGAGACGGAAGGGAAAAACTGTTCTGAAAATATATAGAACTATAAAGCAGTACAAAATCCTGCATAACCAATGTAGTCCATCCACAAGAGACTCAAACTCTGTCATGCATGCTCTGGTAACCCATCAACTTGACTACTGTACTGCATTGTGGGTGGGAATTGACTTGAAAAATGTTTGTAAACCTCATTTGGTCCAATATATGGCAGCTGATATTTTAACTAAATTTCTGGAAACATATAATGCTGATTCTCTCTTTATCTGCCCTAGTTATGGTTTGTTTCTGGGAAACATTTAAGATGCTGGATTTTAGGGATGTGCATAAAACCGGTTTGCCCGGTTCAGTTCGAATTCAAACTGGGTTCGAACCGGGTGTGTGTGTGTGTGTGTGGTTTGGTTTTGGTTTTGCTCGAACCTCCCCCTGGTTCAAACCTCAAAAAGTAGTTCAAACCTCAAAAAGTAGATAGGGTGGTAGGCACCCTTGCGTGCCAACTACCACCCAAACCTCAAAGCAATTGGACATTCCTATGATTTTCTATGAATTTTAAAAATATTTTACATTGTTGCCCATAACTTCCTCTGTGAAGTACTTAGGGGCAAAAAGCTGGGGTGGGTGGTAGGCACCCATGGATGTCCCCCACCCACAAATTCCCAAGGCAATTGGTTGCCCCTAGTACACAAATTCCCAAGGCAATTGGTTGCCCCTAGTATTAATGGTGATTTGGGGGGGGAATTCCCATAGGATCCCCCCCCGGGGGCTGGTACACAGACAGGGTGGCACAGGCACCCGGGATGGTCAAGGACGGTTGAGAGGGGCAAAATGAGGAGCCACTATTTGTGACTCACCCACCCCCAAGCAGCGACAAATAAAATGAAATACTTATTTAAAAAATATAAAAACCAATGGCAGGTGCTGTGGGCTGCAGCTGTGGGGATGATTATGAAAGAAGGAAAGGAGACAGGAAGAGACAGAGAGACTAGAGCAGACAGAGTCAGAGAGTGAAGGAGGAGTGGAGAGAGCACAAGTAAGACAGAGAGAGAGAGAGAGAGAGAGCAGCACAGAGGGGGTGAGTGGGGTTAATGTAGCTGGGAGGGGGTTGTTAGGAGGAAAGGGACAGCAGCAGCAGGCCCAAGCAGGCAGAGGGGGGCTGAGTGGGGGTTAAAATGTGGTTGTAGCAGGGAGGTGGGGTTCAGGAGGAAGGGGGAAGCAGGCCCAAGGGGGCAGAGAGGGGGGGGGCACAGAGGGGATAATCTGGATGGGAGGGTGGATGGCAGAGCAGGAGGAGCAGGAGTGGCATGGGGGGGTGGCACCAGGCCCCAAGGGGCACAAAATCAACAACACCAACCAGGAATGAATGAACAACAAGACAAGGGCAAAGTGCAAAAATCAATGAACAACGAGCAAAACAAAACAAACCAAAAAACTCCTCAATAATATTGATAAGAAATCAATCAAACAGAGAGCACACAGAAACAGCAGAAATTAATATTTTTTAAATAACCAAAACTCTTCAGAACCAAGCCCAGGCAGGCGGCAGGCAGGCACAGACTAGGAGGGAGTGGGGGCAGTGGGGGGAATCTGGATGGGAGGGGGGACTCTGGATGGGAGGGGGATGGCAGGAGGAAGGGGGCAGCAGGCCCAGAAGGGGCACACAAAAATCAATAATTAAATCCACACAGCAATAAATATATAACAGCAAACAATAATCAGGCATCAACAATAATCAATAAAAATGAACCCAGCAGAAGAAAAATTAATCAAAAGCAAAGCACAAACAGAGAGGGAGGGAATTCCAGAGGGGGGCAGATGGCACAGGAGGAGGTCAGGGGAGACCAGGCCGGGCTGCAGGGCCTAGGCCCTGGGTCAGCCAGGGGACTGGCTCGGGATGAGATCCAGGCAGGGGATGGGATGGCAGGGAGGGAGGGAGGCTGGAACAACGAGAAGAATTTAAAAAAGCATACTAAACAAAAAACAAAATTAAAGCAAAAATAAATCAGCAGAAAAAGAGATTAACAAGAAGAGAGGCAGGGTAAAATTAAGGAAATCAAAGCAGATGGATGAGGTGGGGCGGGGGGGCAAGGCCTCGGGCCCTGGCCAAATAATAAAAGATTGAAAGAATGAATGGATGAGAGAAAGACAACAGAACAACAATAATAGATGGGAAAAGAAGCTGTAAAGTAGCACAGACACAGGGCAGAGAATGGACAAAAGAAAGAGCCGGAGGACAGACACAGTCAAGGACTCACAGACACCAGCTAGTCAGCACAGCAAGGTCCAGATGATGATCCCACAACTGCAGCCAAAGAGAATTTTCCAGGCCCTAGGCTTGGCTTAAATAGGTTTGAAACTCCCTCCTTTGGGAGCCCCCACCTTTGCATTCCCCCCCCCCCACTCGGCCAACAGGGTGCCAGCTCTCAAACAGTGGCACACTCAACAGCCTATCAGAGCGCAAGACTCATTCTGGCCAATCAAACAATCAATAGCCCAGCCAATGTAAAGTCTGTAAAATAGGCTCACAAAATGGAGGCCAAGAGCAAAAGTGAAGAATGATCCACAAAATGGAGGACAGACACACACAAAGTCTTAAAAGACCCTAGGCACTCCATGGCACATCCGAACCGGTTTGAACTGAACCAGTTCAGATTTGGTTCGAACTCGGACCAGAAGGGCAAAACCAGAGCCCTGTCTGGTCCTAGTTTGAACCGTCGAACCGAGCCAGTTCGAACTCAAACCGGTTCGCACATCCCTACTGGATTTGACTTTTAAGGCCCTAAGAAACTTGATTCCCCAACAGTGAATGTCCTGGAATCAAGTTTGTACTAGAATAAGTCTTGATTCCAAGACAGATGATTCCAGGACAATAAATGCCTACTCACAGATGCTCTTTTCCTCTCCGGTGAAGGAAGAGCAGCTGGAGAATGAGTGTTGTAAGAATAGCTTCATCAGAAGTTGAAGTGGTTCTTAAAAACAGATGGTTCTTTCTGGTGGTGGCTCCAGTACTGTGGAACTATAGGGTCATTCTCTTGCTAAGGCCACTCTGTTATTATTTCCAGACACTTAGTGAAAACTTATGTCTCACAAAGCTTTTTGCATCTCTTTACTTTTATAGCTTTGAGCTTGCTGAAATTATCCTATGCTATTATCACTCATATTTTAGATTTGTTTTTAATTGTGTTATTGTGCTGTAAACCACTTTGAGGTCCATTTTTGTGGGAGGATGATATATAAATAAATACAAAAGGAGGTATTTAGCTAATAGGCCACAATGAGATATTCAAAGACAAAGATGGAATTTATGAACTTATGCTAATGCTTAGTATTCCCATCCTATTTGTCATTTCTTCTTGCATGACCCACTGTTTGCTTCTGCACATCAGAAGCAAACAGGACACTGGGACTCTCATGTTTCCATAACTAATCATAGGCAAGAAACAACAGAGTGGCAGGTAAGAAAGGACATATATATCGGGTATAACAATGGAATATGAACACATTTATATTTGCTGTGCAGAGTTTGAATTAGGGTTCATTTTCTTTAGGAATATTGAATTTTGCTTCTGACAGTGAAGCTTTGCCAGTAACATTCCATGTATCGGGGGGGAAAGAGAGGAAGATAGCAAGTCCAGGCCCTTTCAAACAATCAGAAAGGGCCGTACAGGGAGAAAGACTGGATCTAATCTTCATTCTCCCATAAGATTGGAGCCTCCTCTGGGCTCTACTGCTCATGCCCCCAAACAATCCAGCGCAGTGATGGAGCCCATAGCTCCAAAGGGGGAGAACTTGTGCGGGTCCTCCAGGAACCCACAATGTATTGCGTGAGCAGCAGAACAGCTGCTCCCATCATTGCAGCATTCTTGGCCTTTCTCCCCGCCCCGCCCCCCGCCACTTGCTGCCTAAAATGGACACTGGCTGCCATGGAGCTCTGGAGCCCAGAGCACACAATTGCCTGCCGAGGTAGGGCAAAAGGAGGTTCTGTCCTGCCTTGGTTAACACCTGGGCCCAGAAGCTGGGCTACCCGGTTAGGCAGGCCCTGCGCAGGAGTGGGTTCCGTGGCTCCACACAAGCTTCTGTACTTGGGTTAACCCACTCCTACCCAGCTTTGGTCAGTTGTGAGAATGACATACATACAAACATGTATGTACTTAGGATGGAAGTGAGTAATAATAGCAAACAAACACAAGTCCATACATGAGCAGTGGAAGCAGGTCCCCTTCATCCTCTGGATTCCCCTCAACATATGAGCAAGACACTTCTCCACAATGATGCCTCATATAGTTTTTGTCCTTCAGGGTTAAAGGGAGCAATGGTGCAGATAAGACTAGACTATCATCCAATTTTGTGGGCTACATAGATCACATACTGCTAAAGCGTGTCAGCTTGTTGCCATTTGTCTCTGGAAGTGAATGACAGCAAGCTATGCTGCCCCCCACACAACAAGCTGCTTTGCCCCGCTCACTGGCTCCAACCCAGATGCCATTTAAACAGCTCAGTCACCAGCTGCTCCTTTCCCCCTTTGCCACCCTGGAAGTGGTTCCTTGAGAATTGCCATTCTGTGGGGAAGGACCCCTATCAGCAGTCTCACAAAAGCGCAGCTTCAAAACTGATTTACAACCACTCAGCAGCCTTCTCTTTAGATTGTTGTATTTTAAAGAAATACCAAGGGTGTGGTGCACTACAAATGCTTTGTACCTCACAGCTGCTGGATATGCACCTTCCCTTTCCCCCTCTATCTTCCTTCCAGCACCAAACCTGTCCATTTATATGCAGTTGCCTCATGGGGCAGCTGCTTCTGTTGCTCAAGGTGCGTGGTGAAGGGGATTGCCCCCATTTTTCTCCATTATAACTTCCACCAAAGCATGAACTGGGGCAGACACAGTTGAGAAGGTGGAAGGAGAGAGAAAGGCAAGCATGTGTGTGGAGGAAGGGTGGACAGATGTTATCTGCCAAGACATTGACTGGAGACCTCTAATCACGAATCATAGGCAGGAAAAAAAGACTGGACATAATGAAGATGCATGCAAGGGAACGAAAGTAAATCAGCTGGTGTAAAGTTATTGTAGCAGGCACAATTCTATTTGAAAAATAATCATGCATTGATTTTTCGAAAGAGGAATGGAAAGTAACCATGGCAAATCATATCGTTTCACACAGTATCATTTTTCTGTAGTAAAAGATGGAAAACATTTTGGAAGAAAAATTATTAAGGTTAAAAACAGGAAAGCCTCTTTATGTCTAGGTAACCATGTGCTCTCATCCATATGACAGTAGACTCTGGGACTTGAACAGGAACCTCACGGTCTTGGGCCGGGACCTGTCAGTATGCTACATGAACTGTGTGTAGTCTCGTCTCAGAAGACCTCTTCAGGCACAGAAGGAACAGAAGTATGCAACATCAGCCCTAGTGATTGACAGGAAGATCAAGCTTCAGGATTCATCAGCTATAAATATTATATAACTATATAAATACAGTACTAGAACTCAGGCTGTGCCGGGAGAGAGAGAGAGAGAGAGAGAGAGAGAGAGAGAGAGAGAGAGAGAGAGAGAGAGCGAGCTATCCTGGTTGATTAGGTCCAATTGTGATCTGGCCCTTTCTCTCCACGAGTTTTGCCCATCAGCAGCTCTTTTTCATCAAAGAGATAGAGAGACGTTTTAATGCATTCATTGCTTTTAATTCATGTTGCAATCCACTTTGGGAACTCAGGCCCTCCTGAGCTTAATGTGAGTTCAGAAGCCGGCTTACTGGAAGCTGCTCTATGCAAGTCTCTTTGGAACTCCCAGCTGGGTATCCTTGCACCTTTCCCATGGAGTTGAACTCTGTTTCGCTGCACCCCCAACCCAGTATGTTGCACACAACTGAAGACTTTTAAGGCCAACTGAACTGAGTCCATTATGCTGCACTCAGTTTCCCTGGATGATACCCATTGCCATTTTGGAATGTAGTTTTGAAACTAATAGAAAGGACCAAAACAGTTGCTTAATGTTTATAATAAGATGCAAGTATGCATCCCTTTCCCCTTCACATATTTTTGCTTCTTAAGGCATTATGCTTCGTATCATATTAAGTGCAATGATATGTCTAGGGAAAAGGAAGGCAGGAAACTGCAAATCTGCATTGGCCTTTACAAGGTCAGAGGGTAAGATTTGCTAGCATACAGTAAGAAAGCAACATAGATGTGCCCTTATTATTGTAAGTATGTGGTGGGGTTTGCCCTGCAGGAAGAGTAATCTGTGTACCCCCTGCTTGATCCTAGTATAGCTATTAAATGTGTCCCACAACTTGACCCTAAACAAGTAAAGGTTAATTGAACTTGGAGCTAAAGCACAATTGCCAAGTACATTTTAATCTCTTCAAGACAAAGATTATGTTTAAAATGGACGTATTCATTTAGCCGATGAAAGGAAAGTACCAGAAAGATTATTTTTGAATTATTATTTTTTTAAAATTCTGTTTAGTTCCAAAATTCTTTTAGGCTTGCTGAGTGTAAAAGGTTGTCATGTGGCCTGAAAACATTTAAAAGAAGTTGAAAATTGCAATTATAGCTAATGATTTAGGCAAGTTATATATTCATTAACAAACTAAAATTATAATTTGTATTAAAAGTAACTTTTATGACTGCAATTAGTAACCTTCCTAGGAGGTTATATGATATGAACATTTGATTGACAATTTTGCAGTCATACCATGTCCACAGATTCTGGTCAACAACACAGACTACAAATTGAAGTTGTGGTTTTGCTTTAAACCCAGTCTTAATTCAGATGAACAACCAGTGAATGTAGGGTTCGGAAGAAGAGGGATGTATCTTGGTACAGTGGGATTGATCTATGGATGAGGATCTTCCACAGATCATGCCCACTGTACCAAGACACATCTCATTTTTTCTTAACCCCTCTTTCACTGGCTGTTCATCTGAATGCATAATATAGGAATGATGAAGAGTAAGAGAGGAAAGAAAGGATACTCCTGCACCTCCAAGGGACATAAAGAGAAAAGTGGGGAGAAACATGCAGGAATCTGCAGGTGTAGCAGACCAGGTATATACAGCTGGATGGCTTTTTCTGGATGGCTGCCAGAAAAGCAGGGGAGATTGTGCGAAGTGGCCAATATCTATTGTAAGTAAAGAGACATGCAGTGTCTGACACATCTAGATAACATTCTGTGACATAAAGGTTAGAAACTGCTCCAAAAACACCATTGGCATTGGCTTGAGACCAGATGGGTGGCTTTTAGGCTTGACACCCTTCACTGATTCTGTCAGTGCTTTCCTTTGGTTTGACAACATAATGTGATAGAATTACTTTCCAGAAGAATTAACAAGCCAATCTAATTCATTCACCCTTTTTTGCTGCAGTCTGTTGTAAAATGCTGCGAACAGTGTGTAATGTTCAGTGCCCTTCTGGGAGACAGGTAGACCAGACTGATATTTCAACACCCTGTATTCACTATATGGCATTCAGATTCATTTTTGTGCCACTTTTCATAATTTATGGCATTTCCATAGGATTAACTATAGAAGGAAGTTGAGAATTTAATAGGTCTACACGGAGAACCCCTACTTCACTCTGGGGACCACTTTGGAACTTCTGAATGATCTCTTATTGGACACAATCCCCTTTGGCCCCACTTTGAGAGGGCCTGCTTTCCTTCGGGTCAAACCATTTGGCCCTGAAGCTTTCCTTTGCCTCTTCCAGCCTTTATTCCCTTGCACCCCTAAAATTCCTGACTAGGACCAGGGGAGGATAGGAAACAAGCCTTCATTCTACCTCTTCACTCCCCACCGCAAGGGAGCCCACAGTTGCCTTCTATGGTTTGACATTTAATTTTCTTTTTTTTCCCCCATGGAGCCTTTGGGAATGGCACAGGAATGCCAGAGTAGCCACATTGCTGAGGGTGACAATATGTTTCCGCTGTGACAGAGGGCTTGGGAGCACAAGAGCATGCTTGGAAGAAGTCTTGCTTGCTCTGTGGCACAAAAACATGTGTCTAACAGAGCCATAGGGATCAGCGGGAGCAGTCCCACTGCATTCTCAGAGCTGATGTTTACCCACCACTTCATTAGTCCGAATGTCACCCAAGAGTTTTTCTTCTGATTCATATTGCTCGATAAGGCAGAAACTGTATGTGATTATACTTGGTTTTCTTATGGATGCACAGAAGGATGCAACAAAATTTGTTGCATCAAGGAGTATTTGTGAAATTTGGAGACAAATTGGGACTATGGTGTGTAAAAGTTTTAACAGAAAGCCAGAGCCATTTACAGTAGATAATAATTGATGGGCAAGCTAGTAACCTACTTAAGAATGGCACATGAAAGTTTTGATAAATGGAAACAAGCTCAGATTAATAAATGTCAAAGTGATAAGAGGCATGGAGACTGGAAAATTAAGGTATTTGTCCAACCATATAATAACAAGGTGGATTATTTTGGCATCTTTCATCAGTACAGTTGATTGTGTCAAAAGGTAAGGTATTTACTAAATGTCAAATTTCCATTAGTGAGTATATTAAGAAAACATCCACAACCTAGAATGAAGACTTCCAGAATGAATTAACCTAGAATGAATACAAAAAGCCTTATTGTACTAAAGCATAGCCAACTGCCATACAGGCTGGATCTGGCCCCAAAACCAATTTATTTTGCTCCCCTGTCGAGATCAAAACAGTTGCTATTCCATTCCATTAATATTTTGTATGCAGTATGTAATTTGTTTGTGATATTAGTATGTATATCTGAGTTGATGTGCTCCATAGTTGTGAAGTCCTAATTACAAAATATCAACAACTTTTATTACAGATCTGATCACTCCCAACTGAAGGACAGAGTGTATATATAGCCTTGGTAGCTATTTACTTCCATCAGTATCAGAGATGTCATGCTCCTGAACACCAGGTGCTACAGGGCTCCAAGAAGGGGGGGTTGCCCTCTTCTCTTTGCTTGTGGGCTTCCCAAGTGTATGTGGTTGGCTGCTGCTTGAGGCAGGATGCTGGCCATGGCTTGATCCAACAGGGCTTTTCTTATGTTCTTAGAGTGGTCCCTTAGAATACTGATTTTGGCCAACCTTATACTATCCCAAATGGGCATTTCTCCTGCCAATACAGTCACATGTATGTCCATCTTACACACAGTCACATGGGCAAAGCAGTTTTAAGCAACTTCAAAGGATTCTTAAACTGGTTTGAAATTTAAGTTACACTTAAGAAGAGAGAGGAGAGAGGCAAGAGTTAAGAAAGGACTCATGAGATTTGTGAGATTTCCTATTCAATTTAGGTGAGGTGGAGGTTGGTTGTTTATTAGTTTGTGAATATATAGGGAGATGGAAAGGTCTGGAATGCTGCAGTTTCCTTCTATATTGGCGGAATTGGAACATAATGCAAAACCAGTGTTAAATGGGGCAGTGGTTAGAACACAATTACATCTGAATTAATACAACCGCGGTTTTAAGCCAAAAGTGTCCTTGGTTTTGCTCGCCAAATTCCAATTTGAACCTTTGATTTGCAGTAAGGTTTGCCACCGAGACCAGAGGCTTGGCCGCTGAAGCGTTACGTCTGAATGTGGATGGCACCGTAACTGTGGTTCTGTGAAGTTTTTGAAACCGCAATCATAGACACAGCGACACAGACCTGCCTGTGATCATTGCCCACTCCATGTGTTTCTCACTGGCTGCCTCTCCGACCAGCCCCACCCCTCCTGTCTCGAATGAAGTTATGCAGCCACATTCCATCCCAGACTTGCAAGCCTGTCAAGCGGCAAAGTAGCAGAGGGGCATTCCCTCTTCCCATTCTGTCCCTTTCTCCCTCCTTGTGGCAAGTAGGGGGAAAGGGGATGGGATGACAGGATGGGCAGTAAGTGCTTCACTCCCCGAGAATAAAGCAACAATAATGTATGTTCACAAGCACAAACACTCCAGGTGGCAACATAAGCAGGGCATTCCATTACAGGACTTTGACGGGAACATTTGCCGGGGGGTGGGTGGGTTTCGCGGGGTTGGGTTTAAAAGGCAGCCTCAACCAGGGATTCTTGGACAGCCAATTCCTATTGTTTGCACAAAAACATTGGGGAAAGTGGGCCCAGCCATTTCTCCTTTGGGGATGTTTGCACTTCCAAGGCTTACTCACGAGACAGGCTGGGGAGCAGGAACAGCATTGCCAATACTGAGAAGGGAGAATCCATTCTGTGATAATGATGAATGCTGATCCCAAGCAGACCGCTCCCTCTTGAGAGTATGCAGCCATGGGACACCTCCTCACAACTCATGAGAAGAACCATCTGTAGGGACAGGGGTGTTGGGCAGAAGTGCTAATAATGCAGGACGACAAAACAACCCCTTCTCCCGCATACAGCTCTCTCATGAGAGAGTCAGGCCATAGGGGCTCTATATCAAGCCAGGTTGTTCTATGCAAGAAAGCTGCGGGGAAGTGTACCTTGGCAACTGCTCTCCCTGTCTTGGCACTGCTGCCAGGTAGCTGTCACAGCATTCCCACTGCTAGCCTTTCCACCCATGTGGATATATGCACCCTTGCTTGTGCCTCGGAATGGCAACCCTGCTTTCCTGTGGCAGCTGGAAACGGGCTTCCCTCTCCCACGACTCCTCACAGTGGCAGATCTTCATACAGTGCAATGATGGCCCACACCTGAAACCAGATTTAACCAGATTGTGGCCCTTTTGAAATTCAAATAGCAAAAATATCAGAATTCAAGAATTCAAAATTCAGAATTCAAGGTATTCTTGAATTTGATATCAGAATATCATGATATTTGAGTGATATCAGAATATCAAGATATTCTTGCTATCTAAAGCTAATATATAAAGATAATTCAGTAGCATAAACCTACCTCTAATAATTCATTTAAATGTTAAAAAGTCTATCCAATGCAAATGCCCACTATGATTAGGCAAATCATCTCTAAGTATTCAAATTAAATTAATATTTGTTGCACACTCCTATAAAATATACTAACACATTTACTGCAACCCACCATATAATTATATGCCATCATGTTCTGTTGAAACACGAAAAAGGTGATTTTAAAAAGGTAGTTGAAAGGCAATGGCAACAACATAGCTGTCTGTCTTTAAATTCTACTCAAAAGGTATGGCTTAGAAAGCAGAAGAGCAGCAAATATATTGTCGTCGGAACTGACCAGAGGAACACAACTCTACAGGTGAAACTCGGAAAATTAGAATATCGTGCAAAAGTCCATTAATTTCAGTAATGCAAATTAAAAGGTGAAACTGATATATGAGACAGATGCATTACATGCAAAGCGAGATAAGTCAAGCCTTAATTTGTTATAATTGTGATGATCATGGCGTACAGCTCATGAAAACCCCAAATCCACAATCTCAGAAAATTAGAATATTACATGGAACCAAGAAGACAAGGATTGAAGAATAGAACAATATCTGACCTCTGAAAAGTATAAGCATGCATATGTATTCAGTACTTGGTTTGGGCCCCTTTTGCAGCAATTACTGCCTCAATGCGGCGTGGCATGGATGCTATCAGCCTGTGGCACTGATGAGGTATTATGGAAGACCAGGATGCTTCATTAGCGGCCTTCAGCTCTTCTGCATTGTTTGGTCTCATGTCTCTCATCCTTCTCTTGGCAATGCCCCATAGATTCCCTATGGGGTCAGGTCAGGCGAGTTTGCTGGCCAATCAAGCACAGTACACTGTATACTTTTCAGATGTCCGATATTGTTGTATTCTTCAATCCTTGTCTTATTGGTTCCATGTATTATTCTAATTTTCTGAGATTGTGGATTTGGGGTTTTCATGAGCTGTACGCCATGATCATCACAATTATAACAAATTAAGGCTTGACTTATCTCGCTTTGCATGTAATGCATCTGTCTCATATATCAGTTTCACCTTTTAATTTGCATTACTGAAATTAATGGACTTTTGCACGATATTCTAATTTTCCGAGTTTCACCTGTATATCCAACCCCAAACTAGTAACAGACCCTCTAAATTGATTTAACATACAAAACATACAAAACAATCAGTTGTAGTTTTCTAGGGTTTCTATGGAAATATTGATTCTGAAGTTGAAATTGGAAAACTGGCTCACTGAAATACAATGTCATGAAATAACCCCCAGACTAACAACTGACCCACCGATCCGTCATGGGGGCCCCACAGGAATCCTTATCCGATCGTGGTCCAGAGGGTGCTCCAGACTCCCCTATTTGTCCCCCAGATCTGCCCTTTCCCAAGCTAAATCTCACTCTTACACCAGGCCGCATTCCTGAAGACCCGAATCCCGCTGGACCCTCACAATCTGTTCTCTTAACAAATTCCAACTTAATCCAATATAGAATTAAGCCTGTTTAAGCCTTTTGAAATCAGTTGCTTTAAACACACATTAACTGTGTTATGTCATACCTCTATTCTGTGTTTTCTTTGCTTGTTGGGAGCTTGTTTTCTTAAAAATTGAGCTTCCTGAGACGTAATAACCAATTCCAGACATGGAAATAAATGTTTGGAATGGAGTATAGCAGCTGTTGCACCTGATGGTACCAGCATCACAAGCCAATTCTACTAATATTGCAGTGAGGACCAGCAATTATGTTGGCAACAGCCATGCTGGCAATGTCAGATGTAATGCAGTGGCATCATCATGTTACATTTACGTGCAATACACTAGGGTCATGGCACAAGAAGGGTACAGGCTTGACTAATCTACACAGCCTAAAGGCACTGTGGCAAGAACCAAGCCTGCTGTGGCAGTGGAACATGCCTATTGGTTTACTGACAAGCAGCTTTCCAGGGTGCAACTGTAGCTATAGTTTACACAAATCAATCTGCAGATGTTAGGACTCGGCACCCAGAGTGCACTTCCTCTGATTCCATCTGATTCCATCAACCTGATAGAAAGAACTTTAAGAGGATCCCAATGGCATTGTCTTTGGCTGCAGCCATTATCAGACTCATTGGCTCCCACTGTCCCTGGGATCTCAATTTCACTATTACAGGTGGCCTTCATTACCCGCAGTCCCGGCACCCAGACGAGAGGAGAGCTGGTCTTGTAGTAGCAAGCATGACTTGTCCCCTTAGCTAAGCAGGGTCTACGCTGGGAGATGATGTGTGAGCACTGTAAGATATTCCCTTTAGGGGATGAAGCTGCTCTGGGAAGAGCACCTAGGTTCCAATTTTTCCCCCTGGCATCTCCAAGATAGGTCTGAGAGAGATTCCTGCCTGCAACCTTGGAAAAGCTGCTGCCATTCTGTGTAGACAATACTGAGCTGGATGGACCAATGGTCTGACTCAGCATAGGGAAGCTTCCTATGTTCCACCCCTGGTTTCGTGTATCTACGGACAGATCTTAGAGACCCAATAACTTTATCTGCAGCATAAAAATAGGTTAAAATTTGCCTATTCACAGTTGCTGAGTGGCTGGAAAGGAGACAGAAATGACCAGTGTCATTTCTGGCCGCCATTTTACAACACAGAGTCTTTTTTAGTCTCTTTCTGTTTTCTGTTTTTTGTTTAAAGAAAGTATTTGCCAAAACTTCTGAAAATTTGGAGGTTTCAGGGGCATTTCTGGATCCCTGGAGCCATGGAAAACAAGGTAGTCTTCATTTCTTCTCTTATTTGTCCCCACTTTCCACTGGTGTGTGTGTGTGTGTGTGTGTGTGTGTGTAGGAACTTAACCCCTAGATTCCCATAGGGATAAGATTCTATGCTTCATGGTTCCGCACTTGCAGTTATAGGCAAAAACGAAACTCCAGCAAATATGTATTTTATTTTATCAAATTTTTATTCTGTCCCAAACTTCCATTTCGAAGGCCACCTGAATCATGGTACTTTGCTCTTTTTCCTACTGCTAGCTGGCAGACACACCCTCTTGGCACTACCTGGAAATGCCATCAGGAATTAAATGATGGAAATGCCATCAGGAACTAAGGAACTCTTGGACTTGTAATCCTTGAGAGAGCATGTATTATAGGGAGGAATCTCTTCCTCCCTGTTTCTCTGTCCTAAGCCAGTAGCTCAGTGTTCAGAATGTTGCTTATTGCATTGTAACATTACACCCCTTACAGAGGGAAATAAATTTATATAAATCCTAAAGCATGATCGACAATGTAGCCTTAATTTTTCCCCTCATGGTAATGGGCTTGAAGCACATATTACCCCCCTTTAGATCATACACTCCCACCCAAAGTTCACCCTTTCTTCATGCCTGGGATTTTTCTGACATTCATTCATTTATAGTTCCGTTTCTATACCACCTTTCATAAAACACATTCTAAAATGGTTTACAAAAATTAAAATAAAATAAAACTCATAAAAATCACATTAAAACATTAAAATCAGTTAAAACAATAAAAAACAAACACCAAAAAGCAACAGCCATAAAAAAGACAGTCAGAAGACCTAAATTGATGGCATCACACTGTAACAGTTTAAACGGCAATAGCATGTAAGCAGCTGGAGTATCCTTAGTTCCTGATAGTTGAATAATTTGGATGTAATGCCCACTTTCTGGTAATTCAATAATATTGATCCCAATACGTCATCTGTATTGTTCATGATTTAACTTTGGGCTAGCTGAGTAAGAGGTACAAACATAAAAAGACTGCAAAGGCCAGGAAAGTAAATACAGTACATACTACTGCAGAGTGCTTTTGTCTTTTTTTGTTTAAGCACCACTTATCTTGGATATTGAATTACCAAAGAAAAGATGCAACTAGATAACAAGGTATCCCTGGATACGTGCTTTTAAAGTGAGTAAATGCAGAGCTTCAAATGGTTTCTTAAATGGCAATGCGGAAAATGCTTTAAGATATATATTGCTCTATGCTGCCTCTAAAGGTATAGTGATGTGCTTTTATGTAATGCAGATGCTGTTTATGTTTCTCATCTGAAAGCCCACACTTACTACACACAGTGATCCTCTGGGATGCTTCAAGTATCTCCAAGCTGTCTTCAAGCTGTGTGTGTGTCCAAGAGTCTGTGAATAATAGAAAATAAGCACTAGTCTCTGGATAAGCAAACTAGAATAAGAGTTGCCAAGCCTGTTAGTCAAAGTCAAGAAAATAAATTTCACAAGAGGATAACAGAAAGTTAAAGCAAGCACATGTGGAAGAACATTATCCTGTTGAGACACTGTAGGTGGGTATGAAATATCTCTTTAAAAGAGGAACAAATATGCATATAACATTGCAGAGAGTGTTTGGGGGAGGAGGCTGAGGAAAAAATAAGAATCTTCAAGCCATTGTGGCTCCTGTGAAATACTATCAAAGCGATAGTAACCTTTTCAGGTCTTTTGAGGCACAGGAGAGGGTCCCTACTGAGATGAGCTCAGTATCTTTCTCTCAACATCCTAGATTCCTAAAACGGAAGTCCTGTGGCACCTTCAAGATCAACAAATTTATTCTGACCTATGCTTTTTTGGACCAGAACCTACTTCAGACGCATATTCTAAGCTGGCAGGTGTATACATTACGTGCATGCTAACACAACACTCTGAAATAGAGAAAAATACTTGTAAAGGTAATGAAACTCAAAAGGTAGATCTGTCACATTTCTGTGCAGATAATGTGGCTGTTGTCTTGCGTAGCCTAACCCAGGCTAGGGAAGCCCAGCCTGGGTTAGGCTGCGTGTGAGAACCGCTGGGATTGGGCACAGCCTGAGGAGACACAGAGATGGATGCCTAGAGCTCCCGTTCCCTGCGGGAACACAATGACAACAATAACAAATATTTATATACCGCTTTTCAACTGCTTTTCAACAAAAGTTCCCAAAGTGGTTTACATAGATATAAAAATATAAAATGGTTCCCTGCCCCCAAAGGGCTCACAACGTAAAAAAGAAACATCAGATAGACACCAGCAACACCTACTGGAGGGAGGCTGTGCTGGGGATGGATAGGACCAGTTGCTCTCCCCCTGCTAAATAAAGAGACTTTTAAAAGTTTAAAAATGACACTTTAAAAATCACCACTTTTCAAATGTGCCTCTTTGCTCAGTTAACAGGGGATACCATTGTGGGATACCTTTAGGCAAGGACGCGTCATCCTGGCTTTTGGAGTCCTGTGCTGCCTGGGATAGTGCCATCTGTGCTCCCAGCAATGTACGAGGTTTGAGGGATTGTTGGGTGGGGAAGATAAGGTTTTGCAGCCTTCCACCCACCCTCCTGAACGGTCATGTGAAAACTCTCAATAGCTTCTTAAGTAAGCTCTCTTCTTCTTGTTTCTCCAAGTCTCATCAAGAGGGTTAGGCCAGCTTTGGAGAGTCTTAAAAAAGACAGCAGGACCCAATGATCTGGTGATCAGACAGCAGTACAAATCCAGATCCCACTACCTTGAAAAGGGATCTTGATAAATAAATAGGCTCTGCTATTTATTGCCAACAAGGGAGAACTTGCTGCTGCCGTATCAACTAGCTGCTGCCTTGAGTTCTGCCTGTGTCTGCTCTTTCTGATTTCCTCTGTTTGTGTGAATTATTGTCTCCCAAATATATTTGGAAACACATCTCCCACTTTGAGCTTCCCTCCACCCCTTCTGAAACCTTTTTGATAGTTCTCTGACTTTGCTCTTTTGGTGAGCTGACTTTGGCAGTTGTTACTATTACTATTATAAATTATCTTCCCCCTCCCATCCCTTCTATGTTGGAACTCTCCATGTTTCGTACAAGTGGATTTACTCAACATATTCAATTTTATGAATGTTTCAAAATGTCAAGCAAGCTTCATTAATAAAGTAAATAAACTAGCAACAGTGCTTACTTTACCTCTATAAGTATTTAATATATAGCATTTCCCCAATAATGTTCTTTGCCGTCCCTTTGGTGCCCCAAACTAGTTGTTATAGAGAGTCTCCCCTGATGCTACCTCCAGGTTTATGCCTCCGAATACCAGTTGCAGGGGAACATTGAGAGGACAGGGGGCATGCCTTCATGCCCCGTTTGAGAGCTTCCAAGAGCCATCTAGTGAGCCACAGTGGCTCACGAGATGCTGGATTAGATAGGCCTTGGGCTTGATCCAGCAAGGCTCTTCTTCCTTCTTCCTTTCTTATGATTGGCGTATGACACTAATTCCCAGTGGTGAGGTTGAGAAAAACTCTTTGACATCAAACGTTATATTTGAAACGTTCTGCTGATAGTTGTGTTAGAATCTATGTGATGGATTTAAATTGGCAGAAGAAAACGCCCATTAAATCTCAGTAGTGTGAAACCTTTGGTCTTTTTAATAATACATACATGTGAAGCCAAAGAGTGACAGATGCAGTATAGCAAATGTCTAGACAACAAACAAAATGTCCAGCTTGAAAAGCTGGGGCACCTTGGCTTTCTGGTTGTTTCTACAACTCAGGTGCTAACAAAACCGAGGGTACTTGCCCAGCTTTCTGAAAACATCCCATCATCAAGTAATCTGACGCTACTGCTTTTCTCCTAGATTTGCCAATTGTCACAAAGGACTTGACTGTGCATTTCATACACACCTAAAAAAATCTACTGCTACCCTGAATGTTTATGGATAGAGATTACAGCCTATATTTTTGAGTCATAAAGACAAACCCTTCCCCCCCCCCAACTCTTTTGGCAACAGAACCCACTTTCTCTGATATAAAGTACTCCATCTGTTTTTCTGAGGTAGTGGAGGGGATGGTCAAATGCCCTTCTTTAGAAAATGAAAATAGCCAGACAGGAACAGTGGCTGACATCCTAATTAACAGTAGCAGTTGGTGAGGCCAGCTCTTGGGTGAGGTAGGCGGTGAGTGTGGTGGGAGAGACCTTTTAAAAAATCCCAAACTTACCCAGCACCAGCACCTGACATCTTTAGGGAACCAGTGGTAGCTGACCCAGCTCCTCATGGAGAGGCTGCCCTGCCCCTGCTACCTGTGCATGTGCAGTGGCCATTTGAGTGGTCAGCATACCCCCTGGAGCCAGCCTCACCGGCCACTACTACTAACAAAGTGTGCATATTAAGATTCTCTGTAGGAAACCCTGTTGGGGCTCTCCATTGTCTGCCTCTAAATACATTGTTTGATGAGTGCCTTGGCCGGGTCATTCCCCAAGTTAACTAAGTGAATGGGGATAGGCCCATGGACTTCATTCTATTCATAGTTGTCTGTTTCCATCTGGATTGGAAGTCAACAGGTAGTGTTAGGGGTGCTAGGACTGAGGGGGAAAGGAAAGGCTTTAGCTCTTCATCCATACTCTTGCCTCCACTTTCATCAGGCCTGTCTCTAGTCTCAGGATAGCATTAGATACACATCTTGGTACTTGAAGAACTGCTATTAGGACCTTTGCATGCATTCCAGAGTGGAACAATTGGGGAAGGGCCTGAGCAGGGCACTGGAGAGTAACTGTGCTATTGGCTTGGCTTTATACAGTTTTAGCGCTGCGAGTATATAGTGGCCAACTCTTGTTTAGAGGAACTTAAGAATAGTGGAGGAGCTCCTCTGTGCATTTAGTGCTGCATACTCCCCATGTGTCTTCCTAGAACCAGTGGAATGCAGGATTATCCCCAGATATTTAAAGCAAGGGATCTGTTCAATCTTGTGCCCATCTATAAACCAGGAGTGGGTTTTGGGCCTTTTGGCAAAGCCCATGATTTTGCTTTTGTGATAGTTAAGATCTTCCTTGCAATACTGGGCCTATGGATTCAGTGCACATTTAAGGCCAACTGGGGTCCTTGAGAGTACTGCATATAATAGGATGGAAATGTGGGCTCCTGTGAGTTTAGGAGGATGGAAATCTAAGTTGCTAAGTTGCCCCACCATTGTAAGGTTGCACCTTACCTTGAGTGATGTGTCAGTGTGTAGCATACGTATTAAGTATAGCAATCGCTGGTCGATCGAGGAGGCCTCTAGCTTCTCCCATAATTTAACTCTTGAGATGGAGTCAAAAGACGCTTTAAAGTCAATGAAGGCTACATAGAGGGAGAATGTGTTGGAAGAAGAATAGTTTCCCACAAGGTGATGGAGTATTAGACACTGGGTGATAGTAGATTCGCCCTCTTGGAAGCCAGCCTGCTCCTCTGCCAGCAAATTTTCTTGCTCCAACCAGTCCCGTAATTTCCAGTGCAGGTTTTTTGCATAAAGTTTGCTGATTGTGTTGAGTAGGCTAATAGGCCTTAGTTGGCTAGGTCATTTTGCTGCCCTTTCTAAAGATGGGGCCAATTATTGCAGTCCCCCAGTCCTTGGGGATGCGGCCATGTGTATCAATGAAGATGAATAGTGAGGCCAGAATGATGGCCCACCATTCCAGGTGTTTTTTAATGGCCTCAGGTGGAATCAGGTCCTCCCCAGGGAACTTAAGCTCTCAGCTCTCAATTGGGCAACCAGGTTCTTGAGCTCAGTTGTTGTCACTGGTGTCCATGCAGCCGTTTCCTTTATATCTTTCCCAGCATGTCTGCTCAATACGGAGAAGTCCTCATAGAGCTCATGGAGACGTTTTTCTCAGTTTCCTGGGGGAATATGGCAATTTAGTATGCTATGGGTGCACATGGTGATGTGCCAGAAGGCAGCTGAGTTGTTGGGCTGTCTGGATGAGTGATAACCAGTTGTCTTCCATGGCTTCTTTTTTCTTATGCACCACTAGTTGTTGGTAACACCTCTTCTTCTATAGCATGTCCATCACTGCCTTTGGTTCACTTCTGGCTTTGTATTCCTGATAGGAGGAAATGAGGGCTTTCTTGGCATTTATGCAGTCCTTGTTAAACCATGATTTGGAGTGATCATGTTGCTGCTGTACAATTGTACTACTTTTCCTTTTTAGGTGCTGTTGCAGCTCCCTGATGAAAGAGTTGTAGGCCTCCAGGAGTATGCCAGGGTGTTCAGCTGTTACCAGGACCCCTTGGAGATGCTGAAATTGCTCTGAGGCAAGCAGCCCAGCTATAGCATAGTCTAATTGGGGAGTCCATTTGGCATGGAAGTGGGTTCTCCCTCTCAAAGATATTGGGGGTTGATAGCCATCCTCAATGTGGGTTGGATAGGGAAGAGACTTTAGAAGAAGGGAGATGGGTAGATGATCACTATCAAATTTTGGGAAGAGTTTCTGCTCCCTCTAGACTCTACAAGAGGGAGCAGACCTCTGGATAGTACGCATTCTTAAGGCTGATAAATAAGTGTATTCTCATGGCTGATCTCCCTTGACAGCACCATTTAGGGAAAAAAGGTTGAGTTTAGTTGCTGTTTGTGCCAAGCATAGTCCCACAAAGTTTGATCTCTGGTCCCTTGCAGTTCAGGTGGGAAGGAGTCTATCATTGTTGCAGCTGGGAGAGAAGCACTGGTATTTCATATAAAGTGTATGATTGTCAGGGCCCCGTCTAGCATTGAAGTTGGGTCTGCAGTGTAGGTTTCCAGTTTGGCCCAGATGATTCTTAGCTGGGATTTCCACTGTTTTGGAGGGAGGTAAGTATTAGTTATCAGGAGGGAGCAACGTCTGAGTTGGATTAAAACTTTCTTAGTGTAGTGCTTGAGTGGAGGAAGAGCTCTTGTTGATGCACTACAAGCGGTGGAGGCTAGTATCCCCAAGCCACCTTTTGATCTTCCTCATCCCCTCGCTGGATCAGCCCTAACTGAGAAACATCTTATGTAATAATATACAAGATAACTATTATATTTTGACCAAAAAAACCCACAACCTTCTTCAGTTCCTTTTTCAGAGCAAGAACGCAATGTGGAATTATCCATGCATGTACAGTGGATAAACTCATAATAAGCTGAGTTCTTTAATAGTGACACATTCATGTCATAGTGGCTTGACATGAATGACTCCATTTCAAGGGAAGGACAATTGCCTGCTGTACCAGGTTTGAAGGTTAAAAACCTAAAAGCGTTTGCTTTGGCATTAATTTATTTATAAATTTGCCCATATCATTCTACCTTCAACCCTAGCTGTCTATAATCAGATATACATAATAATGAGAATGGAGTCATCTACTGTGTTAATAACAAAATAGGACTTGAAATTCTGCCTCCTTGCCTGAAAGCAAGCATTTTAATAGTTGTTTTAAAAACACCTTGTTGAGTTCAGTTTGAAAAATTGCTGATATAATCAAGAATAATGTGATAATTAGTTTTAAAAGATAGCTATAGGGTGAAGAACAGTATCTTATTCCACTGCAGAATCAATTAAAAATGATATACAAATGCATCTACTTCAAAGGTCTGAAGGTGGACTCCAGCACTCATTACAGATAATAGCTCTCTCATATGCAGGTGGGACTGTGCATAGACCGTAAAGCACCATCAAAGCATAGGCTATTAAAATGGAGTAGGACTTATTAGAACCTTTTTCCCATTCTTACAAAATCAAGTTTCTAGCTCTTATGATGGTTGGACGATAGATTTGAGAGTATGAGCAGTGTTTTAAAATGGAATGTGTGGAGGCAGAAAAAGATCTTAATTGTGCAAGGTGATGTCTTGAATAACTCCTTCTTGTCTTAAATAGCTCCTTTGACTACCATTAATAGAATGCTAGTAGAATGAATTATAGGAAAATATAAATAAATAAATAAATAAATAAATAAATAAATAAGTGTATTTATTTATTTACCCCTGCTAACTGGGCGAAGAGGCACCTTTTACCATGGTGATTCTCTTTATTTAGCAGGGGGAGAGTAACTGGCCCTATCCACCCCCAGCACAGTACTTCCAGTGACTGTTGCTAGTGTGTGTCTTATGTTTCTTTTTAGAATGTGAGGCCTTTGGGGACAGGGAGCCATCTTATTTGTTTGTTGTTTCTCTTTGTAAACTGCCCTGAGCCATTTTTGGAAGGGCGGTATAGAAATCGAATTAATAATAATAATAATAATAATAATAATAATAATAATAATAACAACAACAACAACAATAACAACAACAACAATAATAATATAATATTTGCATAATTTACTGCACACAAACAAGTGGGAGTGTTTTGATTTTCTGGGTATAAATGTGTTTTATCTTAGCATAGGGTTTGTTGTTTAATTTTAATGCAGAATTTAAGAGGGGGAGGTTGGTGTTTGTATGCTTACTCGATGTCTGCAAATTCCATTGTTATGATCAATCAATCCTGATCCTCATTTCTCTGTGCACCTGTCATCTTTCAGTGTCTTGTTCCTTGACAGTGGCACATTCTTTGCTCCTTGGGATGCTTCACCACAGCCCCTCTGCAGTAGTAGCCATATGTCTGTTGGGCTTGGCTACTGGTCTCATTAGGGCTTGGTTGCCTGTATTTGCATGGGGAGAATAGTGTGTGGCATTCTAGTGCTCTGGCATTGGAGGGCATGTAATGCAATATGGTTTGCAGGTTCCAGCTTAATTTGTCAACACAGTATGGGTTTTCGGCGGCAATTTATCATTGACATTCATGTCAGCACACTATGGTTTAAGGGTTGCAAACTGCCCAGCACTGTCTACTCTGGCTGGCTATGGAACGGCCATGGCTTCTATTGCCAGGTAGAGTATACAGTTCTAGTCTAGATAAACTGTTCAAGTTAACAAATTATTCATAACATTCTTCTTCAGAAACATTTTTGCACTCTTGAGAAAGCTAGTCCACCAACATGACATTTCATGCATAAATGGGACCTCAAACAGTGTATGAGCACTACTTTTTTTCCATTCTAAAAAGCATGCGTTACGTAGTTCCTTACTGAGTTTTGTCTTTATGATATTTGAGAACTATATCTGAGAAGGTATATTACTTTTGAGAAGGTATATTACATTTTATTTCCAAGCATAAAATTTTATGGGAGAAAAATAATAGGTTCATACAGCTTTTCTTTTTCATGACATCTTTGTTTATTATGCTGTTATATAATGACATGGTAACAGATGGTTTTGCAGTCCATTAATATGTTCACAAAAGCAGCCCTACCTGTGCTTTTACAGTCCTACCCGGGTAGCCCGAGTCTTTTACTCGGGCTTTTACTGATGTAGAAAGGCACAAGTGCACCCTTCCCCAGTTTCCAGTTGTGTGCACGCTCGAGCTGCATGCAAACTGAGCATGCACGAAGCTGGGCAGCAAGAGTGCCTGGAAGTGGGGGAATCCCCCAAGGCAGCATACTCCCGACGCAGTGCATTGTGGGATCCCGGAGGACTTCCTCCTCTGCTCCTGGCTTTGCTGGTTCCCACAGCCCTGATCCTGTACCATGCGAGCGCAGAGCCTTCAGATCAGCATTGCCCATGTGCAGGGAGACAGGAAGGAGCCTGCCTCCCCACTCAACATCCCCACCACCAGGTATGTAGATCATTTGAACGACCTTACTGGAAGCATACTGACTTTGATATAAATCATTACAACTAGTGATGTACAATCATTCAACCACCAAGAAATTTAGTTTGTCTTATAGACACTCATTAGATTTCACTTGAAAATTTTCAGATGTTTCACTGTGGGGAAGACCCTGGAATTTTGTTTTCAATTTCACTTAGTTTAAAACTTTGGTGCCAACTTGAGGAATGTGCAGAGAATCTCATTCAGAAATGAGATTTCTGATAAATTTCATTTGCCTTGTAAGAATTAGCCTGACTTCTC
This sequence comes from Hemicordylus capensis, assembly GCF_027244095.1. Taxonomy (NCBI): domain Eukaryota; kingdom Metazoa; phylum Chordata; class Lepidosauria; order Squamata; family Cordylidae; genus Hemicordylus; species Hemicordylus capensis. The sequence continues at coordinate 241,196,056 of NC_069659.1, read as the reverse complement.
TTGAAAATTATCTGATATTTCACCATAGTAGGAATCCTCAAAATAGCTATGAATTTATTTTTCTTTTCTTTTCTTGAAATTTTGATACCAACCCTAATTACAAATGCTAAATGATGTTTTGTTATAGAAGCTTTCTTGGAGATCATCAATTACCAGTTAAAGTCAATCCCGAGCAACTTACTAGGCTTGTTCACATGATCATTGACTGGGTAGGACAAGCATCTTTGGAAGCTGTGAGCACTCCTGTTTTACAATTGTGTGCAAGTAAAAAGAAAGGTAGGAAGCAGGCAAATGGCCTCCGTGCATGTGCAGAGGCTGGAACTGGGCCTCTGCTGGACTGCATTGCTGAAGAGTACCGGAGGGGCATAAAGGAGTCGCCACTGCTGCCACCAATGAACCACCGGTGGTGAAGTGCCCTCTTGCCCACCACCTCTGCCTGCCTTTTCAACCCCTTTCCTTGTAAAAGGGAATCCTAACTGGATTTACAAGCTTTGTACAAGCGTTGCCACCCTAATTTGCCCAATTCATTATTGTATGAACTACCCTACAATCTACCTGGCCAAAGACATCCTAATATCTGTGTATGGTAGGCCAGTAAGGTTTTTTTTTTTTTTTTAATCTTGTTTCTGCTGCCTGGAGCAGGCAGTGGGAGGGTGGGGTAATCACCTGGAAGTCAGCAGTATCTAGCTATTCAGCTGTGCTTGGTTTGGTGGGTTACAAGTGGACGCCAGTTAAAAATATTGGTGCAGTCTTGGCAGGTTCAGAGTTTGGTAGGTTCAGATTCTGGATCATGCAAAGTGTTACTTGATATGCCAGCTTTATTTTATGGTGTATGTAGTAGTTGCTGAAGTATGACTCTCCAGGAAAGGAAGAATATAATTGTCTTTGTTTTTTTAATAAGAGATTCCTATCACTCCATATTCATCCATAAAAGACTCCAATTATGCACATTTGTTTTCTTTTACAAACAAATACACCGTCTAAAAAGAGAAATTTAAAAAGAAATAAAAACGCTCAAATAATTAGATGCTGAAAGTCTCACAGTATTTCTTTTAAGTGGTGATTTGTTCAAAATTCTTGAAGTGAAAATTTCTTCTGAGTTAACAAGTTCAAACTTCTTCAAAGATCTTAAGCCAGAAAGCAATTTGTCTAATTGACAGAGGACAGTTTTCTAATTTGTCACTCTTAATTACATCTAAATTTGGAAGCTGAGAAACAACCACAATGTACTCCATACTATTTAAGATACTATTTTAAAAAATGTTTCTACTCCAGCCTATAGAAATGCATACTGCCTCTAGTTGACCAATTTCCCTGAGCAGTGAACACTTCAGTTTCAGGGGTTCACAGTGTGTCTTAGATTCTAGTTTCCTTTGGAAGGAGAGTTGCAGCAGACTTATAGTGACATGGTAATATTTGGTTTATTTACCTAAAGATGCAGGTTGAACATTAGTTGAAGTTGAGAAGATCATTCCTAGAAGTCAGCAGCAGGTTACATCAGAGAGGCCAAACTCCGCATCCTGAGATGCTACAGCTGTCTGTTTGGGTTGCTCCATTCCAGGTTCTCTCTAAAAACTTTCCTTCAGTCTGCTATTAGCAGCTTGCCTGCTCTTTTCACTCTTGCTTAATACATAACCTATTAGGAGAGCTAGAGGAAAGGGGAGAATTTGCCAGGAAGCTGGAAATATGTGTCTCTCTCACAGTCCCCAATATAAATCTTCTCCTGGAGTTATTCAAGATTACTCAATGTTTAGCCTCAATCAGACATTAAGGAAAAGAGACACTGAACCCACAAACAGCATCTCAAATGGGGCCAGAAGTCCTGCCCCAGCCCCATCACTCACCTCCTTAGCCCACCACTCATGCTTACAGTGTCATTCATTTGAAGAGGCAAATGCCACTTCCATGATTGCAGGTGCTTCCAGGATCAGAAGGGGCAGATAATGGGCTGAGGAGGTGAGTGATGGAGCTGAGGCGGGGCTTTCGGCCTTGTTTGAGATGCTCTAGCCCTTATGAAGAAGAGTATACATTAGTAAAGGAGGGAGGAAGCAGGGAAGTAAGTTTCAATATTGTGGTGTTTTTTTTCTCAGCACTAAGTATATGCTGTGCTATTGCTGCTATAATGGTTTTCATGGATCTCAGATTGACAAAGGGAGAACAAAAATGAAGGAATTTCAAAATGTATTCAAAAGGACTGGGAGGCAAAGAGAGCCCTTACGTCAGGAGAGGAATCAAGGAAGGTTTGATTTTGTGGTTTTGTTTTCTTAGCACTGAGTATAATGCTGTGATACCTGTTGCTGCTATAACTATCTGATTTTGCTGGATCTCAGGTTTACAAAGGCAGAACTTGTGTGCCTTCCTTCCTTCCTTGAGTTGTGGTTTGGTCTGTTTGTGAGATGGTTTTGTGGTGAGAAATGGACAGTGGTAGCTCTCTGTAATATTTCTTTGTGATTGCTATGATGAGCTCCATGTCTGGCCTTGAGCATTACTTGTGCTTTGCTCACTTGTCTGTTCTGCTGTGTGCATTCTGAATTGCAAGGTGTACTCACTCAGTCAAAATGTGGCTCAAGATGTGGCTGTAGTTGAGCTTATAGCTATGCTTGCTGGTTGCTAAGCTTGCTGCTGTGCTGTGGCAGCTGTTGCAAGTAGGACAGAGTCATAATTGTGCATGAGAGAGCAATGTGTACCAATGATGTTACTGCAGCACAGGCACTGTGGATGGCAGTGGATTCTGGGTCAGGGATTCTTTTTTGCCATCTTTGGACTGTGTATTTGGCAAAAAGTGTTGTTCTGTGTTGGGAGGGACTGTGCACTGTTTCTATTCGGCAGCATTGTTTTTCAAGGCAGGGTTGCAAAATGTGTGCAGCGCATTCTGCTTGTTTCACCCATAGGGAACAGTGGGGAACTCAAATCACCCCAGTGTTCCCCATGGATAGGTCCTAGGGACACCAAAGTGGGTTGAATGGTAGGGCATGATTGGTGCTATCTACCACCCAATCCATTTTAAAAAATGGGCATGTGAGCAATTTTTAATTTTTTGTAACCTAAACCCTGTAGGATCCTATGGTGTTTGGGGGGAAAGTTGTTTTTTTAAAAAATATCGCCTGCTTGTTTGGTCTAGGACCGTAAATAAAATTTGACTTGCCTTGCCTTGCCTGTTTCTTTTGTGGGTTGGGTGGTAGGTAGCACCCAGTATGCCATACCACCCAACCCACTTTGGTGTTCCTCGAACCTGTCCATGGGGAACAATGGGGTGATTCAAGTGCCCTATTGTTCCCTATGGGCGAATCTTCTTCTTCTTCTTCTTCTTCTTCTTCTTCTTCTTCTTCTTCTTCTTCTTCTTGCGAATTTTCAATTTGTTTCATCAGATTGGCTGGTCCAATTATTCGATTATAATTTTTGCAATTCAATGTTGTTTCAAACTGCAAAAATTGATTCATACACAACACCTGGATCCAGAGTAGCTTTTACAACTGTAGGCAGAGCAATATGTGTGCAAGTAGGGATATTGTATATTTCTATGTGTGCCTTGCTTAGGATTTAATTCCATAACAAACACATCCTATAACACCTTGCATTTAGGTTTGTGGCAATGTAACTATAGTGGACAAAATGTCAATAAAATATGATGTCACTGAATTAGTATTTACATTTTTATGTGATTCATTCAATCTATTTGTATGTGACTGTATTTCCTCCCTCTCACTACTATGGAGTATGGCACTTATGGGAGGCTTTCGTCACTTGTCTATTTCTGAGCCAGAAGATGGCTTTTATATTAGCATTAATTCATGGCCTCCTGGGGTAATAAGCAAGACCATAGTAGCAACTGTGATCATGATATCACACAATACCTGGCAAAGATTTCCTTGTACCTCATCTTGACTCCACTTTTCCAAAATAACAGTTTATAGAACCAAGCTATTAAGCAATTGAAACAGGAGTTTAAGTGCACCAGTGCTTTCCTTGGTTTAATTTATAGCTGTTTACATTTAACAGCTGTAATATATATTATTAAACAAAAAGATTCAGGGTGGGTTTTCACAATCAATATGTGAAATTAGCTTTCTGTGGTTGCTTGCCTGAACTTGGGAGCAAACATCTCAGTGGTGCATTTTGAATGTTTTTATTCAGTTAATATTTTAAATGTTTAATTCACTAAAACATACCCGTGCCTAATCCCATGTGTAGCAGTTCTCATGAGATTTCGTGAGCAAGGGGAGGGGTAGAGGAAGGCGAGTGGCTGCTGGCCAGTGAAAGAGGAAGCAGCAGCGGTGGCCGCCGGGAGAAAGTGACAACCACCGCCAGGCAACAAGAGGAACTGCTTCCCGGTGACTAGCTGGCCAGCTGCCGAGAGGAAGTGACGGCCAGGTCTGAAGGTGGGGGGGAGAACAAACTGGGACTGAAAGGGGGGGAGAATGGTTGAAGGAATCGGGGGGAGAGACCAGGAGAACTAGAGCTGCTGATGCTCTGTGCCAGGTCAGCTAGTTTTTAATAAGAAACTGAAACTGAATCCAAGCACGATGGAAATGCTCATTGTTGGGGGTCATAATCTTCAAGATGGGACAGAACTTTCTGTTCTGGATAAGGTTACACTCCCACAGAAATAACAGGTTCATAGCTTGGGAGTGCTTTTCCCAGCTGCGATTGATTCAACAACTTGACTTGTTCCTTAAGGAAAAGAGTGGTACACCAGCTGGTAACCTGGACTACTGCAATGCAATCTCTGTAGGGCCGCCTTTGTATGTAGTTCAGAAACTTCAGTTAGTTCAAAATGCAACAGCCAGATTGGTTTCTGTGGTATGCCGGAGAGACCACATTTTTCTTAAACAATTGCACTGGTTGCCAATATGTTTCTGGGCAATGTACAAAGTGCTGGTTTTTACCTTTAAGTGGCCAGGTTTTGTTATATTATTTGTAAAATACGTACTGGTTTATTGTAAATGTTTGCTGGTAAATGACCAAATAAACTTATATTTATCTAGCTTACCTTTAAATTCCTGAATGGCTTAGATCGGGTTATCTAGAGAGCACCATTCTCTTCAAGATCCCCACTGATCATTAAGATCATCAGGAGGGGTCTGTCTTCGGGTCTTCAACCTGGGATTGGGACTTCTCAGTTGTAAGTCCTGGGTTGTGGAATCTGCTCCCCATGGATTCTTTTATTATGTATTATCTTCCTTGGAGGCCTTCAGGAGTGCCTTAGAGACCAGTCTTTTAAGCCTGGCTTTTAATGATATCTAGTTTAGATTTTTAATTTTAATCTGGTTTTAATTTTTTAAATTTGTTTTATTATGTGTTTTTTATTTTAATGTAAACCACCCTAAGCCACTTTAGGAAGGGTGGTATATAAATTAAATAAATAAAGCTATTATTATATTTTAATGTCTTGTGTTAAATATGTAGCGATTAACCACCCTGAGTATGGAAAGTGATGGATATAAGATAGGTAGTCTCTGGAAGAGTGTGCAAAGATCCTTGCATGTAGTTGGTCATAAATCAAAAGAGCTGTGTATTTAAGTCCTAATGCCAACTCTGGCAATGGAGGAGGAATAAAACAGGATCTCTCTGATACACTTTAAAAATAATACACAGGGAAATGTTATAAGAAGAACGCAGCTGTTCTTGAACTTTCTTCCTTTCAAATCACATCGTAATAATGGGGCAATGATGGTCCAGTAATTGATGGTCCACAAATCCAACATGGATTACTGAGGGTTGTCTGCAAGGAACATTCAACCCACACCTCTTGGATTTGATAGACTATCCTAAGAGATGATCTCAATGGACAATGGGGCACATAGTGAAAATATCCAGGAACTAAGCTGTTTAGGGCTTTATACGTTATAACCAGCACCTTGTATTTTGCCAGGAAACTTATTGGGAGCTAGTGTACCTCTTTTAGTATAGGAGTAATATGATCTTTCAGAGTTAACTGAGAGACCAACCTGGCTGCCTCATTCTGTAGCAACTGCTGTTTCTGGATGATGTACAAAGGCAGCCCCACATAGGGTGCATTGCAGTAGTCAAGTCTGAAGGGTTACCAGCATATGTACCACTGTTCTGAGGTCGCTTATGTCAAGAAATGGACGAAGCTGATGTATCAGCCGAAGCTGATACAAGGCACCTTTGGCCACCGCCTCAACTTGGGACACCAGGGAGAGGTTTAGATCCAGAAGCACTCCAAGCCTGTGTACCTGTTCCTTCTGGGAAAATGTGACCCCATCCAGAACCAGCAGATCAAAATCATCTCCCGAGTTCTGACTCCTCACAATAAGATAGCTGGTCATTGAGTGATCTTGTAATCCATGGTTATTATGTCATGTGGAATGAGTATTGTATGGGGTTGTGGTTTATGAGGCTATGTGGGTAGCTCTAGAGTCTTATAAATACTGCTGAAGACATGCCGGCGGCGTGGCCGGCGGCGTGGCCGGCGGCCAGCCTGTAGGCGGCCGCCGAAGCCGGCCACCAAAGGGGGCCAGCCTTTGGGGCCGGGCCTTCGGGGGTGGGACTGAGGGCTGGGGGTTGTTTGTGGGTGGATTTCTCTTTCTTTTGGGGGGGTATGAATGCTGCTTTTATTATTGTCCTGAGTTGTGCCGGGCCTAGTTGACGGGATGTGTTTGGGTTCTCCTGAGGGGGCGGATGCGGGGGGTGCGCCTGACAGCCTGGGGGCGGCTATTGCTGTAGTGGTGGGGAATAGAAGAATTGGCGCTGGCAGAACAGCTGGCCGTTACAGGGGAAGAGAAATTGGTAATTTAGTGACTATCTCTACTTCCAACTGTTCTGATAACTCTCAGGCCTTGGGGAACGGCACCAATTACCCACAGAACCTGGCCTTGCTCCTTTGTAATGCCAGGTCGGTTCAAAATAAGACCGAAATTGTTCATGATTTAATCATGGATGAGGGAGCTGATCTGGTGTGTATAACTGAGACCTGGTTGGGGGAAGCGAGTGGCCCAGTGTGGGCTCAGCTTCTCCCTCCAGGTTACTCTGTTGTGGAGCAGGTTAGGGGAAGTGGGCGGGGGGGTGGAGTGGCTGTGGTCCATAAAAATACTATCTCCCTTACCAGGGCCCCTGTGAGACAGTTGACCTATATTGAGTGTGTATTTTTGAGGCTGGGAACTAGGGATAGATTGGGGATTCTGTTGGTGTACCGTTCACCCCGCTGCCCAACTGACTCCCTCACTGAGCTGTCGGAGCTGGTCGCGGAGTTGGTGATGGAGTCTCCCAGGCTTTTGGTGCTGGGGGACTTCAATATCCACTTTGGGGCTGGCTTGTCTGGTGCTGCTCAGGAGTTCATAGCGGCCATGACAACTATGGGCCTATCCCAATTAATCTTTGAACCAACTCATGTTGCCGGCCACACACTGGATTTGGTCTTCTGTTCGGATCAGGGGGGTGTTCCGTGGGTGGGGAATCCGTTGGTTACCCCATTGTCATGGACGGATCACTACCTGGTTAAGGTTGGTATCACGGACACAACCCACCCCTGCAGGGGTGACGGACCTATTAGGATGGTCCGTCCAAAAAGGCTGCTGGACCCAGCAGGTTTCCAAAAGGCCTTGGAGGGTTTCGATGTTGGTGCGGCCGGTGATTCTATCGAGGCCATGGTGGGAACATGGAACAGAGAACTCACCAGGGCAGTAGATATTATTGCTCCTAAGCGTCCCTCCAGGCCTGCTTCTAAGATGGCCCCCTGGTATATGGAGGAGTTGCGGGGGATGAAGCGGCTTGGTAGGCGACTGGAACGCAGGTGGAGGAGAACTCGGCTCGAATCTGACAGGATGCAGCATAGAACCCATTTGAAGACCTATGCAATGGCGGTGCGTGTGGCAAAAAAACAATTTTGGTCGGCGCGAATTGTGTCTGCGGGCTCACGTACGGCAGAATTATCCCGGGTGGTGAGGAGTATAATTTCTGCTCCTTCTGCCTCAAATCGGTTCCCGGAGACACTCTGCTGTGACGCCTTTAGTGGGTTCTTTGCAAATAAAATCTCCTGTATTCGGGCCGACTTGGACTCCACTATTTCTGCAGGGTCCGGGAGGGAGGTATCTAGCAATCCCTCTTGCAGTGTTAGGATGGATCAGTTTCAATCTGTGACTCTTGATGACGTGGACAGACTGCTTGGAGCGGTGCGGCCTACCACTTGTTCTCTAGATCCTTGCCCGACCTGGCTGCTTCGATCTAGCGGAGAGATTGTTGGAGATGGCCTGGTTAATATCATAAATGCATCTCTGGGGGAGGGTAGGGTGCCTTCTTGTTTGAAGGAGGCAATAGTTAGACCTCTTCTTAAGAAGCCTACCCTGGATCCCTCAGTGATGGATAGTTATAGGCCAATCTCCAATCTCCCCTGGCTGGGCAAGGTAATCGAGAGGGTGGTGGCTAACCAGCTCCAGGCGGTTTTGGAGGAATCTGATTATCTGGACCCATTTCAAACTGGCTTTAGAACGGGCTATGGGGTTGAGTCAGCCTTGGTCGGCCTGATGGATGACCTTTACCGGGGAATCGACGGAGGGAGTGTGACTCTGTTGGTCCTCCTGGATCTTTCGGCGGCGTTCGATACCATCGACCATGGTATCCTTCTGGGTCGCCTGGAGGGGTTGGGAATAGGGGGCACCGCTTTGCGGTGGTTCCGTTCCTATCTCTCGGGCAGATCCCAGATGGTGGAGCTTGGTGACAGTCGCTCCTCAAAGCAGGAGCTGTTATATGGAGTCCCTCAGGGCTCCATTCTGTCACCAATGCTTTTTAATATCTACATGAAACCGCTGGGTGAAGTCATCAGGGGATTTGGTGCTGGGTGTTATCAGTATGCTGATGACACCCAAATCTACTTCTCCTTTTCATCTTCAGGAAATGGCACTCAGTCTTTAAATGCCTGCCTACAGGCAGTAATGGGCTGGATGAGGGAGAACAAATTGAAGCTGAATCCAAGCAAGACGGAGGTGCTCATTGTGGGGGCTCAGAATCTGAGGAGTGAGTTAGATCTCCCTGTGCTGGATGGGGTTACACTCCCCCGGAGGGAGCAGGTGCGCAGCTTGGGAGTACTCCTGGACCCAGGCCTCACCCTGGTCTCTCAGGTGGAGGCCGTGGCCAGGGGTGCTTTCTATCAGCTTCGGCTGATTCGACAGCTGCGTCCATTCCTTGAGGAGGATGACCTCAAAACAGTGGTGCACCAGCTGGTAACCTCCCGGCTTGACTATTGCAATGCGCTCTACGTGGGGCTGCCTTTGTACGTTGTTCGGAAACTTCAGTTAGTTCAGAATGCGGCAGCCAGATTGGTCTCTGGGGTAACCCGGAGAGACCATATTACGCCTATTTTGAAACAATTACACTGGCTGCCGATATGTTTCCGGGCAAAATACAAAGTGCTGGTGATTACCTTTAAAGCTCTGAACGGCTTAGGTCCAAGTTACCTTGGAGAGCGCCTTCTTCTGCACGATTCCCACCGCACATTAAGGTCATCTGGGGAGGTTCGTCTCCAGTTGCCACCGGCTCGTCTGGTGGCGACCCGGAGGCGGGCCTTCTCTGTGGCTGCTCCGGAGCTGTGGAATGCGCTCCCCGCGGAAATCCGTAATTCGAGTTCTCTGTTGGCCTTCAGGAGGGCCCTTAAAACATATTTGTTTGGCCTGGCCTTTCAGGGCTTTTAAAATATATATATGTGTATATCCTATATAATAAAAGGCTAAGTGAGTGGCCGTGGCTTTGGAACGTTGGGGATCTGCGTCCCTGCCTCCCTGGGCTGTTCTGGGCCTGCGCGAAGCGCAGGCCCAGAAGAGCCCAAGGGACACAGGACCTCAGACACCAGTGTCCCACAGCCACGGGCGGCCATTAGCCGGTGTGTGGCGGCGGGGGAAAGTGGCCGAGGCGGCGGCGGAGCCGCCGCCTCAGCCATGAGCTGCGGCACGGCGAGAGGAGGCCGAGGCAACCAGAAGCGGCCGCCCTGAAAAAGGCGAGGGCAATGGCGGTGGGGGAAGACCGAGACGGGGGACAGGGAAGCTGGGCGAGGTGGCGGCGAAGCCGCCAACGAGGCCCCCGCCCGCTCACAGCCGTCGCCGCCGCCTGCTCACCCGCCCTCCCAGCTGCCCAAAATGAAGCTGGGCGAGGTGGCGGCGAAGCCGCCAACGAGGCCCCCGCCCGCTCACAGCCGTCGCCGCCGCCTGCTCACCCGCCCTCCCAGCTGCCCAAAATCACCTTCCCCGCTCCCCCCAAAAAAAGATTAAGGGCCAAAATGGCCCATGAGAAGGTCGCCGCCCCCGCCTATCGCCCTCCCAGCTGCTGAAGACCACCTTACCCGCTCCAGCCCGAGGGAAAAGAGAGGAGCTCACGAGCAGAGCTCCTCTCTGTGCTAAGTCACTGCTCAAACTGCTGCTATGGACGCAAAGGACGCCTATTGCGTCCATTGCGACAGTATAGGCAGCAGCTTAACACAGAGAATAGCTCTGTTTCCGAGTTCCTCTCTTCTCCTTCGGGCTGGAGCGGGTAAGGTGGGCTCCGGCAGCTGGGTGTGCGGGAGGGCGATAGGCGGGGGCGGCCACCTTCTCATGGGCCATTTTGGCCGTTATTCATCCACCCCACCCCCCCAAAAAGTAAAAGCAAAATAAGGAAGAACAAAAACAGAGACAACAACAAAACAAAAAACAAAAAGAGAGAGGGGACAAGGGGGGGGGAGAGACAGAAAGAGAGAGAGAGAGACAGAAAAGACGGGATAGAAAGCTAGCGCCCGTTATCATAACGGGCTTAAAAATACTAGTGTATATATATGTGTGTATATATGTGTGTATATATATATGTATATATATGTGTATGTGTGTTTGTGTATATATATATATATATATATATTTTAATCTTTTAATTTTTTAATTTTTAACTTGATTTAGTGTTTTTAATGACTTAATAACCTCCCCCCCCCCGCCTTGTGCAGATGGGAGGGAGTTTGTCACAGCCTGTCCTGCGTGAAGCCCAGGAAGGGTTCCGTTTGACCTCTTTGGTCAAGGGGCGGGGTTTCGGCCAGGATTGACCGATCCCGGCCCCCATCCTCCATTTTCCATTCTCTCTTCAGTTGGGGTCAGGCAATCACAGGAGAAGCGGCTTTCCCCTCCCTCCCTCCCCGGTGCAGAGCGGGTCTAGCGACTGGCCGCCTGAGGGGGCCGAGTAGGAATTTTTTGCTCCCAACGCATTGGCCACTGTTGGGGGTTTTTTCGCCTACTCCGTTCTGTGTCCTGGGTGCGTATTTAGAGTTAGGTCAACCACAATGGCAGGAACAGTGCGGGCGGGGTGGCAATTTGAGGGTTAGAACATCGGTGAGCACCCTTGGATATGTAAAAGGGGTGATTGGTTAATCGCTCCTTTGTAGCCTGTGCGGCACGGGGAGAATGATTGCCATGAACCCTGCTTCAGGACTTCTCTAACCTTGGGCTGTGCGGTCCGGGGTGGACGAATGCCTAGAAGTATCCAGACCCTCTCTTACAGAAGGGGGGGTTGGCTTTGAAGGAATTGGGTGGGATGTACCTGCCCATTCCCGAGCCAGGGTGTGTCCCCCCCAGTAGGGTGCTGGGTAGGATTTCAGAGTTCTGACCTGCTTCTATTGGCCCGCACTGTTCTTTAAGGGTGATTAATCACCTGGTGTTCCAGTCTGCCATGCTGTGTGTAATAGTTAACAAAGTTGTGGACCCTTTTCCTCTATACTGAGTCTACGTTTTCTTGAGCTGGGGTCTGGGGATAATGTTTTATTTTTGTTTTAAAATGTTTTAAATTGTTAGCTGTTTTATTGTTTTAATTTGTTTTAGCTTTTTACTGTTTTATAAGTTGTTTTAATTGTGAACCGCCCTGAGCCATTTTGGAAGGGCGGTATATAAATCAAATAAAATAAATAAATAAATAAATAAATAAATAAATAAATATGTAAGATATATTTTTATGAAATTGTGTTGCTGTGTATGTTATTGCTTGTAAGCCACCCTGAGTCCTATGGGAGTAGGGTGACATATAAATCTAACTAACTAAATAAATAAATAAATAAGTACCTCTGTCTTATCTGGATTCAGTCTCAGTTTGTTATCCCTCATCCAGCCTGACACTGTCTCCAGGCAGGCATTTGGGAAGGTTATGCCTTCTTCTTCTGATGTTGATGTGGAGAAATAGATTTGGGTGTCAGCAGCATACTGAAAACACCCTGCACCAAATCTCCTGATGATCTCTCCCAGCTGTTTCATGTAGATGTTAAAAAGCATTGGAGACAATATGGAGCCCTGGGCGACACCTTATAAAAGTTTAGATTTTGAAGAGGAACAGTCTCCAAGGGACACCATCTGGAATCTGCCCAAGAGGTAGGAGCGGAGCTTCTGCAAAGCAGTGCTTCCCACCCCCAACCCCCTCAGACACTCCAGAAGGATACTAAGGCCAATAGTATCCAACATTTTTGAGGAGGTTCCGGTAATGGCAATTATTTAAATGAGGACTTGTTGACATGTGTAGCTGGAAACCTGCACATGTTTTCCAGTAACATTTCTGAGTGACTGCATCTGTGTGACTAGAAGTGGAACCACTGCAAAGTAGGGATGTTTGAACAATTCGAGGGGGGTTTGGCTCTACACTGAACCAGTTTGGTTAGACAATTCTGGGATCGAACCAACAGTTTGGGGGGGGGTTTCGTGATTTTTTTTTACCTCTTAGCTCCTTGGGGGGGGGCTTTCTCTAGGCCACGGGGGGTATGTGAAGGATCCCCTCTCCCTGCTGGCCTTGTTCACTGCCGCAGCCTGTTTTACCCCCTTTTTTTGGCCCGTTTGGGCCTCTGTAAGTTGGTGCAGCAGCCATTTTCTCTGCTGCCACGCATGTGCAAATGGCCTTTGTGAGGCCTTGCATGGCCCAGGGTGTCACAGAGGTCATTTGTGCGTGCACGGTGGCCACTTAAAAAAAATAAAAAATGGCTGCCGCACATGCGCAAATGGCCTCTGTGAGGCCCTGGGCCATGCCAGGCCTTGCAGTGGCCATTTGCACATGTGTGGCAGCAGAGAAAATGGCCACTGTGCCAACTTACGGAGGACCGAAAAGGCCAGAAAAGGGGGTAAAATGGGCTACGAGGTTGATGAATGAGGCCAACGGAGGGAGTGGCAACTTCCTTCCCCCCCCCCCCGCCATGGCCTAGAGGAAGCCCTCCGAAGGGGCTAAAAGGTTTTTTCCCAAAAAACCTTACAAAACTTTGTGAACCCTGCCCCCACTGGACTGAACTGAACTGGTTCTAAGGGGTGCCAGATCAAACTGGTCTGGTCAGGTTCGAGTCTGGTTCAGACTCGAACTGAACCGTGCCAGCCAGTTCTGTGCACATCCCTACTGCAAAGCAGTGCCTCCCAACCCCCTCAGATGGTCCAGAAGGATACTATGCTTGATAGAATCCAGTGAGTTATTATAGCAGAATACATGTCTGTAGGTTGCAAAAACATTCTTTAGAAGTTGCATTTAGCCCAGCTGTGCTTCTAAGCTGTAGCAATAATCAATAGTGAATCTTTAATAGAAACCAGAAAGCTTTGTTGCCCTTTGTATATTGTGTTGTTTCATTTTTCACTTGTTTCAGTCTGCTGCTTAAAGGGCTAATTCACATGACCATTTTTTGTGCTACAAATTAGGTTGCTGAACTGATGGTGATGATTTGCTTGTATGCGATTAAATTGTAGGCTGATTGCTTTATCATAAGCTTATTTCAGAGATATTATTGAGGAGGAGACATATATTATTGGAGCAGAATGTTCTTGATGAAGAAGTTATTTGAAAAATATTGGCATGTGAGTGGAATTAAGGGTGCAATATTAACAGCCCCTCTGACCATCACCTGGAGCTCAAACCTGCTGTTGATGGGTATCTGTTAGGATGTTTTCTGTTGCTCTTCTCTTCTTCAGCCCATGTGCTTTTCTGCCTTAATATGACTTTCTGTTGTCTTTGTTTCCATCATTCTGCAGCACCATAGCCTTATTCACATAAATGTGTAGCATAGTTACATCAAGGAAGAAGCCAAAGATAAACAGTCAGTGAAGAGGGAAACAGACCAAGCAGAATTCATGAAGAGACACAATGGAGCAAGGATACAAGGGTCGGGGGGGGGGAGATTTAAAATGCAGTCAAGAAGCCTGAGCAAGAGGAAAATAGGAACATAGGAAGCTACTTTATATTGAGTCAGACAGACCATTGATCCATCTAGCTCAGTATTGTCCACACAGACTGGCAGCAGCTTCTCCAAAGTTGCAGGCAGGAGTCTTTCTCAGTCCTATCTTGGAGATGCCAGGGAGGGGACTTGGAACCTTCTGCTGTGGTGTGCATGGAACTGGCGCATGCTGGTTCAAAGGTGGGGGGATATCTTTAAGGACAGGGGAGGGTTCTTTTATCTCTCCTGCTGGATTTCCCCAGTGGGTCTGTCTTTTAAAATATACCTCCATGCTGTCCTGGTGCTTCCTCGGACCACATCAGGCACTTCCGGCCACTTCTGGTCCGAGGAGGCACTAGGATGGCAAGGAGGTACACTGCTATCCTGCTTGACCATGTTAAAAGACAGCTCTGGAAGGGGAAATATGGTGGGGGCGGTAAGAGCCCCCTTCCTCATCCTTAAAGCTATCCTTCCACCTTCGAACCAGCTGAACCGCCGGACATTTGAACTGGTTCAGAGGCCTATAAAAGGGGCTCTGAAACCGTTTGTGCACATCCCTACCTTCTGCATGCATGCATGCATGCAGGTGCTCTTCCCAGAGTATCCCCATCCCCTAAGGGGGATCTCTTACCGTGCTGACTTGTAGTCTCCCATTCAAATGCAAACCAGGGCAGATCCTGCTTAGCAAAGGGGGCAATTCATGTTCACTACCACAAGACCAGCTGTTCTCCCTGTTTCTCAACCTTTCAGCACCTTTGCTTGTCTCCCTTTATATTTACTTGCTGAAGAAAACACGGAAATCTATTCAGTTGACCTCAGGCGAGCATTCATACCAAAGCACACTAGGTTGTAGGAGCTACTCCCTTGGATCTCTGGAATGCACAGAGTTGCTTTATTTCAGTTGCTTCAAGGACCGGAATTGCTTCCAGTTCCAGAGCACGTGAATACTTTAAATCCCAGGGTACCTTTGATAATTTAAGAGTTCAAAGCCTGGATTAAAATAATGAAATTAGTATCTCATCTATCCCATGCCTCCCAAGAATCATACTTCAGGAAGAATTTCCTTAGTTCCTTCTAATTGGATGAATCTGCTGAATCATTAAGTGCTCATGGCGACATAATGAAGCTCGTGTAATTAGAAGGTTTTTGTGGGAAAGTATTAACTTAGTTATTTCTTAGATAGTTGTTTGGTATGCAGGACAAGACGTTGTTTCTATCACATCTATGCTAATTTACCTATCTATTTGTGGCTAAATTTCTCAAAGGTTAATTAGATGTAGCATTTTAAGCTTGAAATCCTCTGATGAGTAGTCCATGATATTGTGACATTAGCTTCAAAGCAATTATCCCAAGTTTTAGGTATAAATATTAATTATGAGTTTCTTGCTTTAAAAAAGTGGGGGATTACCACAGCAGTAGCAATGGGTGAATATATATCGACACTGCCTGGCATCCTGATTCAATTGCTCAACAGAAGTCACTTTGAAAACAACTGGATAAGTTAGTCATGACACCTTAACCATGACTAACTTGTCCTATTCATTTCAATATAACTTCCATAGGGTAATTTAGTCAGGATGTCGGCCACTAAATTTATGTTTATGGTGTCTGTAATTAAGAGGCATAACAAAGCTTGCTTACTCTCTAGAGAAGAAAACCAGATTTCAAATTTGGGAGACCAGGGATTAATTTCTAGCTATTGACTACTCACTAAGACGGGAGCTGTTTGTTCAGCAGATTCAGCTAAATATACACTGGTGGCTGAACTGCACCACTTCAGATGCCAGGTGGAGGATACAATTTTCAGTGCTTCTGTGTGTGATCAATGCCTGCACGGATGCTAGCATGCTCCCACATATGCTGTCACCACTGGTTGTGACTGAGTCAGTCTGCTGGTTGTGTAATCAGCAGAAAGTGGTCCTAACCAAGGCATTTTCTGGTGATATACGCCTGCTTCACTACAATTAGGATTGGGGAGAATTCAGACAAGGGAGGGATTTACAGCGCCTTTGATATGGTAACAGCAATGTGTGTTCATACAGCCAGTGGCATTATTCGGCTTTTTTCATGATGATTTTCATGATGATTTCATGATTAATGAGTAATATAAGCCTCTTTTAAAAGTTGTACTCTGGAAAAGTGTTGAAAACGGGAGTATGGGATACTCAAATTTTTGCGGAGTTATGTGGAGAGACCCGTGAGATGAAGCATGAGATGGAAGTGTGGCTACCTATCTGAGAATGACTTTGGGGAGTGTTGTCTCCACCTGCTACTGCTCTCAATCCCACTCCTGGGCAGACTTGCTTTCTTAGCCCTGCAGTCTGCTTCCAATTCAGAGTTCTGTCTAATCATGAGGAGAGAAAACTTATTGGTGTTCTGCTGCTCCAACAGCAGTGCCCTACAATAACCAGGCTGCAAAATCCATTGCAGGTTTTGCACTCTGTTGTGGGGTGGGGGTGCAGGAGATTATAAAAAGCACAGTTGGGGTGGTCTGGGGAACAGGTGGCAGCATTCCAGCAGGAAGCTGCGCTTCCACCCATCCCATCCCATCCCATCCCATCCCACCCCCAACCCCAATGAGACCAGTTTGCAGTTAGTGCTCCATTAAAGTAGCTGGAATTTCCCATTGATCTAGTGTGCAGATGTTGTTGCACAACAACACCGGGTTTTTTTTTTTTAAAGACAGAAAATTACATACATGCAGGGTGGAGGGGTCCAAGGCACCACACATGCATGCACACATGTACTCCCCTCGGGAAAGAACAACCTGGACACAGGAATGTGCCAATCAGAAGCAGAAGGCAGGAGCAGGAGCCTCGTCTAGAACCCTTTGGGCCAAACTGGGAAGCCTGCTGTGTGAACAAACTGAAGGGAAAAAAACTGCAATGAACCATAATGAAAAGCACCAATGTGTATGGCCTGTACTGATTCCAATTTATGCATACACACACACACACACACACACACACATACTCTCTCTCTCTCTCTCTCTCTCTCTCTCTATGTCTCAGTCTTGAAACCTCTTCAGTAGAAACAAAGAAAGGCTGGATTGTTGCAAAGACCAACGTCTTTAGAACTGTGCAGGGCTTTTCGCTATAAAAAAAACTGCTCTGAGATAACAGTGATGACCAACAATCTCAAACTTAGCGTGTTCCTGCCACAATGACTAAATTGTCTAGAGACCTGCTACCAACTGTCCTTGTTGCTTTTCCTCCATTTTGAGTTTATATGTATTCTGTCATTTCTTTCTTTCTTTCTTTCTTTCTTTTTCTTTCTTTCTTTCTTTCTTTCTTTCTTTCTTTCTTTCTTTCTTTCTTTCTTTCTTTCTTTCTTTCTTTCTTTCTTTCCTGTATTGTTGTACAACAACAATTGCACACTAGATCAATGGGAAGGAACTTTCCCTGCTCTAGCGATTATTATTTAAAGTCCACCTTATCTTGTATGGGGGAAAAATTGGTGTGATGTACCCTACTTAATGGCCTTTCTGGATCAGATGATGCTTCTGTAACACAGACTTAGAAGTCGTTCTCATGATCGGGCAGGTGAGGCAGCCGGGGGTGTGGGCAGGAGGAAGGCTTGGTAAACTTACCTTCCCCCACAGATGACCAAGTTCTCTTGTTGGGAGCATGAAATGCATTCCCAGACAAAAAGCCATGCCCTGTGAAGCACGGAGCAGAGTGGAGGGATCTGACCTCCATGAATCCCACAACGCAACACATGATATGCGTGTTGCATTGAGGGATTTCCACAAGAAACAGGCATGCTAGGCGCCCATCTTTTGTCTGCTAGGACTAAACATATACCCAGCAAACACACGAGCAGTTAGCCAGAGGTGAGGGGATGCTTTCTCCCTTAACCTCTGCGACGCTGCTCCACCGGGATCGGGCATGATTCCGGCGGTTCTCACGTGCAGCCTAACCCAGGCTGGGCGTCCCTAGCCCGGGTTAGGCTGTGTATGAGAACAGTTTTCTTCTATTTAAAAACTGAGCTCTAAAACTTTTAATAAGTTTGGTTCTAACTTTTACCAGACAGAAAAGTGCAAAGACTTTGGAGCTTTTTTGCAAGGTACATCATGGACTCATTACAGATTTCAGGAAGCCTAAAATCTAGAAGCCTCAGTTAGAGAAAACTCAGTTTTTCTTCTAATGATCATGGGTTTTATGATTGCCTATAAAAAGATTGCAAAAGAGGTCACATTGCTACCCCTTTGAGGATTACATTTTGTCAATATATTTCTTTAAGCCCTTTTCCAATAGATTTGAAAGGGAAGAGAATATAATGTCAGTTTCAAAAAGGCTAAAGTCCAGAAATGTGCTGTAGGTTTTAGGCAGCATTCTTTGAACTGAAGATGAAACCAGCAGTGAGGCAGAGACCCAGAGGAATGTTTAGCACCATTCCTGGTGACTTTATTTAGTAACGTGATAGACAATTGACTGAAGTTGGTTCATCCTGTTTACAATTCCTAGCAAAAATGTGGCTGCCCTGGAGCCATAGAAATACCTGAAGGGGAGCTAGATTACTTTGGCGATTTCTGACTCTTTAGTATGATAATAGGGAAGTTTTCAGTATTTTCTTTTTCTTGTGAACTACAATTGGTAAGAGTACAAAAGCTAGCCAATTAAATTGCTCACAAATGCTACATGTTCAGAATGCCTAAATAACATAAACTTCAGTATTACACTAAAAGAGTTTTGACAGGGCTGCAACTGCCAGCAGCCCCCTAATTTTGTTAACAGCAGAATTGAGGTCAACAGTATAGCTTCTGTACAGAGAGTCAAAGTAGTTGGTGTTCAAGATTGTGGGGGAAACAAAGATTCCAGAAGGATCGGGGCAGATCTAGGGTGGGGCAGTCAGGGCATGTGCCCCGGGAACCACTTAAAGGGGGGGCACCATTTTTTAAAATTAACTTTTTTAAAGAAAATGGCCACTGAAAACAAAATGCCCACTGCACATGCTAAAATGGCCTCTGTGAGGCCCTAGGCCATGCCAGGCCTTGCAGAGGCCATTTGAGCATGCGCGGTGGCCATTGTGTTTTCAGTGGCCCTTTTTTTAAAAAAAAAAATTTAAATGACCACCGCCCATGCTCAAATGGTACCTGCAAGGCCCTAGAGGCCAGTGGGGGGAGAGGGAACCTTTGCAGACTCCCCCCATGGCCTTTAGGAAGCCCCCTAAAGGGGCTACAGGTAAAAAAATATAATTTAATATAATATAAGTCACTGTACACATATTCAGTTTGGCACTATGTACAGAGAATCAGGGCTAGTGAATACTGAGCTGAAGCTTATGAGCTAGGATTGTATTCATTTGCTCTTACTTTGCTTCTTGTGATAAGTGAGTTAAATTTGATGGCTATTAATGGTGAGTTTGTCTTTGAATCAGTGTGAAATCCTTAGTATTAAGGCCTACTGGGAGTTTCTTGCTCTCGTTCTCTCATTTTCACTTTCTTTCTGAAATACTAGAATATATTCCAAGCAGTGACACAATTTACTCTGCATTTTCAGAGTATCTGAGAAAAGTCAAATTCTCCATTTATTTTTAAAACTTATGTAATGGTGATGCTACAATGCACAGTAGACAATTAGGCAGGTGTTTCTGTTTAGTTTTCCAAGTACACCTCCACATAGTATTTGGGTATTTCATGAGCCCCAGCTACTGAAATTTGTAGTTTTCCAGCATTTTTTTTTGGTCTGGCTACATCCACTGCGAAATAGTTTTTGAAATATTAAAAGATTAACTAGCTTGACTTGTATTTTTGAGCTGAAAATATGGCAATGTTATCTGAAAGATGGGTGTCAGATGTTTGGACAGGGGGCACAATTTCAGTGCTTGTCCTAGGCGCTATTTTCCCTAGATATGCCTCTGAGAAGGATTTTGGTTGAGGTTTCGCAGTGAATCTGGAATTCATCTCAGGATCTGACACAGAAGTCCAGTCTTTTGAACTAACTGAAAGCTTATTTATTTTTTATTTTATTTTTACACTTATATCTCGCTCTTCCTCTGAGGAGCTCAGAGGTTACATGGTTATTTTAACCGCCTTGGGGTTGTTTTTAACGAAAGGCGGTATATAAATCTAACAATAAAAAATAAAAAATAAAAATTGTTATCCTCACAACAACCCTGTGAGGTAGGTTAGTTTGAGAGATACATGACTTGCCCAGAGTCACCCAGTGAGGCAGGTCTCATGATCCGTGAGACCCGCTTTTTTAGAAACTGCAGTGAGGGAGCCCTGGGCGGCCAGATTGGCCGCCCACACGGTTGTCGACTCCATGACGGAGCTGGCGGGGGGTGGGGGAGCAGGGGCCGCACAGCCCCCACAAGCGGGGGAGCAGGGGCCGCACGGCTCCCACGAGCGCGCAGGGCATACAGGGGAGACCCCCGGAGCCGGGGGGGGGCAGCTTTTTGCCTCCCGGCCGGGGATCTACTCACGAGTAGGCACGGTGTGAAGGTGCGCCATGGCTACTCACGATTGTAAAAAGCAGGTTTGCGGAGTGCTCGCTCCACAAGCCTCCTTTTTACCAGGGGTTCCAGAGCGGGTTACCTGCCCTAGAACCACCAGGCTCGCAGCCGAGCCCAGTGGTTCTGACGATTAACAAATGATTAACAAAAATCGGGCTAGACTCTCCTAGCCCGATTTTTGTTAATCGTGAGAATAGCCCCAGTGAGTTTCATGGTTGAATGGGGATCCAAACTCTGGTCTTCCCAGTTGATATGAACAGGTGGGTGGACCTCTTCTTAGAACCAGGGTCTGCTCTGAGACCCCAAAAAGCCAAAGGCTAGATTGAGGCCTGCATCTGAATTGTCGTTTTGGCAGGAAGCTGAAGCCTGAATTTGGGTTTTTTTTCCCGCCTAAGCCAAGCCAGTGAACAGAAATGCTTGTTCTCGAGGTCTGGGAAGGAAGGGGAATTTTCCCTTACTCATTCCCAGCCTTTAAGGTATTTACTGCCTTGCAAAAAGCCTTGGGCCGCTCGTGACTTGCTAAAACCAATCATGAGAACTAGTTTTACATGTCAAGCATAATCATATGTAGCTGATTTAAGATATATAATAATGCCTACGCTGTACTATGGGGGCTAACACATTCATATCACATTGAGACACACACACCCCGCTTATGTAACGTTCTCTATCCTTCTAACATATTATTTCTCTGGGCTAAAGAACATCAACAAGACCAAAATGACCACAAGCCAGGGCAGGCTTGATAAAACAAAGAAAAGTGTCTCTATCTTGAATTTGATCAGACAAAGAGCCAGGCCAAGCTCCTGATTGGCTCCTCCCTGAAGGGGGAGAGAGGAACTCTGAGAGCCTGCCGGAATTTGATTATCAAAGAGGAGATACTCTGAGTAGATGAGGTGATTATTTTGGCTTTGTTGGCAAAAAGGTATACAAAGCTGCAGATAGCCACTCATGAGGAAGGGTAGGCATGGGCTTCTTCATGGAAGAGGCACCATGTAGCCTCTCCCTATATTTTCAGAGCCAGTCACCCTGCCACCAGAGAAGCCAGCAGAGATCTCTTTTCCAGCGTACCTGGAAACTGGTAATTATTGCCTAGAGCCATGCCTCCATGAACCAGCCACTTCGGACTAGCACATCTCCCCCCACCTTTCATCTCTGTCCCTGGATCTATCACTTACCTATCCGAGCTCCAGCAAAGCTCCTTCTGCAGCCATCATTTGCCAGGTGGCAGGAATCAGCATCTGTCTCTTCCCCTCTGTCCGGTCCTTCCTCCTCCCCTCTTCCTAAGCTGCCTTAATGGACATTCCTCTTGTCGTTCTCCCTCCCTCCTTGGAAACTGTACTTTAGCTCTTTCCTCTCTGCCAACACAGCTTCTAGGATTGTTTGGGGAACAATCAGGAGATAGCAAAAGGCCTTCAGCCACTTGCTCCAAAAGAAATGAAACTGTATCAAACTATTCAGCATTTAGTAGAAGGGTTAGAAAGAAATGCCTTTTCTGTTAAGAAAAAAGAATGCTTTGCATTTATTAGTGGTATGAGTTAACTGTCATAGAAATTATTAGACCAAATTAAAGGGGAAACACTGATTGCCAGTTGGGGGAATTATTTTGACTTGTTGTTACGTAAAAGCAAGATAAGGTGCGCTTGCACAGCTGGCTGATAACACGGCTGTCTGTTTCTTGGTGAGGCCAAAACTCTTTCCTAGCTAGCAGCTCTGCATTTTGAGAAGGGGGGAAATGATTTTAGGAATGCTTTTAGCTGTTACTGAACACTGCACTACAATCATAGAAAAATGAAATGGATAACTACTTGTCTATATGCCTAACCACCTACACTTGTAATCACTAGCCTTAATAAAGCCCATTTAAACTCACAGTTGTGAGTGTGCATGTGTGGTCTTTCCTTCTCCAGAATCACCCATGAATCTCAGAAACGAACATTGAGGCAGCTTGTGGGCTGCATGTGATAGGATAAGGGGCAGATGAACCACCAGTCAGCCACCCCCTTATCGTATCAGAGTCCTAGTCCAACACTCTAACCACTACAATATGTCGGCTCTCCTACACTGTGCTTGGTATTCATAGCATATACAATTGGATTTGGAGTTTCAGTTTTGTTATTTGAATCTTCCTGATTTGGATTCAATGATTTAGATTTTTTTTTTAATTGATTCGTTCAAAGGGTAGAACGGGTAGAATAACTAAAATGTTTATATTGTCCTCTTAGCAGAATTGAATGAAAGTAGCAGGGATGATAGCCCCTTAAGTGGCCCTGAAGCCTGAAAATTTGCAAAGTGTAAGCGTTTCATTAAAAAAACCTTTAAAGTTTATTTCATAAATCATTGTTTATGCTCAAGAGTATAAGGTATATTTTCTATACATTTCCTCCAAAGCCCTGTGATTGAAAGGGAAAAGAAAATCTAAGCAAAGTATTGGCCAGCTCAGGATGCCAATTTCAAAGACTTCTGTTCTTTCTCCATCTTAGCATTTTCCATATTTCAAATATTCCCTTTCCTTTGTCTATTTCAACAAATAATGGTGAAAAACAGCAAGAGAACAGCCTCCAAATACCTAAATCTCTCCACATGAATTCGGATATTGCTGATTTGATTTGGAGATATTTGGAGATATAGAGATTTGATTCAGCTTTAGCTATCTGATGCCAGATTTGGGCTGAATCTCAACCAAATCAAATAGCAATCTGAAGCTTTGCACAGCCTCCTCTTCAGGCATAAAATAATAGAGATGTGCAACATGGTAGTCAGTATTAAGTCTTTGGATTGGTCAGGCCTTCTGCTCTACTGGAGGCTGCTCTTCTGGGGTGTGTGGGTGTGTGTGTGTGCGCGTGTGTGTAAATGGTACAGTACCTTCTGCTTGCTGCACCCCAGTTTCCAGGACCAGCCACTGACCTCCAGGACCAAGCTGGATAATATATCCTCCTGGTCTAAATTAAGATACAGCTGCCTGCAAGCTCAGCCCTTACACATTCAAAACACACCAATTTCAAATGAAATCAAAGGGAATGTTGGGGTTTTGTTTTTTTTCTGAATTGGAAAAGAACCTTAAGCATTATTAAAAGCTGAACATACTTCAGGATTACCTTGGCTCTGTCAGAGCAGAATGTTATTCTGCAATTAAAAGCAACTTTGCTGCTTGAACTAACTGCACAGTTCTCCAGGACATGTTTTCAGTGTCACCGCAATGTACAATTATATACTCATACTCCCATATTTTTATTTGTGTGATATTTTAGTTGACATGCAACAAGCGACATCCTGTAACCCAGTCCCACAACATGGTATTTGTTTATGAGATACTGGCTGTCTTCCTGACTTTTAGAAGCACCAGTTCTTCTGAAAGGTTCAACTAACTGGGCTGCACTGCTGGCTCAGCTGTGGGGGGAAATTCTGGTGATCTCCCCTTCCCTAGAAAGTGCTCTGTGCCACTCTAAAATATGTTCCGGAGGATCATGAACCCCTCAGGGATATACCTTCCCATGACACAGAGGGTTTATGAGGGAAGGGGAGGTCACTGATATTCACACACATGCACTAGTACCAATCAGCATTAGTCTGGAAGTCTTCAGAAGTTGACTTTCCCAACACAAAACCTAGAAGTAGAAATCCACGCACACATACCACACCAGATGAGATTCTTAACGTCTGAGGGTGTCGTGGGTAGGAGGCACTGTTTTACAGTGGTTCTGCTCCTACCTCTCGGACAGATTCCAGATGGTGTCGATTGGAGATTGTTGCTCTTTGAAATCTGAGCTTAAGTATGGTGTCCCTCAAGGCTCTGTACTTTCTCCAATGCTTTTTAACATCTACATGAAATTGCTGGGAGCGATCATCAGGGGATTTGGAGCTGGGTGTTACCAGTACGCTGATGACACCCATATCTACTTCTCCATGTCAACTTCTTTAGGAGCTGGCACATCCTCACTAAATGCCTGCCTGGAAGCAGTAATGGGCTGGATGAGGGAGAATAAACTGAGGCTGAATAAGTCTTCCAGACGGAGATACTTATTGTGCAGTGTCAGAACTCTAGAGACGATTTTGATCTACCTTTTCTAGATGGGGTCACACTTCCCCAAAAGGAACAGGTTCACAGTCTGGGAGTACTTTTGGATCCACACCTCTCCCTGGTATCTGAGGTTGAGGGGGTGGCCAGGGGTGCTTTCTATCAGCTTCGACTGATACACCAGCTGCACCCGTTTCTCGATCAATGACCTCAAAACAGTGGTACATCTGTTGGTCACCTCCAGACTTGACTTCTGTAATGCGCTCTACGTGGAGCTGCCTTTGTACGTAGTCCGGAAACTTCAGTTGGTTCAGAATGCGGCAGCCAGGTTGGTCTCTGGGTCATCTTGGAGAGACCACGTTACTCCTTTACTGACGGAGCTACACTGGCTGCCAATAGGTTACCAGACAAAATACAAAGTGCTAGTTATAACTTATAAAGCCCTAAACGGCTTAGGCCCTAGGTATTTAAGAGAGTGTCTTCTTCTCTACGACCCCACCATTGAGGTCATCTGAGGATGTCTGTCTCCAGTTACCGCCAACTCGTTTGGTGGCTGCACAGAGACGGGCCTTCTCGGCTGCTGCCCCAAGATTGTGGAATGCGCTCCCTGCTGAGATACAATCCTCCCCATCTCTGTTAATTTTCAAAAAACACCTGAAAACCCATCTTTTCGCCCAAGCTTTCTCAGCTTCCTAAACTTTTAGGTTTTACTCTCTGGTTTATTTTTAAATTGCTTGTTTTAAGTTTTTGTAAATGGTTCTAACTTGTTTTATGCTATTGTTAACTGCCCAGAGATGAAGGTTTGGGGCAGTGTACAAATCAGATAGATAGATAGATAGATCCTCTGACAAATCACAGGAAAAACAGCTGGTGCAAATATTCCCTAATACAAACACTGAGGTAAATGTTTCAATGATGGCTTGAATGATTTAGATACTTAACTTCCTTTTTCAGTTCGTTAATAGCCAGCTAAATTGCTGATGGTTTGATGATTCGCTGATCATTTTGTCCTTATCAACAAAATTAAATCATTTGTTTTCCAGCAATGAAATATTATTGCTCTGGGCATATTCTGTGTTTTAAGTGACTCTTGCATCTCTTTGCCTTTCTTTGTCAATGTTGTTGGCTCCTAATCAACTCTATAACAAAAGGCAGCAGATGACTGTGGCCACTTGAATGGATTCTGAATTACTCCCTTTAAAACATCCTGATTTTGTCATTTCAATCATTGCTGAACCATGCTGCCAAAAATGTGGGGGATTCTTGCCAAAAAAGGAACCCCTGAACAAAACAAAAAAATCCCAAAAAATTACATGAATACTAATGCAAACAGGGATTTAATGGAACTAGAAGCACTGCTTATTTGGACATGTACTGATTTCAGCTGATGAAAAGAAATACAGAATAGATGTCACAGCATATCTCGGAAAGGAAGCTAAAGTAGACAAGAAAATAAGTTTTATTTTGTTGTCTAAATTGTTTATCTCACATTATTAAAATAATTGATGTATCAAAACACAAGGAGATAAAATATTGTTAAATTGTGATAAAACAGAGAACAAATTCTCAGAATAAAACTTAGTATATGACTACATTTATTATTGAATTATGATGTCTGGATTTGGTAATAAAGCTTGTGCACTTTTAGGATAATAGTTTTTCCCTTCTGCTTAAAATGAAATATGCAGTAGTCTTTGCTGAAATCTTAATTTATCTTTTGTACCCTACTGGTTACAAATGTTGAGGGGAAGGCTGATGAAGTTATTATTGCAAAATGGACATTTTAAAAAAATAAATACCTAAGAAATTGATCTCATACTGCAGAAAGTTCTGTACATGCAGCAATGCTGTTCCATTTCTTTTCTTTTTTTAAGTCTAATAGTCATAACTACAGCCATCTCTTATTAAAGCATTCTCTGAGGTGTCCAATAAACACGGAATAAACGTTTTTGCTGTATTAGGTGCATTTTGAGATCTAAAGAGGCATATTTCATTGCCTTCAAAGCAACCCACCATTGATTCAATAAGATAGAGTATTCGGCGTAATTGTTCCAAAGATCTTGTATATAATCAATATTGATCTTATCAGTATCTTTACGTTTCTGATAAAGCAAGTTTCAAGACAAAGGTGCATCCAATAGATGTTCCAGGTCTAATAGTAAAAATGGAATTTCATAAGCTATCGATATCAATTGATCTAGTGTAAAGACATTTTGGGAGGCCCGTTAGCCCAATAAAAAGATCTTCAAACAGGGATTCTCCCGCAATGTTAGCTTTTCATACTGGAAAGGATCAAAACCATGACTAGAACCCAGGGTTCTGCATATCTTTGTGGTATAATGGTATACCAGTAATGACCCAGATCCACGAATAAAAGATGAAAAGAGCACCTGCCAAGATTTCAGTGGGGTCAAATAATGAGGCTCTTCTCACGATCAGTGAGAAAAGCCTGGAGTGGGTTAGCGGGCAGACCAAAGTGGCTGCCCACACGACTGCCACCTCTGTTATGGACTGGGAGGATCGGGGGCCGCATGGCCCTCAGAAGCTCCAGCATGCCCTGTGCGAGTGCGCAGGGCATGCTGTAGAGACCCCCAAGCCTGGAGGCTGCTTTTTAGCCTCCTGGTCTGGGGTCTACTCATGAGTTGCCACAGCGCAGAGCTGCATCGCAGCAACACACGAGCACGGGGTTAGCGGAGCCTGCGAGCCCAGTGGTTTACATGACCAGCAAAAATCGGGCTAGGTTCTCCTAGCCCAATTTTTGCTGGTCGTGAGAATAGCCTTAATAACTCTCAAGCTGTGCCCAAGGTGTGACCAAGACCTGGGAATTATTGTTCCATCCTAAGACTGAAGATAAAATAAATGCCCAATGATAAGCCTGAAAATGTGGTAATCTGTGCAACTAACATACTGCTTAATATAGGGCTCAAGATAACCGGCAGCCAATCAGGCTTTCCTGAGTCAGCACTTCTACTTCCTCTCCTGTGATATCCTGCGCCTGCATGTCTCCCACTGAGCCTTCCTCTTGAGACGTCTTCTCAAGACAGGCAAAATCCCCACCTCCTCCTGATCAGCCTCCTCAGCTCTCATGTCTGGCAGCTGTCCTGATTCCTCAGCTCCAGAGTCTGTTCTCCCTGCCAAATCCTGTTGCTGTGCCTCTGAGCCTGCACTCCCAACCGAGTCCTCCCGTTCCTCTGAGCCATGACAATTTGATTAAAATATGATTGAGGTATAAGAATCAGAAGACCTGCTAAAATATATATGAACCCCAGTTTTAGATTCATTTTAACCACATTTATTCTGCCCCAGATACTCTACGGAATCATAGCCCATCAATCTAAGACATTTTTCATTTGAACCAGAATTTGCGACAATTTAAATTAACCTATTGAGAGAGTTTCCTAAAGATTACTATACCTAAATAGACAAAAGACTCTGGACACCATCGAAAATCCCAAACCCTACACTCATCAGGAAAATCTATACAACCTAAAGGCATCAAATCCTATTTGCCCAATTTATGGAGTAACCAGATAAATAACCAAACTTTTGAACCAAAGAAATAAGATTATGAATTGAAACCTCTGGTTTATCAATACAGTCATCCCTTGCCAACTGTGAGGATTCCATTCCTGGAAAACCCCACGGTTAGCAAATTCACTATTGGTGAGACATTAAAACCAATCAGAAACAGTGGTTAGGGGAATCGTGATTGCAAAAATACCTTAAAATTTAAAAAAATCCTAGAAAATTGTCAAAAAATTCCTTACATTTGGCAAGAGTCAGCAAGACAAGTGAGCAGACTGAATCTCTGGGAGGTGGGGAGGAATTTATCCTCCCCTCCCCCAAGTCACTAAAAGATACTTTGGAAAAACCCCTCCCAAATCACTCAAAGTCACTTTATATTGTGAGGAGTTGGCAGGGTCAACAAGAGGAATGAACAGATTGAACACCTCATCACTAAAAAATGCCCCAGTCACTAACCTGTGGATACTTGGATCACGGTTGTCTAGACCACTCGCAATATCCAAGTCGCTGATACTCAAAACCATGGTTGGGAAAACCACGATTGGCAAGGGAAGACTGTAAAACTTAAAATGTCATCTGCATATAAAATCAACTTGTACTCAGTCTCACCTAGTATAAATACCCTTATGTTATCCAAGTCTCTAATAGCACAAGCCAGGGGTTCTACACGATTTTTTTAAAAAGACAACTTCAGATCTTGGTTTCTAGTGGGCACATAAAGTTGGTTAAATCCAAGATGGAAATGCATAACAGGGATTGAGAAATGGTTGAGAAACCTTGGGCAGGTTCAGAGGTCATGCCTGATGGGTGTGTGTTTCCTGCAACCTTTGGTTGCTCTCAAACCTACTCTGTGAGGCTCTTCTCACGATCAAGTCAGAAGAGCCAAACCGGGTTTGCAGGGAGAGCGGGCTAAGCCCGCTCTCCCCGCAGACAATCAGTGAGCCCTCCCTGGGGAAGGGCAATTCAGGGCAGGGGCAATTGAGCAGGCCACCCACTTGTAAACCACCGGGCTCACCTGCGAGCCCAGTGGCTTACACGACCAGCAAAAATCGGGCTAGGTTCTCCTAGCCCAATTTTCGCTGGTCGTGAGAATAGCCTCTGTAAGTACTTACAGGAAGTTGTGTGAACCCACCCTTGCTTTCTATAGCTATGCTGTCCAAATCATTTGCCATCTGCTTCATCACTTCTTGAGCAAAGAAACACATATTTTTAGACATATCTTCTGTCACTACTTGTATATTTAAAAACAACAAATGGGTCATATCTGCATTTTTCAACCTACTCATATGCAAATCTTTAAATGTCCACCCCTGCTTGTTTAGATTCATCGACATGCATTTTGACAAGCAGAAATTCCTTGAGGGGCAAACAGTTTCACAATACGCAAACATGATATAGGCACAATGTTTGCAATATCCTTGTTATCTTTTTCCCCTCTCCGGGAACAGAATTCTAACAATTACTCTCAGCAACAGCCACTGGAGGAATGCTGTGCTGGGACAGAAAAAGTGAAGAGAGTCACCACTTTTCAGGGTGTCTCTTAGCCTAATCAGCAGGTAAGTAGGTATCATCCACTGGAAGGCAATGATGGTTGAGAAGTGAGCTATCTTTCCTACTGTCACTGCAGCAAAGTAGGCCCAAACATTATCTTTATCTTGTGTTTGGTTACATTCAGTATGAGTCTTTCACATTTGTGCTTTAGCCATTGTTCTCTGCTCTTCAGTATACTAAAGGACTGTTTGGACTCTATGTCTGTGACAATGATACCTAGCGGTGATTGTATCAATAGCCTATATCATCTTCTCTTGCCAAAGAGTAAGATTGTTCTCATTATCATAACAGAGGTGGGGAAGGCGGGTAAAGGGAGGGGGAGGCAGGGTTGAACCTATCTTCTCTCCAGACAATTTGTATTCTCCTTTTTGGCACACAGCTGTGTGCCCACATGATCCACGCTGCTCTGGAGGCCAGGAAAATGAGTCCCAGCCTCCAGGAATCCCAAGATGCACTGTGCAAGCAGTGTGGTACCTTGGAGGATTCCCCCCTCAAGTCAGATGCTCTAGGCACCCAGCTCTGTGTATTTCAGCTTGCGTGCAGCCTAAGCATTCACATGACCCTAGACCTGGGGTAAAGGGCACGCTCACAAGAACTGAGTTAAGAGCTCAGGTAAAAATCTTGGACCACTGGGGGAGGTAGAGAAGCTCATGGTGCACAGCCTCAGTGACTAATACTGGAGTTTTGAAAGCACACTCCCCCACCTCAACTGAGTAACCAGCTTTCTGTAATGTATACTTTAGCCAGGAATAATTTCTTGATGATGGTTGTTTTTTCATTCACCAAGCTGGTATTTAGTAATAGCACTATTAATCCCAATGGTGTGTTGATATCCTGATGAGATTTGTTATCCCTACCTACATTCTACCTTTTCACCTGGGAATTAGGACCAGATGGGGAAAAGGCACATAAATGTCAAGAGTCTCTTCCCCTTGTCATGTCCAGTATCCACTGCCATATTTCCCTCGAGGAGAAATATGAAGGGGGAGGAATTTGTAGAAGAAGAAGAAAAGAAATAAAGTAGATATAGAAGCTGAACATGTTTCATACTTTGTTGTTATCTTAGGAGCACACAAGTGATAAGTTTGTAACTAGTGGGCAAAAATACTGATTCTAAAATGTCTGGAAGGATATTGAAAGCAGTAAATTTAAACAGAAATGATCTGACTATAAATGGAGGCTACAGTAAATGACTTCCAACAGAAATGGATGGAAAACTCTGTTCATATTACTGAGAGACTTTATCATGGTCTTCTGTCACATACACATTTTCTCATCAGCTTTCTTTTGCTCTCAAGTCACAGTGATATACTATAGACTTGTCAGATAACCTTGGTAGAGCAAGACAACAATTGCAGTGGTAAATGTGGATGGCTGTGCACTATTTTTGAAAATACCAAAACAGGACCTTTCTGTGGAACCACCAAAACAGGACGTTAGTGATTCCATGAAATGTCTGAGCTGAACTGTAAGTTGGAATTTGACTTTATTGAGGCTAATACACAGTTTCATCTGATCTCTATGAAACTAGTTCCAACTTTCCTAGGGCATTCAATCATGTGGAGAAAAATAACCAATGAACCGGGTGATCTCAGAGGTGGCCAGCAATGATTGAATGTGACACTTCCAGCCTCCCAGAACAAGGGAACTGCTGCAAGCCTTACCTGGAATTACCCAATTCACATTATTTATTATTATTATTATTATTATTATTAACATTTAGATCCAGCTATTCCTCCAAGGAGCCCAGAGCAGTGTGCCTACATACTTAAGTTTCTCCTCACAACAACCCTGTGAAGTAGGTTAGGCTGAGAGTGAAGTGACTGGCCCAGAATCACCCAGCAAGTCTCATGGCTGAATGGGGATTTGAACTCGGGTCTCCCCGGTCCTAGTCCAGCACTCTAACCACTACACCACACTGGCTATTTGTATGTAAATAGATTCCTGGAGACAGTTGGAACTGACTGCTTGGAGGAAAAAGAAAATATTTGAATTGAGCTTTAGTCATTTACAAAAGAAACAGCCATCAGACAAAATTTTATCAAGTAATTTTAGTCTGAAACTGCATCTACCACTTCTTTCTAAGATTTAGAATCTGTGACCGTATAACAGAACTGAGCTAAATTTTCATTTAATCTTGTTTCAAAAGTTGTATTTTTGAGGAGGGAAAACTTGCTTTGACCAGCTAAATTAAAAGTATAAAAATAAGAAGTGCTGAATGCTAATTGCTATTCAGGTAAACCATTCCTGAAGGACTGAGGTAGAGATGTGCATGATACGGATTTTGCATTTTGTTTTGAGCTCAAAACAAAATGCAAAATGGCTGAAATGCTCCATTGAAATAGAGGTCAAGCTGGCTGTGTTTCGACCATAGGGAACAATGGGGAATATGAAACACCCTATTGTTTCCCATGGGTAGCTCCTAGGGAAAAATACCTAGGGACACCAAAGTGGGTTGCATGGTAGGGCATGAGGGGTGCTACCTACCATCCCACCCACAAAAGAAATGGTTAAGAGAGCAATTTTTGACATTTTTTTAACCTTTCCCCAAACCTCTATATGATCCTAAGGGGTTTGGGGAGAAAGATTAAAAATTTGTTTTAAAATCACCTGCATGCCCATTACTTTTGTGGGTGGGGTAGTAGGTAGCACCCAGCATGTCCTCCCACACAACCCACTTTGAAGTCTCTGGGACCTACACATGGAGAACAACCCATAGTGTCTCTGGAACCTACCCATGGGGAACTAGTTCCCCATTGTTCCCTATGGCTGGAACAGTTTTGCATGGCAATTTACAATGCATTTTGCAGGGCTGCCTTGAAAAACACTCCAGAAGCACACAGTAAAAGGGAACCTGTCCCTCCCAACACAGAACACACATTTCAAACAGTCCAGAAATGGCAAGAAGAAGAAGAAGAAGAAGAAGAAGAAGAAGAAG
Source organism: Hemicordylus capensis (assembly GCF_027244095.1). Lineage (NCBI taxonomy): Eukaryota > Metazoa > Chordata > Lepidosauria > Squamata > Cordylidae > Hemicordylus > Hemicordylus capensis. The sequence goes on along the minus strand of NC_069659.1, from coordinate 241,163,434 downwards.
AAGAAGAAGAAGAAGAAGAAGAAGAAGAAGAAGAAGAAGAAGAAGAAGAAGAAGAAGATCCACTGCCAGCCACAATGCCTGCACAGCAGTGAAATCGTTGGCACAAGTTGATCTCTCACACACAGCTATGACTAGGGATGCACACTAATCAATTTTTTTCTATTTGATTTGTGCCCCAAATTTGTTTTGTGTCTGAATCTGTCCTCCCCATCACCCCAGAGTTTGAAAATTCAATTTGGATTTGATTCAATTTGATTTGGGTATGGATTGATTTGGGTCACATATAAATGTCCTAGAGGCACCAAATGTGGTTAGAGGGTAGGTCCCCATGGGTACCACCTAACACCCAAATCTCAAGGTGGTGGGGCACTTGGTTGATTTTTAATGATTCTTTTTTTGTTGTTTTACTGATTTTGTATATTTCTGCCTTAGGAAATAATGGGGATTCGAAGTCATCGTATCCTAACCCTAACATGGATCTCCAGCTTTCATTTTTTAAAGCTAAACTCTAGCCCTTGTAGACATGGAGTTATGGAGCAAAATGTGCAGTCACTATTTTTCAAGTGTTTGGATTCTTTGGTGTACAATAACATTTCCTCATAATGAATCCCTGTGAAGATTCATTGCACACCTTCATTTCTTCTGTTCATTTTCACTGTTGTTGGGCAGTGCCTGCTGTCAGCTGCCATGTGTCAACTACACCCCACCCCCACACACTGGGGTTCTCACTTTATTTTTTTTAGGAATTTTTGAAGTCTTTAGATTCTTTGGTGTCTTCATTACACACTTGCATTTCTTCTGTTCATTTTGACCCGACTGCTTTGCGGGTGGTGGGGAATTAGTGGCATCCCATGTGCCAACTACCCCCCAACCTGCAAGCCACTGGGTACTCAGTTTATATTTTAAGATATTTTGAGGTGTTTAAACTATTTGGTGTGTAATGAATCCTCAGAAGGATTCATTATGAGGAAAGGTTATTAGACACCTAAGAGTCTAAACACCTGAAAAAATTCCTAGAACATAAACTGAGTAAGTACCCCACTACCTTGTGGGTAGGAGGAGTTGTAGTTGGGAAATGGCAGTTGGCACTGCCCAAAGACAGTCGAAGTGAATTGAAGAAATGAAGGTGTTTAATGAATCCTCACAGGGATTCATTGAGGAAATGTTGTTATACACCAATGAAAAATAGTGACCACACATTTTGCTTAGCTTTTTTTTTTTAAATGAAAGCTGGGGAAAATAATGGGAGGAATCCACATGTCAAAGCGATTTGAATCGAATCTGGTGCAATTCAATTTTGGACCTGAATCTAGCTAATGGACAACAGGGGCGATTTGTTCTGTCTCCAAATTGCCTGAATCAGCTAGATTTGGGTACAAATCAATTTGTACCTGAATCGATTCACACATCCCCAGTTATGACTCCTTCCTTCAGCATTGCAACAGCTGCCACAGCAGCACCCTTATTTAGCATAAGCTCAGTCACATTTTGACCGAGTAGCACACCTTGCAATGCAGATTGCAGACAGAACGGACCACAGCGGTGAGTGAAGCACGTCTCTCAAAGGCCAGGCATGAAGCTCATCACAGCAATCACCAAGAAATATTATACACACACACACACACACACACAGAGAGAGAGAGAATTGCCCCTGTCCATGATTTTTCACCCCAACACCATCTCACAAGCAAAACAAATAACTCAAAGAAGGCAGGCACCCAAGTTCTGCCTTTGTCAATCTGAGATCCAGCAAAACCAGATAGTTCTAGCACCAAGAGTCCAGCATATTATATTTGGTGCTGAGAAAAGAAAACCACAGAATCACACCTTCCTTGATTTCTTCCTCCTCTCCTCTCTTCAAGAGTTCTCTCTGCCTCTCAGTCCTTTTGAATACATTGTGAAATTCCCACCTTTTGTGTTCCCCCCTCCTGCCTCCACCTCCACCAGTGGGAGCACAGTTGCCCTCGTCAACACTTGATTTCTATGATAATTAGCCAACTAAGAAGCAAGGATATTGCAAGCCAATCAGAAGCCAGTGCCAGAAAACTAACCAGCAAGGGAAAAACAGTCCACCAAAATAGCGCTAGAAACATCAAAACATTTCAATTGAAATGGGGTTGTTCTGTTCTGAGCTTGAAACAGGCCCTTTATTTGAAGGGCATTCTGTTTCAAGCTCAAAACACTCAAAATGGCCTGTTCCGAGTTGAAATGTTTTGACTTCGAAGTTTTCTACACATCCCTAGACTGAAGCTCTAGAGCAGGGATTCTCAAACTTGGGTCCTCAGGAGTTATTGGACTTCAACTCCCATAATCCCCAGCCTCAGTGGCCTTTGGTTGGGGATTATGGGAGTTGAAGTCCAATAACACCTGAGGACCCAAGTTTGAGAATCACTGCTCTAGAGTCTATGGAACTGCACACTGTAATTCTTGAACCAGCCCACAGTGCAATCCATTGGAGTTCCTATGCAATTTATGAAATTGTTTGAATTATGCAGGAGAAGTTTGCCCACTGGTTTAATCCCTTTATATACTCTGTTCAGGCCTTTAGTTCATTTGACTTCAGGTAGATCTGAGTGAAGCTAAAGTAGGGCTGATATTAGTCATATGGACTACAGCAGGTGGTTCCTGCTGAACTACAACTCCCATCACCCCCAGCTACAATACATTATAGCTGGGGGTGATGGGAATTTTAGTTTAGCAACATCTGGAGTACCAGTGCTTGGGGATTCCTGGACTACAGGATGGGTGGGGGTTATTTAAAGTATATAAAGGATTTTTGTTTAAGCTTTAGCCCAGTCAGGGGTTCACTTCTTTTGGCTTTGATGAGATAAGGTCATGAAGCTGGACAGCCCTTGCTCCCAAGACTCAGATTTCCTGTGCTGAGAGTTGACTCAGGGACTCCTTGAGTTGACTCCTTGGAACCATAAAAACCAGTCTTTGGTATGTTTTTCTCGTGCCCAGGACTAGAATGAAAAAAACAATTAAAACTTTTGAAGGGAAAGCCTGAAAACAAGAGGAAAGAGGAGCTGAAACAATCTTTTAGTTATGCTTCTGTGACTCTTTTGGATGACCGCTAACACAAGCAATGTTTCATGGGATACAATCCTAAACACATACACTAAAGGTGGATCTGTGGGGGGCAAGTACTTGCCCCCCACCTGCCCCCCATTTTTATTTCAGAAATCTAATTTGTCAGACACAGCTTGCCCACCCATGAACACACTTTGCCCCTTCTTTATCTGCCCTCAATATTTTTTTTCGGGCCACCACTGCATACAATAGTCTGTAATTGCCACTGAATCCATTGCAATTTTCTTCCAAGGAAACTTGTTTAGGATCTGGCTAATACCTTTTCAGCTTACAGCAAAATGCAGGATCTTTCTTGCTTCATAGGTTAACTGTCTCATAATGTGGCTACTTCAGTTTTGCATTAAAAGAAGAAAGTGCTCAAAATATATGGATTTTTAAAAATGAAATGAAATAAAGTGTTGCTTTTGTAGCAGCTGCATTATAGCATACAGTTGCTGTAAAAAAAAATCCCATTAAAATGGAGAAAGGATGCTTTATATCTCAAGTGCCAAAGCAGATGGAGAGAAAATGAAAAGTGCATTATTAAGTGCCGTTTCAGTTAAAGATCTTATCAGACCTAAGTTCCAGGAGCTTCACAGAGTATTAGCTGAATCTTGGTTGATGGTAGAAAATGTTGGTTTTGGCCTATGTGTCAATGTATTTGAGTACTGCATGCAACACATCCAGGGTTCTTCAGTTAACATAATTCTGGCTTAATCAAAATCTTTAGCAGTTGAATATTCTCTCTAAATGGTTTCTGCTTTGAATATAAGGATATATGAAGCTGAGTCAGACTATAGGTCCATCTACTCTTACTGAAAGTAGTTCCTTGGGATTTCAGACAGAGGTCTTTGTCGGTCTTACCTGAAGACGTCAGGGATTGAACATGGGACCTTGTGCATCAAAAGCACATGTGCGCTCCCACAGCCCATTATATAAACCTCATATTTATGTGTTTTAAATAGTCTTTGCCATATGAGGGAAGTAATCCATCTTGGATATATTTGTTTAGTGTCCATTTTGCTTCAGGATATGCAAACCTAGTCCCTACATTTCTAAAGAATACACATTGCAATTTGGGAGCAGATGTCTACATAACTTCCAGAAAACCCACCAGATTCCATCAGAAACCATTGGTTTCCCCCTAGAGGCAAGGGCCTCTAAGCACCAGCACACATTGTTGGCATACATAGGATTTAGTAATGACTGTGGAATAGACTAAAGGCTTTCTCTGGTCTGAACATCCTTGGGAAACCAAGGAATTTAGTATCTGAGGAACTATGAATACTTCTGGAAAGCTACCTGGCCTTGGCTTTAGTTACAGGTAGCAATTTGAAACCTGAGCCTGGCTAAAGAACCAATCTTTATATAGTGTAGTCACATGGATGGCAAGATGACTTATACCTAAGGTAAATAAAGAGAGTTATCACTCATTTTGAGAAGCTTTTCCAAGCTTGGTTCTTTAGGTTGGCTTCAGATTGCTTTAGGAAGCAACCCCAGCTTGACTCAGTGAGATGGGTTTGTGTATTGTAAAGCTCTCCTGTGTCCGAGGCAGAAATTGCAGGGTTCTTGATACCCAAATCCTCCAGATGCAATTGAAATTCCTTCAACAGTGTTTCCAGCATGAACTCCCAAGTTCCCTGTCCTATCACTATGTGTAGATCTTGATGTTGATTAAGCTATCTGAAGGATCTGGCATTCAAAAATAGGGAGTAGTCATGGCTTCTGATATTACTGATTCCACAAAACAAAGCTTGATCATTGTGATCCAGACGGCATGCATGCAACATTTGTAAGTATGGCTTCCACATTCATTGCATTCAAAATCAATTCTTCTCCTCTTAGGACTTCAGAAACATCTTAATCCTCTCTAATAAAAGCTTTGGTGTCCGTCCGTGGACGGACACGAAGGCGTGTGTTCGTGCCTCCCTGGCCAAACAGAGCAAGGGAGACACGACCGCCAGCACCCGGCGGCCATCTTGAACAGCCAGAAGCGGCCGTCCCGAAAAAGCCGGGTATGCGGCGGCGGGGGAAACTGGCCGAGGCGGCGGCGAAGCCGATGCCTCGGCCATGAGCTGCGGCGCGGCCGAGACAAGGCCGAGGCGCCCAGAAGCGGCCGCCCCGAATACGCCGGGGGCAATGGTGGAGGAAGACCGAGACGGGGGACGGGAAAGCCGGGCGAGGTGGTGGCGAAACCACCAACGAGGCCTGGCCGCGCCGTCCAGGACGGCACAAATGCACCCCACTGCGACAGCCCCCGCCCCTGCCCGCTCACCCGCCCTCCCAGCTGCCCAAAATCACCTTCCCCGCTCCCCTCCCAAAAGATTAAGGGCCAAAATCGCCCATGAGAAGGGCGCCGCTCCCGCCTACCGCCCACCCACCCAACCAGCTGCCCAAACCCACCTTACCCACTCCAGCCCACGGCAATTGGGGGAAAAAAAAAAACTGCAAAGAAGAAGTGAGGAGCTCACAAACAGAGGTCCTCCCTGTGCTAAGCCTCTGCCCAAACTGCCGCTATGGACGCGAAGGACACCTATTGCGTCCTTCACGTCCATTACAACAGTATGGGCAGCAGCATACCACAGAGAGGAGCTCTTTTCGCGTGCTCCACACTTCCACTTTGCAAATTATGCTCTTTTTTTCGCCCGATTGCCGCGGGGGACAGGTGGAGGGGGAAAAAAACCAGAATGAGACAGAGAAACAGAAAGGTTTTTTTAAAAAAAGGATTAAGAACACTTAAAGACAGCAGAGAAAGCTAGCGCCCGTTATAATAACGGGCTTAAAAATACTAGTATTTATATATTTTCCAGACTAGTCCTGAGCTTGGGGCACAGAGAGCAAAAAAGGCCAGATCTGAAAGAAAGGAGAACTGAAGTGCCCCTTCAAGGCAAACCACCAATTAGGTATATGGTTGCACCAGAAGCTGCTTCCTCCTCATAAAGTACTTGTGTGTAGGGATATGCTAACCGGCTCAATGTTCGATGTCAAGCTGGTTTGGTTTGATGGTCCATGGTTGAAACGAACCACCCCCTGTTTGGTCCATCCCCGGACTGAACACCCCCCAACTGTTCGGGGGTTCACGAATTATTATTTCTTGTTTACACAGTCAGACAGGTGTTATTGACTGGTTTGTTTTATCCAGACATTGAGTCCTTCCTTCTTCTTCTTCTTCTTCTTCTTCTTCTTCTTCTTCTTCTTCTTCTTCTTCTTATTATTATTATTATTATTATTATTATTAAAAATGTACTTTTACTCCCTTTGGGGGAGTCCCGTCTCCTTGAGGCGGAGGGAGGTGTCCGTGAAGGTTGCCTCTCCCTCCGCTGGCCTCAATGCAGCCGGAACCAGCCCGTTCAGCTGGCTCTTCCGCCCATTCAGGCCTCCATTCTGGCCCTGGCATGGCCCAGGCCTCTCAGAGGCTAATTGCACAGCCTCCAAAATGGCCACCGTGCCGAGGGGGAAGGCCTGAATGGGCTGGAGAGCAGCCGAACATGCTGGTTTGGGCTGCATTGAGGCCGGTGGGGGGAGGGGGAAACTCTGTGGAACCCCCCCGCTGCCTCAAGGAACTCCCCCAAAGGGAGTAAAGGTACACTTTTTTTTTTTTTTTAATTTAAGGTACCCACCCCACCCCATCCCCGGACCGAACCGGGATGGATTTGAGGGGGTGCCGGACCGAACTGGCCCTGTCAGGTTTGAGTCCGGTCCAGACTCAAACAGAACCGGGCCAGCCAGTACCATGCACATCCCTACTTGTGTGTCATTATTCTGCCATGCAAATTAGTCCAGCCGAGATTTGGCAATTTAGTACTTAGCCACTTCAAATGGCCAAGTGCTAAAATGTGCAAACAGTAGCACATCACTCTCTTCCACATAGCCTACAGTAATTGGAAACCAACATGGGGAAGGTTTTATAGCTTCTAAGCACCCAGATGATTGTATAAAAAGGCTCCCAAGAACATAATGTTTTCCCCCAGGCCAATTCAGAAATGTGTTGTTTCCAGTGAGTGTATCAACATACTTGCCTCAAAAGAATGTGCACTTCTGGATTTTCTAGGAACATCTAGATATGTACACTTGTTATTGTCCTTTAACACAGAGAGACCAAAACCAACAATTTTACACATCCTTGTATGCACATTGCACATTAGTTAATTTGCCTTAATTATATTATAGATTTTGCATCTATGTATTCTGATTCCTATGATGTGAGATGCATGGTATCTGACTAACAGTGCCAATCTGTGTATGCTTTCTCAGAAGTAAATCCTACTCTGTCCAATAAGTCTTAAATGCAAGTAAATGTGTGTAGGATTGCAGATTTATTTCTATGCAAACCTACATAAGTTTTTTATCACCTCTTTTGTTTGTCTGCCATACTGCCTGAGCTCAGGGAGACATAAAGGATTTTTAAATTCAAATATAAACTCTGAACACATAAATCATCAAGATAATAACTGGATAAGATACTCTAAGTAGAAAGGAGCTGAGGGTGGGAGAACCAAGCAAAACTGGGCTGAGTTTGAGATGCCAAAGGATTCATTTCATGGGTTTTATAAAGGGTTTTCAATAAGAGTCTCATTACATTAGACGAATAAGGAACTGAAAACAAATCAATACTAAAGTAATACCAAAGTTGATGTGGTTGCTTGAGAAATGATGGAGCTGCCAACATTCATAAACGTAATAATTTTGAGTTTTCAGGCATTGTATGTTTTGATTGTATAAAGCTTAGCACAGCTATTGGTCAGTTTAGCAGGGTTATTTTCAAAAGATCCTTCATTCCATGGAGTTATTTTTAGACTGAAATTTCTGCATGAGGTATTCACCTGAATTCTTGGGTCTGTGCTGCACACCAGAGTAATTACCTGTCTAAACCTTCCCGAATCAGTGTGCCTGATACTCAAAACACTCTCCATCTGGAAGTGCCCTAAGAACGAATAATTTCGAGATAAGGCACTAACTGCTTTTACCAAAGGACTTTAGGTCAAGTTTAACATGAAGAGCAATAAGGAGTAGCTTCCTTTATTAAAACAAACCTGACATATACGATTTAACTCTGCCTAGGAGGAATGGGCAACTAAATTTAATTTTACATCAGAATTATCTCCTGTCAGACAAAAATAATCTGTACATGTTTTTGTAATACTTTTGGACTGGCAGTAAATTAAGAAAAATGCTGGAGTTTGAGATGGTGGCATTATTATTCTGCAGCAATACAAACAACGGAGACAGTAATCAAATTTGTAACTCTCTGATATCTAGCAAAAATATATTTATGTACTTTATGCAGCTGTCCAATCAGAACATATGCCCTGATATGCATACAAAGCTCTTATCGTCACCTGCTAACTGAGCAAGGAGGCACCTTTTCATAGTGGTGATTCTCTTTATTTTTATTATTATTTATTTACACAGTCAGACAGGTGTTATTGACTGGATTGTTTTATCCAGACATCAAGTCCTTCCCAAGGACCTGGGATGGCTGAATTTTATTATCAATGTTGTCGCTGTTATTATAGATATCGTCACAGAATATAGGCTGTTCGCAGTAAAGTTGCTTTTTGTAATTGGCTGATGGTGATTTCTGTGGCGCCTATGGTGTTGAGGTGCTCCTCAAGCTGTTTTGGAATTGCACCTAGGGCATCAATTACCACTGGGATTATTTTGGTCTTTTCCTGCCACAGCCTTTCAATTTCAATTTGTAGATCTTTGTATTTTGTGATTTTTTTCTATTTCTTTTTCTTCTATTCTGCTATCCCCTGCTATTGCTATGTCGATTATTTTAACTTGTTTTTCTTTCTTCTCGACTACAGTTATATCTGGTGTATTGTGTGGCAGATGTTTGTCTGTTTGTAGTCGGAAGTCCCATAATATTTTTACATCTTCGTTTTCTTCAACTTTTTCAGTTTTATAGTCCCACCAATTTTTGGCTACAGGTAGCTTGTATTTTTTGCAGATGTTCCAGTATATCATCTCTGCTACCTTGTCATGCCTTTGTTTGTAGTCAGTCTGTGCGATCTTTTGACAACAGTTAATTAGGTGGTCCACAGTTTCATCTGCTTCTTTACAAAGGCAGCACTTGCTGTTTGTTGTTGACTTTTCAACTTTTGCTCTTATTGCATTTGTTCTTAGTGCCTGTTCCTGTGCAGCCAGTATTAAACCCTCTGTTTCTTTCTTCAAGTTGCCATTCTTAAGCCATTGCCAGGTCTTGGTGATGTCTGATTTTCCACTTATATTGTGCAAATATTGACCATGCAGGGGCTTATTTTTCCATTTTCCTGCTCAGTTCTTGACTTGTTCCTTCTTTCTTGTAGGCCTGCTTTGTTTCATTGGTGTTGAATAGTTTCGCGTTATTGACCATTTGAAGTGCATCTTCTTCATTGTCCTTGATATATTCTTCAAGGCCTCTTTTCTCCTCCTCTACTGTTTGATGGACTTGCAGCATTCTTCTCCCACCTGAGCTGCAAGGGAGGTATAGCCTATCTACATCACTGTGGGGGTGCAGAGCATGATTGATGGTCATGATTTTCCTGGTCTTACGATCTAGCGTCTCTAGCTCTGCCTGGGTCCAGTTTATTATTCCTGCAGTGTATCTGATAACAGGTATAGCCCAGGTATTTATGGCTTGTATGGTGTTCCCTCCATTGAGTTTGGACTTGAGGATTTTTCTAACACTCCTGATGTATTCACTTCCAATTTTTCTTTTAACTTCAGTGTGTGCAATGTTATCAGCCTGGAGAATGCCCAAGTATTTGTAATGTTCTTTCTCTTCTAGGTTCTTGATGTTACTTCCATTGGGCAGTTCTATTCCTTCTGTTTTTTCTTATTTTTCCTCTGTTCATTATTAATGCAGCACACTTGTCTAGTCCAAACTCCATTGCTATATTGCTACTGAATATACAGACAGTGTTTAGCAGTGATTCAATTTCTGACTGGGACTTTCCATACAACTTCAGATCGTCCATGTAGAGCAGATGGTTTATTTTACTTGATGTTTTAGATGTTTGGTATCCAAGGCCTGTTTTGTTTAGTATTTGCGAAAGTGGGGTCATGGCGATTACAAACAACAGAGGGGATAGTAAGTCCCCTAGTAAATAATAATAATAATAACAACAACAACAACAACAACATTTATATCCCGCTCTTTCTGCAAGGAGCCCAGAGCGGTGTACTACATACTTAAGTTTCTCTTCACAACAACCCTGTGAGGTAGGTTAGGCTGAGAGAGAAGTGACTGGCCCAGAGTCACCCAACAAGTATCATAGCTGAATGGGGATTTGAACTCAGGTCTCTCCAGTCTTAGTCCAGCACTCTAACTACTACACCACACTCTCTCTTAGCTGGGGTATTTAGCAGGGGTAGAGCAACTGGCCCTATCCATCCCCAGCACAGCATCCCTCCAGTGATTTTTGCTGGTGTCTATCTTACGAGTTTTTTTTTTTTTAAAAGATTGCGAGCCATTTCATTCATTCATTCATTCTTTCATTAATTCATTCATTCATGTTTAAACCACTCTGCGAATTTTTGTTGAAAAGCAGTAAATAAATATCCATTGTGTTTGTGTTCATATTATTGTACAGGCCACTCGGTTCATTTAAATTGATACAGCACTGCATGAGAGCACATCTGTATGTCCAATGTGGGTCTGCTGTGTTCTTAGAAATGAATGGATCCACCATTTCAAACAAGAGAGCTCCATTTTTGTGTTATTCCTCAACCCATAAGGCACTTTCTGGATTGGGTTGCAGTTTCACAAAGTTCCCTTGAAATCTCTTGCCTATCTAGCTGAAAACACATTAGCCATTTTTGTTATAGAATTTACTGTTTTATGGGATGCATTCTGGCAGCCTGGGCATTTACTTGAAAGGAAGGTGTGGTTCATACCTGCACGTACATCACAACTAAATGTGTAAACAGTTAGTTTCTCTATATACAGCTTAATGTTTATTTTAAAATGCAACACACTTTTTAGCTGAGGTTCTCAAGGTGGCTTACAGTAATTAAAAACCCCACAAAGAATAAAACAACAAAATTAAAACTTATTATCTATAAACAGTGATTTCTCTGGAGAATTGAGGGGGAAATCAATGAGAACACTCTGCTTCTTGGGGCTGTCCCACCTTACTTTAGACAGTGAGTTGTTAGAAAAATGGCCTCCTTGCTATTCCAAGGTAGGAATGACACTTTGGCCACATTCACATGTAACTCATCCCCCAGCCCCTGCTCTACTGTCCAAATTCAGATGTATTGGAAAGCATCCTCTCTGCAGTCAGCGAGACTGCTGAGAGGTGGGGAAGCTGGCTGTTTGGGCTCTCTTCTTTACTGAAGGACAGTCCACACAGCCATTCAGGGAGGAAGAGAGGAGGAGCTTCCCCTCTCAACTCCAGTCCAGACAAATGCAGCCTCCATTGCTGCATTCAGACAGAATGGAGGCTCACTAGACAGTTCCTTTGTTTGGAGCAGCGAAACTGACTACAAACCAAGGATTCAAACTGTAGTCTCTTGAGAGCAGACACAGGACCAGAGTTGCACGTGTTTGGACAGAATGGTAAGGAAACCACGGGTCCCTACAACTCTGATCTCCCGTTATGTGCAAATGTGGTCTTTGTGATGCAAGCACCAAGATAACCTAAATTTGGGTTAAAAGAGCTGAATTTGAAGTGTGCATGTTTGCTTTGTTGCAACTGCTGGTAGTACAGCCGGTGTAGGGATCAGTGAGACATTCAAATGATAGTGGCCCAGCATACATGAAGAAAAAGAGGTGGTGCTGAGACACACCCATTGGGATGTCCTCCATGGATGGTCAACACCCTTCTGAACACACTGCTTATCCGTTAGACTCTTTCCTTGATTATATAGATGGTGACATGTCCTGTAGACCACAGCTTAGCAAGTAGGTACTACTAATTAGATTTAGTAGTGGAAGTCACTAAAGGTGACTTCATATCTTAAAAAACCCTCTTCTATTAAATCTTGATTCCGCCCTCCAGCATGCAAGCACAGGAAAAGAGCCTAACCAAACCCATTTGATTGCAGAAGAGGCACTTGGAACTAGAGCAATGTGAAGTTTTTCATATAAGTATAACTTGCCTTAGTTAATATACAACTATTTTCAGGATAAGTCATATGAGGAGATCCCCGCCGGGAGGCTAAAACAAGCCTCCTAGCCCAGGGAGTCTCTCCGGAGCCCTCATTCTTTCATCTTAGCCCCGGGGGTCTCTCCAGAGCCCTCATTCTTTCACCCTGGCCCCAGGGGTCTCTCCAGAGCCCTCATTCATTCATTCATCCCTCCTCATTCATTCAGACCCTTCTGGCCCCAGGGGTCTCTCCAGAGTCCTCCTTCATTCATCCTCAGTGAGGCGCTTCACACGCGCCGTTCGGTTTAGTACTGTTAGGGTTAGTGCAGGGACCCGTCCCTGGGCGGCCGGATCAGCTGCCCACACAATTGCCAGCTCCGTCACAGAGCTGGCAGGAGAGGCAGGGATCGGGGGCCAACCAATCCCTGGAAGTTCCAGGATGCCCTGCACAAGTTTAGATGTATGTCTGATATCCTAAGTGAAATCCAAACCATGAGGGAAAAGGTTGCTAAAGGACTTCCAAAAGGGAAGAGAGTATGGTTTTATTTTATACTGGAAATGGCTCTAAATGAGTGGAAGATTCTCCACTAACAGAAGTGTGTTTGATCTCAGCATCTTCTCATTCTACAGTTTGGGTTCTTTCCTGCCATTTGTATCAGCTCATGAAAAATCTTATGCCAACACTTATGTCAGATTTATTGGCACCGATACATTTTCTCCTTCCATTCCCAATTCTCTGTCTTTAGAGGATATTACCCTAACCGCAACACCTGCAGAATGAGGTTTCGGCACAGGAAGTTCCCCATTCTGCCTCCCAATAGCAGCCCCTAAAAATCCATTCCTGAAGAGTGGAGGGAAACCTCTGGAGGAGGATGAGATGCTACATGGTAGACTGCTGAGGTAGAAAGGTTTAGTAAAAATTGCTCTCCCTTTTATACAAATGTAAGTGTCTTCTGTTAACACAAAAACAGGTCAGGATATAACCCAAAGCATTTATGTCAGGATTGATTAGTGCGGTGATCTTTACTGTTGTTGTTTTTAATCAGAGCCCACTTTGGCAAAAACCTTCAATTTGAGAGCCATTTCTCACTGTGCTGACCTCTGCACAGTACTGCCCTTTTCACAGTTCTGGGAGGGTCCTTTTAGAAAGATGGGGCCTACCCCTAAATGCTCTAGGAGGAAAGAGCTACATTTTCCAGCACTCTGTGCACACCTTCAAGATGGTTCAGGGACTCCCACTGCTGCAGACGATCAGGAAAACGGGTCTAAAAGAGTGCTTGCTCACTTAATCCCATTGTGGAGGTGGGCTCTTCAAGCGGGTTTGCCACCATGGTGGCCAATTGCCTCCCACTGCTTCTCACATGCAGCCAAGGCCGGGCTTGGCTGCTTTAGCCTGGTTTTGGCTGCACGTGAGAACAGTGTGAGACCAGCCTTGTTATATCAAGAAAATGAGGGATGCTCTAAATGGTCTGGTGGGTCACTGTCATGAATATATTGTAGAAGGAACTGATTTCTACCCCACCACAATATTATTTTTTGCAGTATAGCAGAACTCTCTGCTGCACCGATATACAAAAGCAACACCACAATGAAATATATTTTTAGCTTTTGTACCAGACATCACTAACAAGTTAAAAGATGATGCAAGTATGAGCATTCTTTTTATGATGTAATCTTTGGGTACTATTCAAAGTTTGAAAGGATACATAAAAGATGTATGTTGGCTTTCACTGCTCACTGTTACTAGACTCCTTAATGTGTTCTCTTAAATGTCTTGAATCTACTAGAAACACTGATCTGCAGGGAAGACAAATTTACTGCGTTCGTTCAGTAGATGCTTCATTTTTGGATGTGCTGCAGATGCTGTAGTGCTTCTGTGTAATATATTATCAAAATAAGTTGTGAGGATTCCTGATGTGTATTTAATATTCGTGGGAACGGTAAATAGCATTTCAAACAGCTTTTCAGGTAATACAAACTGTATATTTAGTTTGAAAAAATAACCAAGCATATATTTAATTCTTCACACTTAATGTGCAGTATAATTCACCTCAGGAATTGTGAGTGACTAAACCTACTAGAATTCTTTTAGCTGATGAAATGGATATTTTAAAAACTTGAAGTAAAGGAATAGCCCCCGGGCTGGAAGTTTAAAGATTTGTGCACACACCCTTTCCCAAAGCTGTTGCACAGGTTTCCAGCATCTTTCCAGTGTCTTTCTTTGCTTCTGGCTGTTGACAAGCTTCAAAGTGAAGAAAGATTTCTAAAAGCCACAGAAATCTCTCTTCTCTGTGGTTAGTGCATATTCTAGCATCTGCAGGTGCTAATGTTTACTTCTCTTGCTTTGGATATTCAGAGCTGGATGCCAATTGAAGAACTGCTAAGGTTTTGGAGTCTCCCTTGTCTAAAATACCTCTCTGGATGCTCCTTCCTTCCCAGCTCTGATTGTAACAGCCTTGGCTTAGCAGAGCTGTTTTGGTTGCTGCTTCTCCTTTGAAGTTCTGCTATAGTCATGTTGCTGCTGAGGGAGCACTGGGCAGATCTGTTGGCTCTGACTGGTTTCCGCCATCACACAGTCTCCCCTTTCCTCTGTAAATGTCCTCTACTCTGCCATATCTCTGATTATTGGCGACCATGCATGGCAATGCATTAGCTGAATGCTTTCTTCTCTGGAAGATTCAGAGACTCCAGCCATCCTTAGGGTAGGTGATTGTGAGGCTTTCCTTGCTCTTTTGCTGTGGGTTTATGCCCTGTTCACACTTATTTAGTTAAATATTTGTAAATCATCACTGAATGCTTCCAAAGCATATAAGAAAATATGTTTTACATAATTTGGTACTGGTTTTTTTTAGTATGACAAACTTTAAAGGAAACATGGCCTATAGATACTAATTATCAGAAATCTTAATAATAGCAGCAGAAAAGAGAGAAAGGAAGATGTTCAATCCCTGCTAAGGAGACATCTTTGCAGTGGCTTTCTAGTATCTAGCAGGGGGAAAGCAACTGTCCTTATTCAACTGAGTAGTGACCTCTGTGGCTCTTGCTGATATCTCCATTGTGTTTCTCTCAGGGGTGTATCTAGGGTAGGGCAGGCAGGGCACATGCCCCGGGTATCACTTGAAGTATCACTTGAAGCTGGGTAGCCACTTGAAGGGAGCGCCATTTGTAAAATCTAAAACTTTTTTTAAAATGGCTGCCAAAAACAAAATGGCCACCGTGCATGCTCAAATGGCTTCTGTGAGGCCCTAGACCATGCCAGACCTCACAGAGGTCATTTGAGCATATATAGTGGCCTCCAAAATGGTCACCACGCCAATCTTTACAGGCCTGAACAGGCCCGAAAATCAGCCTGGGATGGGCTGCGACAGTGAATTAAGAGGCTGGCGGGGGGAGGGGGAACCTTTGCAGACCCCCTCATGGCCTTTAGGAAGCCCCCAAAAGGGGCTGCAGGGGTGTGTGTGTGTGTGTGTGTGTGTGTGTGTGTATATATATATATATATATATATATATATATATATATATATATATATATTTTGTCACTGTACACATATTCAGTTTGGCACTATGTACAGAAAATCAGGGTTTGTGAATACTGAGCTGAATGGTGAGTTTGTCTTTGAATCAGTGTGAAATCCTTAGTATTAAGGCCCACTGGGTGTTTCTTGGTCCTTCTCTCACTTTAACTGTCTCTCTGAAATAATAGAATATATTCCAATCAGTGGCACAGTTTACTCTGCATATTCTTTAATTGTTTTCAGAGTATCTGGGAAAAGTCAAAATTCTCCATTTATTTTTAAAAATTACGTAATAGTGATGCTACAATGCATAGTAGAGAATTAGACAGGCACTTCTGCTTAGTTTTCCAAGTACACCTCCACATAGTATTTGGGTATTTCATGAGCTCCAGCATACTGAAATTTGCAGTTTCCCAGCATTTATTTATTTTTGGTCTGTTTCCCAGCATTTTTTTTTTTTTTAGTCCACTGCTAAATAGTTTTTGAAATATTAAAAGATTAACGAGCTTGACTTGTATTTTTCAGCTGATATTATGGTAAAGTTATCTGAAAGATGGGTGTCAGATGTTTGGACAGGGGGCGCAATTTCAGTGTTTGCCCTAGGCGCTATTTTCCCTAGATATGCATCTGGTTTCTCTTTACTACAAATCCCTAAGCAACTGTTTTCTCATTCCCATTGCTATGTAAACTAACCACCTAGAACTCTTTGAGGCTTTCCACACAAGCAGTGTGGGGAGCCTAACCGGGCTCTGTGGGGAGAGCGGCCTTAGCTGTCTTGGCTCAGAGGCTTCTGGCATTGGCATATAAGCACCTATATGCTGAATCTCTTCCCTGGTGTATGCTATCTTTCTTTTGGCTCTTTGACCAGCTAGCACAGCCTTCTGTCTGCTCTTTATGTGGTTCTGCTCTGTTCCCTTCTGTTTTATCTGAACCCTTTACAGCCTCACACTTTGAAGGATGGCATTTACCAATCCGGATACTGCCCAGCACCTGTCGACTATTCCCCAAGCATCATTTTAAAAGCTGCTCTGTAACCTTTTTGATTGTAAGTGCCATCAGTCTGGTTCCATCTTGGTTCAAGTGCAGTCCATCCCTTTTGTACAGGCCTTGCTTGCCGCAAAATGTATCCCAGTGCCTAACAAATCTAAACCCCTTAAGAACATAAGAACATAAGAACAGCCCTGCTGGATCAGGCCCACGGCCCATCTAGTCCAGCATCCTGTTTCACACAGTGGCCCACCTTCTCCTGGCATCATCTCATCCATGCATTCAGTCCCCTCAGCTCTGCCTGTCTCAATGTACCTGCGTGTGGAACAGGTAGCATTTCTGAGAATGCTACCTTGGAGGTCCTGGACTTCAATATGCTACCTACCAGCCTAAATCCGGCTTCCAGGACCTCCCAATGACATTTCCCCACATAGTTGGTGTTGACGTGCACCACGACAGCTGACTCCTCCCCTCCCCAGCACTGCCTAACACCCTATCTAGATGCTGCATGATGTCTGCAACCTTCGCACCAGGCAGGCAACTCACCGTGTGGTCAACATGCGGGTCACAAACCCATCTCTCTATACCTCTAATGATCGAATCACCCACTAAAAGGAGGCCCCACCCCGGAGGAGTATCCCCTGTGCGAGAGGATATGGGTCCCTTCCATGGATGGTAGAGAGATGGCTCTACAGCATACCTATCATTTTTCTATCATTTTACCCCATTGTGTTTTTGCATTTCTGACATACAGGTCAGTTCAATGCCTTATCAGTATCTGCATTCCCTTGGAGAACCTAAACCTAACATGCAGAGATCAAGCTCATAGAGGGAGGATCCCTCACCCACAATTCCTGGCTGTTTCCTGTTCTATGTGCAGCACAGAAAACTTGTCTTGCATGTAAGACATGGGAAACTGGCTAAATCAAATTTCAAAATCTGCAATTTGTGTGGGAGAAGATGCAAAATATATTTTATGAAGGAGTCATACATGTTAAATCCTGGAATATAGCCAAAGGGAACTAGAGGTTTTCTGAAGCAAGAGTCGGCTTTTAAGTTACAAAACTGAGTAGCGGTTTTTTAATTGCTTAAAATCCACTCATTTCCCCAAAATAGCATCTATTTGTTGTTATGGAATAGCTCCTTGTACAAGGGTAATTATTTGATAAAGTTCTCAATAAATTTGTGAAGCATGAGGAACAGAATGAGCAGAAAGGCTTCTTTTCAGGTCCTAATAACTGTTGTGTAGAACTATCTTCACTTCTGAATGATTGCCTTTGTGGTATTGGGCTAGTCCAGGCAAATTGAGGCAACAGCCTTTCTGAAGCAAAGCAGGTTTTTGTCTCCAGGTCTGAGGTGATCTTTTTACGTGATTCCCACTGCACATTAAGATCATTGAGAGAGATCTCCATATACTGCTAGCTCGTTTGACAGTGATTCGAGAGCAGGCCTTCTCTGTAGTCACTCCTAGGCTGTGGAATGCACTCTATAGATAGTCATGGTTTAACATCTTTACCAGCCTTAAAAAGAGCCCATAAGACACATTTTTTATCCAGGCATTTAGTAATTTCTGAGTTTTAAATTTTTAATTGTTCTTTAGATTCCCCACCCCCCACCCCCGTTATTTTTGCATGTTGTAAAGAATTGCTGTTTGAATTTTTAAATTGCTGTAATTTTTGAATGTGTTAGATTTTTAATTCTTGTTTTAATAATTCTTGTTTGTTTTTGTTTTTGTGAACCACATGGAGCCTCTGGAGTCAGGCGGTATATAAATCAAATCAATCAATAAAAATAAATCTTTAAAATCTTTCTCTGCGTGCTCCCACTGCCTTTAAGGTGGTGTGGACATGGGATTTTTTTCATTCAAGGTGGGCCAGCATAGCAACAATAGCCTTCTAGCTGAAGGTTACTGCCCATCATGTTATTTCCCCAACAATGCCCCCTGCCCAATAGTGTTGCAAAACTACATGGTACATTGTGGTGAAGAATATGGCAGGCAGCAGGTGATGGCTAAGAATCTGCTTCTATTGCTGTTACTAGTGTCCCTGAAAAAAGAAATCAGTGAGGCTATTCTCACGATTGCAGAAAATTGGGCTAGCCTCCGCGAGCCCAATTTCCTGCAATCGTGAGAACCACCGGGCTCGGCTGCGAGCCCGGTGGTTCTAGAGCGGGTAACCCGCTCAAGTATCCCTCCCCTAAAACCGGGTTTGCGGAGCGAGCACATACAGTTGTATGCTACCTAATACTAAAACTGATGTGTCATGGAAAGTTGTCTTGTAGCTAAAAGAGTGGCAGCCTCATCCTTTGCTGAAATACATGTGCCTTAGTCCATTACAATCAATAGGATTGCCGCCTGAAGCCTAGAACATATCGGTGCCCTAATCGTTGCACCTTAATTAATTCCCTTAAAGGAAAAAATGTGTTTTCCATTAAAGACCCATTTCTTCCTACAAAAGAGTTTGCTGGCTATTAAAGAGTGTTTTAAAAACAACACCCCTCTCTTCAGTAGAAATTCTCACTTCAGAAAATGATTTAAGTACATGGTATTCCTTTTTAAAAACTAGATTGTTTATAATGGCAGAACAGTGCCTTTGTATAGCCGCACTAGATTTCTATTCAACATCTGAATTTATTAGCAGTTCATGTTAAGATGTGCAACCCACACAGTTTCAAAGAAAGCAGAAAGAGATGCATTTTCTTCTGAGAGCCATCCTGCAGTGTATCTTGAAAAGCTACTGCTTTTGTCTCATGAAATGTAAAGAGCTGTGTTTTATATGGTCTGTACTCAATAGCTAGGAAAATAGTGCTTCAAATATAAAAAGTGCTTTCCACAGAAAGCGAAGGGCAACAGCTTAACCAATGCAATCCTAATTTTAAAATGTGATGATAATATAAGGAATACACTGTAATGTGAGCGTGATTTATCAAGTTCTAGCCTAGAAAACAGAAGATGGAAGAGATTGAAAATCACAATGGAAATGATATCAAAAGTCTATATAAAGGCTGGACTTCATGTGTACTTAAATATGCATATATAAATAGCCTTTACAGAAAAAGGTTTGGCATAGACCTAAAGCTGGGCACTGTTTTTGCCACAATTGGTTTGGACATACCCCTTTGTGGGCTTTCTTTCCCCCTTCTCTTTCCTCAACCTACCCCATCTCTTCCCTTAACGATGGTTTAGCATTAGATGGGAACTGATGTTAATAATAGTCAATGCTATCCAACTTTCGTCAGCCGGGGTTTGCAACCCACTTTCTCATGAGCAGTGAGAAAGGGCGAGAGGGTTAGTGGGAAGGAAGCCCTAAAGAGCTTACCTCCCCACAGACGAGTGACGATGTCCTTTTCGGCAGGTGAATCACCTGCCCAGATGACTGTCAGCTGCTGCTGGTAGCTTGGAGGGCCAGAGATGTATTGCCTCACTGCTCCAATAATGCACCACATGAGTGCATGGTGCATTATGGGGACCCCCCACCGAGATCTCTTCAGTCTGCCAGACAGAGCTGCAAGAAACCACGGCTGGCAGATGATCACAGACAGAAACCGGGTTAGGAGAGTTCTCACTCTCCTGACCTCATTGTGTAGGGTGGCTGCTTAGCTGGGTTTGCCACCGAGGTGCTACCAGGATTGAGCCCAGTCCCAGTTTGCAATGCAGGCAAAAATGTGCAGGCAAAACCGGGCAGGGCTTCCTTGCCCAGGAAGACAAGGCATGTAAACAGCTTCATCGTTTCCAATCCTGTTTAAAAACCGAGTTCGTGTTAATTGTGATTAGCATAGGAACATAGGAATCTGCATTATACCATGTCAGATCATTGGTGCATCTAGCTCAGTACTGTCTACCCACACTGGCAGTGGCTATCTGGAGATGCAAGGGAGGCAACTTGTAACCAACTTGTAAAGGACCTCATTGTTTTGAAATAATTTCCTTTACTTCCTATCACAGTCATAAGTAGCATAATGTGTTCTCCTGTGGTTTAAACACCACAATTTTATATTATCACTTATTCTTGTCCATAGGGCTGTTCGCAACTATTTGGGGAGGTGGGTTGGAGGGAACGAGTGCTCCTACCCTGTTACCAGCATACAAGGAGCAACTTAGTTTGGGTTTGCAAACCCAAGAAACAGACGAGCAAGATATCTGCAGAATCTGTTGTGGAAATCACTAGCTGCAAGCCCGCCCTCCATGGAAAGTTCTCCAAAGGCACTTCTGCCTTCCCAGCATGCTTTATAGTGCCAGCAGAATGGCAAAGCTTCATGACTTCAGTGGCTGTCCTCTGATTAGCCACAAAGGAGCAGAAACTAGTGAAACCTGCTGAAGCTGCTCCAACTTCAGTATCATAGAGTGTGCTTTGCAGTGTGTCACATCTGTGGATGGCAGCTGCTGTAGCCACATCTCTCTGTGTTTCTGTGTGGGTTGTTCTATCCAGCCATCATGCTCTGTGTGATGGCTGGACAGAAGAGCCACAGACCACAGAATAGATAGTCTGGATAGAAGGGTCACAACCACATAATCCAGGTAGGAGAGCCAGGAGCATAGGGAGGCTGGTGGCAGCCCGTGTGTGGCCAACAACACGGCCCCCTGGCCCCGCACCCCATGGCTGATATCGGACGCAGGGGGCCAGTTAGCTACACCCCTGCATCTGACATCAGACATGGGGTGTGTAGTCTCCCTCCCAAACAGGGCTGTGTGGCCCCATTTGGAAGGGAGATTGGCCCACACTGCATTGAGCAGCGTGGACTGGAGCAACTCTCCCTGCATTAAAGGCAGGGAGAGTCGTTCCAGCCACACTGCCAATGCAGCGTGGACGGATTTCCCTCCCAAATGGGGCCATGCAGCCCCATTTGGGAGAGAGACTGATTGGCCCCACTGTGTTGGCAGAGAGACCAGGAGTGTCTCTTCCTGCCTTTAAGAAGAGACCGAAATAACAACCTCCACATCTGATGTCAGATGTGGGTGTGTGTGTGTGTCTGGGGCTGTGCTCACGGCCCCTGATTGGTGGCGGCCCGGGTTCTTTGAACGCATTCGCCCAATAGTGGCTCTGCCCCTGCGGAGAGCTGTTCTCTCATCCCTTAAGAGCAGGACTGAAAAGCTTGGCCATTCTGCTTTGAGCATCCTGGGCTAGAGGGATTTGCATGGGGTCTGATGATCATACAGATCAGGCAGCCCATCTCCTACTCTGATTTGCAAGGTTATGTGAACTGGCCTATTCTGTTAAAACAATCCTATGTAAAGGGAATACAGCATTTCCCTTTCGCTTATGATTCTCTGAAAACAACAAATGCTTTGAACAAAGTACTTATCTGTTTTACCAACACCTCCCAGCCTAGACATGACAGTTCTGGTTTGGGCCATGGAGACTGAGGCTTATATCACAGCTGGACAGAATGACTAGTCATGGATGGTGCTGATAGACAAGCAAAGTTGTTATACTATGCAGGAATCTAGCCTACCAGCTTCAGCCTCAAGAAGCAATATTGCTAGCTTCCCGGCTTCACACTCCTACCCTGTCTTGTGAAGTGGCTTCTTAGTGTGTTCTCCTCTATTTTGTCAGTCTAAAGTGGCCCTTGGCTAAGGGAGCGTTGCCCCTGCCAATCAGGATTACACATTAGGCAAAGTACTTTTCATCAAGCCTTAAGTTGTCAGTGAAAATGACAAGAGCGCAGATGCTTCCCAAGGATGAGGTAAGCTCCAGGATCACGTACAGTAAGTTGGAGTAAGTACAAGACAGGGAAAGAAAAGAGGCCTTGGTTGCTGGGCACAAAGAATTGGAGAGAAAAGCATACAAACCTATAGCAGAAGATCAGACTCTATCTTTCTCTAAGGGAAATATCAGTATACTGGATGAATGGCTGTACTGTGTCCTTACAGTGTGTTTGGGGTATGGTTTAGGTTCTTGCTAATATTTATATATATTTACATTTATATCCCACTCTTTCTCTGAGGAGCTCAGAGCGGTGCACATGATTATTTTTATCCTCACAACACTGTGAGGTAAGTTAGGCTAAGAGAAACATGACTGGCCCAGAGTCACCCACTGAGTTTCATGGTTGAATGGGGATTCGAACTTGGCTCTTCCCAGTCCTAGTCCAACACTCTAACCACTGCGCACTCCCCACAGACGATCAGATAAACAGCCCCACTGGGCAGCCGGATTGACTGCCCACATGATTACTGGCTCCGTAATGGAGCCGGTTGGGGCAGCAGGGATTGGGGGCCTCCTGGCCCCTGGGAGTCCCAGAATGCCCCATGCAAGTGCACAGGGGGGAGCCCCCCAATGCCAGGAAGCTTGCTGTAGCCTCCCCATCAGGGGTCTCCTCATGAGTCATGCCGCACTTTGGCAACACAAATCAGGTAAACGGGGTTAGCGGAGTGTGCACTCTGCTAACCTCGTTTAAGGAGGGTTAAATTATGCAGACTTGCTGCCTGGGGCCACGCCGCTCCTGTTGCAGCACACGACCCACAGAAAACATGCTGGGCTCCCTTCAGCCTGGTTTCGGCGGGTCGTGAGAACCGCCTCATTATGTTGTACCTATGTTTAGATGTCTATGCACACAGAGACGTTTTTGTAAATGACTGTACTTGTATCGCTTTTAAAAATGAACCTGGGTTCAGGTCCTTCAAATGTATGCTACAGATAGAAAATATACTGTTGTGCCTGCATTCAGATACAATGTGAATAACTGTACCTGTGTATACGGTACAGTGATTGTACAAGTGTTGAACATAATGGGCTGGTTCAGATGAACACAGCTCTCTATACAGGATAATGTCAGGGCTGCAGTGAGAATGCATCTGGCCCGATGACATAAAGGACATGCAGATGCATTCTCGACACATCCTTTAATTGCATGGGAGCAGTGCTAATTGGAAACACCCCTCTACATGTGCTACAAAGCCCTGTTTAAACAGGGCTTTGCAGTGTGCGTAGAGGAACAGTTCTGAGGAACACCCCTCACATGCAATTAAAGGTTATCCTGAGAATGTGTTGGCACGTCCTTTAGTGACATTGGGTTAGGCATTCATTCTCACCACAGCTCTGACATTATCCCATGTAGAGGGCTGTGTTCATCTGAACCAGCCCAGAGTGTAAATAAGGCTTTCATTGTTGGTGGGCATTAAGAATCGTTCTCCAAAGGGTAAATCAACCTCTGTTGTTCAGGGATAGTTCTCCCCGCATCCCTGCTCAAATGCCTCTGGAAACATTTGAGGAGTTAAATAAACAATAAGGGTGCTGTTACTGCAAACAGTTTCTGTGAGGTGTGCACAGCTCAGGTCATCAATTCTTTGCCCACCAGAAGCCATCTTAACAGCACAAACACACACACACAGTGATGAGTTTTGGATTCCACCAACCTAGCAGAATTTCATCAGTGACCTCAGAGGTGAAAAGCTTTCTATTCTATTTCCAGTCTTTAAGCCATCCAGTGCCCTGACAGCGAAGGCTTTCTTGGCACAAACAAAGGTTCAGCCTTAGAGCAATGAACACTTGGATCAAATTCATGGGGGGATAATTGTGAAAGCCATTCTCATTACCCACAGCTGTTGGTTATCATCAGAGGCTGCTGAAATATGGTCACTGGCTTCCGAAGTTTGAAAAAGGCATTTTTTCCTCCAGGAAATAGCTACACTGGCAGTGACACCTTCTTGTAATCCAGCTGATTTCTTTTCGATTACTATTCTTATGAAGAGAAAGAAATGTGTAATGATTAGATACTGGCATCAGTTCCAATCTCCTTTAGCTAAAGGCAAGTCGCTTTCACAAAATTGTTACCACCTGTGTCAGATGCTGCATATTTTCCACTTAGACTTTTTGTTCAATTCTCTGAGCTCCAAGTGATTGGCATTCCTTAGCTTACCAAGAAAACCACACTTTATCCCACATTTTTCTTCCCAGCAGTCACTGCTACTGTTACTAATAATAATTGCAGCCTTCTGCCCACACATACAACAGCCCTGTCTGTTACTCTTGGTTCTCCTTCCCGACCCCTGTATTTCCCAGCAGTCTCCTGCTTTGTTTCCTAACAAGCCTAAATCACAATCTTCTTCTTGTCTAAATTTTCTACTGCTGGGCACTATACTCCCAGGACCACTTCACACATTACTGTTTCCTACCTAGAGCACTATGCAGGAAGAAGCATATCTTAAGTCTATGCACATGACCAGGAGGCAGGGAGGGAGGGCAGGTAGGCAGGGGAAGTTTACGCCAAACTTACCTTCTCCATAGATGATCTTTCAATGATGGTGGGAAGTGCAGACTGCATTCTCACACGATTTGTGCTATTGCATGCAGTGTGGATCTCTGGAACCTGGGATGATGTGTCCCAGCCTCCACATATCCCACAATGCAGTGCACAATGGGCAAGGTGCATTGGCAGATACCCTCATGTGACAGGTGCTCTAGGAACCCATCTCTGTGTCTGCTTGGGCTTGCTGTGGTAAAAAAACTGGGTCAGCTGGATGCATTTTCCATCACAGTTCCATGGATAATAGGTAATGGTATGTATGTGTATGTATATATGTATATGTTTGTGTATGTATATATTTATATAATATGAAAGAGAGAGAGAGAGAGAGAGAGAGAGAGAGAGAGAGAATTTGTGTCATTATATAAAATATACACTGACTATCAATTTCCACTCAATTTCCATCCATTAGTTACATAAGGTTTTAGTTCAATAAGCTTTTGATCAGCACTGAGGGCTTCTTTCCATTCAGAAGACATGAGTGGATGAAGCTATTTTCACAATTACTACTCCTTCATCCTCATCTTCTGGGATCTCTTCTTGACCTGGAAGCAGTCTCATTTAGGAGAGAGATTGCCCCACGCTGCATTGGCAGTGTAGCCGGAACGGCTCTCCCTGCCTTTAAGTCAGGGAGAGTCACTTCGGCCCACACTGCCCAAGACAGCATGGGATGATCTCCCTTCCAAACGGGGCCACACAGCCCCATTGGGAGGAAGACCACACCTCCGCATCTGATGTCAGACGTGGGGGCATGGCTAGCCAGGCCCTCTGTCTGACATCAGATGTGGGGGTGGGGCCAGGGGGCCACGGCACCGGCCGCACACAGGCCACCATCAGCCTTGCTGCACTCCTGGATTGAATGCTGTAGTCTTGAGAGTTCCTCTTTAAATGGTTGGCACAATGGTATGGGTACCAGGGGCGTAACTATAATAGGGCAAGGGGAGACAGTTGTCTGGGGGCCCCCTGCCTTGGGGCCCCCCCCAGAGGCAAGTCACATGACTGACTCCCCCAGCTGCGCACCCACCCGGGCTTCCTTCACTTGTATTCATCCTCCAAAATTGATGTGAGTGTTAAGACCTGGAGCTACCAGAACAGCATGTCTTTCTCTAGTACCAAATTCTACGATGCTTTTTGTTACCACTTTCAGCCTCATTTAAGATTTCTTTACTTCATGAGCTGAGATTCGTTGTCGGGGGGGGGGGCGGAGCGCATTTTAAAATCTTGTCTCTGGGCCCACTCCAACCTTGCTACGCCCCTGATGGGTACGTTCTGTGCTATTTGGGCCTAACATTTTCCGATGATCTTTCTGATGTTTCCAGCCCAATACTGAGTCTTCTTTTTGTGACACATACATTTTCCCTTCTGCAATACAGGACATTCTTTTATTCCAGGACAGCAATGAAGTATCCATTTAGGGTAACAGGGGAACCTCCATGTCTCCACGGGTGGATGTCTGAAGGCCACAGGAGCAGATCTGATATAATAAGGAGTTTCTTGTAAAGTAGATGGAAAATGATAGTGTATGGAGAACCAGAACCAGCCAGCATCTGCACTTCATGGCCATTCAGTTTAATTGGAAAATGTGGAGAAGCAAGCTCCGATTGTCACACTTAAAACACTGTCAGGAAGTAGTTCAGCTGCCTCATGCTTATCATATGGTTAATCAGTAATGGAGTGGACAGCAGCCTTGCAAACCTTATCAAAGTGCCCCCTTTTTGCACCTGTAGCAAGTGACCTTCCGTGCAGTACAGTGAACAAAACTGGCTTTTTCGTCAGTTTTCACATTGGTAGCTGTGGTAGTTCCTCCTTTCTTGTGCTGCCACTGTCTGGAGGAAGTGCCATACGAGAAGTTTGGGTTTGGAAGGATTTAGATTGAACAGCCTGGGTTTCAGGAGGTGAGATTTGGGGGTACCAAAGAGAATGATTTGGCATAGTGGAGAGCATTTCCCACCCTCCTATCCATCTCCCTCCTATCCATTTCCGCTCCAATAGGAGCTGTTCTTGCAGTTTGGAGCAGATTTTTGTAACAATCTGATCCCTGATAATTTCATCAGTAAAGTTGGCAAATTCACAGGTTACACTTAAGACATGAAGTGCTGTGATATACTGATTGATAGATTCACCAGGCAGTTGTGTTCTAGAGTAGAACTTGTAAAATTCAGCAATCACATTCAAAGTAGGGTTGAAATGATCACCCAAGGCTTGAAGAGCAGCTTCATAAGGATTGGCATCCCCATCCAAGTTGGCAGGAAACAGCAAGTGTTTATGTATTCTCTGGCCTTCAAGACTCAGGCAGTGAAGCAATATAGTCTTATGATTTGCTGGAGTAAAATCAGGGCTCTGTATGGTGAGGAGGTAATTGCAGAAATAGGACCTCCGTTGTTTCCAGGGAAGAGCAGGTTCTCCTGGGATGGGCAAGGAAAAAAAGTGGTAGTGGGATCTGAGCCATACTGCAGTGGGCATCCAGTGAATAACAAAGTCCAGGATTGAGAACAAAAAAGTACCTTCAGGGGTTATGCAGGTTAGGAAGCTGGAGAAACAATCAGCAGCAGCGATCAGAGAAAGCAGTGCAGGAATGTAGGCCCAGTGATGCAGTGAAATCAGGTTGCAAGAACAATCACAAGCTTTGTTGGCTCATACACTTAGCTGGTTCAAAATCTCATTGCCAGATTTTTATAACTGCTTCCCTCATACACACAAGGAAACCTTATGTAGATTTAACTAAAGTTTAATTCAGCAACAACTCCATTTTCTCCTTCTCCTTTCCCTCCCTTTTCATTTCTGACTCCCCTCCCCCCCCCCACTCTCTACCGGATCCTCTTCGGGACAAATATCTAAACAAACTGCACAAGTTAACTGGATACAATACAACAACTTCAGATCTCATGCCCAGTTGCCATTATTGTTCCATAATGCTGAATTATGTGAGTGAGTTTTCACAGAATTGAATGGGGTGTGTGTGTCCATATACCTCTGTTTCCTAACATTAAAAAATACTATCCTTTAATACAAAACACTGCAGAGGAGAAGGAAATGCTTAAAGCTGTCTTGAAACAGAAACAATTGGAGCTTTCTCAGCATAGCTCATTCCATCTTTTGTGTTTGTGTCTTGTTTATAGGAACTTTTTAAAAAAATGAATATTCAAGTTGCATCCTTCTTTCCATCTTGAGTAGGTTTATTGCAGCTGTGGTTTAAGCAATAATCTGCTTAGTGTTGTGGTTAGAGAAATTAATTATTTTACTGTCTTTATGAATTTGGCTTCCAACAAATATGATTGTTAGGAAATGCTCTCAGTTAACATGCTGTGAAAGGAAACACAGATGAGCAATGTAAACCGCTATCATAAATGGACTCTGTCATCATTTCTTGAAAGAAAGAGTACGTTTTAACAACAGCTGTGTCTGGAAAGGAAAAAAAAAACACTCATTGCTCTGGCTTTGACTTTTTAAAATGGCCCATTGTGTGTCATGTTATCTTCAGCTGTTCAACCCTGTAGGCCTGCAGTCTATTATAGCTCTCCCCAGAAATGTAAACCTCTTGCTGTGCTTTCTCTAAAGCAGTGTTCTACAGACGGCGAAGCTCCCTTTGTCTTTCTCATTTTAATAAGTATTTGTTCATCATCTGTAGCAAAAGTTAGCACCTGGCATTTAATTCATTTACTAATATTCCGAAAGGCTAAAAGTGCTTTTCTGAGCAGTGTGTGGTAAAATTGAAATGAATAGTGATACCATTAATGATATTTCTTCCATCTCTTTGCAGTTTCGCTCTTGTCACAGTGGCTCATATTTTCCATATGCCCAACTGGCTAAAGCTTGTGCCATGTTTTGTCTCTCTCAAAATGCTTGCACAAATTACATGTTTGCTTTATGTAAATTTGAGCAGATCACATCCACTCAGGTTTTCACAAGCACCCTACCCCTGTTCAGCCATTATGTTATGTTCCACTTGTGTGCAGGTATCTTTATACATGTATATGTATTTGTGTGAATGAGTGTATATGTGTTCATTTAAAAAAAGAACTTGGGCACAGGCCCCCTCAAATGCAGGGTACGTATAGGAAGTATTCTACTAGAACATCACAGGCCTGTTTACACAACCATCAACATCAGGGTAGGAGGCCTGGTTTGCATGGTTGTGTGAACTCATGGAAATCCCTCCAACCCAGACTGATCACAAGGAGCCTGGTGGAGAAGAGAACATAAGCACATATCCCTCCCTCATATCCCTCATATTTTTGGGAAAGGCTGTTTGGACAGTTAAATAGCTGACCATTACAGCTGAGACCTATCCTTCTAACAAACTATCTAATAAATGGACAATAAACTCTCTAAAAGAAGCCCCTGGTGGCGCAGTGGTAAAACTGCCGCCCTGTAACCAGAAGGTTACAAGTTCGATCCTGACCAGGGGCTCAAGGTTGACTCAGCCTTCCATCCTTCTGAGGTCGGTAAAATGAGTACCCAGAATGTTGGGGGCAATATGCTAAATCATTGTAAACTGCTTAGAGAGCTCCGGCTATAGAGCGGTATGTAAATGTAAGTGCTATTGCTATTGCTATTGTGCAGTCCTGGTCTGGGTTCTAGAAAAGCTGGACTACTACTCTACTTTTCTAATTGTTATCAGTCACTTTTTACATCATCTAACATAACAGAACTTTTGCAGGAGTTGCATTTTTTAACTGCACACATGTTCTTTTAGAACTGCACATTTTGTGTCTAGTTGCACATTAAACAGCACTTTGCTGAAGCTAAGCATGTCTAGGTTTGGCCAGTGCTTGTAAGTTGCTTTGGGTTCAGTAATGGAAGAAAGATAGGATATAAATTCTATTAACAGAACAATTGGGAGTTAAATCAATGCCTGGGTGGGTGACTGCCTAGGAACCCCATGTATGCCTCCTTGAATTCTGTGATGGGAGAAAGGCAGGTTATAAAAGTAATCATGAAAGATGAATAATTTATCTGTAGAAGGTACTATTGATAGCTAGAGTTTAGGAGGAAAACTACAAAGTGCCAAAAAGAGAGAACAAGTACAGGCTGTTGTGGATCCCAAACCAATACCAACAACATTAGGGAGCGAAATGTGCTTATGTTTTACTGAATTGTTAAGAAATTAATTTGAAATTCAATATGCAGTATCCTGACTAAAAGCTGAAGTTTGGTTTGGATTATTATTTTATTATTAATGTATTATTATTATTAAAACTTTTATACCGCCCTTCCAAAAGGCTCAGGGGGGTTTACATTAAAACACTATTAAAATCAGTTAATAATTAAAACAAAAATTATAAAGCATAAAACAATGATTAATAATTAAAAACATTATGAGGATTTGTCGCTCTAATGCACATGAAACTTGTTTGACTAGAGACTGGCTAATAAAACACTGGTTTCCAAATAATTTTTCAAATCATTTAGGTGTGCCCACCATTAGCAGGGGAGCTTATAGTTCAAAGGAAGACTTCGTATTTCACTCCTCAGGACCTCCAGTTAAAAGATTTTAGGAAGCAAAGGCTGGGTGAAATCTGTACTTGTAAGGTTGAAGAGTTGGTGAGGGCATTCACACAATCAAAAACTGTGTTCTATCCAGGTTTGTGAGTTGTTTCTGCTCCCAATTTTCGGTTGTGTGGGAGCAAGGTAGGAGGAAGACCTAGGTAGATGTGATTGTGTGGAAGCAAGGTAAGAGGAAAACCTGGGTAGCTTTTCTTCCTACCTTGCTTCCACACAAGCACTTCCACCCAGGTTTTCCTCTTACCTTGCTTACACACAACTGAAAATTGGGACCACACACAGCCCCCAAACCCAGGTAGAACAGTTTTTGACTGTGTGGATGACCTCGATGTCCGGTTAGATGGACCAACAGTTTCATTCAGTATAAGGCACTTTTATATTTGTTTATTAAATACCACTGTCCGGATTCAGACTAAGTGAGTCATGGCTAAGTACCACTGAAATCAGTGAGACTATAACTAGCAGCCACTAACTAGCGGTCATGACTAATTTAAGTCTAATTAATTTCAGAGGGAATGAGTCATGACTAATTTGGATGGATCCTGAAATATTTGGCTTTCTGACTTTTCATTATGATCTATAGTGATCAGCCCAAAATCCAAACAGTGGCTGGCATGATATGCAGCCTTACCAGGGCAGAGCAAGAGTAGGCTAACAACTAGTTCTGGTGAAGCTTGCCTCACAAGTGCAGCATGTGGGGGAGGGGTTGACTGATAAGTAGTAGGCAATGACCAGGACAAGGATGAACACTTGACCCCAACACCCTGTCCCTAAATACATTTGGAAGTAAATCTATCTATCTATCTATCTATCTATCTATCTATCTATCTATCTATCTATCTATCATGTTTTATACCGCTTGAAAGGTAAATCTCTCACGATATAAAACAAATTATTAAAATTATTAAAATTCTAATTAAAAGCTTGTGAGAACAGGAAAGTCTTGAGGGTCTTCCTGAAAACAAACAGAGGAGATGCTCTTATTTCAGCAGGGAGCATATTCCAAAGCACTGGGGCAGCCACAGAGAAAGCCAATTGATTTAATGAGGCTGGAATTTACTTTTCATAAACTAGCCTAGGACTGGAGATCAGGAGTTCTTAAGTCTCAACTTTCCTTATATGCACAGCATCAGTAGATCAAAAGTGCCTACATTCATCTCATAGGCATTCCAGTCCTAAATGGTTATACCCACATATTTGCATCCAGCACAAGAGAAATACTGTTTCCACTTTCACATCACATCCTGTTTGATAATACTAAAGGTAAAGTGTGCCATCGAGTCAGTGTTGACTTCTGGCGACACAGAGTCCTGTGGTTGTCTTTGGTCAAATATAGGCGGGAGTTACCATTGCCTCCTCCCGTGCAGTATGAGATGATGCCTTTCAGTATCTTCCTATATTGCTGCTGCCTAATATAGGTGTTTCCCATTGTCTGGGAAACATATCAGTGGGGATTCGATCCTGCAACTTTTGCAATGGTAAACCACTCCTGTATTCTACTAAGAAAACCACATGGCTCTGTGGTCACCAGGAGTTGACAGCGACTCAATGCTGCAACCTTTCAACTATCATTTTTGGTATGTATATTCTTACATATTTAGGTTCATGAGCCACAAGTTTTGGAATTGAACCATACAGTTGTGGTTTCCTATGCTTGTTGCTCATTTTATTTTATTTTATTTTATTTTATTTTATTTTATTTTATTCATAGCATTTTACTATGAATTGCCATCATATGTAAGCTATTGTCTCCACTGAAGCCACCATAAGATGACAATATTCACTAGAACCAACTGCACTACATTTTCAATATTGTTCAAGTTATACACCTTTCTATAAAATCATCAGAAAAATAGTATAGATGAGAAAGTAGTGGCACTGTGAATGAAGCCTTGGGGACCCTATTAGGCTTTGGAGTAAACTTTGTACTTGCTGTCAATTGCTGCATAATATAACTGTGAGGCAGCAAAAGGATATTCTGCTGCTTGTTAAGCCATGTGTAATGAATGGGATTTCTTTCCTCTTTCTGTTTTCACTAATGGTTGTGGCTCTAATTAGATTGAACGGGTTTTTTTTATTATTTATTTTTTTAAGAAAGGTGTTGGAATAATTAAAAAGTGTGTTGTCATAAGATGCTGATTGTAAGTTTCTCAGACACAAGGAAGACATGCCAAGGCATTTTCTCTCTCTGACTTTTGTTGTTATTATTCATGAATTAAAAGTATCCAGCAGAGCTGGATTGTAAGTGAAAGTATCTGACTGTGTAAATGGATTTCCACATGGTTTCATGCTGGTCTGCTTGCTTGAATAAGCTTTGGAGGGAGTGTGCTTCACTAGCCATTTCCCATATATCTGTCCAGCTAATGATTTAATATCACACAAGAACATCTTTTAGAATGGAAAACACTCAGAAATAAAGCCCTTTTTTAATTATTAGAAAGTATAACTAATTAGACTGCCCCCCATTTTGTTGAGCCAGACACGTATTTTACCAAAGTGTTTATGTGACTGATCTGGCTTAATAGCTTCTTTCCTTTTTGTTCCTGTTACCTCTGCAAATCATTTTGCTTGAAATTGTAATTGGACTTCCGCTCTGCTTTTAATGTTGGACTTCAATTGGACTTCAATTGGGATGACGTCTGTTTTAAACCATTAGGTCTTGGATCGACTCGAGCAAGTCACAGTCTCCCCTTCTGTAAAATGGCAATAATAATTATCTATGTCACTACGGTATTTGGAGCACAAACACAATAAGGGTATTCACATGACCAGGAATTGGGGAGGGTGGTGGCAGCAAGGCTGCACTAAACTAAACAGATGATCCTTCAGTGTTGGTAGGAAGCACGGACCATGCTCCCACATGATCCATGCTGGGGCATGCAGCGCTGATCTCCGGAGTCCAGAACAATGCGCCCTGACTTCCACATATCCCACAATGCAGCGTGCTATGAGTGTAGTACATTGGGGAATACCCCCATGCAACAGGAGCTCTAGGCACCTGTCTCTGTGTCCACTTGGGCTGCAAACAGCTTGAGCGGTCACACAATGCTGGCCCCTGGGTCAAGGGCGCGGTCATGCCTTTAACCTCGTTAAAAGGCCAGGGTAAAAAAGCTGGGTCAGGTGGGCGGGCAGTGCCAGCTTACGTGGATCCTGGTAGTTCACACGTGCAGCCTAACCCAGGCTGGGCTACCCTAGCCTGAGTTAGGCTGCACATGTGAATGCCCTTAATAATTACTCTACATACCAAAACACAAGGTAGAAATTATGCATACCAATATTAATAAATCCTAAGTGTTTGTTTAAATGAGAGTTTCTTTGATTTCCATGAAAGTTACAAATAGTATGTTGTATTGTACAAATATCTGTTGATGGATTAGTGCAAGCTTACAGTGTACTTTCCTATGGAAAATTCTGGGAAATTTTGAAATCTGCACTTTAGTTGTCTCTTCTTATTCTCTTGTCATCAAGTGAAAACATCTTAGATGCCCCTTCAGTTTGTCTTATTTATCTTTCTCTCTCTCTCTATGTAAACTGCTTTGAGAACTTTTGTTGAAAAGCATTATACAATTTGTGGTGGTAGTAGTAGTTGTTGTCTGATTGTTGGGTTGCAAGTAGGTTGCAAACTGAATCCTGGTGACCAATCCATGCTGAGCATCAGCATTCCAACACAATACATCAGCCAAGTGAAACATGTTGGGACTCCAATGGTGCCAAACTGGATGGCCATAGGGATATGTAAAGCTCCCACCCCTGCAGAATTTTTCTAATCATATTATCAGTCTTTTCATTTATATAAAAATTTCTCAAATGTTTTGTCCAAGCAGGAATGGACAAATGCTCCTTTGAATTTTGCTCTGGGTAAAAGTCGGGGGCAAATATACTTGGGCACAACAGTTACACATCATTGCTGTAGTTAGCTGCAGCCAGAAGCCCTTGGAATCATAGATCTGGAGCAGGGCTTGAGGCCATCTAGTTCAAGGTCAAGCTTGATTTAGGAAATCCAGAGCTAAAGCAGCTCCAACAGATGCCAAGCCTCTGCTTGAAGACCTCCCTCAAGGGAAATCTCACCCCTACTCCACCTCACTTATCAATTCTATCGCTCTTATCTTTCATAGGTTTATCCTAAAGTTCAACCAACACCCTGTAACTTCAGCTGATCTGATCTGATCTGATCTGGTCCTATCTCTGGGGCTGCAGAGATATCCTCTTCTGTGTGGCAGCCCTTTAGGTATTTGAAGATTGCTGTCGTGTCCCCCGTCAGTCTTCTTCAGGGATAACATACTCAGTTCCTTCAAGCTTTCTTCATGATGGTCGGAACCCCTGACCATCTTCATTGTTCTCTTCTTAACCCATTCCATCTTGTCTATATCCTTATTACAGGATGGTACCCACACCTGTACACAGTACTCCAGATGAGGTCTGACACACACAGAATAAAGTGGAACTGTTACTTCTTGTGCCTTAGAAACTATAGTTATGTCAATGCAGCCTAGAATAGCATTCACTTTTTTTTTTACAGCTGTATCATACTGCAATCCCGATATCCTTTTCACACGTACTGTTGCCAAGCCAAGTGCCCCCCACCCCCATATTTAAGTGCAGAACTTTAGATTATCTCATGAATTTCATTGGGTTGGTTCAGATGACATACAGAACCATGGGTCCATACACTCCTCTCCCCACTCTCCGTTGTGAGTTCAGACCTACTGCAATGTCACTGACTGAAGTCTGTGAGACTGCAGAGAGGCAGGGGATCTGGCTGTGTAGGCTTCCTTATGTCTTGAATGACAGCCCGTGCAGTCAATAGGAGTCAGAGTGAGAGAGGAGCTTCCTCTCTCAACTCCAGTTTGAGTCAAGGCAAACTCCCTGGATCAGATATAATGGAGGCAGTTATCGGTGGTGTAACTCAATATAAACCAAAGGTGATAATTGCAGTTAGGGGAGGGATACTGCAGGTCCATTTTTGTTTTTGGAGCTCCATATCCCAGTTCAGACATTCATGTTTGGGCATCGGAGGTGAAGGGATCTTCAGTTTCCTGTTACACCTGAGACATCCCATTGTGTTAGTTTTGGGCCAGTTTTTCATTATATCAAGGTCATTTTAAATTTTATTTCTTTCCTCTGGGATGTTAGCTATCCCTCTCCATTTTGCTTCATCTGTATATTTGTTGTTGAGGATTCATACCTCCCATTTATCTAAGTCATCGATAAGAATGTTGAAGAGTTCTGGGTCCAGGACAAAGCCCTGCAGCAGCCTTCTTGAAGTCTCTCTGCAGTTTGATAAGCACTCTTCAATTAGTTTCCCAACCAGTTGCAAATCCACATGATGGTATTATCATCATTTTACCAGTTTGCTAACCAAAATATCATGGAAAACTTTGTCAGATGTTTTGCTGGAATCAAGATAAATTACATCCACAGCATTCCCACAATCCATTAGGCTAGTAACCCAACAAGAGATAAGATTTATTCTTGACAAATCCATGACTTCTACTAATCACTTAATTATTATCAAAATGCTTACAGACGTACTATTTTATAATCTCTCCTAGTGTCTTTCCTGGAATTGAAGTTCCCCTGATTGACCTGCAGACATCCAGGACCTCCTGCTTCTTTTTGAAAATTGGAACAATCTTAGCCTATCCTCAATCTTGTGGCATCCCACCCATTCTCAAGGAACTATTGAAGATGATGCACAGAGCTTCTGAGAGTACATCAGCAAGTTCTGTTGCAGCACTATCCTTACTGTATTCCTAAAACCCTCCTGAATAGGGGTGGGAAGCAAGTGTGTAAAT
Organism: Hemicordylus capensis; assembly: GCF_027244095.1. Classification (NCBI taxonomy): domain Eukaryota; kingdom Metazoa; phylum Chordata; class Lepidosauria; order Squamata; family Cordylidae; genus Hemicordylus; species Hemicordylus capensis. The sequence continues at coordinate 241,127,245 of NC_069659.1, read as the reverse complement.
GCCCTAAAATCTGATATCTGAAATGGTGCCGCTATTCACACACATAGGCAAAACCAGGCTAAGGAAGCCCAATCCAGTTTTGCCTTTGCGTGGGTGCCGCCGGGATCGTGCCCGATCCCAGTGTCACATCGGCAGCAAACCTGACTCCAGAGCCACCCTCCTAAACGGGCTTAGGAGAGCGAGCACTCTTCTAACCTCGTTTTACTGATCATCTGCCAGCCCCGGCTCCTAGATGGCTTCAGGGAGGGGAGGGGGGAATCCCCATAATGCACCACACATTTGTGCAGCACATTATGGAAGTTCCAGGGGGTGGGGATAATGTGGGGCAATGCATCCCAGCACCCTGACCCTCTGAGCTACCGGCTTTCATTTACACTGAAAAAGCAGTTCCAGGCCATTTTAATCTATTGTTATTGAGCTAGTCTACTAGCTTATAACTGGACTTTTTCAGCAGAATATTTTCCAAAGTGAATACAGGATTTGCATAATTTTTATTATAGAGTATGGCAAATAACTATTCTTCCACCAGAAGCAGCTAAGAAGATTTATACAGATTTCTTTTCCCTTGTTTTTTTTTTAAAGAACACATTTTCTAAAGACAGAGCTCTCAGCTCCCAATTTATCATCCGTATCCATTTCCATTATGCTTAAATTTGCATTTTATGATATTGTTTTCCTTCATGTTTCAAACTATCATGAAGAGTCAAAATATTTTGCAAAATGGATTTAGTTAAGTTATGGGTGATAACAAAAATGAAGCAAATGTAATGTTACGCTTTTACAAATGCATGTAGTTTTACTATAAGCAGTTTCTGAATACAGTTTATGCTGCTCTATATTATAGTCTATAATGTCTATAAAGGAGGAGAGCTGGTCTTGTGGTAGCAAGCATGACTTGTCCCCATAGCTAAGCAGGGTCTGCCCTGGTTGCATATGAATGGGAGACTAGAAGTGTGAGCACTGCAAGATATTCCCTTCAGGGGATGGAGCCGCTCTGGGAAGAGCAGAAGGTTCCAAGTTCCCTCCCTGGCAGCATCTCCAAGACAGGGCTGAGAGAGATTCCTGCCTGCAACCTTGGAGAAGCCGCTACCAGTCTGTGTAGACAATACTGAGCTAGATAGACCAATGGTCTGACTCAGTATATGGCAGTTTCCTATGTTCCTATGTTCCTAATGTCATTGAAAGTCCATAATAAAGACACCTAGAAGTTGGGAAATCACAAGAATCCAAATAGCAGTTAATGAACTAGTGAGACAGATAATTTACTTAGGCCATCATCATGTCAATGGTAGTGACCAGTGTATATAAAAAAAATTGTGCTCAGCAGGCCCAGAACCAGATTGCCCTGGGCCCAGTGTCAAGGCCAGGTATGCAGGATTCAGTGTCCCCCATACTCAGGGTCTGGCAGTAGCTCCAGACCTCTTCTTCACCCTGGTAGCTCCAGTCCTCTTCTTCACCCTGCTGATGGATAGCCATCAGCGAGCTGTCCCCTTCCCAGCAGTGATTTGCTCCTTGGCCCCAAGCCAGGAAATTTACCCCAGGCTTTTACCTGGATTTAAGGGCATGAGCGTTCTCTTATCCCCATGTTTAGGTAGTGTGCATGCACTGGCTGCAGGCAGCCTACACACACTCAGAGCCAGGCAGTGAAAGCAACCAGCTGAGGGAGGATGCTCCTGGTGCAGTGTATTGAGGGACGCCAGAGGACTTCCTCCTCCTGTTCCCTGCTCTGCCACTTGCTGCAGCACTGATTGTGTTTTGGGTGAGTGGCAGAGCCAGGACACCAGACTTGACTGTGTTCAGGGAGGCAGGCAGGAGCCTCCCTCCCCACCAGCCCTTCGCTCCACCCGCTTATTTGGTCATGTGTGTGACATTATCTAGTAAGTAGCTGAGAAGAGAATAATAATAAGCTATATAAGCAAAACCAGTACATCGTTATAAAGTATATGGCTTTGGGATCTACAAAAAACTCCTGTTGGTTTTTAAAATAAACTTGTAAATCACTCTTTTCCTCATGATTTCCAGATTTAGTTTGCCTTCATACCTAATGCCTTAACCCGGGGATTCTCAAACTCTGGTTGCCAGATGCTGGTAGACTACAACTCCCATCATGCCCAACAACAATGGCCTTTGGCTGAGGATAATGGGAGTTGTAGTCCAATGACATCTGGAGAGTGGAGACTCAAGTTTCAGAACGCCTGCCTTAACCAGATCCTAAGTCAGGCTGTGAAAATGAAGAAGCAGTTGATTAAAAGGCAAAAAGCAATTTGAATAACTTAGACTTCCATTAATTACTGCTGTTCCTGAACAACAAAACAAAATTTCTCATATAGGATCATCTCCAGTTAAGCATAACTTTATTGTCATTAACATATATTGATATTTGGTAAAATATTGGAAATGTGGTAGTGTGATAGTCTTGATGTTTACAGTATTCATAAGCAAAGATTATTGGGGCACTGTAGGCAATGCTTGCTGTAAGCCTTTGGTTCCCAACAGCATTCACCTGTAAATGAATGTTGTCCATCTATTTCTTCAGAAGAAGGTCCATACTGAAGTCTTTACTATCATTCCTCATGTCAGCGGCCACATTCCCATTTGGACCAGTGGACCCGTGGTTCTGCTCCCCACCCCCTGCTCTCCTGTCTAAATTCAGACATAACAGAGAACACTCTCTCTGCAGTCAGTGAGACTGCGGAGAGGAGGCAGAACGGGCTATGTGGGCTCCCCTCTTGCATGAAGGACAGCCCACACAGCCAATCATAGCTGGAGAGAAGGAGGAGCTTCCTCCCAACTCCAGTTGAAGGGAACACAGCCTGCGGTTCTGAATTCAGACGCAACGCAGAGTGCATTGAGCCTCGGGTTGTGGCAACGAAATTCACTACAACCCAAGGGTTCAAATTGGAGTTCCAGAGAGGAAACATCGGGTCACTCGGAATGAGGAACTGGAGTTGCACGCATTCAGACGTAACGGTATGACAAGCTCTGTCCCCTTAAACTTCAGTTCCATATTATTTGTGAATGTAGCCAACATCTCACTAAACTGTTGTTGTTATGAAATGACAATTGACAGGATTATTTAAGAAAACACAGTAAAAGTCAATAAATAGACTATAGGACCTCATACTTGTGTGATATCCAAAAGCTTCATATGATAAGCTGTCATTTACATAAATAACTATGTAAATGGCCCTATCCACCCCCAGCACAGTACCTCCAGTGACTGTGTATATCTTATGTTTCTTTTAGATTGTGAGCCATGTGGGGGCAGGGTTCCATCTTATTTGTTTGTTATTTCTCTGTGTAAACCGCCCTGAGCCATATACTGCCCCTGAGGGGCAGTATAGAAATTGAATCATCATCATCATCATCATCATCATCATCTCTGTTATCCTATTCCTTTTGTCATCCCTCATTTTTCTGAAGCTAAGCAAATTTAGACTGCTATGCTTTTCAAGCACACCTACGTAAATACATTTAAGTTTGAGCTGCTTGTGCTCTGTGCCCAAAGCCAGGGTGACACTGGATATCAGCCAGGTTGGGCCCTGGCTAGGAGCTCATGGCCTCCTCCCTCCACCCTCCTCAACAAAGAGGCTTCCTCTTACCAGTGAAGGAGAGGGCTCTTGCATCTTCCCCCTGCCACCCTCTGCCTTGGTGAATGGGAGAGAATATGGTGACTGGGGAGGAGGAGGAAGAGCTGTTGCTGTCAGCCCACCTCCACCTTATCCTGTCACTTCCCCATTTGCTGAAAGGGAGAAGAAGAGGAGCCACCCACCCACTGCAATCAACACTAATTCTGTGCAAATATTATTATTTTTAATCTGTCCTTCTTGCAGGCTTAAAATCTCACTGGGACATAGAAACACTTTTTTGTAAGTTCCGTTTGAGAACGAGTACAAAATTGTGTTTTCCCCACAACCTGGAATTTTTGTGTTACAACTAAAATTGTCATGTTGTCAAAATGTGTTTTAAAATCCCAGTGTTTATACGGTTAAAGGCATCGACCATCAGAGTAGATAAGGAAAATGTTCTTTAACCTCAGGCTGCTTAGTAAAAGGAAAAAGGCTTCCTGTGGAGATGTTATTCTGTAATTTTCCATTATGGAGTTCCTTGCACTTTTCTCTAAAAGGGGTACACTTTTTTGTTAGGAGGTGACAGATGGATTGCATGGGCAAATATTTTGTCTAGAAAAACAATTTTATATTGCATAATGACAGCAAAAGTACTTAACGATGCCAATACAGAAGTTAGCAGGTCTTGAAAATATTTTCCTAAATTACTTTCTATGTACAGAGCTTCACAGTGAATGACTCAGTCTTTCAACCTGCCAGTCACATTTGATTTACATCTCCCCTACAGTAATGGCACATTTTTGTGGTGACATTAACTATTCTCAGAAGCAAGGTAGAAACAGCACTAGTCTGCAGATGGATGAGGACCTCTAAGGGACAACTATAAAGTTCTTTTTCTTTGAGTTGCCTAGATAATCCCTGCTAACTTGGCAAAGAGGCACCTTTTAATGTGGTTAATCTCTTTATTTAGCAGGGGGAGAGTAACTGGCCCTATCCACCAGCACAGTACCTCCAGTGACTGTTGCTGGTGTCTATCTTATGTTTTTGAAAAAAATATTGTAAGCCCTGTGGGGACAGGGATCCATATTATTTATTTATTATTTCTCTGTGTAAATCACCCTGGACCATTTTTGGAAGGGCGGTATAGAAATTGAAATAATAATAATAATAATAATAATAATAATAATAATATTGGATGATTTTATCAGTGGCTTTCATGAACATCTGCTGCTGTTTTTCAGTATTAGTTTTCTGGTCCAAACACATTGATTTTAATATTTATCTTTTAACTTTGGGCCAGTTCTGATGAAAATCAGCCCTAATGTGTAATAGGGGCAGGGATGGGCCAGGAACATGACTGTCTTGACATCACAACACTGTTGGGACAGCCTTTAATTGGATGACAAGAGCTTTCATCTAAATCACCCCTCTCCACATGTTCTTACTGGCCTCAGTGGCCTTCTATCTTCAATTCAAAACTTTTTAATATTTTCCTAACATGCGGAACTAAAACATATTTTTATAAAATGAAAAATAATGTTCTTGATATGTGTGGTATGTATTAGAGTGGCTAGAAAAAAAGTAACACCTGATGTGTGCTTGAGTTAACTAGTCGCAAATCAGAAGGAAAATCGGAACAGAATGGTACATACTCTGGGAGACAATCCACAATAAATACTTTAATGGGTTTTTCTAAAACTTTGTCAGGATGATTTTGGATCTTCTGTTCATTCTTGCCATGTAACAAGTCTTTTATCTTGTACCTTGACTGAGCAATATCCAATCCTTTTGACCCAAATCCCACCCTAAACAAAATGTAGTGCACTAACCCTGTTTACTTTCAATTATTTTCCTTTAAAAAACACACACATTCCAGTAGCATCGGTTTTCTTCATAGAATTAGTTCTTGCGAGACATACTGCATTCATCTGTGTGTGACACCACTGGCCTTATATTTTATCAAGGAGATCGAATTATTGCTTGTGTCATGTTTTCATCTTGTTTGATTTAGTTTATCCTACCACTGAGGGAATCCTACTATTCGGAAGAAGAATGAATCTATACTACCTTCTTGAAAAGGAACAATAAAAAGCAGTATTGAGCTGCATCACTTAGATTTATTATAATATTGTATTAAATGAAACTGTAAAAATGCACTTTCCAATAGGTATTAGGATTATACTTCAATCTACTGACTATAAAAAAGAACATAACAAAAATCACTTTGTTAAAACATCAAACTATGATTAAACTTAACAAAACCCCCATCTTAATCTAATTGTAAAACCTACATAAAATCTCATAAAATCACACATATTTGCAAAATCAACCCAGGATTAAAAAAAAAAGTGGGGGGAGTAGAATTAAATAACATTGACATGGAAGTATGAACTCCTTTTAGCTCCCAAAGAAATGAGCCCTTTCTCATGACGTGGAAGGCAACTGAAGCTCACTTTCCCCGCAGATGATCCCGGTGGGGAGACTGGTTGTGTGGATCATGTGTCCAGTTGGTCCACGATTGCCATAGTCAGCGTGGAGGTGCAAGGGTCAGGATGTGTCGGCCCACCTCCCAGAAATGCAAGTGTGCAGTGCATTGTGGGGATCTCCCGAGCAACGGGCAGGTACCCATCAGTGCTTCAGCACCAGCTGAAAGCAACCAGAGCTGACACACCATCAGCTAAACAGCACTCACTCCCTTAACCTCATTTAAAAGCCTGGCTTCGTAGCCAAGTTTGCCACCAAGGCACCACAGGGAGCTGATCGGCTCCTGGCAATTCCTACAGGCAGCCAAGCCCAGGCTGCTTGTGAGTACAGCCTCAATAAATAAATGGCTTGGGTGCAGAGTACTTAAGAGAGCATCTTCTTTGCCATGTCCCTTATTAAGATCATCTCGAGAGGTCCGGTTATGGTTGCCACCAGCTCATTTTGTGGCGACTTCAGACTGGGCCTTCTTTGTGGCTGCCTGAGGGCTTTGGAACATGTTCCCTGTTGAAATAAGATCATCTCTTTCTCTGTTTGCTTTTATGAAGACCCTCAAGATGCACCTGTTTTCTCAGGTTTTTTACTGAAAATTTCTAAACTATTTAATGCGTTTTTATCTAGTGAGATTGTTTTTAATTGTTTTATTAATTGTAAATTTTAACAGTTTTAATACTGTTTTTACATTTGTTGTGTTTTCTAACTTTGTACATCTCCTTGAGATGCATATTCCAGGCAGTATAGAAATATGATAGCTCAATCAATCAATCAATTGACAGATAGATAGGTAGATAGATAGATAGATAGATAGATAGATAGATAGATAGATAGATAGATAGATTTTCTATTTATTTTATTTATTGTTAAGTTTATATACTGCCTTTCATTAAAACAATCCCAAGGCAGCTTACAGCAAAATTTAAAAACAAGATTGTAAAAAAGACACAATTAAAATATTAAGCTAAAAATATAAAAGAAATCTGATAAAAATTTTAAAACACAGCATAAAAGGCTGTAGAAAATATTAAAAGCAGCAGCAGAGACCATCATATAAAAGCCTGGGTAAAAAGCCATGATTTAACATGCTTTCTAAAAGCTGTGATGGAGTCTGAGGAGAGAATAGCCACCGGGAGAGCATTCTAGAGTCTGGGGGCAGCAACAGAGAAGGCCCTGTCCTGTGTGCACGACAACTGAGCCTCCCTCATTGTCAGCACCCAGAGCAGAGCCCCCTCAGATGACTGCGTCAAGCGGGCAGCAACCCTTGGGAGCAGGCGTTCCTTCAGGTATCCCGGGCCCAAACCGTTAAGGGCTTTAAGGGTCAAAATCAGCACCTTGAATTGGACCCGGAAACAAATTGGTAGCCAGTGCAGCTCTTTCAAAAAGGGTGTGATGTGCTCCCACCGGGCAGCTCCAGATAAAACCCTAGCTGCCACATTTTGCACCAGCTTCAGTTTCTGGATATTCTTCAAGGGCAGCCCCACGTAGAGCGTGTTACAGTAATCCAGCTGTGACGTGACTACGGCATGGGTAAATGTGGCCAGATCTGCCTTCTTGAGAAAGGGATGCAGCTGGCGCACTAGCCGAAGTCGTGCAAAGGCACCCCTGGCCACCGCCTCCACCTGAGCTTCCAAAAGCAGAGCCGGGTCCAGTAATACCCCCAAGCTGCGTGCTTGCTCCTTCAAGGGGAGTGCAACATCATCCAGAACTGGTAAAATCTCCTCATCCCAATTGGATGGATAGACAGACAGACAGACAGACAGACAGACAGACAGACAGACAGATAGATAGATAGTATTCATCTTCTTTGTTTAAATGAAGAGTTTTTACACTCTTCCTTTAGAATGTTAATTCAGTGAAGTTTTAACTATTTTGAAATGGTACTTATACACGGCTTCACTGGATTAGGAGTGCTGGTTTTGCTAAGCAAGGGTCCACCCTGATTTGAATTTAGAGGGTGTCTGCATGTGAGCCCTGTCTGCTCAAATATGTTACCCTTAGGGAATGAACATAAGAACAGCTGTGCTGAATCAAGCCCAAAGCTCATCTAGTCCAGCATTATTTTTCCCACAGTAGCCCACCATATGTCTCTGGGAAGCACACAGGCAAGAGGTAGAAGCATGCCCTCTCTCCTACTGTTGCTCTCCTGCAACTGGTATTCAGAGGCATCCTAACCCTACTAGTCATCAAGACTACTAGCCATTGATAGTCCAGTCTTCCATGAATTTGTCTAAGCCCCCTTTAGAGTCATCGAAGCTGATGGACATCACCACATCCTGTGCTTGAGAATTCCTTTGATTATTTATTTATTTATTTATTTATTTATTTATTTAATTTTATTTGATATGTATACCGCCCTTCCAAAATGGCTCAGGGCAGTTTACAATTAAAACAAACCACTAAAACAGTAAAGAGCTAAAACAAATTTAAAAACATAACAATTAACAATTTAAAAACATTTTAAAACAACAATTAAACAATTACAGTGATTAAAAACCCCAAAATCGGGTTTTGAATTTTAAAATAGAGCAGATATTAAAAACCCCAAAATTTAGGAAGCTGAGAAAGCTTGGGTGAAAAGATGGGTTTTCAGGTGTTTTTTGAAAATTGCCAGAGATGGGGAGGATCGTATCTCAGCAGGGAGCGCATTCCACAATCTCGGGGCAGCAACCGACAAAGCCTGTCTCTGCGTAGCCACCAAACGCGTCGGCAGTAACTGGAGACGGAGCTCCTCAGATGACCTCAATGGGCGGTGGGGCTCATAATAAAGAAGACGCTCTCTTAGATACTCAGGGACTAAGCCATTTACAGCACTTTGTATTTTGTCCAGAAACCTATTGGCAGCCAGTGTAACTCCATCAGTAAAGGAGTAACATAGTCTCTCCGAAATGACCCAGAGACCAACCTGGCTGCCGCGTTCTGAACCAACTGAATTTCCGGACTACGTACAAAGGCAGCCCCACGTAGAGCGCATTACAGAAGTCAAGCCTGGAGGTCACCAACAGATGTACCACAGTTTTGAGGTCATTGATCTCAAGAAACGGGCGCAGCTGGCATATCAGCCGGAGCTGATAGAATCCGGACGTGGCCAATATGCACTGTGTGAAAAAGTACTTCCTTCTGTTTGTCCTAAATTTCGTGGCAATCAGTTTCATGGGATGAGCCCTGCTTCTGGTGTTGTGTGAAAGACAGAAAAACCTCTTTCTATCCACTCTCTCCACACCATGCATAATTTTTTTTAATATGCCTTTTTTCTAAACTAAAAAGCCCCAGATGTTGTAGCCTTGCCTTATTAGGAAGATGCTCTAGGCCCCAGATCATCTTAGTTACTCTCTTCTGCACCTTTGCCAGTTCTATAATGTCCTTTTTGAGATATGGTGACCAGAACTGTACACAGTACTCCAAATGTGGTCACACCATCTTTATATATATATATTTCTCTTAGACGTACCCGTCACTAATCCCATTCATGGAAGCTCTCATGTTCTCAAGCAGCTTCCAGTAGCAACGGGGACGGGCGAGATGAAGAATATGGTGGCGGTGGTGGTGGCAACTGGCGGGCAGGTGGGGAGCCACAACCAGTGGGCAGTTGGATGGCTGCCAGAAAACAATAGCCAGAAAAGGGCAGCCAGAAAATGGTGGCGGGGATGGGCAGGTGGCAGAAAAGAAGAAGATGGGGGGCAGGCGAAGAAGAGGAAGAAGGCAGTTGTGGGTGGAGCGGGGCAGGCAGCTCCTGGCAGGTGGGTGGGGGGAGAAGAAAGAAACTCTGGGAGGGCAGGTGGTGGGGAGAAGAAGGTGGCAGGCTGGGTGGCGGGTCAGCAAACTAGAGGCGCAGATGCTCTGCGCCATACCCAACTAGTAGATAAATATTATGGCATTATAATTTTAGCAGTTTTATTTTCAATCCTATTCCTAATTACTCCTAGCATGAAGTTTGGTTTTTTCACAGCTGCCACACACTGAGTCAACACTTTCAGTGAGCTATCCACCATGAGCCCAAGATCCCGCTCTTGGTCAGCAACTGACAGCTCAGTTCCCATCAGTGTATATATGAAGTTGGGGGGTTGCCCCAGCGTGAATCATTTCACACTTGCTTACACTGAACAACATTTGCCATTTGGTCACCCACTCAGCCACATTTGCAAATGTGGCTGCTTGGCTGCTTACCCCAACTTCTACTGTAGATCATTTATTCATATATAACTAGAATAAAGTACTGGTCCCACTACAGATCCCTGGCATACCCCACTTTTTATTTCCCTCCATTGTGAAAACTGTCCATTTATTTTTACCCTGTTTTTCTCCTTTAATCAGTTTGTTTTATTATCAGATTTGTATACCGCCTTTCATTAAAATAATGAAACCATTAAAAACCAAGGTAGTTTACAGTATCTTTAAAATAATACAAATATATAAAACAAATATTAAAACAATACAAATATAAAATTTCAACATTAAAAAACAGAACAAATCTATTAAAGTAAAAAACATATACACAATAAAACATAATTTACAGAGCAGCAGCAACACAGAACACAGCAGTTACCAGTCCACAGCTGAACCTGTCCCCTTATCCCATGACTGCTAATTTTGCTCAAGAGCCTTTGATAAGAAACTTTACCAAAAGCTTTTTGCAAGTCCAATTATACTATGTCAACTGGATAACTACATGCTTGCTGACACTTCCAAAGAAATTCAAGAGATTAGGAGAAGAAGAGGAAATCTTTATTACAGTCAAGACCAGCAAAACACAATAAACAAACAATGAAGCAATATAAAACAATAAGACAGCAAAACAATAAACCACTGATCAGTAAGCTAAGACAATTAAACCAACTCTTTTTGAATTTTACAAACTATGAAATGAAGTTTTGCTGTTTAAAGATAGCATTTTTGTCTTTATTCTGTTTATTTTTGTGAACTGTCTAGAGCCTTTGGAGTCAGGCAGTATATAAATCATTCTGATCTATTCAGACAGTAAATATTGAAGGTAAAATGAATCTGGGTGGCCTAGAAATTTGGCTAAAAGTGAGGTAATAAGATGAGAATGAATATCCTTAGAGGTGGGCTTCATTTTCTCTTTATTGTGTTTATTTTTGTTAAGTGCTTAGAGCCCTTGGAGTCAGGCAGAATATACATTTTAAAAAATAAATAAGATGGGATTTTCTTGAATTTCCCTTCTAATACAGCCATGGGGTAGGGATGTACACGGAACTGGTATGGCTGGTTTGGTTTGAATTAGAACCAAATTCAGACTGTCCTGTCCTGGTCCGGGTCTGGTTTGACTGCCACATGCTCTGCAGTTACCGCACGGAGGCCTGCATCAGGCCACAGCTGTTGGCCAGAGCTGCTATTCGGGAGAACCCCCACTACTGCCATCCCACCACTGCTGGGAAGGTAAGTTCCCCTTCCCACCATGTAGGAATCCCCTTTTGCTTGTTTGTTTTTAAAGAGGAATCCTCAGTGGATTGCACTTTCCAAGCATTGCCCCGAACTAGTTCAGACTGGTTCTTTCTGAATTAAGACCAGTTCGAACACACATCAGCACCCCCTATTGAAGGTTTGAACCAGTTAGAAATTAGGCCAGTCAAACTGGGCTGGTTTGACTAAAACCCAGGGATTGACTCGAACTGGTTCGCTCACCCCTACCATAGGGAGCAGACTAAAACATGCTAGGGCCAACGCTCTTCTAAATTAAGACACTGTTATTTGACTTAAATATCTGGGAGGCCTTGAAATGAAGGGCTGGTTACTCACAAATACATCTCTTGGAAGTCAAGATTGGTCTAAATGCCCTTCCATGTCCATCACCCGTTAAGTGCTATCTTGGCCTGCACAAAACACATCATCACAAGGGCTGTGCAAAACCAAGCATCATAAAAACCCATCATCATGAGAGAAACCGTAATAATACATTTGATGACAGAGGGATTTTTTAAATTTCAAATTAAAGTTGTCAGCTAGCATCAGGGGGACTAATCCAACTGGGGGAAAGAGGAGCCTTCGGCAGTAAGTGAAGATAGGTGAACTCTGTCTCCACTTTGGTCACACCAGCTTCCTGGCGGAGATCCACATTTGAAACACATCTAGCTACTTGAAAAATATTTATTAGAAATGTGGACTGCACAGATTCGAGTGGGGCAAAATTGCTGTATGGTCCAAATTGTGCACCATAGAGGAGTTGTGCATGCACTATAGGCTGGAGGTGGCCTATAGCCACCAGACTAGTAACCACTGATAGACCTGTCCTCCATGAATTTGTCTAGGCCCCTTTTAAAGCCATGCAAGCTAGTGACCATCATCACATCCCATGGCAGAGAATTCCATCCAATATACAGATCAACAGCAACACAGAACATAGCGGGTATGTGGGGGGTGATGTGTGTGTGTGTAGGCAGGAGAGCACTTACCTCCTCCCCAGACTATCAAGTGACCTGTGATGCCACAAGCCTCATGGCATACTGGAGGCCAGGAAAATTCTTCCTAGCCTCCAAATATCCCACAATGCACCACCTGGTAATATATTTATTTATCACATTTCTATGCTGCCTAATATGTACATCTCTAGGTGGTGTACAACTTTTAAAATGTTTAAAAGTTACAAATTAAAATACATGACAAAAAAACCCATTAGGATAGAATAGATATTAAAATAAGTTTTAAAATCATTAAAATCCTTTGAAAGACTCCCCCATGAGTTGGGCCTTCAAGGCTCCTGGTTCTGTGTATGCTCAGGCTGTGTGTAGGTGGTAAGGCTTCCCAAGCCTGGGCAGGACTGTTCGTGTGAACAGCCTTACAGTGAGGGAAATAAGTATCTGATCCCCTGCTGATTTTGTCCGTTTCCCCCTGACACAGAAATGACCAGGCTATAATTGGAATGGTAGGTTTATTGTAGCTGTGAGAGACGGAATAACAACAAACAAACCCTCAAAAGCCCAGTGCCCCAAAGTCAGCGATGGATTTGCATTGTAGTGAGGGAAATAAGTATTCGATCCCTTCACAAAAGATGTCTTAGTACTTGGTGGCAAAACCCTTGTTGGCAATCACAGAGGTCAGACGTTTCTTGTAGTTGGCCACCAGGTTTGCACACAACCCAGGAGGGATGTTGTCCCACTCCTCTTTGCAGATCCTCTCCAAGTCAGAAAGGTTTCGAGGCTGATGTTTGGCAACCCGAACCTTCAGCTCCCTCCACAGATTTTCTATGGGATTAAGGTCTGGAGACTGGCTGGGCCACTCCAGGACCTTCATGTGCTTCTTCTTGAGCCACTCCTTTGTTGCCTTGGCTGTGTGTTTTGGGTCATTGTCATGCTGGAATACCCATCCACGACCCATTCTCAATGCCCTGGCTGAGGGAAGGAGGTGCTCACCCAAGATCTGATGGTACATGGTCCCGTCCATCGTCCCTTCGATGCGGTGAAGGTGTCCTGTCCCCTTAGCAGAAAAACACCCCCAAAGCATAATGTGTCCACCTCCATGTTTGACGGTGGGGATGGTGTTCTTGGGCTCATAGGCAGCATTCCTCCTCCTCCACACACGGCGAGTTGAGTTGATGCCAAAGAGCTCGATTTTGGTCTCATCTGACCACAACACTTTCGCCCAGTTCTCCTCTGGATCATTCAGATGTGCATTGGCAAACTGCAGACGGGCCTGTACATGTGCTGCCTTGAGCAGGGGGACCTTGCGGGCACTGCAAGATTTCAGTCCTTCACGGCGTAGTGTGTTACCAATTGTTTTCTTTGTGACTATGGTTCCAGCTGCCCTGAGATCATTGACAAGTTCCCCCCGTGTAGTTCTGGGCTGCTTTGTCAACGTTCTCATGATCATTGCAACTCCACGAGGTGAGATCTTGCATGGAGCCCCAGACCGAGGGAGATTGACAGTTATTTTGTGTTTCTTCCATTTGCGAGTTATCGTGCCAACTGTAGTCACCTTCTCACCAAGCTGCTTGGCGATAGTCTTGTAGCCCAGTCCAGCCTTGTGCAGGTCCCAACCTTGTCCCTGACATCCTTCGACAGCTCTTTGGTCTTGGGCATGGTGGTGAGTTTGGAAGCTGAGTGATTGCTTGCTTCTATGGACAGGTGTCTTTTATACAGGTACTGTAACAAGCTGGGATTAGGAGCACTCCCTTACAGAGGGTGTTCCTCATCTCAGCTCGTTACCTGCATATAGTGAAAAGACACCTGGGAGCCTGAAATCTTGCTGGTTGATAGGGGATCGAATACTTATTTCCCTCACTACAATGCAAATCCATCGCTGACTTTTAGGCACTGGGCTTTTGAGGGTTTGTTTGTTGTTATTCTGTCTCTCACAGCTACAATAAACCTACCATTCCAATTATAGCCTGGTCATTTCTGTGTCAGAGGGCAAACGGACAAAATCAGCAGGGGATCAAATACTTATTTCCCTCACTGTATGGTGTTCAAACTCAAGCCTGGCAGCTTAGAGCTGTGGCAGCTGTGCTTGCACAATCTCTGTCTCTCTATCTTTGGTGGGAAAGGTACCAAACATGGTGTGAGAGGGACTACAGTAGAGGCTTCGGAGCTCTGGTGCGTGATTGCACAGCCTGGTGAAGCTATTTGTGAGTCTGGCATAAAATTATATATATTTATAGTTGGAGCAGAAAATGCCCAGTTGATATTAGATATATTCACTCTAACATATAATCACAACTGCCACAGATCTTTTGAATTTTTTAGCAGTGACTGAGTTATAGCCATAAGGGAAAATGTTGACATTATAATGGTCTGCCTCTCTAGAGTATGACCATTGAGAGGTTACTGTGTATTACTATTAAAATAGCTTTAGCCTTATAGCTTTCTCTAAGCTGACTTGAGAAGCATACATAGATTTTTAAAAATGAGTGGCAATCCACGCTGGAATATAAAAATGAATTCTTTTTTGTTTTGTTTTATGAACAGCTGAGATTGATTGTAAAGAATACAAGCAATATAAGGCAGTTTGGCATTCTTTAACCTAGCATAGCGATGGCAACTTGTGAAAATGTGCCTTTGCCTGCATGGGCAAATTTCTTTTATTTTTCCTCCCTGCAGAACTGTTTGTTATAGTTGTGGCCCATATCTTCAAACAGCATTATTTTCTTATACTACTGTGTTCAGGATTTTTTTGGTTTGTTTGTTTTTTGTACAGTGCAAACACAAGTCACTGGTGTTCATTTTTTAAGAAACTGGAAAATATTTTTGTTTTTCATAGCAGTTTCAATTGATTTGAGATGAGATGTGTTTTAACTGGAAATCTGGGTTATTGTATTGTCATTCTCTGAGAAATGGGAAATGCTGAGCCTCATGTCCAAACCATTTACAAGTAATTTATGCTGTAACACGGTGAAGCCCATGCCTAATTGATCACATATGCAATATATGCAGAACATGAAAATAATTCTGAGTACAAAATTTTTTGCACATCATCCTTTTTTGATTTTCCCTCCATCTGTAATATGGATGCAAAATTGCATTGCACTAGAATGTACATTTTGATTAGAAATAATTCTGTTCCACATTAACAATATTTGCAAGTATTCAACAATAGAATATGAGAGAGACTCAAAAGGACCTTTATAGTCATATGTGAAAACACTCAGAAGGGTATCATGGTACATTTGCCTTAAAAAAAAAAAAAGCAGAAATTTATGGAAAATCCATCCATGAGTCATTTGGAAGTGAACTCCCTAAACCTCAGCAACTAAATACTAGTTTAAGCTAATTTTTGGAGCTCAGGTAGAGCTGCCATTTGAATTAATAGTCCCCTCCACATAATAAAGGGACCTGCCACAAGATTGTTGAGATGCCCGTGAAAAACATCACAATGGATACACACTTTGCACATCCCCTGCTAACTTGGTAAAGAGGTGCCTTTTAATGTGGTGATTCTCTTTATTTAGCAGGGGGAGAGTATCTATTTATTTAGCAGGGCCCTATCTACCCCCAGCACAGTACTTCCAGTAACTGTTGCTGGTGTCTATCTTATGCTTCTTTTTAGATTGTGAGCCCTTTGGGGACAGGGAGCCATCTTATTTATTTATTATTTCTCTGTGTAAACCACCCTGAGCCATTTTTGGAAGGGTGGTATAGAAATCAAATTATTTTATTTATTTATTTATTTATTTATTCATTCATTTATTTATTTATTTATCTCTCTCTATACACACACACACACACACACAATATATATATATATATATATATATATATATATATATATATATATAAACACCTGAAAATCAAACATCACCAAGACCTGGCAGTGGCTTAAGAATGGCAACTTGAAGAAAGAAACAGAGGGTTTAATACTGGCTGCACAAGAACAGGCATTATACAACGCCATACAAGCCATAAACACCTGGGCTATACCTATTATCAGAATCAGTGCAGGAATAATAGACTGGACCCAGGCAGAACTAGAGATGCTAGATCGTAAGACCAGAAAAATAATGACCATCAATCATGCTCTGCACCCCCGCAGTGATGTAGATAGGCTATACGTCCCTCACGGATCAGGTGGAAGAGGAATGCTGCAAGTCCATCAAACAGTAGAGGAGGAGAAAAGAGGCCTTGAAGAATATATCAAGGAGAGTGAAGAAGATGCACTTAAAATGGTCAATGAGAAACTATTCAACGTCAATGAAACAAAGCAGGTCTACAAGAAAGAACAAGTAAAGAACCAAGCAGAAAAATTGAAAAAATAAGTCCCTGCATGGTCAATATTTGCACAATATAACTGGAAAATCAGACATCAACAAGACCTAGCAATGGCTTAAGAATGGCAACTTGAAGAAAGAAACAGAGGGTTTAATATTGGCTGCACAAGAAGAGGCACTAAGAACAAATGCAACAAGAACAAAAGTCGGAAAATCAACAACAAGCAAGTGCCGCCTTTATAAAGAAGCAGATGAAACAGTGGACCACGTAATCAGCTGTTGTAAAAAGGTCGCACAGATTGACTACAAAGACATGACAAGGTAGCAGGGATGATACACTGGAACATCTGCAAAACATACAAGCTACCTGTAGCCAAAAATTGGTGGGACCATAAAATTGAAAAATTGTAGAAAATGAAGATGCAAAAATATTATGGGACTTCCGACTACTAACAGACAAACATCTGCCACATAATACACCAGATATAACTGTAGTCGAGAAGAAAGAAAAACAAGTTAAAATAATAGACATAGCAATACCAGGGGATAGCAGAATAGAGGAAAAAGAAATAGAAAAAATAATAAAATACAAAGATCTACAAATTGAAATGGAAAGGGTGTGGCAGAAGAAGACCAAAATAATCCCAGTGGTCATTGGCGCCCTGGGTGCAGTTCCCAAAGACCTTGAAGAGCACCTCAACACCATAGGGGCCACAGAAATCACCACCAGCCAATTACAAAAAGCAACTTTACTGGGAAGAGCCTATTTCCTGCGACAATATCTATAATAACAGCAACAACATTGATAATAATATTCAGCCATCCCAGGTCCTTGGGAAGGACTCAATGTGTGGATAAAACAAACCAGTCAATAACTCCTGTCTGACTGTGTAAACAACAACAACAATAATAAATAATTTATTGTTATTATTATTGTGTGGTCCAGGGAGTTATCATTCAAACTGTCTTGTGTTGCTTTAAATTATGTATAGCTCCAGAACTATAATTTCTACCTTTGTCACCTTTTCCAGCTCCTTCCTTTTCCTTCAAGTGAGAGGAAAATAGTAAAGCCTCCTGCAAATTTGCCTCTTCTGTTTCTCTCTTTGCTCACCCATCCCCAGTCGGGTGTGTGTGTGTGTGTGTGTAGGCTGCTGTGTGAATGACAAGAGACCTAGTGCCCCAGCAGGGCGGTGGTACTACTGCTGCTGCTGTAAAGCGCTCCTTCTCAGGTTTGAAACTTGGTCAGTTGCCTAGGACAGGGCCTGGAAGGAGCAGTAGTCTCCCTTTCCCTGTGACTTTCTTCCTGTCTAATTTGAGTTCCTTTTAAAGGGTCCCAGACAGGAAATTGTCCTCTATGCTGGTGGCAGGAAGCATCAATTATGCTTCTAGTTATGCCCCTCTGTGTTACTGATTATACAATATTAGGATTCATTACATCCAGAGTGAGATCATATTTTTTTAGAAACAATTTATGATTGTTGGAATCAAAGATATGGCTATTTGTTTTTGAATAATACTCAGATGTGTGATACATTTTGCACAGTACAGCACTTAAAACGTTTGCAGGTACATATATTCATGTGAAAGTAAAAGGGGCAATTGCCCAAATAGCAACAATTAAGTGTGATTGATTATAGGCTGATCTCATTTACCTGCCTCTAGTCACTAGATTGGTTACATGGCATAGATTTACAGTAGAAAAGCAGAAGTCTTGTTTTGTGCCAAAGGCAAACTAAATTAAATTCATTGGCTCTTTTATTGTGAAAGACATGATGAACAGGTGTGAACCTGACAGATGCCATAGAGCAGTGACCCTCACAGATATCTTTTATGATTGGAAGAGGAAAGGATGTAATATTTCAGAAGGCTTTTGCTGATCAAGGAGGGATGAGTGACTGCGTGTGGCTTATCTCCTTTTTTCCCTTGGAGTGTATTTCAGAGATATGCCGTATCTCCACAGACCATTGATAAGTCACATGAATCTTACTGTAGCAAGTAAAATATACTTCCTGTCTTAACATTTCATGGCAGTCACATACAAAATATTGACAAGACACAGTTGGTCATTTTCATGTGCATTTGTGAGCTGTGAATTCTTAAAGAAGCATAATCACCAAAGGTGAAATAATCATCAAAGGTATATGCAAATATATATGGATCTCACATTTCTGTCTAAATAGGAAGAAAAATCATCTCTTGTTCCTGACTGAAACAGATTAGGCACTATTGTCCATAGTCCTTATCTTCTTGATTTTGAAAGCTGGCAATAAATGAAAGCTGTATCAGGATCACATTGATTCTGTCTTTGGAATGTACAGGGAAAAGGTGGATGGGAGGTGGGATTTAGAGCCAGGAAAAGTACTCAAGTAAAGGGTCAAGCACTCCCACTTCTCTCACCTTAGAAGTTGTTTCCTTCTGAAAACAATTTTCCTGTTTAAATAGGGTCATCATAGTAATGGTACATGGGTCTGTGTAATGTCTTGTTTCAGTATCAAAAGCTTAATTAAGTATTAAAAGCTAAACCGCCCTGAGCCTTTTGGAAGGGCGGTATAAAAGTTTTAATAATAAATAAATAAATAAATCAGGAAACAGTAGTGCACTGCTAGCTGAGTTCATGTTTCTAGGGTATCATATGGATAATTCAAAATAACAACTTGGGAGACAAAGGGGCTATTCTCATGCGTGGGTAAAACTGGGCTAAGGAAGCACAGCCTGTTTTTGCCAGCGCATGAGAATCACCAGGAGTCCTGCGATGGTGAACCCACCTCCGGAGCCCTTTAACCTTAACAATAAGGTTAAGAAAGCAAACTCTCCCTTAACCTCATTTTTTTCAGTCATCTGCCACCCGCGGCTGCTTGCAGCCAGGGCTGGGAGACTGCAGCGCTTCCTGCCAGTAGCAGGGGATCCCCATAATGCACTGCACACTTGTGTGGTGCATTATGGGAGTTCTGAGGGCTTCTCAGCCCCCAAACCTCGCTCATTGTTTCTATTAGGATGCTAGTTTACTCATATGAGTTTAATAGGTCATGAAAAAGACAGCAAAGAATTGCTATCAAAATAGAATTGATATTCAAAATAGAATTGATTACACAGGGCATTTCATGAGAAGTAACTGCAAGGAACTTAGTTTTACTCCAGGGCCTTATCACAGCTATCCTCACAATATGTGATGATACCAAACTCTTCCGGGTAGTGAAATCCCATACGGATTGTGAGCAGCTCCAAAAGGATCTCTCCAAACTGGGGGAGTGGGCGACAAAATGGCAAATGCGGTTCAATGTTAGCAAGTGTAAAGTGATGCACATTGGGACGAAAAACCCCAACTTCAAGTATATGCTGTTCGGATCCAAGCTGTCGGTGACGGACCAGGAGAGGGATCTTGGGGTTGTGGTGGACAGCTCGTTGAAAGTGTCGACTCAATGTGCGGCAGCTGTGAAAAAGGCAAATTCCATGCTAGGGATCATTAGAAAGGGGATTGAAAATAAAACGGCTAACAATATAATGCCCTTATACAAAACTATGGTGCGACCACACTTGGAGTACTGCGTACAATTCTGGTCACCACATCTTAAAAAGGACATTGTTGAACTGGAGAAGGTACAGAAGAGGGCAACCAAGATGATCAGGGGCCTAGAGCACCTTTCTTACGAGGCAAGACCACAACACCTGGGGCTTTTTAGTTTAGAAAAAGGACGACTGCGGGGAGACATGATAGAGGTCTATAAAATCATGCATGGTGTGGAGAAAGTGGAGAGAGAGAGATTCTTTTCCCTCTCACACAACACTAGAACCAGGGGTCACTCCATGAAATTGATTGCCAGGAGGTCTAGGACCAACAAACGGAAGTACTTTTTCACACAACGCATGATCCACTTGTGGAACTCTCTGCCACAGGATGTGGTGACAGCCAACAACCTGTATGGCTTTAAGAGGGGTTTGGATGACTTCACGGAGGAGAGGTCTATCAGTGGCTACTAGTCGGAGGGCTGTGGGCCACCTCCAGCCTCAAGGGCAGGATGCCTCTGAGTACCAGTTGCAGGGGAGTAATGGCAGGAGAGAGGGCACGCCCTCAACTCCTGTCTGTGGTTTCCAGCGGCATCTGGTGGGCCACTGTGCGAAACAGGATGCTGGACTAGATGGGCCTTGGGCCTGATCCAGCAGGGCTGATCTTATCTTATGTCCCAGAGTAAAGTTTGAGGTATCTAAGATATCCTGCCATCTTTCTGAATTTCCCCTCCCTGCTGAAAACCTATCAAGACTATACAGAAAAGAACAGCATAAAGAAACATTCCAATCCCTCATAATAGAAAACATTCCCTCTTAATGGAAAATCATGCATATCTTGTTTTCTGCTTATTCTTTTAAATTGTTTCCCTAATCCTTATGTTTGAAGATAAGTGAACACTAGCTACCTTTAACCTGTTCCATCTGATTCATGGAAACATCTTAAAAAACACTGAACTTCCGGTGAAAAAGTTATAGCATAATTTCTAGGGCTAACTGAATTATATGTGTTTGTGTGTGTGTGTGTGTGTGTGTGTGAGAGAGAGAGAGAGAGAGAGAGAGAGAGAGATATTTTCTATTTCAATATCAATAAGATTGTAGCCCAATTTTTAACTTTTACTTCACTGTAGTAGTGAATATCTTTCTCTACCAAAGTTCCACTAGCCCCAGGGGCAAATTTTGCTGAGACACACACACACACCCCCGCAACAACAACAACAACAACAACAACACTTTCTGTAAACCAAAAGTAGGTTCCTGAGTGCTGTGTGACTTTCAGGGATCTACTTCCAGGTTTTAGGGAGCTCATCTGGGGAGAGGGGGAATGCAAAAAATCACTGCTCTGCTCACAGAATGACTGCTTTGCTGTGGCATGACACTCTGCCTCTGCACCATTCACTGTCTCTTATAGTAACATGTATTAAAATACTGTAGCATTTCCTCAGGAGCAGAACTATGTGCAGAACCCAGCTTTCCCAATATCATGTTTCCCTCATAATGCGAATGCAATAAAGGGAAGAATGACTGGGTGGACAGGAGGGCTGTTGCTGTCCTGCCAGGTTGGTTTTATTCTTTTCATGTTTCTCCCTTAGATAGGCTCTGACATGGGGAGTGAGAAAATGATCCAGTGGGAAAACGATTGGTGGAGATCATTTTTAGCTGACAAATTGGCAGGTGCATGAAGCTCCAACTATTTGACAATTCTTCACTGCAAATGTTCCTCGCATTAACCATCAGAAATGAGTTTAGGAAACACAGGTTTGCTGGCATTTTATCTGATAAAAACAAACACAGAGTATTTAAAAATTGAATTTTCTCACCGTTACGTCACTTACGTTTCTGTTGCAGAGGTTATATTTATATAGATGGGTATAGATAATCTTTCCAAAAGAACAGCCAACAGGTGGTTGTTGATGACTTTCCCTGAATACATGAATGCATTGGAACCTTTTGCATTATATTCTTCAAGGTGAAATTTTATTATTACTATTGTCAAACATTGCAAATAGTCTCATGATTTATTTACAGAACCAGTCAAAAATAGGCAAAAACGACTATAGAGAACATGGCAGACTCCAGTGGCAAAATTCTAAGTAACTACTTAATCCAGCCTCAAACACATGACAGCACACTGCCTCAATTCATTCTGCATCCACTCTATCATTTTGTAGGCTATCCAGAGCATTTGCTATTCAGCACCATGCAAGTGGCCACACATTCATTCAGGGCTGTGCAAAACGCAGCCTGGAAAGATAAATGACAATCAAAACGCCAAATGCAGACAGCTTCCAAATTGCCAGTCGAGTGAGATCATTTGAATTTTTGGCTCTGCCCTTTCATCTCTGGGACAATATGTGTCGCTTTCTGGTTTAGAGTAATGCCTTTTCCCTTTTAATTAGCTAGATTTCTGATGTACATGTAGAAAGAAACAGAAAGAGCAGACAGGGCATTTCTTTAAGCGTCTCTCCTTGATACATTAAATGTGCCTTTTGTCAAGAAAAAGAGCAATTTAAATGTGCATGGGCTATTCTCAAATGACCAAGTCACATGTACTCACTTTTTATTCTTATCATAGGAAGTGGCCCTGAAGGATCATTTTGAATCTTGATACTGTTTTCTTCAGATCCCAA
Organism: Hemicordylus capensis; assembly: GCF_027244095.1. Lineage (NCBI taxonomy): Eukaryota > Metazoa > Chordata > Lepidosauria > Squamata > Cordylidae > Hemicordylus > Hemicordylus capensis. Next base: position 241,104,413 of record NC_069659.1, on the reverse strand, counting down.
CTTCATGGATGAAGCTGGGATCTGAAGAAAAACTTCATGGATCTTCAAGCCCCAGCTGCGATGAGCCCTGTGCCACTCTGGAGAAACAAACACAAGCTATTGTGATCAACTTTATTTACTTAAGAATTGCCTCTGAGGAAGTACATTTCAGCTCAAAACACATAAGGCAATACTGAACTAACTCACTGAAACACATCAATAAAAAGATATATTAAACAAATCCATTAAAATCTGCCAGCACCGTTGGGAGTCCCCCCCTTTCCCCCTATTTCCGATTGCTAGTGCCACGTCATTTTTCTCCCCACTCCCTCTTGGTTCTTGACAGATCTTTACTCCCATTATAAATTCCCGGGTTTGGGCCAGTGTTGCACCATATACAGACCTGCCACCATGGCGAATGATGGGAGAAGGCAGCTTGGATTTCAAGCGATCCTAGGAAAGTGGGGTTGCCATTTCAGGGCACATGTCCACATGGACGGGCGGGATAGCAGGGCCACATTTTGATATGGGGCAGGCACCAAGACAGGGAGAGCAGTTGCCGGGGTACCTGTCCCCACAGCTTTCCTGTATAGAGCACCTGGCTCAATATAAAGCACCAGCCTCTTCTTCCACTTCCCTCTTAAGAACATAAGAACAGCCCTGCTGGATCAGGCTCAAGGCCCATCTAGTCCAGCATCCTGTTTCGCACAGTGGCCCAACAGATGCCGCTGGAAGCCACAGGCAGGAGTTGAGGGTGTGCCCTCTCTCCTGCCATTGCTCCCCTGCAACTGGTACTCAGAGGCACACCCTTGAGGCTGGAGGTGGCCCACAGCCCTCTGACTAGTAGCCATTGATAGACCTCTCCTCCATGAAGTCATCCAAACCCCTCTTAAAGCCATCCAGGTTGTTGGCCGTTAACACATCCTGTGGCAGAGAGTTCCACAAGTGGATCACGCGTTGTGTGAAAAAGTACTTCCGTTTGTTGGTCCTAGACCTCCTGGCAATCAATTTCATGGAGTGACCCCTGGTTCTAGTGTTGTGTGAGAGGGAAAAGAATCTCTTTCTCTCCACTTTCTCCACACCATGCATGATTTTATAGACCTCTATCATGTCTCCCCGCAGTCGTCTTTTTTCTAAACTAAAAAGCCCCAGGTGTTGTAGTCTTGCCTCTTAAGAAAGGTGCTCTAGGCCCCTGATCATCTTGGTTGCCCTCTTCTGTACCTTCTCCAGTTCAACAATGTCCTTTTTAAGATGTGGTGACCAGAATTGTATGCAGTACTCCAAGTGTGGTCGCACCATAGTTTTGTATAAGGGCATTATAATGTTAGCCGTTTTATTTTCAATCCCCTTCCTAATGATCCCTAGCATGGAATTGGCCTTTTTAACAGCTGCCGCACATTGAATAGACACTTTCAATGAGCTGTCAACCACAACCCCAAGATCCCTTTCCTGGTCCGTCACCGACAGCTCAGATCCCATCAGCATATACTTGAAGTTGGGGTTTTTCGTCCCAATGTGCATCACTTTACACTTGCTAACATTGAACCGCATTTGCCATTTTGTCGCCCAGTCCCCCAGTTTGGAGAGATCCTTTGGAGCTGCTCACAATCCATATGGGATTTCACTAAAATCTTCTTTCCTTTTCTTCCTTTATTCATTGGATGAATATGGGTGTGGGGCTGGGTAAGAGACTAATATATAATGATAATTGGAAATTGAACATTTACTCGAGAAAAAATGTTCAATGAAAAACTCATAAAAAGAATAATGCATTATCTTATATCTGATAATGGAACTGCTCCCGGGGAATTGGTGGGCACCCCAAGCTACATTTTAGGCATGTGTGGGGAAATTAGCTAGCTTGAAATGGAGTAGTCCCACCTTCAGAATAAATTTGTTCAAAGCTTCAGTCCCAGAAAGAATTGAATGGGAAGTTCAAAATAAAATGAGGTTCATTGAAGGGTTTTGGGGGTACAGGAAGAGAAAATAATGGTCAAAAGACTATATTACAGCTTACAAAGAGGCAATTTGGCTTGAGTTTCCAAATTAGGTTCACTCAAGGCTGGTGAGAGAAAAATGGACAGATTTGATTTTTAGGGGAAATGAGGAAAAAGAGAAGTAGAGTTTTGAGAATTGGGGTTATATACTACATTGCTCCTTCCCAGAAGAATTATATGAACCCTTGCAGCTCAGTCATTACCGAGAGGCTTCTCTCCTCCAAGGAAGGCAGGAAGGCGGGAGCAGGAACCTAGGAACCAGGCAGAGGTTCGGGAACCAGGGATAATCCAAAAATGGACCAGAATCTTGCAGCCTGGAGTGCTGCACAGACTGGGTTAGGAAAAGGGCTGGTCTGGAGGTGAAAAGTGAAGCAGGAGCGAGAGTCAAGGCAGGACAAAATGGAGGTGCCTGTACCAAGATGTAGGAAAAAGATGGTGGATCTGAGGAAGAACCAGCTGGTGAATCTGAAGTCAGGACACGAGTGACCCAGGAGACACAGGAGACATAGAAAACACAGTGTCTTGATCTCTTATAGGAAAATTCTTGCCCGAGGGCATTATCTGATCACACCTTGCAAAGGCAGACAATAGGGACAAAAAAACAGGATACAACATTGTTCTATTCAAAGTGAAGAGTGGACTTCTTCTTGGACAAAGGCTAGGGAAGGTCTGAAAGATCCGTGTAGGAAGAGGTGAAATGGATGCTTCAAAGATTATCTCTTGTGTCTTTTAGAATATCTGGGAGTGGTTAAAATGTAAACAAGCTAGCATCCTTCACCTTGAGCCCAGGCGCGTAACAATGATAGGGCAAGGGGAGACAGTTGTCTGGGGGCCCCACTGCCTGGAGGGGCACCCCAGAGACACCTCATGTGACTCCCCATTGCCCCCTGCCCAGCCCCATAGCCTCTCAGCCACTTGCCCTCTTCGCCGTCTCTCCTGCTTGTTCTGCTGGCCCGCAATCGAAGCAGCAGGCAAGCTGCCAAGAGCTCCTTTTCTCCCGCCTCTCAGCTGATCGGCGGGTGGGCGGGGCTTCCAGGGAGGCCTCCGTGTAGGCCGCAGTGAAGCCTGAACTCGAGTAGGGCCCAAGCCAGCCAGGAAGGAGGAGGCAGCCAGAGTGTTCTCTGCAGCAGAAGACCCCCTGCTGCACTGCTTAACCCAGACCAGCATTTGCCAGGTAGAGTGTGAACTCCTTTTTGTGGTTACCTTTCCCGCCCCCCCCCCCCATATATAGGCATCTGCTTGCCATAGGGCTTGGATATGGGGGTGGGGGAGGAGGGACCGAGAAGTCTCTGAATATTTATTTTGAAACAGCTTGGAAAATTTGCTGACTTAAAAAAAACTATCTAAAAAGTCCTATAAGTGGCTTGTTTCATGGCAGAAAATTGCAAAAACTTCTGGAACAGTATTTTATTAATTTTATTCATTCATTCATTCATTCATTCATAAATGCACTTATGTTCAAGTTGTTTTGCAACCCAGAAGGTCTGAGTGAGAACTGTGAAGCATGTGTGGTGCTTTTATTTTATTTTTCTTGTGTGTGAACTGCTCCCCAATAACTTGCAGGGACTTCAGGGTCAATCTGGCCAACATGTGAATGCAGCACCTCCATTCCAGAGGAGATGTGTCTTAAAGGGCTTTAAAAGCCTCCTGTGAAAAACCTCCTGCAATCAAACTTGACTGAATTTGTTCAGAATTCTGAGAAAACAAACATAGGTTCACCCTGCATGGTTGAAAGTCTCCTTTGCTAATCTGCAGCGAGGGGCCCATTTTAATAATTCATCTTTCTAGTGTGTTCTAGGCATTAAAAGTAATACAAATGTATAGTACTCAATGTATATCACTATATATTGTGACGTGTGCGTGTGTGTATTCAGTGAAATGTATTTGCAGGCAGCATACGTATTTTGGAATATCAGACTTAAATCCTTGGGGGCCTGGGGTGTGCGGAGGCCCTGGACTTTGGGGGGGGGGCATTTTAAAATCTTGTCTCTGGGCCCACTCCAACCTTGCTACGCCCCTGCTTGAGCCAGCTATTAACATACTTCTTGAGGAGGTGCTATCTTGTCCTGATCCACTGTGCCAACATAGGAAAAATACTTGGCTGATTCTTTAAAGAATAACTCTTGATTAAATCAAGTCTACTCCATCTTCCCACCTGTGAGTAATGAGTGGGATTGGTGTTCTTGTGCTGTCCTGGGCTTTTGAACCTTACTTAAGAGTTCTTTCAACTAGTGCCAAAGTGCCATGCCCTTTGAGTTAGTTACAGGCGAAACAAAATGGAGATCTCACGGTCCCATAAGATCCAGGGTGCAAACAGTGGTAACTACAGGCTTGTAGTTCCAAATGTAGAGGGGTGTTCCTTGGGGGAGCCCCCAAGCAGGCTTCCTTTGTAACATATCCTGTGTTCTTTTTGTATTAAAAATTACAGATGGATTTGAACTATATTGTTTGTTAACTGACATTTAAAGAGACACTAGAGGAGAGATGAGTCCTACTTCTCTGAACAATCCTTGGATTAGCCCAGGACAATGCATGAAAAGTCCTCCATTGGACAGAATGGTTCATGAGACCCCATGGTCATGGGACCTCATAGAGCTAGGAAAAGACATGGACCACAGCAACATAAGACATTTATATGGTTGCAGACTGCAAGCTGTTTTACTGTGTAATTTTTGTGTTATCTTTAAAGGAAGCATCTCTGAGATATGTAGAAGCTGGACTGTTTATTTCAGACAAAACAAGATAAGGTTCTTATTAATGTGCTACCTACAAGTTATGGTTTTCTTTTTAAAGGCCACAAAATGTCATTGAGGGTTTGTATTAAATACATAATTGTGGGTGCAGATTAAGTAGCCTATTTTTTGTGACTTATTTTCATTATTTTTGAAGTCATAGTTCTTAATTATTACCAAGTCAGTGATAAGATCTTTGAATCAAAGAATAATGATGGTTTAAGATAATGATAATGAATGAATATTTTTGGATCAGAATGCATGCAGAATCCACTGTCCAGAAAATTTTTCTCTTTTCTTCTTTTTAAAATTAAAAGTTTGGAAAATAAGTTAATCATTCTCTTGTCTTATAAATTATTCACTTTCTCTGCAATTCACAAAGCTTTTTTTAAAAAATAAATTTGCTAATTAAAATTTCCCCTTGTCTTCTTGTTTTTCCCAGCTCTCGTAAATGTGAAACTTTGGGCTATTGATCGGCAATGTTTTCAAACAATAATGATGAGGACTGGCCTCATCAAGCATACAGAGTATATGGAATTTTTAAAAAGGTATGGCACTTCTTATTTTTTGAAGCTAACACTAAAATTGCTGCTCTCACTTCTCGTTTTTTTTTTCCTTTTAAAAAATTTTGTGTGTGTGAATACAGCATAATGAGCACTCATTTCTACTCATCACTTTTAATTTTCTCTCTTACCCACATGAAAAGCATTAAGAAAATAAAATGATAACTGAAGTTTGTAGTCTCATTACTATTCTTATATTTGGAATTGTTCATCTGCATGGTTGTTTGTGCAAAAATAACACAACTTTATGACTGTATAAAAATAAAGTAAACATATAAAGTGAATTTATTAGTCAGTCAAAGATCTCTCATTTAAGAATATATATATTAAAGAAAGAGAATAACAATGTCTTAGAAAAATAGTACAGTATATAGCCTAATTTGCAATGTACATTTTTGCATATGTTGCAAATAGAGGCAAATTACTTCTTGTAAGTGAAACAAATTTCAAATTCAACCATCTGCAAAATATGGGTCAAATGACCCAGAGAAGAGATGAAAATCCTTTAAACTAGAATTTAAGTTGTCCATATTTATTCAAGTATTTCTGCCTTCATAAAGCTTCATAGACTGTCAAAATGTGGGGATACATAATCTTACAATAATTACGTTGGTTAAAATATATTTGATTAATATATTAAAATATATTAAAAATAATAATCTGGAGGGGTCTCACAATAAAATATATATATATATAAGGTCCTCATTCAGGTTGGAAAGCATACCACAGAAGGCTACTGGGAGGTTATTGATAATCATGTTGTCTGAACAACAATTCCCATTAGCAGTTAGTCTTATTCCTGTTGAATTTCTTTCACTCCAGTGATAGGATTGTCACTGTGGATTAAACTTGCAGAAATATGGAAGAGAATAGGTCTTGTAAATGAAATACCAAGTAAATAACACTGAATCCATTCCCAACTTGAATGTTTTGGTTAATTTGGAATTGTGAAAATGGAGACAGCTAACAATAAATATACTTTAAAATCATTGGGGATTTAGGCATTCTTAAGTCTGTGTTTGAGAAATATTCTGAGAGAAATAATCGGAGAGAAAAGAAAGCATTCCCAGACTAGATTGTGGAGTGCCATTATTTTTCTCTTCTTTTTTTGTTGCTGATTGATTTAGTTGATTTGCCTCAGCTATCCAGAACTATATTATAGTGAGTTGTATTGCTTGAATTATCCAAAGCTATGCTTGTTTCATATGTGTTGGATTTATGAGTAGATGGGGGAAAGGACTGATGAACATGCCCCTTTGCATTGTGGTAGGACTTGATGACTGTCCTAATTTCAACACTTCTGCCCCCTTGCCCCCTGCTAATGTTGGATCTTTTTAAAGATTCATTTATATCTTCTGACCTTCCCCAGGATATATCTCTAAAGACATAGTGCTGCTTATGATGGACTTGAAGTAAGGCGTGACTGGAACATTCTAGCCCATCTTTGACCTGTAATTAAAATTTTACTTGGTAATGTTTAAATATATAGTTGACTATTGCATCCATAAAAGGTAAAACAAAGACTCCCCTCCTCCCAATTGTCACATAGCTACCTATGTCGTAGTCCGTGTGAGCTGCAAAGTAGCTCATTGCTACAAAATACCCTGGTAGCATAGTGGACCCTAAGAACTTCAGTGTATATATAGTGTGAAACAAGTGTATAGAAATTCAAAATAGTCAAAAATGTAAGAATCATTACTCTATTACAATTTATTTAAAAAGACATAAGCACTGTTGAATTTTTTCAGTAGTAATGTGGACTCAGCATTTCAGGTGATTTGAGAGGATCTGTGCAAAATGTTCTTCATATTTTTCCATCCCTGTCTAAACCCCTCACTCTTGGTAAGCATTGTCACTACAACAGCCTTATCACAGCATGCTGTCTTGCACCATTTCAACCTAAAACACTATAACAGAGAGTGACAAAGGCTTGTGACTGGAGTGCAAATATTGTTCAGCTTGATGGAAAGCCAACAGGGGACCTTAACACTGGGACATGGACTTTGGTCCAGCCAGGCATGTTGCTGAAATTCACAGATCTGTTCTACTAGACTGAACCACAAAGCACACAGCAAAATGACAAATGATTCAGTGAAACGTGAAAATATCAAGCTGTGAAAACTGAAGAAAGTTTGACCATACATTTGTAGTTGGATTATTAATGTCACTCCGATATGGTTCTGAACTCCTGATCCTAGATCCAGGAATTCAGATCATTTGATTTTTCCTTGAGTGCTGTTTTCAAGGCTTCTAAAAGCCATAATTTGGGTGGAAGTTTTGATAACAGTTATTCAGGAGTCTTTGGTGCTGCGCACATGGTCAAGCAGGGTTCAACTTTCCTTCCCCCAGACGACATTTTGCAACCCCTGTGGCACACAAACCATGTAACCACACACACGCAGGTCATGAGGGCCTCCCATGGGCCACATGCCCAACACAGTGCACTGCAAGCAGCTTGCACTGATGCATGATCCCGGAGCTGGGGTTAAGGGCACATGTGTGCCCTTAACCTCAGCTATGAGCCAGGCTGCGGCACTAGGTTTGACGCTGCAGCACCGCTGGTATCTGCGCAAATCCTGGTGGTTCTCACAGGCAGCCAAGCCCAGGCTTGGCTGCTTAAACCTGGGCTTGGCTGCTCGTGATAATAGCCTCTTTGTCTACTTATTAGTGCAACAGCCTTTTTCAGGATTTACAGAATGGATAGCAATTAGGCCATGGATTACCTATTTTTCATTGAAATAGTAAGCTTGTGCCTGGGCAGTCACTGCTGTCAGATGTGGCTATGGCCACCAATTTACATTGTTTTAAAAAAGGGGTTAGACAGATTCATGGAGGCTGTGGCTATCAGTGGCTACTGGCCTGGATAGCTGTATATTTCCATCAGGTTCAGAGGGATCATGCCCCTAAACACCAGGTACTGGAGAACACTAATGGGAGGGGGCAGTTGCCCTCTTTTCCCTGCAGGTGAGCTTTCCAGATGCATCTGGTGGGCCATTGCATGAAGCAGGATGCTGGACTAGATGGGCCTTTGGCCTGATCCAGCAGAGCTTTTCTTATCTTTGGATAAGATCGTATCATCTTATCTAGGTTGGAGCAGAGCTGCAATTATGGGAGGGAAATGCAGAGGAGCATTTAATGAAATGAAAGGGAAAGAGGTTGTGGCTCCATGGAAGAGCACGTGCTTTACTTGAAGAAGATCCTAGAATCAGTTGTGGTATTTTCAGGCCAAGCTAGCAAAGGCTTCTATCCGAAGCCCTCAAAAATCACTGCCAGTCAGCTTTGGCAGTACTGTAGGCTACTGAGCTGGCTGGACCAGTATATACAGTATAAGTCTGAAACAGTATAAATCAGTAGTACATGAGGTTTGCTTTGAGTTTCGTGAGAAAGGTGAGGTATAAACTTATGTTCATATGCAATCAACAGACTTGATGCTTTTAATGGGTTCTTTGCAGACAAAATCTCTTGTATTCAGGCTGACTTAGACTCCACTGTTTCTGCAGCATCTTTTAAGGTGGTGTCCAGCAATCACTCTTGCAGTATTAGATTGGATCAGTTTCATTCTGTGATGCCTGATGACATGGACAAGCTGCTTGGGGCGGGGTGGCCTACCACTCGTTCTCTGGATTCTTGCCCAACTTGGCTGCTTCTATCTAGCAGGGAAATTGTTGGAGATGGCCTAGTTAATATCATTAACTCATCGCTGAGGGAGGGTAGGATGCCTCCTTGTTTGAAGGAGGCAATGATTAGACCACTTCTTAAGAAGCCTTCCCTAGATCCCTCAGTGATGGAACAGGTTTGCAGCTTGGAAGTGCTCTTGGGTCCAGGCCTCACCCTTGTATCTCAGGTGGAGGCTATGGCCAGGAGTGCTTTCTATCAACTTCAGTTGATTTGACAGCTGCTTCCATTCCTTGAAGAGAACAATTTCAAAACAGTGCATCAACTGGTAACCTCCAGGCTCGACTATTGCAATGTGCTCTACAAAGGGGCTACTTTTGTCTGTAGTTTGGAAACTTCAGTTAGTTCAAAATGCAGCAGCCAGGCAGGTCTCTGGGGTAACCTGGAGAGACCATATTATGCCTATTTTAAAACAGTTGCACTGGCTGCCAATATGTTTCCAGGCAAAATACCAAGTGATGGTTATTTCTTTTAAAGCTCTGAATGGCTTGGGTCTGGACTTCTTCTTCAACAAGCAATCCCCATCTCTCGTTGAAGTTATCTGGAGAAGTCCATCTCCAATTACCACTGGTACGTCTGGTGGCGACTCGGAACTGGGCCTTTTCTGTAGCTGCTCCTGGCCTATAGAATGCACTCCTGGCAGATTTGCTTAGTATTCTTACAGCAAAGGGGACATAACTCAGTGTCTCAGTAGTACCTGCTATGCATTCAGATGGTCCTGCATTCCATCCCTGTCATTTCTAGGTCAGGCAGGGAAAGACCCCAGTCCCAGATCCTGGAGCCTTTCTGCCTGTCAGTGTACACAATACTGAGCTTGCCAGGGTCAGACTCATTATATGGCAGCTTCCTGTGTTATCTTAAGTGTGTATAATGGAAATCCTTAATTTCATATTTAAGAGAGTGTCGTCTTCTTCATGAACCCCGCCAACTATTAAGATCATCAGGGGAGGTCCAGTTGCAGTTGCCACCACCTCACTTGGTAGTGACCCCAAACAGGGCCTTCTCTAGGGTTGCAGCAAGACTCTAGAACACACTCCCAAGTGAAATCAGAATCCCCAATCTCCGGTGGTTTTTTCAGTGACTTTGAAAACACACCTGTTTTATCAGGCTTTTAAAGTTTATAATGTTTCAAGGTTTTAAAGTTTTATTTATGGTACTTTTAATCTGTTTATATTATTTTTAGGTTTTGGTTGTTTGATTGGAATGTAAACCACCCTGAGATTTTATATCAGGCAGTATATAATAAATGAGCCCCTAAGCAGTTAAAAAGGAAGAAAGGGAAGTTTAACTGAAAACTAAAGAAGGATTATAAAGAAGAAAGGAATTGAAGGGTATGATTTAGAAAAATTGAAAGAAGGAAGAAATAAAGTACTTTTTGTACTCTACTGAAGGCAGCAAAACGTCTTAGGCTGGCACTGAATAAGACATAGGTCTACCCTGCAGTCACTGATGACTTAAGAATAAAAGTTGCACAAGTTCTGCAAGAGGATGGATATTCTTGAGTAGGTTAGTTCAGGTCCTTTTACAATATTTTGATACAAACAGACTCATGGTTCTCAGTAGAAATAACTTGCAAAAGTATCCATTCACCAGCCTAGCAGCAACTTCTGGTGCTATAATCAAAAGCAAACTGACCTTGGATACAAGTATATCAAAATATCTTAAACTTGAGCACATGTAGAGTGCTTCATCTTCGCATTAAATGTGCAGTAGAATGTACAGTGGACAAAGATTTACATGGAAGCCTGGGATTCAATATATGTTGCTGGGACTGTCATATTATAAGGCAAATGTATTGGACGGTACAACCCATTATTCAGAACTGAACTAAGAAAAAGACAAAATTCTCGCTAAGAAAGGAGGATATAGTTATTGATGGAGTTCTATAGGCATTTGAATGTCCCTGTAATGTTCTTCATTGCAAAGCAGCTTCTATCATCGCTAAGTGTGGCTCCTTAACTAACGACAGGTGTGGAGCAAGACTGGTGGTGGCCCGTGTTTGGCTGCCGACGCCACATCCCCCTGGCCCTGACCCCCTCATCTGACATCAGACGCAGGGGGCCACCCCCACATCTGGCATCAGACGTGGGGCATGGTCTCCCTCCCAAATGGGGCCGCGAGGCCCCGTTTTGAAGGGAGATCGGCCCATGCTGCATTGGGCAGCGCGGGCCGGAATGACTCTCCCTGCCTTTAAAGACAGGGAAAGCCGTTCTGACCACGCTGCCAATGCAGCTCAGGCCGATCTCCCTCCCAAACGGGGCTTCCTTTAAAGGCAGGGAGAGTCGCTCCAGCCCGTGTTGCCAATGCAGCACGGGCCAATTTCATTTCCGAATGGGGCCACACAGCCCCGTTTGGGAGTGGAATAACGGCCCCCACGTCTGATGTCAGATGCGGGGGCGTGTGAGGGCCGCGAGGCACAGCCCCCAGTTGGTGGCAGCCCGGGTTCTTTGAACCCATTTGCCCAATGGTGGCTCTGCCCTGACTAACTATTTATGAGGCTTTTGTGAAGCTTCAGCCAAAACTGAATACTACACATAGCCCTTTGGCACTGTGTGGAGGCAGCCATTCCCACTGTGCACTTTCCCCATCACTGGTGAGACTCTTTTAAGGGAAAACAGAGACATCTGGTGGCCCAGAGCCTTTGGATGGGGTGGTTTATAAATGTAATAAATAAACAATAATAATCTCAAGTCCCAGCCAGAGTTCCCTCTAAGAGGGATTTACAAATATTGTTGACTACAGCTCCCACAATTCCCAGCCTTAGGCCATTGCAGTTAGAGATTATGGGAGCTGTAGTCAGCAGCTTATGGGAATTCCTGTTACAGGGAACACTGGTCCCAGCATCATCTTAGAAGGTTGGAACTCTGGAAAGTGTAGTCCTTCCTAGCAGTTCCCCTAAAGCTCTATAGGGAAAGTGCTTCCCATTGCTCCATGTGCACCTTCCAAGATGGCACTAGAGCTTGACAGGACTTTGTTTCTCTTAAATGAGTCCCCTGCAATGTTGGGAAAAGCACTAGGGATGTGCGGACCGTTCCGGTGGTCTGGTGGTCCAGCAGTTCATTCTGGGGGTTCGGGGTCAAACTGAACCACCCCCTCAGTTCCATCGGATTTTTTTTTTTTAATTAAGTGAATGTAAACTACCTTTAGCACCTTCGGGGGGGGGGGGGCTTGCTGAGGTCCGCAATTTTATATTTTTACATTTAAGTGAATGTAAACTACCTTTAGCCCCTTCGGGGGGCTTGCTGAGGCCATGTGGGGGGTCCGCGTGGGTTCCCTCTCCCCCCGCCGGCAGTCCTTATCACCACCGCGGCCTGGGAATTCGTCATTTTCGGCCTTTTCGGGCCTCCGTATGAGCGCGCAGCCGTCATTTTGACGTCCGCCGCGCATGCGCCAATGCCCTCTGCGAGGTCGTGGTGATAAGAACAGCCGGCGGTGGGGAGAGGGAACCCACGCAGACCCGCCGCAAGACCCCTCAGCAAGCCCCGCGAACGGGCTAAAGGTAGTTTACATTCACTTAATTTTTTTAAAAAAAATCACGGACAGGGGGGTTCAATGCAGGGCCGGACCAAACTGGCCCGGTTAGGTTCGAGGCCGGTCTGGCCTGGAACCGAACCAGGCCAGCCGGTTCCATGCACACCCCTAAAAAGCACAGGACTGCCCAGAAGTCAGAGCAGTGGGAAATGGCTCTAGCATTTTACGCTTGCTTGTCAGATGACCCATGGCTGAAAAGTAGTCAAGATCACTGCTGCGGTGTTTATGATGGACCCATTCCTTGATCTGATACCAGAAGTCTCTGAGGCAGTTCTCTCACACAGCTAAGACTGGAAGGAAGCCAAGCCCAGCCTTGGCTGCTCGTAAGAACATTGGCAAACCTACCAGAGGCCCACCCGTTAACCAAAGGTAAGGCTGTTAGTGTGCCCTTAACCCCAGGCTAAATTATCGTGTGTTGGTGCTGCATGGCTCCAACACAGGAGCAGGCTCCTGGCCAGTGCAGGCGGGGGAGATACTCATAATGCACCACACACTCATGCGGTGTATTATGGGATTTATGGGGGCTGGGATGACGCATCCCAGCCCCTGATCCTCCATGCTCCCAAGGAAAGCCAGTGATACAATCTGCATGGCCAGCAAGGACTAACAGATTGTCTGCGGGGAAGGTAAGTTTGAGCAGCCTTCCCCATTGCCCACCTGGTAGCCCTCTCACATCATTATGTGAAAGGGCTCTCTAAGTAATTGCAGGCAAGTCTATTCCAGGTCATACTAGAGTAGTGGAAGAAAGTACACTTTTGGAGAAAAAACCAGGACATGGGTTGGCTGTATGCATGTATAGAACCAAGTACATGAAAAGTGTCACCAGTTCGTGTAGACCCTTGAAATCTTTAAATTTGGTGACTGTAATGTCTGGGGCTTCTCATAATTAAATACATTCAGCAACTTCTAGAACCCCAGTCCAGAGAGGAATGGCTAAGGTTGCTGATTATCCTGAAGAAAAGAAAACTAAGATGAGATATGAGATAGCCATCTTCAAATAGCTGAAGGGCTGTCACCTAAAAGATGAAGCAGACTTGCTCTCTGTTGTTCTTCAGGGCAAAACTGGAAACAATGCATTGAAATCTCAAGACAGCAGTTTAGGCTAAACTGTAGGAAGAATCCAGCCACTCACTGCAGTACTTCTGCTGCACAGCCTGTTTGTCTTGGCCCCTTGAGTGGAGCACAAGGCACAGAAGGCAACTCCTTGGCTCCTTGGCATGGGGAGCGGGGATCTTGGGAGGCTGTTTAAGGAAGCGACCCCTCCCACCCATCCCTTGGGTACAGTGTGGGTTTATGATGGTCGCCATCTAGGGCTGGGCAGGAATTTTGGGGTTATCACCTGATTGGCCTTTGGTGTGTGCCTTTTTTCGCCTGCTTCATACTGTACACTTAGCTAGTTTAGATCTCCAGTCACAATGGCAGGCACACTGCGGAGTTCAACAATAGTTTATAGCTCATGTCGCACCTTAAGCACACTCTAGCCTGCCTAAGTATAACCTACATGACAGGCTCTGTGGCTTTGTGGGGGCAGGTTGAGGCTTTGGACAGATGCCTGACGTTAAGGTCGGCTAAGACGTTCAGCCTCAGCCATAGGGCCATGGGGCTGCCTGGAGCCAAGGTGTGTCACCCATGGCATTTTAGGTGGGCTTGTGCCTCTGGTGGCATGCCTATAGTTATGGCACTGGAGCACCATTCCCTTATGCTTATTATTTTAATAAAGTTGCATAAGAACAGCCCTGCTGGATCAGGCACAAGGCCCATCTAGTCCAGCATCCTGTTTCACACGGTGGCCCGCCAGATGCCTCTGGGGAGCCCACAGGCAAGAGATATGTGCATGCGCTCTCTCCTGATGTTGCTCCCTTGCAACTGGTATTGAGAAGCATAATGCCTCTGAGGCTGGAGATGGCCCACAGCCACCAGACTATCTATCTATCTATCTATCTATCTATCTATCTATCTGTCTGTCTGTCTGTCTGTCTGTCTGTCTGTCTGTCTGTCTATCTATCTATCTATCTATCTATCTATCTATCTATCTATCTATCTATCTATCTATCTATCTACCTATCTATCTAACATATTTTTATACTGCCCAAAACTTACGTCTCTGGGCGGTTCACAAAAAAATAAAAACAAAATTAAAACATTAGTTAAAAATAAAAACAAGAAAGTATCAGTTAAAAGCCTGGGTGAACAGATGCGTCTTTAAATACTTTTTTAAAATTGCCAGAGATGATAAGGCTCTTATTTCACTAGGGAGCGCATTCCAAAGCTTCAGGGCAGCAATGGAGAAGACCCGTTCCTAAGCAGCCACCAGACGAGCTGGTGGCAAATGCAGACGGACCTCTCCTGATGATCTCAATGGGCGGTAGACTAGTAGCCATTGATAGACCTGTCCACCATTAATCTGTATAAGCCCCTTTTAAAGCTGTCCAGGCTGGTGGCCATCACCACATCCCATGGCAAGGAATACCATAGATTAATTATGTGTTGTATGAAAAAGCACTTCCTCTTGTTGATCCTAAATTTCCCAACCTTCAGTTTCATGGGGGAACCCCTGGTTCTAGTGTTGTGGGGGGGGGGGAATTCTCTCTTTATACACCTCAATCATGTCTTCCCTTAGTCGCCTCTTTTCCAAGGTAAAGACATCCACATGCTGTAGCCTAGCTTCATAAGGAAGGTTCTCCAGGCCCCTGATAATTTCGGTTGTTCTCTTCTGCACCTTTTCCAGTTCTACAATATCCTTCTTAAGATACAGTGTATGCAGTACTCCAGATTCATCCACACCATAGATTTGTATAAGGGCATTATAATATCAGCACTTTTATTTTCAGTCCCCTTCCTAATGATTCCTTGCATGAAATTAGCCTTTTTCACAGCTGCCACACACTGAGACAACACTTTCAATGAGCTGTCCAACATGACCCCAAGATCTCTCTCCTGGTCAGTTCATCTCAGATCCCATCAGCGTATATGTGAAGTTGGTGTTTTTTGCCCCAATGTGCATCACTTTACACTTGCTTACATTGAACTGCCATTTTGTCGCCCACTCCCCATTTGGAGAGATCTTTTTGGAGCTCCTCACAATCCATTGTGAATCTCACTACCCTAAATAGTTCAGTGTAATCTGCAAATTTGGCCACTTTGCTGGTCACCCCAACTTCTAGATCATTTATGAACAAGTTAAAGAACACTGGTCCCAGTACCAATCCCTGGGGAACCCCACTTCCTACTTCTCTCCATTGTGAAAACTGTCCATTTATTCCTACTCTCTGCCAGGTCTCATGATCAGTGAGACTCGGTTTCTGCAGCAGAGTGGGGAGAGCGGGCTAAGCCCGCTCTCCCCGCACACGAGCAAGTGGAAGCCATGGGTGGCCAGATCGGCCGCCCACACGATTGCCGGCTCCGTGACGGAGCTGGTGGGGACTGGGGGGAGCTCCAGCATGCCCTGAGCGAGCACGCGGGGCATGCTGGCGAGACCCCAGGAGCCAGGAGGTGGCTTTTCACCTCCCCTCCTGGGGTCTCCTTGTGAGTAGCCGTGGCAAGGAGCCACGCCACGGCTACCCATGATTTAAAAAACCAAGTTTGCGGAGTGCTCGCTAGCCTGATTTTGGCTGATTGTGACAATAGCCCCTCTGTTTCCTGTCCTTCAACCAGTTACCAATCCAAACATGAACCTCTCCCCTTATTCCATGACTGTTAAGTTTTCTGAAGAGCCTTTGGAGAACTTTATCAAAAGCTTTTTGGAAGTTCAAGGATACTATGTCAACCGGATCACCTTTATCCACATGCCTGTTGACACTCTCAAAGAACTCCAAAAGGTTAGTGAGGCAAGACTTACCCTTGCAGAAGCCATGCTGGTTCTCCTTCAACACCTGTGCTTAACAATTTTGTCCTTAAGTATGCTTTCCATCAATTTACCCGGCACCGAAGTTAAGCTGACTGGCCTGTAATTTCCCAGATCCCTCCTGGATCCTTGCTTTAAAATTGGAGTCGCATAGGCTGCTTTCCAGTCCTCTGGTACAGAGCCTGACTGTAGGGACAAGTTACATATTTTTGCTAGGAGATCAGCAATTTCACATTTGAGTTCCTTCAGAACTCTTGGGTGAGTGCCATCTGGCCCTGGTGATTTGTTAATTTTTAGTTTTTCAAGACAGTTTAGGACATCGTCCTTTGTCACCTCAAATTGGCCCAGTTCCTCAGCCGCTAAACCTGAAAAGCTCAGTTCTGGAGAGGGTATATGGTCAGTATCCTCCACCATGAAGACAAATGCAAAGAACCCATTCAGCTTCTCTACAATCTCCTTATCCTGCTTAATAATCCCTTTCACACCCTCATCATCCAAGGGTCCAACCACCTCCCTGGCAGGTTTTCTATTTCTGATATATTTAAAGAAAATGTTGTTATTCCCCTTGACACTTCTAGCTATATGCTCCTCAAACTCTCTCTTTTCCTCCCTTATTGTCTCCTTGCACTTCTTTTGCCAGAGTTTATGTTCTTTCCTGTTCTCTTCATTTGGGCAGGATTTCCATTTTCTGAAGGAAGTCTTCTTCCCTTTTATAGCTTCCCTGACTCTACTTGTTAGCATGCTGGCATCCTCCTGAACATGGTGGTACCTTTTCTCCTTCTTGGTATACAATCCAGCTGTGCTTCTAGTCCAGTGGTTTTAAATAAGTTCCATGCTTTCTGGAGTGATTTGACCCTCCTGACTTTCCCTTTCAACTTCCTTCTTACCAGTCCCCTCATTTTTGAGAAGTTTCCTCTTCTGAAGTCCAATGCATCTGTGTTGGACTTCCTTGAGAATTCTCCACTTACATATATGCTGAATTGGATCACACTATGCTCACTGCTACCCAGTGGTTCTGCTACTCTGACATCTCGCACCAGGTCCTGGGAACCACTTAGAATTAAATCCAAACTTGCCATACCTCTGGTTGGTTCTGCAACTAACTGTTCTAAGGCACAATCATTTCACACATCTAGAAATTTGGACTCTCTAACATTACCTCAATGTGAATTTACCCAGTCTATATGTGGGTAGTTGAGGTCACCCATTATTACTGCCCTCTCTCTCTTTGATGCTTCTCTTATTTGTTTCTTCAAATTCAGGTCACTCTCAGTGCTTTGATCCGGAGGGCGATAGCACATCCTAGTAACACATTTCCTTTCAGTCATCGTAATGTTACCCATAATTGTGGCCCTTTACTACCATAATTGTGTGTCTCGTGTCTTCATTGGTCCAGGTGCAATTTCCTAGAACACCCTACCTCTACCAGTCGTGGGCTTTCCTTTGCTAGAGGTTTCCACTCAGATGCTGGACAACCATCTCTCAGGGATGCTGTAAAAGATTCTTGCACTGAGCAGGGGGGTTGGACTCGAAGGCCAGTAAGGTGTCTGCCAACATTAAATTCTAATATTCTTGATTCTTATCTCCTTATTTTGTCTGGCCAATGCTTGAAAAAATGGAGGGGGGAATGAAATGACTGAGTACACTGATTAAGTTATTATCTTGCCTTTGTGTTGTGCAATCAACCACTGATAATTACTTTTGTTGAGCTTGGTTTCCATCCCTCACTAAAAGAGAAAAGATGGTCTGTGTGGAATTAAAGCTCATTGTTTAGAAAAGATCTCCAGACACTGTTTCCAGTGTTTCCAGGTTGTACAATCCAAAATGTTTCATAAAAGAGAAAGTGTCTTCTATGTAAATGTCATGCAAGATAACTTAATGAAAAGTTTTCACTGCAATCTGCAAAACAAACAAAAATAGCAGCCTTTGCATACCTTTGTATTTCTGTAACACATCAATTTCCCTCTGCCTTCCTTCAATCCTGCAAAGTTCCTGTTGCAAAATCAAAGGTATTCTGCAGCTCTTCAGTCAAAGAAATTAACCAAGGAATCTACTCAATGTTTGGCTTGTTTGACTAAGATCACCCTGGCCAATGCATAACAACCCTGTTAAATAACCTCGAGTTTTTATATATATTTATGTAATGTAATAACTATCCTACTATATTAATAGTAAATAAAATTAGATAATATACAAACAAAAGCCAATATACATTTGCACCCTGATTTACTAGACACATTTGGGGCATTTATACTTTTCTTAATTTTGAAATATAGGCATATTAATAAAGTCTTTGTTACCAATGATTATGAGGCCGTTTTCACGAGCAGCCTAGCCTCATATGGAGTGCCAGCATCTGAGCTGATTCTGGTGCTCCCAACCAGCCTAACCCTGTTCCCAAGCCCGGCTCTTAGCTAAGGTTAAGAGAGCAAGCACTCCCTTTACCTGGTTGCAGGGATTGTGTATCTCCTCGGCTCCACAGCACTGATGAGATACAGAGACAGGCACTTAGAGTGCCCATCTAATGGGGGAATCCCTCAAGGCACTGAACTCATAGCGTGGTGCCTTGTGGGATATGCAGAGGATGGAGAAATGAGTCCTGGTGTCTGTTGATCTGCACTGCCAGGAGCAGCACAGATAGTGATGCACGCTGCTGCTGACAGCGTGGGTTGTGTAGGTGTGCAGCTTGCATGCCAAAGTAACAAAAGTTGATCATCTGGGGGAAGGTAAATATAACTATGCCTTCCCCCCACCACCCGCCAGCCCACGCAGTTATGTGAATAGCCCCTATATCACTTACTTTTGAAGTTTCACTATACTGAGTTTATTCAGCTGACTGGTAGCTAATGAACTTTATTTTGGGTGAAGAAAACCAAACATTGTTTTATTATTTTATTAAGATCTCCAAAATGATGGACCAGGAAAACTATTGTCCTCCACATTATGCCCAAAACATGAAGATTGATTGTCTGGGGGAAGGTGGGTTGAACCCTGCCTTCCCACCACCCACCCAATCTTGGTAATGGTTGTGAGAATGACCTTAATATGTTATTAAGCTTTGGGTTTTATTAGAGCTGTTCTAAAATATTGTCAAGATTAATTTAGAAGTAAACTTTGCAGAGGTTGCTCAGCCTTAATTTGAAAGTAAACAGTATGTGACAGAAATTGACAAGTGCTTCTCACACTGGCCTGTTACAGATTAATGTGTCTAGGACTCCTTACCTAACTATTCCACAGGACCACCCTATTCTCCTAACATCTCCCATGCACACCTTCCTTTATTTCCTTGTTAATGTTAATCGTGGTGTAGCATTATGTCTGTATTGGTGCAGGGATGGGGAACCTTGGCACTCCTGCAGATGTTGGCCTACAATTCCCATAATCCCTAGCTATTGGCCTCTGTGGCTGGGGATTATGGGAGTTGTAGTCCAAAAACAGCTGGAGTGCCAAGGTTCCCCATCCCTAGTGTATACAGACATAAGCCTGAGCCATTTTTGGAAGGGCGGTATAGAAATCGAATTAATAATAATAATAATAATAATAATAATAATAATAATAATAATACTGCAACCATGTTCCATTGTAACCAAAGTTTGCATGCTCACTCAGACTCTGATTAAGAGACCAATCCTGTTAGCACTAGTCAGGTAAGCTGCAATGCATGGAATTCATGCAAGAGCAGGAAGGAATGCACAACCCCACAGCATTGCCTGTTCTCTTTGCCATAGTTAGAGACTGGGAATGTTACTTCTTTTCAAATAAGTTATTTTTATCTCACTTTTCCTTCCCAACATAGGAAGAATAAATTAAAACAAAATATTAGCATAACAATCAATGAAACATAAAACAATAGTATATCAGAATTATGCCCACATTAGGGCAACATTTTGTTGGCTCACATATGATTATACTTGGGACTATGTTTGATCTAAGATCGTAAATAAACAACAACTACTACTACTTGGGACTATTTATATTCTGTGCTATAATGAAACAGTTACAGAGAGCAAAATAGTGTCAGGGATTACGATCAATGGGTTCACCTACCCTGAAAATTAGTGGCCATCAGGGAAGAATCGGGGAGTAATGCAAAATCCCCAAGTTCTGCTTCGTAGCAACCTGTATATTATCCCTTTCTAAAAATAGTACTAACTGCACTCACATTTCTAACAGAAATGACAGAGACCTGACTTTGTTTTGTATCAACAAATACCTTTCTGGATTTTGTGCTAATGTAACTCAAGCATATCTATACACAATTTCAAAACATATTGTAATGATCATATATGTAAGTCACATCATCAACCAAAAGGTGGTGCTGTACAATGTTTTACTATCTTACCTTGAGGCTGTTCTTACAAGCAGCCCAAACCAGGCTAAAGCAGCCAAGCCCGCCTACAGAGCCCACTGGTTATTCGAGGTTAAGGGCACAAGGGCACCCTCAGCACGGGCTAACTGCTTGGGTGTGAGTACTGGCTGCTCCCAGCTGGTGCTGGAATAGAAGTGGGCTCCCAGCCATCACCAGAGGGATCCCCACAATTCTCCGTACACTTGCACAGTACATTGTGAGATTTCCGGGGGCCAGGACAATGTGTCCCGATCCCTGCAGCTCCACACTGCCTGGGACAGCAGAGGACCGTCTGGAAGCACAATCTGCGTGCCCAGCAACGTCTTGGCAATCGTCTGCAGAGAAGGTAAGGTTATGCAGCCTTCCTCCCCGCATGCCCTCCCAAACGCTCCTGTGAATTGGTCCCCTACCTTACCTTACCTGATTTTATCGTTGCCAGTTTTGAAGAGATTTTCCCTCCAAGATCAGTTCTGTGCTGGAGGCCTGATAGTGTTTGTATTGCTTGCAGGCTCTTAATAACATTTGTTCTGTTAAGCCAGGGTTACAATACCTTGGAGCATATTTCATTTGGATAATGGAAAGAAATATTTGCATAACTCTTACTAATAGTGCTTCTTAGCTAATTTGCTAATCTTTCTACTTCAAAATTCAATTAGAGATGTCTGTCCATTCTCAAAAGGGTTGCATACTTCAAGTATTGTCCTTGTATGCTTTGGTCAGCTATACAGAAGCAAGAGTGTGGTGCACCAACTGCACTATGTGCCAGCAGCTGAGGTCTGCCAAAACAAGGCAGTGAAGACATGGCCTGAGCCTAGATACAAACAGTTAGATAGGGAGAAAGGTGTGAAGCTTTAATCGGTGTGTTGTGTTGAATGTTCCCTTTTGTTCCACCACCACACTAACTTTGTTGCTTTCCAGTTTTAGCTGATGGCACTTGAGTTCTTGTTGCCACATATCTTCTTTGGTCCCAGGTGTTCAGGTCTGTGTGAGAATAAGATGGGGTTGGTGTGAGGTAGAAGTACTTGGGAAATAACTTATTTTATAACTGGAGTGTATACCTCTTTGTTAATGTGAGTTTTGTCCCCATTCTCCTGGTGGGTGAGGGTAAAGAGTTCACATGTTGGTGAACACTGTAGTTACTCCACACATTGAGTCATTTGATCATCCAACTTTCATTGCCAAATGTGTCAGTTGAGCAGTATTGCCTTTAAGATGGTTTGAAACCTCCATCTGTGCATTTGGGGTTTTTTTTGTTTTGTTTTGTAATGGCTCTTTCATACATCCCATGGGCATAATCGCTTATAGTCAGGTGACAAATATGCAGATATGAACAGGGCCTAGGTGGCTGCACTGTGAGGTTAGCTATAAAGGCCTGAACATTTGAAATTCCTCTAAAGCCAAGTAGGAGCTTATCTCTTTATGCTAAACTACTCAATCCTCTGAGGCCTACCTCTTGTACAAAATTTTCTTCATGCATAGGTTTTTTTTCCATGGAGGGGAAACTTTTTCCTACCCAGATAGCCTCTTTACAGGAAAACTGTCATACATGAAGTGACTCCTCAGGGGAACATATGGCACCTTATAAGAACAGCAGGCTCTTTCTGGATTTCCCCATCTGTTCCATACTGCAGCATTACTTTAAATGCAGCTGGACATATAAGGATTATTTTTGAAGGAAGTTTGCTTGTGAGGAACAGAGAATAATAAAGTGTTTTTCACTAAACATCTGAATACAGTTGGGCAGTGGAGCAGAACCAAGTTAAGGTACCAGAGTATCAAGCTGTCCATTTCATGCTGCCCATTTTAAGATTTTGTTTTTCTTTTGGTCTGTTGGCTTTTCAAAATATTCTGCACAGGACAGGGAGTTTGAACATTTTTAGCTTTGTGCTTGCAAAGTTTCATATTCACACCTCAGCTAGGTCAACACTGAGCAATGATGAATAAAATATATAAAGTGATGTATGTCATATTCTTGTATACATGAAGCAGTTCACGTTAACTGAGTTTTTCTTAGCAATTTTCTCTGGGATCTCTCTTGTAGTGCTAATATGTCCCCAGCAAATGAGGAAGTGAGTGAGAAGTGTTAAGGATTGTTTGTGCCTTTTCTGTCACATTTTTAAAATGGATGACTGACTTAACACAAGAGAAAATCTGAATTATAGAAGCTAACAACTTTTCTTTAACAAGTCTGTGGGGATTTATATAACATACCTTAGGTCTACTTACAGGTGGTAAAGTGATTTTAAATTAGGTATTCAGTGTATTCAACATTTTGATTAGTAGAGTCTTCAGTGGTTCTGCACTATCATTGTAAAATTCAGGAACATCTATGGAACACTCACTTTAATGCTAATGCAAACTGCAGTTGAAGAATCCATGCATATCAATAAGAGATTATACCAGAAGCTGGAGGTGATTCAATGTGGAATTCAGTTGTTCAGAGTCAAGCAAGAGGTTAGAACCATTTATGTAGCAATAAGGAAAAATGGCTAAGTGGAACACAAGTCCACAGCATGGTATTTGTAACTGATACAGGTGAACTCTGTTATCCATGGGAGTTCTGTTCTCCACTGCAACTGTAGATAACAGAACTGCAGGTAATGGGGTATTAAAGTGAATGGGATTGGGGTGGTTTAGGTTCCTGAAGGCTGGAAAATAGGCCCAAAATGTCCCCCAAAGCCCCCCAAAAGTACCCTACCATGTTCCACGGGTCTCCAGCTGTCTAGAAATCCCCTCCCAATTCCCAAATTTCCCATTTCCCCCACAAAATTCAGGGAGGATGCTTTTTAAAAACAAATGAGCCACAAAATGACTTTTCTTCACAAAATGGTAGCCAAAATGGTAGCCAGAAATTTCCAGCCACCCAGGAACCGTGGATATGTGGGTTTTAACCCTTTTGTACCTATGGATAATGAGGTTGAGTGTCAATTTGTAACCCATGGATATGTGGAACTGCAAATAGCGATATCATGTATAGTGAGGTCTACCTGTAACTCCTGTCTGGCTACCATATTCAAGATTCACAGATGATGAAAAAATTAAATGTATTAAAATAATTTAACTTATTTTCAGACTGTTCCATACACAATATCAGTGGTATCTAAATTATTGCATTACCCTGGTTTGTAAAAATCTTCAGGGTCTTTCCTGCCTTGCTTCACAGCACAAAATTAAGGCTACTTTGCTGGCTGGTCCAGGTTGGATGTTCTAGTTAACTATTTTCTACTAATATTGTTCAAAAAAGTCAACTTGAGCATACAAAGAAGTTTTGTAACTAGAACTTTCAAAGAGAAAACTGGTTTCCTGACTATTCTCACACTAGGCAAGGCATGTTAATGACTCTCTTATCATGTTAATGACTCTACGCCAGTGCCTCTCTTTATTTGCCCTGGCGATTTCAGGAAAACCCGCTTAAAACCAGGGTTTTAAAAGCCCGGAAATACATTGAAAAAAGCTAGAATTTGGAAGACAAAGCCCGATTTGTGTGTGGGGTGCTTCCAAAGATCTTGAATGCACTTCGGGGTAGGTTTGTCCGGTGTGTGAACTCATACACCCTCTTTCAAAGGAGATTCTCAGTAACAGCCCTGTGTAGAAACGCTCCTGGAAATTGGGATCTAGAATATATTCAACAATCAACAGGGATCTAGAATATATTCAAACAATATTCACATTCAACAATCATATTCAAAGTAGGGCTGAAATTATCATCTAAAGATTGAAGAGCAGATTAATAAGGGTTGGTATCCCCTCCCAAGTTGGTAGGAAAGAGCAAATTGTTATATATTCTTTGACCTTCAGGATCCAGGCAGTGAAGCAATATAGCCTTGTTCCTTGCTGGAGTAAAACCAGGGGTCTGCATAGTGAGGACGTAATTGCAGAAATATGACCTCCATTGTTGCCAGGGAAGAGTAGGTTCTCCTGGGGTGGACAAAAAATAGGTGGTGGTGGGATGTGAATCATGCTGCAGTGGGCATCCAGTGAACAAAAGAGTAGAGATGTGCAAATTAATTCAATCTAGAATCAATGTGAGTTTGAAACAGGCTGTTTCAAGTGTTTTGAACTCAAAACAAAGTGCCCTTAAAATAAAGGGCCTGTTTTGAGCTCAAAATGATACAGTCTCATTTCAATTCAAAACATGTTTTGAGCACCATTTGGAGGCCTGTTTTTCTGGGTAAAGCTGGTCTACCAATTGGGGTCAGCAGGTAGACCAGTCCGGTGCGGAGGGCTGGTTTACCTACTTACCCCAATCGGTAGACCAGCTCTCCCTGGAAAAATGGGGCTTTTTCTGAGAAGAGCTCGTCTACCATTTGGGGTCAGCAAGTAGTCTAGCCCTCCGCCCTGGACTTAGCATGTCAGCCCATCTTGGAGGACTGCTCTACCTGATGACCCCAATTGGTAGACAAGCTTTCCCCAGAAAAACAGGCCTCCAAATGGTGCTAGAAATGCTCAAAACACTCTAAAGGTTTTAAGGTTGATTCTTCTAAACAACCAGCTTGGCCACTGTTTAAATGAATCATTTTGAGAATTTCGCAATTTGTTTTGAGATAAAAACAAATTGCAAAATCTGTTTCATGTACATTTCTACAACAGAGTCCAGAAAAAACTCTGTTGATAAGGAAAAAGTACTTTCAGGAATTGTGCAGGTAAGGAAGTTGGAGTAACAATCAGCAGCAGCAATAGTAAAATGCAGCAGTTCAGGAATGTAGGCCCAGTAAAGCAATGAAATGAAGATGCAGCAACCTTCACAAGCTTTGCAGACTCACACGCATAGCTGGTTCAACATCTCACCAAATGTTTTATAGCTGCTTCCCTCGTAAACAAAAAGCAATCATATATTTGTTTAACTAAGCCTATATTTAGAAACAACTCCATTTTTCTATTTCTCCTTTCTCTCCCTTTTATTTCTGACTCCGCCACCCACACTCTCTACAGGATCCCCACAGGGACAAACTTCTAATTAACAAAACATGAAAGGTTGCTAGATAGAATACGTCACATACTTACTCTCCTAAAGAACTGGTTACTAGGGATGCAAAAGCTGGTAGTGCTGACCATCTGTGAGGTGTTGTGTATGCAGTCTTGGGTTCAATGCACACCCCTATGTCCTAAAGCAAGGACATCCTTTTCCATATGCTGTTCCTACGCAAGGAGGGAAAGACTGTAGAGAAGACAGGTTTCAAGCACACGTCACATTTGATAGATCGAGTTAAATGTGTTTCTGAAATCTTAAACACTAATAATGTATGTTCCAGTTAAATATTATGAGAATATATGACACTCATCCTCAACATGTCAGTTTTCATGATTCTTTTATTTTCTCTATCTTTCCCACAAAGTTCCTGTTCCTTCTTCCTAGTTATTCAAGAACCAGGAAATCCCCTTTTAAAAAAATCCTTTGGGATTTTTCTTTATACCTGTACCCTTACACAGCTCACAATAACACAGCTTATAGCCCCTTCCCTTAATGGAAAATAATGACACCCCCCCAAAAAAAAACGCCTTTGAAAGAATGAGTAGGAAAACCAATTTCAGACAATTGCTTTCAAAACAAAATAATTTGGACATATAAATTGTACCATGCAACAAGACAGCCTGTTGAAAATTGTCATTACATTCTACTGTAATCCCATCTGCAATTTAGGCTGTAGATATCAAGGCCCAGCATGGTCTGAGATAACTTTTATGGCCAAAAAGCCTAGTAGTCATGTTCCAGAGCAGATAGATAATGTTCAAAAGAGCCAGAGGCAAATGACATGCTCAAAGATCTGGTCAGTCTTAGAGGTTATTCCCGCAATCAGCCGAAATTGGGCTAGGGGAGCATAGCCCGATTTCGGCTGATCATGGGAGCCACCAGGCTCACAAGCAAGCCTGGTTGCCTTCCGGTGGTTAACCTGCCAAACAACCCCTCCCCTTACGTTGAGTTTGCAGAGCGAGCACTGGGTTTGCAGAGAGGTTTTTTAAATTGTGAGTAGCTGTGGTGCGGCTCCGCTCCGTGGCTACTCACAAGTAGACCCCTAGATAGGAGGCGAAAAGCTGTCTCCCAGCTCCGGGGGTCTCTCCAGTATGCCCTGTGCGCTCGTGCAGGGCATACTGGAGCTTCCAGGGGTCACGCAGCCCTCGAACTCCCCAGCCCAGTTGTGTGGGTGACTGATCCGGCCGCCCAGGGCTCCCGCCCTGCTCGTGTGTGGGGAGAGTGGGTTTAGCCCTCTCTCCCCACAAACCTGGCAAAAGCAGGTCTCACTAATCGTGAGACCCACCTCTTAGAGTCTGACAAAGGCAAACAGAGAGGCAAGCTAGAGGCAAATGGCATGGTCTAAGATGGCTGGCAGTCAGATTCCAAATCAAATAGGTACAGAGGCAAGGCAAGTCCACTAGCAACTTCTCCTAGTGATAAAAAAAAAAGTCAGGCAGAGGAGCCAAGCCCAGGAAAATTCATCAGGCACATGACTCGTTTCCTAGGTCACCTTCTGGAGCTGGTTGGCTGTAGTTTCTCTTCTGATCATGTGTAGCACCAATGAACAGGTGTGTGAGTCCCTCTTCTTTCAAGTTATCTTGCATGTTCATAGAACAAGTTGCCCTTACTCTGAGCCCTACTGCCAGTTTGAGTTTCCTGGCACCTTACAACAGGTTTACTCCCCCCCCCCTTTTCTGGGAATGAAATATTTAGTATTCTGGTGTACCTAATTATAAGCTAAATTATAATTGCCTACTTTATAAGCTAAAAAAATTGAAAATAATATACTTCCAGATTATACAGGTGCATGTCAATTCGAATTTTGATCAGTGAATCAGCAACAAATAATTCACAAAAGGCAGGTGGTCAACATTCTTTTGGAATCCTTTTAGGGATTCTTGTGCTCCCTAATGTCCATCTGTGGGGCAATTTGGGGCTTTTCTGAAATGATGAATTGATATGTCTGGGAGGAAACAGCTTGTTATACAGATCTCTAGCGTATATAAATAAAAACCACAGACTGTGCAACAGAGGCCACAGGTGGTAGCTGGTAATAAGGCATCTGTGGATGTTAAGGATTTTGAAGTATTTGACTTTTTTTAATGTGCTTTTCAATACAACCAGGAGTTTTCGTTCTGAGATAAGGTCTAATTTGCTAGAGGGACTGTTGTATTAGAAGATGTGTTTGTCTTTACACTTCAAGGAAAAACAAACCAAGACCTTTCCAACAAGTGTACTTTTCACCAGAATCATTCTGTTGGTTTCTAAGGAAAGATAGCAACTGCTTCTTGTGGCACAGAAAAGGCAAATGATCTGGCTTTGTTTAAATGCACTTACCCCATAGCTTAGTGGTTTTATATACTTTTATCATGCAAGTTGCAATCCAATGTAGTTGTGTGCATGCTCTCAGGGAACACAACGTGGCCTTGTATGCCATTTTCACCAGAGTAGTTCTAATATCCAGCCAGTCAAATTGCTTTAAAGTAGGGGTCTGCTTTAAGAGGTCTGCAGCTCCTTTTGAACTGCAAACACAGCAAGATTGGAATTTCTAGAAGCAGGTTGTTATGTGGCTGGTTTTGAGTGATACTCCAGTGCGCATATTACTATAGCCCTCTTCAATTGATCAATTCTATGCATGGATTTGAGGAGGATTGGAGAGTAACAGCTAGCTATAACCCATGATGCCCCCCATATGCAGGGGAGACCGTGCTTCTGTTCCCCCTCTCTTTGTGTGTAGGCTGAATGACTAGGGATTATTAAATGACAATGTTTGATGTGAAAATAATAGAACAAATACAAGGTGAGTTTGCAAATGTTCCCATTTTTGAACTGCAAGGACAGGGTGGGTTCAGGGAGCTTTGGCTGTGTGAATGAAGGGGACAATTGTCCAGCATACAAATTTTCAACCTCAGGGATCTGTGCTAGAGTCCTGTTGTTGTGCATAAAAGCTGTAGAAATGAATATGTCTTTATGTGGATGTTGATGTGACAGTACAAGAAGCCAGTGGGCCAGCTCTTTGGTTTGCACTGGTCTTTTTACTTCAGCCACCTGGATTTTTTGTTTGATTATTTGTTTGGGTCCTTGTCAACAAGGGTGAAGCTTCAAGTTGCTCCCCTCCTCCCGCTTGACATGAAGAGGTACATAATTTGGTGATTATGTACGTAGCAACACATGATAATTGATAAAGCTGCCCTTTCCTTAAGGATAGTATTGTGACAAAATAGGCAACGCTTTTTTGGGAACCTCTATGGAAGCAACTTGCTTTGGGAGAAATTGCAAATAGATAGAGTAGCTGACCATCACAGGAATAGATGGATGGAAGGTACAAAGAAGCTTCTCTGACCAAATTTTTTTTTTTTTTAATGGATCCATTAGGTGGCAATTTCCACTAAATCATATTGGTGCTTCAGGTGTTCAGATATCTCTTCAGAGGTTGGAGAAATAGCTGTAAGCAATCAAGTGGCCTGTCTCACACTATAAACAAGAAAGATGGGGTTACTGCTCTGGCTGCCAAAGATTTGGGGATTTGCACTCAGGCTTTTTACTTCTTTGAGGTGTATGTCTGGAAGTGTTGACAAACATCTATATCTGATTTTTGTTCCTAGGTTATTTGCTATCCATTTTCAAGCCATCCATTTGCTATCCATATTTTCCCTTAATATTACAATCACACCTTATAAGGACAATCTGAGTTTCCACCTTTGGACATTGATATATTACCGCTGACATGGAACAGCAATAACATTAAGGTTATTAGTGGAGGGGGGGGGTTAATATCCATAGAAGAATCCAGTATGCTGCCCTATTTCAGTAGCATTCTAAGTCCATGACTGACTCTTTCTTGTTTAGATAAAGAAAAATCCTGCAAAATAATAGAGGCAGAGAAAATATAAAGTTTTGGTTGCCTTTCTACAAGTGAAATGCAATGGAAGTTCATTCAAGGAGATGCAAAGCTTGTGCACCAGTTTATAGGTGCACATTGTATAAAATAATAGGAACTAAAAATAATTACTCCTACAATGCTGATTAATAGTTTATAGATAAATAAAGCTACAAGAAGTTAGATTTTCTTTGGAACAACAGTGAAAAATGTGCATATACCCTTATTCTGGTAATATCATGCAGGGTTTATCTTGATGCATATATTAGGAAGATTTGGCATGTAGAAGAGGATTGTTGCTTGTTTTTTAAAAACAAAAGGAGTTCAAGACCTTTTTATTCTGTAATTAATCTGCTGGAGTGAGCCTGTTTTCAGCACACAACATAAACATAATTAAATGACTTGCTAGGGTACATTGGTCCTAATAATATTCTGCTCCAGGCTGAGTCAAGGTCTGCACTGATGCAGGAGCACACAAGCCCTTGGACGGTTCCAAGGGCAAGAGTCGGAACCTCAGCCAGTGCTGAGCAGGGAAACGAGACTCAACACTGCAACACAGAAGGATGTAACTTAAGGCAGACTGCTGGACTTCATAGGTTTAAAAACAAGAACAACACTGGCTCCACCCTCACTGGGACTCCTCTGATAAGCCTGGTAGGTCCTTAGGGGACTCCTACTAGTTGGAGAACATAGGCTGGGTTGTGCCTAGCTGGAGAACAAAGGCATATTTCCCTGGTGTTGGGTCCCAGTGCAATGGGGCATAGCTTCTTTCTACACTGTCCCATCCCTCAACTTTCTGCCTCATTGTCCAATTGGGCAGGGTCCTGAATCCACACCACGGTCATGACAAATAATAGGCATGACATTACTACCTTTCTACTTCACACTTTCTGTTCCCCATCCCCATATCATAAAATATCAAAACTGAAATTTTTGAAAGTGCAATCAGTATTAGAGAGAAAGAAGGCAGGCAAAGACAGCAAAGGCAGTCAGTTAGGGGTCCTTCACACAGGATAACTATCCTACATGTAAAGTTGTGCCGTTGAGTCGATGTCGACTCCTGATGACCACAGAGCCATGTGGTTTTCTTTGGTAGAATACAGGGCGGGTTTACCATTGCCTTCTCCTGAGTAATATGAGATTATGCCTTTCAGCATTTTCCTATATCGCTGCTGCCCGATATAGGTGTTTCCCCTAGTTTGGGAAACATGCCAGCAGGGATTTGAACCAGCAACCTCTTGCTCCTTAGGCAAGTTACTTCCCCGCTGTGCCATTAGGTAGCTTCTGAATGGAAGGGGAAGGAGAAGCTAGGTCTGCTAGGGCTGGAAATCTCCTATGGTTGGATTTCTGGTTGGCTGGCTGGCAGTGTTTGTGTCTTTGCCAGAGGAGAAGCCTGAGTGAGGGATTCATTGCAGGTGAGGACCCCAGGTTGTGGGAGGCCTCAAATTCCTGAGCTGAATCAGTTTGACTGCTGGTGTTGAAAACAAGGCTCGGACCAGAGGAGCTGTGCTCCCAGGAATTTTGCTAACAGGAGTTTGCAAACAGATAATAAAGGAGTTTAGCAGGAGTTTAGTGGGAGATTGGCGGGAAAAGCTGTGGGGAGACACACAATGGAAGAATAAGGTGAGTACTACCCAACCTTTGTAATTTTCTTGGACAAAAGTAAAAACCACTAATTAGCTGACAACTGTACCCAGTACCTAGCTTCAAACCTCATATACTCTAAATAGCCAATAAAAATAGTTATGAAGGTAGAATGCCAGCAGGGGAGGGGCTGCTTCCCAATGTATTGCACAGATTGTCACATGTATGACTATCTGCCTGAGGGGCAGAAGTCTTGGTGTGCACTCAGTGCAAAGGGCTTTTGGCGCTAAGGGAACAAGTTTGTTCCCTTGAAGCCAAGGTGGCTGACCTGGAGAAGCTCAGGGAGGCAGTGGTGTGTGTGGATGAGACCCTCAGGGATGTGGGAGAGTTTTCCCACCCCATGCTAATGGCGCTTCTGCTGTCATGGAGAATGAGGGTCTCAGGGAAGGAGGACATCGGTCTGAGGAAGAGAAAACATTCCCTTAGCAGGGGTCCCTTCCTTGGGTGATGTGCCCATATCCTCTCGCACAGAGGATACTCCTCCAGGGGTTGGGTGCCTCTTAGTAGTGGGTGATTCAATCATTGGGGCATAGAGAGATGGGACTGTGAGCCGTGTGTAGACCACATGGTTACTTGACTGCCTGGTGCAAAGGTTGCAGATATCACGCTGCGTCTAGGTAGGCTGTTAGGAAGTGCTGGGGAGGCGTCAGCTGTCGTGGTGCACGTTGGCTCCAACAATGTTGAGAAATGCAGTCAGGACGTCCTAGAAGCCCAATTTAGGCTGCTAGGTAGCATACTGAAGTCCAGGACTCCCAGGTTAAAGTCAGCTTAACTTCAGTGCCAGGTAAATTGATGGAAAGCATACGTAAGGACAAAAATGTTAAGCATATAGAAGCACAAGTGTTGCTGAAGGAGAAATAGCATGGCTTCTGCAAGGGAATGTTTTGCCTCACTAACCTTTTGGAGTTCTTTGAGAGTGTCAACAGGCATGTGGATAAAGGTGATCCAGTTGACTTGCAAAAAGCTTTTGATAAAGTTCCCTACCAAAGGCTCTTGGAATAAGAGGACATGTTCATGTGGATCAGTAACTGGTTGAAGGACAGGAAACAGAAAGTAGGAATAAATTGACAGTTTTCACAATGGAGGTAGCTAGGAAGTGGGGTTCCCCAGGGATTTGTACTGGGACCAGTGTTCTTTAACTTGTTCATAAACGATCTAGAAGCTGGGGTGACCAGCAAAGTGGCCAAATTTGCAGATTACACTGGACTATTTAGGGTAGTGAAATTCACAACAGATTGTGAGGAATTCCAAAAAGATCTCTCCAAACTGGTGGAGTGGGTGACAAAATGACAAATGTGGTTCAATGTAAGCAAGTGTAAAGTGATGCACATTGGGGCAAAAAACACCAACTTCACATATACGCTGATAGGATCTGAGCTGTTGTTGACCAGGAGAGAAATCTTGGAGTCGTGGCGGACAGCTCATTGAAAGTGTTTTCTCAATGTGTGGCTGCTGTGAAAAAAGCTAATTCCATACTAGGAATCATTAGGAAGGGGAGTGAAAACAAAAGTGCTAATATGAAACTGAAGGCCAGGAAATTTAGGACTGACAAGAGGAAGTACTTTTTCACACAGCACATTATTAATCTATGGAATTCTTTGCCATAGGATGTGGTGATGGCCACCAGCTTGGATGGCTTTAAAAGGGGGCTTAGTCAGATTCATAATGGACAGGTCTATCAATGGCTACTAGTCTGGTGGCTGTGGGCCATTTCCAGCCTCAGAGGCATGATGCCTCTAATACCAGTTGCAGGGCAGCAACATCAGGAGATTGGGCATGCATATACCTCTTGCCTGTGGGCTCTCCAGAATCATATGGTGGCCCACTGTGTGAAACGGGATGCTGGACTAGATGGGCCTCGTGCCTGATCCAGCAGGGCTGTTCTTATGTTCCTATCCTACATGTGGGAAACTGCATGTAGAAAACTGCATGCATTTGGTGGCTTGCATAATTCAAAGCAGGGCAGAGCAAGAGCTCCAGTCTCCCAATTAGCCTAAGATCTAGGTCTGGGCAAGGCTTGTCTCCAGTGCTGTGCATAGAGTGGGGAGGTTCTTTTTCTCTCTCCCTGCAAAAGCCCTTTTTGTCCTTACTCAGCTTTCACAGGCTTTGCTCAGCTTTTGCAGGGTGGATAGAAGAGCAAAAATAGCCTCCCCACATGCTGTACATGACTCCCTAAGACAAATGCACATCTGTGTTATCATGTGAACCCCACTGTAGAAACAAGAAAGATGGGGTCACTGCTCTGGCTGCCAAAGATCTGGGGATTTGCACTCAGGCTTTTTACTTCTTTGAGATGTGTGGCTGGAAGTGTTTACAAGCATCTATATTTGTTTTTTGTCCCTAGATTATTTGCTACCCATTTTCAGGCAAATACCCACTGTTTTCCCTTAAGGTTATAGTCACACCGTATATGGAAAATCTGAGTTTTCACCTTTGGACATTGATATATTATCATTGACATGTAATAGGAATAACTTTAAGTGTGTGTGTGTGTGTGTGTGTGTGTGTGTGTGTGTGTGTGTGTGTGTGTGTTTAATACCCATGATATTATTTTTGTGAAGGTCTTTTTGTGAAGCTAAATTTTGCGTATTTCATCTGCTGCTGCTTCTGTTTTAAAATGACTGGATTTTGATTTTATTTCTTTTGGACATATAGCTATTCTCTCGCCCTTGCTGTTCAATATTTAAATGTGGCCTTTAGCAACGCTGGTGAAGAGTTTGGGGCTAGGGTGCCATCAATATGCGGATGACACCCAGCTTTTTCTGTTGATGGATGGCAGGGCCGAGGACACCATAGCTCAGCTGACCAGGTGCTTGGAGGCGGTCTTAGACTAACTGAAGCAAAGTCGTCTACGGCTTAATCCAGATAAGACTGAAATTCTGTCTCTCGGCCCAAAGAAGTCAGGGGAGAGTTTCCAATTATCGACCCTCGATGGTTCTTGTTTGATATCTCAGCCTACAGTAAAGAGTCTGGGTGTGATTCTTGATGCCTCTTTGAATATGGAGGCTCAGATCATGGAGGTTGCTCAAAAGGCCTTTTTTCAGTTTCGCCAGATACGGTGGCTCGCTCCTTATCTGTGCCCTCCGGATTTGGCCACTGTGATCCATGCGACGGTCACTTCTAGGTTAGATTATTGCAACTCACTTAATGTAGGGTTGCCATTGCGCCTAACTCGGAGATTGCAACTGGTGCAGAAAGCAGAGGCCAAGGTCCTTACTAAGGCGTCTTGGTGAGCACATGTGACACCTTTGCTCGTTCAACTGCACTGGTTGCTGGTTGAGTCCCAGGTTAGGTTTAAGATATTAACTTTAACATTTAAAGCCCTACACGATATGGGCCCTACATACCTCCAGGACCGCCTTGTTCGATATGTCCCTCACTGGGTCCTGAGATCGGCCACAAATAATACCTTGGTGATCCTGGGCCCTAGGGATATTAAATTGCAATCAACGAGAGCCAGGGCCTTCCCAGTGGTGGCCCCGGCTCTATGGAACGGTCTCCCAGCTAATATCAGAGCTTTCCATGATTTGTTGGCTTTCCGTAAGGCATGCAAGATGGAAATGTTCCGTCGGGTGTTCGGTCGCTGAGATATCTGATCGTAGAGTGATCCGGTAATCCATAGTTATTATGTCTTGTAATGAGTACTATGTGGGGTTGTGGTTATGATGTTATGTATGTTGTATATTATAGAACTGTGTTGCTTTGTATGTTTTTGCTTGTAAGCTGCCCTGAGTCCTATGGGGGTAGGGCAACATATAAATCTAAATAAATAAATAAAATCTAAATAAACAAATATATTGCATTTCAGACTACCTTCACAAAGTAGTTTATAGAAACATATTAAAACAAGAAGCATCCATACACATTATACAATAAGAAAGCAGAAAAGTAAGAGGAAAATGCCTTTTACATGAGAGATTTTTTCCGTGCTTCACTATTAGAACCAAAACTGGAACATGATGTTAAACATGCCATTGTATACTAAGGGAATGGTTTTTACTGTAAAGCAGAAGCTGCACAGGGACCTTATGAGGATTGGGACTATGGCACAGAGGTAGGAAATGTTCAACCCTATATCCCTGTGTGATTTTCTGCTGAAAATCTCTCTGAAGCTACTATGGGCTTCCAAAGAAGCAATTTCCTTCATGAGGAGTATCCAGAGGGAAACCAGTATGCTAGTAAAGAGGAAAAGACCTTCCATCTCTGTGCTGTGGTCTTAATCCGTATTTGGACCCCAATTCATTTTTTTACAGTAAAAATAAACCCCTGAATAAATGGCAACATGTTTAATATAATGATTAGGCCCTTAAATCAGGCTCCCTAATAGATGGTGCTGTCTCTGTGTTTTCCCCTCAGGCAGAGGTACACCTTGGTAATTTTGGAGCCTGGACCTAAAGGCCTTTGGAGGCCTCCCTTTCTTCTGCTCATCATCATCATCATCATCATCATCATTTCTATACATTAAGCATCATCATGCTCTGCCATGTGACCACACCACCTAGATAAGTCTAAAGAGGATTGGGGTTGAGCAGGGGCTGTGGAGGCCCTGGACTTTGGCCCCGGAGTCTAGGGGTAAGAGTGCCTCTGCCCTCAGAGCAAGATTGACTTTCAGTCAGGGGCATAGCTACCGTTGGGTGACCAGGTACTTAGAACCTGGGATGCCACCCCTCAGGGACTGTGCCTCGTGGCCCCAGCACGGCCCCCACATCTGACATCAGACACGGTGGGGGGCTGGTTTAGCTCACAAGTGGGGCTGCATGGAGCCAGACCACACCCACCCATGTCTAACATCAGATGTGGGGGTGTGGCTAACCCCCACGTCTGACATCAGACGTAGGGGGCAGGGTGAGTGGGGCCACCACTGGAGCCGGACATGGGCCACCGCTTTCAGTAGCCCTATGGTGACCGCTGGGATAGGGAAGGGCTACCTTAGTGAGAATTCTGGTTGCTACAGAAAAAGATTGTTCTTGAGTTGCTTTGGTTTAAATAGCATATTTTGTGAAGATATTGGACAGCATTCAGACTAACACTGCCCTCACAGAAGAACATGCCAGTACCGGAATAGAGTATTCTGGGCTTACAAAGGTAGAATGCATTTTAGACATCATTAACTATACAAGCATTACTGTGCCTGTGCCATGCTTACACGAGTTTCTCTTGTATTGATTTTTGGCCATCCTCAGCTTCCTCCTGGATGGAAAGATACAATCTACATTATCATTAAAGAGGAAGCTGGGGATAGACAAAAATCAATGCATTCTAAAAATAAAATACATTTTTTTTAAAAAGAAGTACATAAGAAAACTGTATAGATTAGTTTATTTGTATGAAGTGATGTAGGGCCAAAAATTAATCTCCGTTATAGTTGTACTAATATGAACAATTAATGATAATGTGGAATGGCATTAAATATAATGAAGATAGGTTACCAGCAAGATATTGCCTTGTGTCTGCTGTGTGTGTTTATTAACATGCAGAGCAGAGCTGTGGTGATTTTAAACTACTTCTTTAAAACCTCTGTTCAACTATATTTGTTCTAAACAACTGATCCATAACTTCCAAGCCATGAAGTGGAACTGACATGCTGTATTTTGGAATCAGAGGGGAGAGAGAGAGGGGGAGAGAGAGAGAGGGGGAGAGAGAGAGAGAGAGAGAGAGAGAGAGAGAGAGAGAGAGAGAGAGAGAGAGAGAGAGCACTTTGCTGTTTGGCTCTGCTGGCTTG
Organism: Hemicordylus capensis; assembly: GCF_027244095.1. Taxonomy (NCBI): domain Eukaryota; kingdom Metazoa; phylum Chordata; class Lepidosauria; order Squamata; family Cordylidae; genus Hemicordylus; species Hemicordylus capensis. The sequence continues at coordinate 241,067,544 of NC_069659.1, read as the reverse complement.
TGTGCATTTTTCTTTTCCCTTCCAGACTTCTTGATCAGCCATGCTTCATCATTTATTTTCACAGATTCCATTCGTTTTCTTTTGATTAGCATCATTCACACTTGGAAAAGGAAACAGTTATCTGAGACAAATGTAAATTAACTAATTTTAGGCAATTATCTTGTCAAATGATTACGTTTACTCACATTATGGAGGGGAAATTGAATAAACAATGGTTCATTATGGTTGTGTGTGAGGGATGTATGTGTATATAGATATAAATGCAATGTCTTGAATTGCATGCACACACATCATTATCATTGATTGTTCCTAATGTTATGTTCAATAACATGGTTCAGTTTATGGATTATTGCTCCTTTTCCTTTAGAAAGTTTGCCAAAATCATGGAGTTTAAAAGCACTACAGCAAAAGACCTTAGGAACAAAGGCTAGCAGTCATTACATAGCAAAATTAGATTGCCTAAATTCCCAGGCAGCCATATGGAGAGACGAGGGGGGAAGTAGGTACACAACCAGAAGTGTATTAAAAGCCTTTATTGGAGCCAGTCATCCAGCAGAATGGGTGAGCTGCTTTCCCATCTGAAACTGGCTTGCCTGTTCAGTCAGGTGAACAGCTGCAGTGAAAAGGTAGAAAATACATCCAGATTTCCATGTACCCCTCTCTCCTATAGGCACGTGTAACTATCCAGGATTGTGACCAGAGCTTCCAGATCTGATGAAAATAGGCATATTTGTTTAATACGTTCAGACAAAATAATTTTCTTGTAGTGGGATGCATACTGAACTATAGAAAACAAGCCAATTTTGTGAGCTTTGGAGGCCAACCTATTCCTATCAACTGGCTAAAGTTACTTGCTAACTTACACTAATATATACATTTCATTTATACAATCAACAATTTTATTACGGTCTTTGACCAGCATAGGGCAAGAAAACATAACATTGGCAGGTGTTTAAGGCTATTAAGCTCGTGGGAATATAAATAGTAAAAAGGCTATAAAATTGCCAAATGGTTAGAACCTACAAGGTTTATAAAGACTATATTACAGTATTTGGCCATTGTAAGGCAACTGGAGCACAGAAACTGTAAGCACTGTGAATCGGCAGGTGCAGTGTTACACTATAGAAGACTGAAAGGTTTACAAATTAAAAGAGATTAAAACTGCATGGGTTAAAAATATGGGATAACTGAAATATATAAATAAAAGGTTATAGAGTTTAAAAGGTTATTGTAGAATTAAAATTGAAAACTATAAAATTGTAAATGGTCCATAGATTATTGGTGGGGCTCTGTGCTACATCAAGTTTTGTTAGCATTTATTGAAGGTCAGAGTCTGGCGAATTATGCATGCAGCTGCAGAGAACTTAGCAATGTTGAGTGTTGTAGAGGGGTTGCACTCAGAGAGTAATAAGGAGGTGTAAAATTGATCAGGGCGGCTGAATAACCTAGGCAGTTGTTGGAGAATGAAGGTATTGTGGGAGTGTTGGTAGAATGGGCAATGAAGAAGGACATGCTCTTTGGTTTTGACTTGCTCAGTGTTGGATGGGCACAGGCATTTCGAGAAAGGGATCTTTCTATATCTTCCATCTAGAAAGGTCAAGGGGAGGGCACCAAAGTGGGCCAAGGTGAAGGCACTTCTGTGATTGGGGACCTCAAGGGACTTTCTGGGATAAGGAAGTTTGGGACCTTGCCTAGGTCAGCTTGGCACTCTATGTACATTATGCACAGTTTGAGCAGTGTTCTGGCTTGCTCATGGCCCATGGAGAGGAGGTGGGCACGGGATAGCCCAAGTGGTGCTATTTTCACCACCAGAGTTCATTTCCATATGAATTGGAAATCATCCTATAGCATTGGGGGGCTAGATCCATTGGGAGAAGGGATATTCTCAGCCAGTAATTATGGACAGCCATACTCTGGCCTCCACTTTCACCAGCCCTGCCTCCAGTCATAGACTGGCATTTGACACACAATGGAGTGCTTGAAATGTTGCTCATAGGAACTTGAACTGGACAAGATCATGACGGGCAAACTTAGTGAACGGTTGAGCCATAGATGAGTTGAGCCAGCAACTTAGCTACGAATAATTTAAGGGCTGCAGGTATGTATTGCCCTCCTCTTGTGTGAAAAAATTTTAGGATGACAGTGGCACTCCTCTGGGCATTTAATACAACATGGTTGCCATGGGACTTCCTGGTGCTAGAGGTGTGGAGGACTACCTCCAGTTATCTGAAGCATGGGGCTTGCTCGATGGTATGCTCATTTATCTCTTTGGAGTTTGGTCTCTTGGTGAAGACCATGACTTTGGTTTTGTGGTAGTTGATTTCTAGTTGATCCTCCTTACAGTATTGAGCAAGAGCTCTAGAGAGCTCTAATCCTCTCTAGAGCTCTCTAGCAAGCTCTAATCCTCTCTAGAGCCTAGAGAGGATTGCAGCCCCATCTACATAGAACAGGGTGAAGTGTTTTCCTGTGGTGAAATTGTGGGTTGTTTAGATGACCCACCATTTTGTTTATGTAGAAGTTAAACAAGAGCAGAGTCAGTAAGCAGCCCTGCTTAACACCCTTATGGGTTGGGACAGCACTTGATATGTGACCCTGGGGGTAGCTTCTGACCTTGAGGGGTGCATCATTGTAGAGGGTGCAAATGCAATGTAGCAAGCACCAGTAAATTGAGGAGCTTTCTAGTTTTTCCCACAGTTTGGCTCAAGATATAGAGTTTAATGCAGACTTGCAATCTATAAACATTGTTTTAATGCAATCTATAAACATTGCATAAAGGGAGACAGTAGTGTGGGTGGAGTATTTCTCAATTAAATGCTGTAGGACCAGACACTGGTCAATGGTGGACCATCCCTCCCTAAATCCAGCCTGCTTCTCTGCTAGGAGATTTTCTAGTTCTACCCAGTCCTTTAGTTTCCAGTACAGATATCTGGTGTAGAGCTTACTGACTGTGCTGAGCAGGCTGATAGGTCTGTAGTTTGCTGGGTAATCCCTTGAAGAAAGGAACAATAACTGTGAACCTTCAATCCCCAGATATACAGCCATGCCTGACAATGTATGTTAACAGTGAGGCCAGATTGGGGGCCCACCATGCTGAGCTATTTTTAATTAGATCTAGGGGGATGAGATCATCGCCGGGAGCCTTCCCAGGTCTCAGTTGGGAGATAAGGCCCATTATCTCTCTTGTTGTCACAGGTGGCCAGGCAGGCAGGTCCTCTACATCCTGTTGAGGGTCTCTGAGTTGTTTTATGACAAGCAAATTCACTACTGTGGGCAACCATTGCAAAGAGATGCCGGTTAAGTTTACTTTAAATGGTTCTGGTTTATCATATCAGGCCAGCTGAGAAGCAGTTGTATTGTGGTGGCAGCAAGCATAATAATTCAGACAAGCAAATCGTTTTCAAGGCCATTCTAATGACTTTACACTAGACAGCACACTAGCGGGTTGTTTCAAGGACAGTTTATTCAATGAATGCTAATTGGCTTAGTACACCTTTTGCTTGCTTACTCTGCTGTTTCATTTTCTTGGATGTGTCCACATGTTTTTCATTTTCCAGAAGGAATTTAATCACTGCATTACAACAGCAGATGTTCTTTGCATTGTTTAGGTTTCACATTATTACCTCTTTGTGACAGCTTTGTATGTAATCCCCTGCCCCTCTTCCATTTACCTGTGTTGTTCCATCTTTTCCTCTCCCCTATTCCCATGCAGGTGCTTCTCAGACTAGGAGTCTATTCTATAGAATTACCTGGAACCTAGATCATCAGTGACGAACAAGTCCCATATACAGCCAGCATAGAGCTTCCTTGTTTAATACAAGGCTTAAGGAGTGTTAAGGAGGCTGCTGCATATACAGTTCATTTGTAACCTATATATTAGTAGGGTTGTCATCCCTCCAGGATTAGCCTGGAGTCTTCAGGAAGTGGCATCAATTTCCAAATTCCTGTTGAAAGCCATCATGTAGATTTTGATAGGTTGATATTGTGAAAATTAATTGGCACAGGGGAACTCTCCAGGAAGAGCTTCAGTCAGATGTGACAACCCTAGTAATGGCAACTTCTTTCCCCTACTATCTTAGAAACTAATAGTAGTAGAAGAAAGAATGACCACAGTGATGCACAAGCAGAAATCTAATCTACTTATAAAAGCTGTCTGCAGACCAGATACTTGTAAAAGGTGTCTGATAACCTCCAGGCTGGACTACTGCAATTCACTCTATGTAGGGCTGCCTTTGTACATAGTTCAGAAACAAAATGCAGCAGCCAGATTGGTCTATGGAGTACCCCAGAGAGAACACATTATGCCTATTTTAAACAGTTGCAATGGCTGTGGATATAGTTCCTGGCAAAGTACAAAATGCTGGTTATTATCTTTGAAGCCCTGAATGGCTTAGGTCCTGGTAACCTAAGAGAGCGCCTTTCTCTACGAGATACCCACCGCTCATTGTGATCATTTGGAGGGGCACGCCCTCAACTCCTGCCTGTGGCTTCTAGCAGCATCTGGTGAGCCACTGTGCAAAACAGGATGCTGGACTAGATGAGCCTTGGGCCTGATCCAGCAGGACTGTTCTTGTGTTCTTATGTTCTTAGGGGTCTGTCTTTGGGTGCCACCAGTTCATCTGGTGGCGACCTGGGATCAGGCCTTCTCAGTTGTCACCCCTAGGTTTTAGAACATGCTCTCTGTAAATATGAGGGGGTTATCTTCCCTAGAAGCCTTCAGGAGAGTCTTAAAGACCCATCTTTTTATCCTGGCTTTTAATGATATTTAGTTTTAATCTTAATTTTAATCTGCTTTTATTCATTGTTAAACTTTAATTGATATGTATTTTCTATTTTAGTGTAAACTGCCCTGAGCCACTTTAGGAAGGGCAGTGAATGAATGAATTGATTGATTGATTGACTGATTGATTAAGTGCCGTCAAGTCAGTGTCAACTCTTAGCGACCACATAGATAGATTCTCTCCAGGATGATCTGTCTTCAACTTGGCCTTTCAGGTCTCTCAGTGGTGCATTCATTGCTGTTGTAATCGAGTTCATTCACTTTGCTGCTGGTCATCCTCTTCTTTCCTTTCCTTCAACTTTTCCCAGCATTATGGACTTCTCAAGGGAGCTGGATCTTCACATAATGTGTCCGAAATATGATAGTTTGAGCCTGGTCATTTGTGCTTTGAGTGAAAATCAAATTCTGAATTGCTTTGTTCTGTGATCCATTTGTTTGTTTTCTGGCTGTCCATGGTATCCTCAAAAGTCTTCTCCAGCACCAAAGTTCAAAAGCAACAATGCTTTTTCTGTCTCGCTTCTTCAAAGTCCAGCTTTCACATCCATAGAGTGTCACAGGAAAAACTATTGTCTGAACAATTCTAATCTTTGTAGGTGGAGACATGTCATGGCATCTAAATATCCTTTCCAAGGCCTTCATTGCAACCCTACCAAGTGCTAGTCTGTGGCGTATTACCCCCCACCCCAAATGCTGCTATGCTGCCTCATCGTGGTGGGGGGGTGGTGTTCCTGGGAGGGTTGAACAAAGTACACTGGGAGCTATACTCCCAGTAAGGTCACCCAAGGCGCGAAGATCATCCCAACTGCCCAGTTAAAGCAAGCAGGCATCTCTATTCGGCAGCAGCAATATAGGAAGGTGCTGGAAGCAGACAATCACTCTGACAATGACAAAGGCATCATGACAATGACAAAGGCATCATTTCACACTGCGCAGGAGAAGGCAATGGTAAACCACTCCTGTATATTACCAAGAAAACCACATGGATAGAATGAATGAATAGCTCCAAATAAATTAGTCATCAGTGAGCTGAAAGCACCATGGACAGAAAAATGTTATTACTTTCTGCTGTTGTCTATATTCATTTTATGGTTTCACAATAAATATTTCATTAATAGCAGAAAAGCCTCCTTGAAAGACAGCTTGGTGGGCAATGCACAGCTGAAGGGGAGTGGTTAGGGTGCATTTTATAGACTCACTTGTGGCTGATGTGAAGTCCAGTGGGCAAATGCCGAAGTGAATATACAACCTAGAACATGCAGAACACAAGAGTTGTATGACAAAGCTTGAGATTTGTCAGCTGAAAAGCTGATGTGGAAAGATTCCCTGGTGGCAGAAAGTTTGAAAAATGCTGAGATATATGAGTAATATATGTGGAATGGTTGGGTATTCCAGCATTTGCTATGAGTGTATTCAAACCAGGGCTGGTTCATTTTTTAACACGGCAACACACGAGTAGACCCCTGACTGAGAGGCTACAAGCAGCCTCCCAGGCTCAGGGGTCCCCCCCAGAATGCCCCACACACTCGTGCTGGGCATCCCGGAACTTCCGGGGACCAGGCAGCCCCCAATCCCCACAGTACCAACCAGCTCAGTGACAGAGCTGGTAGTCGTGTGGGTGGCCAATTCAGCAGCCCAGGGCTCCGGGCTATGCCCGCTCTCCCTGCAGACCTCATCAAGGCATTTCACAGTAATCGTGTGAAGCGCCTCTAGATATCATTGAAAGCCAGGCTAATAAGATGGATCTTTAAGGCTCTCCTGAAGGCCTCCAAGGAAGATAATACTCTTATATCCACAGGGAGTGCTTTCCGCAACCCAGGGGTTACAACTGAGAAGGCCCTATCCCAGGTCCCACCAGATCAGATGGTGGCACCTGAAGCTGGACCGTTCCTGATGATTTCAGTGAGCAGTGGGGATCTTGTAGAGAAAGGTACTCTTCCAGTAACCTGGACCTAAGCCATCCAGGGCTTTAAAGGTAGTAACCAGAACTTTGTACTTTGTCCAGAAACATATTGGCAGTCAGGGCAACTGTTTAAGAACAGGCATAATGGGATCTCTCCAGGACATCCCGGAGACCAATCTGGCTGCTGCATTTTGAATTAACTGAAGTTTCCAAACTATGTGCAAAGGCAGCCCTATATAGAGCCATTGCAGTAGTCTAACCTGGAGGTTAGCACCTGGTGTACCACTATTTTCAGGTCATTCTCCTATGGAACAGGTAGAGTTGTTGAATCAATTGCAGCTGGTAAAAAGTACTTCTGGCCACAGACAAAACCTGAGGCACCAGTGTGAGACCTGGGTCCAATCTGAGGAGGTCCGTATCCAGCTACCATCAGCTACCATCAGTGCGTCTAGTGGTGAGTCAGAGGCGGGCCTTCTCTGTAACACCCAGCACCAAATCCCCTGATGACCTCACCCAGCTGTTTCATATAGAATGGAGCTCTGAGCAACTCCTTATAGTAGCTCCCACTTAGAAGAGCAACTGTCACCAAGCACCACCATCTGAAATCCACCCTAGACATAAGAGTGGAATCACTGTAAAACAGTGACTCCTATCTCCAAATCCTTCTGGCGATCCAGGAGAGCATGGTCAATGGTACTGAAAGCTGCTGAGAGATCCAAAAGAACCAACAGAGTCAGACTCTATCTGTCAATTCCTTGGTGAAGGTAATCTTCAATACATTTGAAACATCAAATTCAGATGAAGGCAGATGCAGTACTTGTATTGGTACTGGAACTGGTACTGGAAAAATAAAGTTGCCTTTTCTCATATGTAATATGACTGTGTGAAAGCCTCCTGAGTTTAGATGAAATCCTTCTATTAAATCCTTTGAACAGTTGACACTTGATTGATCATGCTGATTTCTAATGAAAATATGGAAAGCATTAAACATTTCTTAAGCCTTCACACCCTTTCCTGATATTTAGTAGAACAAGAGACACAGCCTTTTGGACCTGAACAAACCAAATACTTAAATATGAATTGCAAGGGAGAAGAATATTCTAGTGACTGGACAATTGGTAATTAATTATCTTAGAGAGATAAGGAAAGAAGCTGGGGGATTAGAAGATGTCACTTCATATATAAATAGTGGGCAACAATTTGAAAGTTAATTAAAGTCAGTTCTTTCTCCCCAGTCATAAAGCTCCTTAACCTCTGGGTTAGAACATTATCCTACTGTAACTCATCAGAAACATCAAGAAAGAACACATATTCTCACTAGTGAAGTACTGAAAATGTTTAATAACCAAGGTACAGGATATTTCTGTTGACTGGTTAGTTGGTTTGTGTTTTTTAAAAGCATAGTGACTTATTTTCTCCTGGGGAGAAGTTGTCGCTGATATGTAATCTAAATAATAAGCACAACTAGTCTCTCAAGCTCCTCAGCCTTTCCACTGCCCTTCCTATTCCTATTTTTTTTAAACCAGTTTTATTCTCTTGGTCTTGTATTTCTCTCAGTACTTTTTTCTTAGCATATTCACTTTATTTGGATCCTGAAAAGCATTATGGTCCAAAGTGATTTCTTTCACAAAACTTCAATTTCTAATATAGATATTGTCCGATTCCTGAATTTATTTCATATTATTTTATTGTGGTGAGGGAAAATACAGACCAGGTTAGTTCCTCCTGGTCTTTCGAGTTGCATACTTTAGTCTTTAGGATACTATACTATACTATACTAACCTCTGGGTTAGAACATTATCCTACTGTGATTTATGTTCAAAGATAAGGGGTCAATGTGCTCCAAAGATTTTATTTCTATTTACATTTATCTGCATTGTTGGCTGTATTTCTGCATAGCACTTTGCAGAAGTGCTGAGCACCTTCAACTGATTGGTTATAATGATTAAAAAATTATTTTAAAATCCCATTACACTGTAAATTCTCTCTCTCTCTCTCTCTCTCTCTCTCTCTCTCTCTCTCTCTCTCTATATATATATATATATATATATATTCTAATATTTTTAGAAAGATAGATAAGTAGGGAGGGAGAGAGGGAGGGAGGGAGAGAGAGAGAGAGAGATATGCTTTATTCCTGTCTTCAACCAACATAAAGTACAACAGATTTAGATACAGTTTAAATGTGTTAAAATTCAGCTGTAAACTAGGGCAGTAAACGAATCCCTTAACTAACCCCAAATAATGTGCTATATATCAATAATCAAATTAGAGTTAGTTGGCATCCAACTCAAGATGTATTTTATGTGCTGCAGCACAGTATCTAGCAACCAGTGATGTGCACGAAATGGATTTTGCATTTTGTCTTGAGCACAAAACAAAACACAGATGGCCAGTGTCAAAACAGTAGTGGGCCTAGGGTTTTTTGACAGAACAAAACTCGAAATGTTTTGAATGTTTTGGCCATAGGGAACAATGAGGAAACTCAAAACACCCCATTGTTCCCCATGGGTAGCTCCTAGGGACACCAAAGTAGGTTAGGTGGCAGGGCATGATTGGTGTTACCTACCACACAATCCAAAAAAGAAATGGGAAAGCAGGCAATTTTTAACAAAATTTTAACCTTTTCCCCAAACCCCTATAGGATTGCAAGCCAGTGACAGAAAACCACTCAGAAGGGAAAAACAGGCCTCTAAAATGGCACTCGAAATGTCAAAACATTTTGAATCAAAATGGGGTTGTTTTGTTCTGAGCTCAAAACAGTCCCTTTATTTAAAGGGTGTTTTGTTTCAAGCTTGAAACACTCGAAATGGCCCATTTCAAGTTGAAATGTTTTGCACATCCCTACTAGCAATGTTATGCATAATGGAAGGGTTGCAATCAGAAAGCAATAAAGAAACATAAAATTGATCAGCTTGTCCTGGCAACTTGGGAAATAAAAACATTACAGATATCCCTATAAAACTGGCAATATAGGAGGACATTTTGTTTCTACTGCCCCCAGACCACAAGTTCACAAATGTTCTGGAAGAGGAATTTTCTTGTGTCTTCCATCCAGCACTGCTGAGGGTAGTGCACCCAGTGATCCAGTGTGAAAGCCCTCTTATGTATAAAAGGGACAATTAGTTGGATTAGATAAACAGCGAGTGCAGCTATGAACCATAATATTTCTGAGATGAGGAAATTTGGTACCAAGCCCTGGTCAGTTTGGTGTTCAACATCTACTATGCATTGTTTGAGAAGTGTTTTGTGTTGGTCATAACCCAGAAAGAGCAAGTAAGCAGGGGGAAGCCCATAATATGAGAGTGTTATCACCAAGGACTGTTTCCATATGGTCTGACACCCATCCACCAATTTTAGAGGGGTAAGGCCAGTAGGAGAAAGGGATGGCCTTAACCAGTAATTAAAAATGGCTAGCCCTGGTCTTGCCTCAACTTTAATCAATCTTGACTCTAAGTGCAATGCAGCATTAGAAACACAGCGAGCCATCTGAAATACTGCCCTCAGGAATTTAGACTGTATAAGCTCCAATGGGGCAAAGCTAGGAAAAGGGCCCAGCTGAGCTCCATAACGGAGTTGTGCCAGTGACTTAGCTTCAAATAATTTAATTGCAGCTGGTATATAGCGATCTCCCCTGGAGCAACAAATTTTTTTAGCATAGCAGCAGTACTCCTCTGTGCATTCTGTGCTGCATAATTGCACCCCCAGCCCCAATGAAGACAGGACACGCTTAGATGCAGTAAAATAGGGCCACTTTATTAATGTACAGCACAATAAGACTTGCAATGAGTGTGGGTACTCCTCCCATATGGGACCACCTCCTAGAGTAGGCCATCCCCCACCAGGGCGAAGGGCTGGGTAATGATTCGGTCAGGCACCAGGTCCTGATTTCCTCTCACCACAAGGCTTTCCTCACCCCCAACTCAAGCCGCCAAAGCTCTGAGTTGGTGAGTCGAACCACCCCCAAGCGGGAGCCATTCTCAACCCTCCAGGCCACAAAAACCCTGAAGGACTGTTCCTTGCCCCTACCCCCACCCCAAATGGCCCTCCAGCTGAACACCATTAATCAATCTACCTACCCAACACCTGCACTTGCCTGACACAAAAGTGGGGCAAACCTCTGTTTAATCCCGCTTTCCCCACCCCACTAGTGCTTCCTGAATACCTCGCTGCAAGACCCCAAGGAACAGTTCATTGCCCCGATCAGTCAAATGCACAGCGTACTGTACCCGAATGCAGGATCCCTCTTCACTCTCTTGCACGCCCTGTTGAGTTGAAGCACAGCAGGGAGCCCTGGCCCCTCCAGCTCAGCCGTGCATTCTGTGCTGCATAATTCCCATGGGTTTTCCTACTGCCAGAGGCATGAAAAACAACCCCCAGGTATTTAAAACATTCAACTTGTTAAATTTTTATACCACCTTTCATTAAAACAATCTCAAGGCAGTTTACAAAATGTTTAAAACAATATAAAACTATAAAAGTTACATAATATGAATATTAAATTGGATGGAATATAAAAATAGAAGTCTAATTAAACGTTTAAAAAACATGCACAATATAACCATAAACCATATCCCTTCACCCAAGCTTTTTAATCTGATTATGGTTTTAAATTGTTTTAAAGTTTTTATTTTCTGTGTTTTAACTTGTTTTATGTTGCTGTAAACCGCCCAGAGATGCAAGCTTGGGATGGTTTACAAATCTGACAGACAGATAGATAGATTAATAATACAAATACAAACATGCACAATCCTATATAATAAAACCCTAAGGTACCTGTGTCCGTGTCTCTTGCAGGTGTTCTGCGCATGCGTGGCGCGCGTGCCGCTCCGCTGGTGAGGAGGCCGCTCGGATCCCCGGCGGCAGGGCTTAAGAGCCCTCCGCCGCCACTACAGCCCCCGGGATGGCCGCTCGATTATGCCACGTCCGCGGCACCGCTGAGGGAGGCCGCACCCACGGCCTCTAAGCAGGGGGCCACCCTTGATTCTCGGCGGGGGGGGGGCTTAAGAGCCCACCGCCGCCGCTACAGCCCCCAGGGCAGCCGCTCCTATTAGGCCTGGCCACGTGCTCCTGACCGGCCTAGGAGATGCTACAGACGTCCTCTCTCCAGCGAGTCAGAGAGAGGACTGAGCCGGCACCGGCGCGCAGCCGGCTCCCCTGTTCACAACTCTTCTAGCGCCCGTTAATGTAACGGGCTTAACAGTCACTAGTATAACCATAAAATACAAAGCAGCAGCAACATAAACAGCACTCATATAAAAGCCTGGGCATATATCCCGTTTATATGCCAGGTATGTATCCTAGGTCTCCTGGCAAACACCATTACTTTAGTTTTTTGATAATTGATCTCCAAATGGTCTTCCTTATTGTCAAGGGCATAGATAGGGGAGAGGACGCCTGTGTTTATCACGCTCCCTGGTGGTCCCTTGGAGTGAGGGAGATAATGAAGAAAATAGGGAGGAGTGGAGCTGGGGGACCTCAGGAACTGGGGGGGGGGGCAGATTCTTTGAACCCATCTGCTCAATTATAGCTATACCCCTGCTCATAGTAGTGAGCAATGGCTCTCATGGCTCTCCTAAGCCTTATAGGAGTCCTTGAGAGTACTGCTGCATCATCTGTATATAGCAACACCAGAGTATGTCTGTCTGCCAAATTATAGGGGATGAACATCCAAAATATTTAAATACCCTACTAGTGAATTAATATAAGAGTTAAATAAATGGGGGGCAAGAATGCAGCCTTGTTTAACACCTTTTCAAGTGGGCACTGCATTCGCTAAATGACCCTGGGGATTACACCTAACACTTAGGGACATGTCCTCATGTAATGAGCGAATATTTTTGTATTGCTTCCTGATAGGGAAAGTGCCTCTTCTGTACCTTTTTACAATGATTTATCACTTTTCTGTTTCAAGGTTAGCTATAATTGGTTCAGGCAAAATAGTATATTGAGAATGACCACAAATAGTAAAAATAGATCAGGCTGTAGAAGCTTGTTGCTATGGTGATGATTTAATATCCAGTTTAAGGAATGTTAAAGGCAACATATTGCAATGACTTTTTATGACTCTATTGAAAGACATAATCAAGCTTGAGTTTTTAAAAAAAATATTTCAGATTATTTTTGTGCAGCAGTGGTAGTGATAAAAATCATAATTAATAGTAGCCCCTAATCCTCCTTTTGTAGCCTGACATCATTTAAAAAAAAAATCTTTTTAATGACACACTAAATACAAATGATATCTTAGTTTCAGTTCTCAGGGGGAATAGGGACCTGTCAGTGGTGCTTACATTTTTAGATAATCTACGCCTGACCACATGTAATACAATGACTTATTTACATTTCAGTTCATGCTTTCAGAATTCATCCCACAAGTTTTAAGGTCATATGTACACCACTTACTTAAGTACTTTGATAATCATTCTCTCCTCCCAGAGGATCCTGGTGGCTGTAGATCTGCATGCATGATATATAGATATCTAGTAAATAATTCTTAGACCTGCAGTCAGTGGCTGACATTCTGTGCAGTCTAACCTTGGTGTTTGGAAACCAACTACCTGCACAAAAAAGACAGTCTGGTGGCTGTTGTGGAGGCGGGCTGTTGCATAAAACCACGTGGAAACCTGGGTAGCTTTTCCTCCTACCTTGCTTCCACACAATCACTTCTACCCAGGTTTTCCTCTTGCTTGCTTCCACACAACTGAAAACTCAGAGCACATAAAGTTCCCAAACCCGGGTAGAACACAGTTTTTGATTGTGTGAATGACCTCACTTTGTGCTATTTCCCTTGGAAACAGGCATAGTGTCCACTGGATACTATGGAACACGCTTCCTAGTGAAATTAGAGTTTCCCCTTCTCTGAAGGTTTTTAAGAAGGACCTAAAAACATACCTGTTTAGTCAGGCTTTTAGTTTATAGTTTTAAAGCTTTGATTTTAGAGTTTTTAGTTGTATTTTAAATTGTTTTAATTATGTTAATGTTTTAATGGTTTTATATTGTGAAATGCCCAGGGACATTTTTGTATAGGGCAGTATATAAATGTACTAAATAAATAAAATAATGGGGGACAAATGTCCTGCACCTCTATGGCATGCCCTCCCCCCTCTCCCTCCCTCAAGGCACTACTCCCCCCCCCCCCCGACACCCAGCTAGCGAATGAACTACTCACCAGTTGGGAGTGTGAGGAGCAACCTCTCATCCACTCCCATCTGGTGCTTCATTCTCAATGCCAGCTGAGTATTCCTCACTCTGAGTGAGGTTCTTTCCAGATTACACACTACAGCAGTCACTACTGTCTGTTAAGTGTGCTTCCATACTGCCTGTGTTTCAACATCACAGTCCCTGTGCTGTCAGCAAGGTGCAGTTCACATTTCTGATGTCTTCTTTCAAATTTTATCCTTGTGTTTTAGTCCAACAACATTGCATGTGTGTTCAAAAGAGAGAGAAAAATTCCTGTATATTCCCATTGTAGGAGGGTTGCACAAGCTAATTACATTTTCAAAACAATCCTACCAAGCCAAAGCATTTTACTGCAGAACAGCTTGTAATCTGGAAAGCGCCTGAGGGAGAAAGACAACACATATTTGGTGTGACAAAAGAAGCACTGAATGGGAGAGGACAAGGGGCACCCTTCCTTCTTTTGGCCACACCCCTTGTGTCAGTGTCACACACATAAGGATGCAGGAGCATCCAGGAGCAGGAAGGACATATGTTCCTTGCCCACTCCTAGAGGGTGCTTTGATGGCCACACCAGATGGATATTCTTTCTCTGCCTCACTCCTAATGAGAGAGAGAAAGATCACCTAGTCTGCATGACAAACAAAGTGACAACTGGAAGTGAACATGGGCCATGCATCCACACTTCATGCTCCTGGCCATGCCCTGTGCTGGTGTGCATGTGTAGCAGATTTATCCAAGCCTTTGTCTTAGAGCAAACCCACGTGAGGGAAAGAAAAATGCTGAAGCATCCTCTCTATGCATTCAGAACAAAGCCTTTCTCCAAACTTGCCTGTACTTGGTAGTTTATTCGCTGCCACCACACCCTATTATTAACAGAGTTTTTTTAAAAAAAAAAACAACAACAACCCCGGCTTGGGTGAAATTCCAGGGAACTCTCCTTCTCTTTACTATTGGAAAAGTACAAAAACCTTCCACGTGTAACTCCTCTCCAGCCTGCTTTTTCCTGAGTTAAAAATCCACTCCAAGAGGCTGGTTAAAATTGCAAAGAACAAAAACAAAAATAAAGCTTTATTCAAATGCTACAGACTGCTTCAGCCTGAGGCTCTTAGTTACAGGTAAAGGAAATATTCAGCTTTTAGTTACAGGTAAAGGAAATATTCAGTAGGTTCAAAAAGCACCACTGTTGATATTGGGGTGGCACACTTTAAAAACTGTGGATACCCGGTTGCCAAGAACTGGGGATGTAGGAAAGCACCAAAGTATGTTTTAAAAGCTCACAGAGTATTTTACAATGACCTGGATGGATTCGCACAGACTATTGTTTTTTAGCTTCGTTACGTTATAGGTACACAGTCCAGTTGCAAGGATATACAGAGCACACGAAAGGAAAATAAAAGTCTAACGCAAACTGACTAACAAACTGTTCCCTAGGCTAAACTTCCACAAGCCAAAAAGCCCTGACCTCCTTCTCCATTGAACTCACCCCAAACAAGCCCCTGTAGCCCTATCTTCCAAGAACTGCAGTCCTCCTTTTAGCTTTTAGTTACAGGTAAAGGAAATATTCAGTAGGTTCAAAAAGCACCACTGTTGATATTGGGGTGGCACACTTTAAAAACTGTGGATACCCGGTTGCCAAGAACTGGGGATGTAGGAAAGCACCAAAGTATGTTTTAAAAGCTCACAGAGTATTTTACAATGACCTGGATGGATTCGCACAGACTATTGTTTTTTAGCTTCGTTACGTTATAGGTACACAGTCCAGTTGCAAGGATATACAGAGCACACGAAAGGAAAATAAAAGTCTAACGCAAACTGACTAACAAACTGTTCCCTAGGCTAAACTTCCACAAGCCAAAAAGCCCTGACCTCCTTCTCCATTGAACTCACCCCAAACAAGCCCCTGTAGCCCTATCTTCCAAGAACTGCAGTCCTCCTTTCTGCAGCCATTTCCATGGCTACATGTCCTGCTGTAAGCCCAGCCCAGCTTCTTTCTAACAAAGGAATCCTTCTCTTCCTCATCATGATTCCCCTAGGTCCAACCCACCTGGTGTGCCGATTGGCTGATCCCTGGACTTTACCAGCTCGTCAGTCTGGACAGGTTTCACTTCCGGTTCACTCTTCAGAGGAAAAGAAGGGCTGATCAGAGGCTGATTGTTAACAGCAGATGATGCCAATGCAGGATGCATGGCTGGTGTGCACATGAGTGCACATAGTGATCAGGGGGCCACGGCCACAGCCTGCCCCTGGACCACCAGCGAACCCCCTATGTGGCTGCTTGGAAACACTGACACTAAACATGAAGCATAGATGAGCTCTGAAAAGTATCTGCACTCTTGCACAAGAGCACTCACACTTGGGAAAGCACAAAGACCAGCACAGGGACTAGCAGTGCATGGGAGCTGATATTAGGAGCTCCCATGTGTTGTTAGTCAGGATGCCAGCAAGTGTCTGAAACAGAACTGAACTGCAGAGTTAAAAAATACTGACAAACATGGATGAAATCTGAGCATAAATGTTTAATGGTTTAACTCAATAAGAATCATCACATAATGCATGACAACAAATCTTTAATTGTAAACTATTCACAAAGATCATTCTGTCACAGTTCTTATCCTGGGAAACAAATTAATGGGGAGTAGGGAAGGAATCAACATTTCAAACGAAATCAAATAAAAAATGAATAGTCAAACATCCAACCATAATTTCTTGTTCATTGAAGTAATATGAGCAACTAGTATAGCTATTCATAGTGCTAGTTGAGCCTTTTTAAAGCTATGCTGAAAAGTGAGGGCTAAATTCATGTCATTTGTGAGAGTGCTTTGACAGATATTTTGACCTTTCAATCTACATGTTGCACAGAGCATGATTTGCAATTGACTTGAGAGTTGACATTTTGCCACAAAGTAGCCATAATGAGCTTACTCTAAAGGGATTAAAAAGACTGAAGAACAAAGTTATCAAAAGTATTGATTTTAAACACAGATCACCAGTATATAATTAGTAGAAAATAAGTTGTAGCAGAAGAAGTCATGTCCACAGGAGACCTTATCAGAAACTTTTCATTGGATGTAGCCTGTTATATAAAAACCAATGTAATTAACATGTTCCCGACAGAGGCTGACTTCCTAACAAAATGTGCGCACTTTGAGGGATGGGTGCGTGTGTGGATACGATGGGAGCCTGCATGCAACTCCTCTGCTCCCTCTGCATGCACTGTTGACTCTCAGTGATGTGTTTCCAATCTTGCAGGGAGTACTCAAAACTAATGGCTCTCGGGCAAGAGCATGCATGTGCGGGGGAATAGGGGAGTTGCGGGAGGACTCCTGTCACGCCCCTGCTGTCCCTCAAAGCACACATGCTTTGTTAATCAGGATGTCAGCCAGAGTCTCCCTACAATTAAAACCAGAGGGATCCCAAAATTGCTCATTGTCACAATGGCTGAAAGGTTGTATTTCTCACTGTGGCAATACACCAACAAGGAACAGAAGATTCCACTGTTCTTGAGTGCTTTCTCTGAGATCTTTTCATGATTTCTAAGAACTGTTGCATTTAATGTGAATTCCTCAGCTGTCCACTGAAACGGCAAAATATTATTTTAGTTGTCCGATACTGAAGGATTTGGAAAGAATATTTGCCAATGCATTAACTGGAACTGAAGATAATATTTCAGAGAATTATTCTATCCATTCTACTAAATGCACTGGAGAATATTCTTTTCCAAGTCTAGATCATACCCACTTTAGACCAATATACTGTTTGTGACCGTCACTTCAAAGGAATTGCACATTACAGCCAGCAGCATTCTAAAACATGCAACCTTATTCATTTATTGTTCAATTTCTATATTGCCTTTTGAAAGACAAACCAAGGCAGTTAACAAACATTAAAATACAATCAGATTAATTGTAATTACAATACGTCAGATTAATCTCTCCAGATGATGATGATGATTTTACATTTATATCCCGCTCTTCCTCTAAGGAGCCCAGAGCAGTGTACTACATACTTGAGTTTCTCCTCACAACAACCCTGTGAAGTAGGTTAGGCTGAGAGAGAAGTGACTGGCCCAGAGTCACCCAGCTAGTTTCATGACTAAGTGGGGATTTGAACTCGGGTCTCCCTAGTCCTAGTCCAGCACTCTAACCACTACACCACGCTGGCTCTCAATGAATGGTGGGACTCATGGCGAAGAAGACATTCTCTTAAATAGCCAAGGCCTAAGCTGATTAGGGCTTTATAAGTTATAAGCAGCACCTTGTATTTTGCCCAGAAACTTATTGGGAGCCAGTGTAGCTCTTATAGTATACGAGAAATATGGTATCTCCGAGATGACTCCGATACCAACCTGGCTGCCACATACTGTGCCAGCTGCAGTTTCCGGACTACATACAAAGGCAGTCCCACATAGAGCGCATTGAATAGTCAAGTCTGGATGTTACCAGCATATGTGCAACTGGTCTGAGGTCATTTATCTCAAGAAATGGACACACCTGGTGTATCAGCTGAAGCTGATAGAAAGCACCTCTGGGCACCACCTCAATTTGAGACACCAGGGAGAGGTTTGGATCCAGAAGCATCCCCAGACTGCGTACCTGTTCTTTGTAGGAAAGTGTAACTCCTATCCAGAACCAGCATATCAGAATAATCTCCCGGGTTCCAATCCCACACAATAAATACCTCCGTCTTATCTAGATTCAGTCTCAGTTTGTTATCCCTCCTAGAACACATTTCCACCTCCAGGCAGGCTTCTCCAGGAGGAAGGAAGTTGACATCAGCATACTGATAACACCCTGCAACAAATCTCCTGATGATCTCTCCCAGCAGTTTCATGTTAAAAAGTACTGAAGGCAATATGGAGCCCTGGGGGACACCATATAAAAATTCAGATTTGGAAGAGCAGCAGTCTCCAAGGGGCACCATCTGGAATCTGCCCGAGAGGTAGGAGCAGAACCACTGCAAAGCAGTGCCTCCCACCCTAAACCCCCTCAGATGCTCCAGAAGGATACTATGGTCGATAGCATTGAAAACCACTGAGAGAGCCAAAAGGACCAACAGAATCACACTCTCTCTGTCAATTCCTAATCAGAAATCATCCATCAGGCCAAAAAGGGCAATCTCTTCTCCATAGCCTGCCTGAATGCCAGTTTGAAATGGGTCTAAATAATCAGTTTCCTCCAGGAGTGCCTAGAGCTGGGAGGCCATCACCCTCTCATTTGCCTTGCCCAACCACATAAGGTTGGAGATGAGACTATAGTTGTATAACTCTGATGGATCCAATACAGACTTCTTCAGAAGAGGTCTAATGACTGTCTCCTTATGGCAAGGAGGCATCCTCAGAGAAACATTTATAATATCTACCAGGCTTTCTACAACAACCCCCTACCAGATAGTATAAGCCATATTTGACAAAGGTCAAGAGAACAGGTGCTAGCCTGCACCATTCCAAGCAGCTTGTCCACATCTTCAGGAGTCACAAACTGAAAGTGATCCAGCCTAAACACATAGGAGCTGCTGGAATCCTCTGCATCAGGCACTGCTGTACTTTTGGGGTCTGAGTCACTCAGCCCGAATATGAAAGGTTTTATCCACAAAGAACTCTTTTAAAATGTCGCAGTAGGTAATTGATGTTTCCAAATTCTGATTCAAAGGAGGAGGGGCACATACCAGCCCTCTCACAACCCTGAACAACTCAACTGGACATAAGCTTGAATATGCAATATGGGCAGAAAAGAATCACTTCTTTGCTGCACATATTGCCTGAGCATGCACTCTATGTTGCAATCTGTTGGATTTGAGTCAGGTCTTTCTCCACTTGTGATCCAATCATCTACTTTGCTGCTTCAGCCCACATAGTTCTTCCGTATACCAAGGGGCCAATTTTGAAGTGGGTCAGAGAGGATGCTTAGGAGCGATCATGTCTACTGCCCTGGTGAGTTTGCTGTTCCACTTCTCCAGCAGGGCATCAACAGGATCACCAGCAGATTCAACACTAAATCCTTCCAAGACTTATTGGAATCCTATTGGATCCAATAACCTTCTCAGGTGGACCATCCTAATAGGCCCTCATTCCTGCGGAGGAGGGACATGATTATAAGTCCAACCTTAACCTAATGGTGGTCTGACCACAACAATGGGGAAATCACTGTTAAATGTAACTCTTTTTAAGCTGTATTTTTCTGCTTCCAAAGAAAATCCATTGGCTTTAACATTCATTCTGACAGAATAAGAAAAGGGGTAGAAGCTGTGGCCCAATAATAATAATGAAAATAATATTAATAGTATTATAATTATACTAAAGTGTTGGCCTTACACTGGATTAAAGCATGCATCATTCATTAGCTTTTAGAAATTCACAGAGGGTAAATGTCCTGAATTACAACACCAAACAGAAAATCAATAATGCCTCTTCCATCAGTACTTCGAAAACCAGAAAATGAGGAGATTGCCAAGATACTGACATTTCTTAAAATAGGCTGGGACTTGTTCTTAGTATATTATTGCCTTGGGCAAATCTTGAAGTTGGTACTGCTCCTGTGGCTCTGCACAAGTATCCATTATTGAAGTGTTCTACTTAGGTTGACATTTAAGTTGTGCAGGTTACAAATGTAAGCGGATGCTTTGTTCTATAAGTTAGGTGGAAAGCAGAGGAATTATTCAGGCAGGCACCAGCTTTCTGCGGATCTTACAACACTAATTGATCTGCTTGACAAAATCAGTGTTGAAACAAAAGGGTCTGTGAACCTATGCATAAGCTTTCAAGAGATTTGGTTCAAACTTCAGTGCTGATGTTGGCCCTGCTTGGAAATAATGTAACAGATAATTTGTTAGAAAAGACCCAGGAACAATGCAATGTATTGTGTACCTCTTTATAGGTTTATTATGAAAACCTATTTAGAACAATTTCCCAAGGATAACTACACTTTTCTTCCATCTCTCCATTCACTCATTCATATCCTGCTAGTGCTTCCTTAGTCTGCATAAAAGCCAATATATAGTTGTGTAAGCTACTCTGAACTTCCATGTCAGAGGTTCAGCATGGCTTACACAAATATATAACTTAGTTTAGTTATTTGATTTCTTTTTTTCATTTTAACATGTTATTGATTTTAATAGTATCTTATTTCTCTGTGTGAACCACCCTGAGCCATTTTTGTAAGGGTGGTATAGAAATCGAATGAATAAATAGAATAATAAATAAATAGTCTGCCTCACAGCACCAACATGTTATGAGAAATGCCGGTGCTTTTATAGTCTGCACACGTGCCCCTACATTTTACAGGCACTTTTTTAAAAAGTGGAAAGAAGCTTGCAGATGTTCTTGCTGGGAAAGCACAGTGTGAGACCTCCCAGGAGTCATTGTTCCTTTGGGACAGCAAGGCTGCTGGCCAGCAGTAGAATGGCTGACATCCAGACTAGTGTTAACGCTAACACAACAAGAGAAGTTGCACACACTTAAGACATTTGTGGTGCTGTGTGAGGTTGCAGTGCTCCGCCATGTTGCACAACCACAAGTGGAAGAGGTTCTCCAAGAATCATACAAAGTTGTGCAATGCATTGGGCATCCTGTTGTGCAACACACTGTGCCACCTGTCAGCATCTTCCACTAATTTGGGAACTAGCTTGGAACAGATGTTCCTTTTTTCCTTGCAAAATGTCATTGTGCTACATCCTTGCACTAGCACAGCAGTAGTCTGGGTGCTGGCCATTGTCTTTCCCTTCACCTTTGCAGCCTTAGGGCAACTGACTGTTGCAGCATAATTATTTCCGGGAGGAAGGGAAACAGCTCCCAGCATCTATTGGTCTGGAATGGATATTGGCCAATCCTGGACCAAACTAATAAACATATATTGCTGATGTTCTTACTGGGAGGGAGTTTGTGACATTGAAAAGGCTTTTTCATACATACAGTGCTCCCTGACTGCCCTGGAACAGACCTGGATGTAGGCACAGTTTCCTGGTGATAATTATATGTGCTGAAGCGCAATTTTTTCATCTGTCATGCTTCAAGATAGCTACAATTATGAATACATATTACATTTTCATGTAAATGTATTCCTAAAGACAAGAGTCATTGTATAGATTTTTAAAAAAATATTTGAACAAGCCTAAGGCACCAAACCAGCAAGCACCATTATGGTGTGGATCAGAAATTGCCTCTGAATCTTGGTGAAGGGGAGAATACAGAATTGGCTTATATTATTTGCATCCGGATTGCAGTTCAAAAGTGAAAAGACTGCTGTATTTCTATGGAATTTTCTAGATAGGACCTTTTGCTGTTGAGTTAGGAGCTCTGGCTAGTACTTCTTTTGTCAGATAGAAACTGCTATCCAACAAAAGACTCCAACTGAAGAGATGCACAATTATTCTCCCAAAGAAGCTCCCAAATTTGTATGGGAAATGTTCTTTCTTTAGGAAAGATACACTTGGAGGCTATACTCACGGGTGGGCGGAAGGCAGAGTTTCACCTAACTTCCCTCAGACAACAGTTGACTTTCTCTCAGTGCACTGCCACAGATCCACACACGGAGCAGTGCAGATCTCTGATGAGCTGGGAGTTGGGCACTCTAGGTGCCTGAGTCTGTGTATGTTTGGGCTGCATGCAGCCGAAGTATAGACACGGCCCTATACTTGGGGTAACCCTTTAACCCTGGTAAAATCCCTGGTACAAAAAGCCTTCCTGGGGGAGGCTGCACTGGGATTGGCCTCAATCCCAGCACTACACGTGAGCAGCCCTACCCAGGTAGTGCTTCCCTAACTTGGATGGGGCTGCTCGTGTGCATAGCCTTATGGTATAAAAGTATCACAGGACATAGTTTATTTTGAATATGTTTCCAATTAGCTTTTTCTGCAACAAATTCTCAAGGAAAATGTGTCAAGTAATTGCTTGAAAATATGCTAACTTTACTAGAAATAAGCATTTTTGCCCCTTTATAGTTGCTGTATGGTTAAGATAACTGAAAATAATGAGACAAATGGTTTTTTATCTGTCCTGCCGCTATAATAGCCAAAAGAGATAATAATATGGGTAATATATACTGTCAAGTGCAAGTGCATAACTATCAGACTGAAATCAAATTGTCATTTGAAATTGATTTAAGGTTTTATAAATATCATGTATGGAAACATGACAAAAGCATACTATCAGTGCATATTTAACCAGCTTTAACATCATAAGGCAAACATCTAAATTGCTATCTGGTGATGCATTTTCTTCTATGGAATTTTTTTGCTTCTGTTAACAGCTTTGACATTCACTAACACTAAAGAGCAAATGTTGTCTGTAATTTTGAGCTTTAGCCTGTCTGGCACAAAGATAGGTTTGTTCATTATCTCTACAATGTCAAAATACAGAGAGGATAAGTTGTTGGCCTTCTTGTTCAATATGCTTTCTATGACTTTATGGGGATTAAGATCATCTTGCAAGTGAAAGAATTCCATTGCAATGTTATCTCTGTTATATATATTTTTTCCAGTGTTCTGGGCTGTGCATGGCTACAACCCAGAGTATAATTTATGCACAAGTTATAGAACCACCTGTACAGCTGGTTTTTGAGGAGCAGTTTCTTCTGTTGAAGAGCCAGGCCTCTGTTCATCTTTTAAAGATGCTTGCCTTTTCGGGACTGGAGGTGTTGCTCCTGAAAAGTCTTCAGTAGCCGTTCTGGCTCCGCATGTTTTTGTATGCATAAGTTACTATTTTTTGTGTGCTTAAGTTACTTCTTTATAACATGATAGCTTACAGTCCTAGAATACTGAAGACTATTTTCTCCCAACAGATGTAACAAATCCAGAGGTATTTCCTAAATGATTTTATAGCCTATGTGTGTTGTGTGTAATACATACTACACACACAAACCATAAAATTATCCAGAAGACTGACTGTCAAAATATCAGGGTTTGGATATAAACTATAACACTTCTGCTCGTTTTTCCACAGTATGTAATCTACATTGAATTTGTTAGCTCTATTGGGGGAAAATAGTCTGTAATATTCTATGGCTGTCATTTGTCATGTCCCAAACAATTAATTTATGCACAAGAAAAAGAACTGCTATATAGCTGATATACTTACATACCTACCAGTTAACCATTCCCCCACTCCCCTAACATCACAACAGTATTAATAACAATACGTTTTGCTATTTCTCGAAAGATTTCAAAGTGGAAATCATAGGAAAGAACCCTTTTCATACGGAGCCACTGTTAGAGAGTGGTGGTGGTGAATGAATTCAGAAGAAAATCAATTTTGCTGATTCAACAAAGCAATGGTTGAGAAGCTTATTGAAACCTAGAATTCAACCAAAGTGGGGTTTCCAATCCCATTAACTCATGCTTTGAAGGTAGTCAAGAGAGTTACAGCACCTCTTCTCTCTGTGACTGAAGTTTATATTGCCATAGATCAGATCATAACCATTTTTTGCTATTTATTTAAATTGATCTTTACTATAAGGCAGAAAATAGGGGTGTGCACAGAACTGGAAAACCCGGTTCATCTCAAATGAAACTGGACTTGAGCCAAACTGGGTCTGGTCAGATTTTGTGCACACTCAAACCAGGCCTGGTTTGGTTCAACCAAAACCATGTTGAGCCAGCTCACACATCCCTAATAGCATTCAAAATTAAGGAATAAAATAATGACATGCAACAAAAAGATTTAAGACAATTCTGATCATCCTGGTAAGTGACTCATGCAGAGGCAGTTCTAAGAAACTGACATCTCAGAACCAATCTACGGAACATTTTATTTATTTATTTATTTATTACATTTATATCCCGCTCTTCCTCCAAGGAGTCCAGAGCAGTGTACTACATACTTGAGTTTCTCCTCACAACAACCCTGTGAAGTAGGTTAGGCTGAAAGAGAAGTGACTGGCCCAGAGTCACTCAGCAAGTCTCATGGCTGAATGGGGATTTGAACTCGGGTCTCCCCGGTCCTAGGCTAGCATAAGGGTCCTTGAATCAGGGACTCCAGTAGTAGGAATCAGGTGTATTGCTGTGTCATTGAAGCAGTTTTCAGGAAGAAGCAGCTTGCAGCAGACCCAGGCCAAATTGAGGCCGGCTGTACCACAGTATTCCCTGACACAAGCAGAAAGCGAAATCAAAGTCCAAAAAGAATCATTACAGTTTTACTCAAATTATGTGCCAGGACATGGTTGAAGGCACATGGTCCTGCAACTTTGCTGAAGCTAAGCAGGTCTGAGTCTGATCAGTGCATGGATGGGAATCTTATGTCGGATCTCTCATCATCATCATACTTTATTTACGGTCTTTGACCAAAAAAGACATAAAAATCTTTACATAGTTAAAAGGAAAAATATTAATAGATAGTCATTTACACATAAATGGCTAGCAGCTTTTGATTAATAATAATTACACGTAAAAATAAAATAACGGCATTGGTAGGGCGTAAGTGTATAGGCATAATTTAAAATTAACAGTAAGGAACCCAAAGCTGTATTCTATTCTTCTGAAGTTCTTAATCTGGTGACCACATAACAGAATTTAGCCACAACGTATGAAATAGTGGCATCTTTATCTGCTAATAAATATGCGACAACAAGATCCTCAGGTTGTCCCCTCATATCATTTAACAGTGGGCTGATTAATTGAGATCTCAAGTTTTGGTATATTGAACACTTCAAAAGTATGTGGGCCATGGTTTTGATTGCCTCTCCACAGGGGCATTTCCGTTCTTCATATAATAGCTTCAAATACTTCCCATATAGCATTGCAGATGGGAAAGCATTGAACCTAGCCCTGGAGAAGGCCCATCTGAATTTACTCAAAGTGATCGTAAATAAATACCTTGCTGGGGCAAGATCCGTCTTAGCATATACTTGTTTATAAAACGATGGTAAACAAGCCTTCTCTTCCTGGATGTCTATATCAACCAATCTCTGTCGTACTAGACTGCGGGCTGTGTTCTCAGCGCTCTCTAATAATAGAGTGGGTGATAGGCCGCATTGGCAAAGTTTATCTATCATTTTGTTAGACCAAGATGCCTGAGGCTCAGCCGCAAGAAGCTTTGGAATGGATGCAGATGAAGTTTAAGCCAATAAAATATCCTTAGGAGCCAAGCCCTGGTTTCCAATTTCAGTATGCCCGCCTCCATGCGTATCACCGAATTGGAAACACAGTTGGGTACACCAAATATCGTTCTTAAAAAACTAGTTTGAATTTTTTCCAAATCTTTAAAGTTGGTATACGGTCCCAATTGTGTCCCGCAAAGGAGTTGGGGAATCACTTTGGCCTTATAAAGTTTAATGGCAGCAGGAATGTAGTTCCCTCCTTGGGACCAGAAGAATTTTAGAATGGCTATAATACTGCGTTTGGCCGTATCAACTACCGATCTAATATGGCCCGTTTTATAGCCGTTGAATTGAAACACTATCCCAAGGTATTTGATTTGCTTTACTTGGCATTGTGATCCTCAATTGACCAGTTAAAATTCTGATGTTTAGAACTAAAGCGAAGAATTTTTGTCTTAGAATAGTTTATTACTAATTGTTCCTTCTTGCAATGGCTTACTAAAACACCCAAAGCTCTTTTTAAACCTATTCTAGTTTGTGATAGAATTACAGCGTCATCGGCATACATAAGTATAGGCAGATGTTTGTCTGCCAGTTTAGGTGCATGTATGTCCGAACCTTGCAGCTGCTGGATTAAACTGTTCACATAAAAGTTGAATGGGAAGGGAGCTAAGATGCAACCCTGTCTAACTCCCCTATTTATGGGTATCTTCCTTGAAAGTTGACCTGTAGAATTAAGCCGTATACAGAGGGTTGAGTTCTCATATAGTTTATATATTAGTAACAATAGTCTTTTGTCAATTGAAGTTTTAGATAACTTGGCCCAGAGAATTCCTCTAGATATAGAGTCAAAAGCCATTCGGAAGTCGATGAAGGCTGCATAGAGGGGTGTTTTCCTCTTATGCACGTATCTTTCTATTAAGTGTTGTAATACGATGCAGCGATCCATTACTGACCTACCAGAAGTAAACCCTGCCTGTTCTGGTTCTATAATGCCTTCCTGATCCATCCACTCACACAGCTTGATACATAAGTGCTTTGCATACAATTTACTTATTACGCTGAGCAAACTTATCGGTCTATAATTGACTGGGTCGTCCCGCATTCCTTTTGTGTGTGTTGGGACAACAATGGCAAGACCCCAATCTTCAGGGATGTGAGCTGTTCGATCTATATGTCGGATCTCTGTGTATGTTGCCTTAGTTTCAAGAAAAGAAAAAGGAGAAGAAAAACAATAAACAAACATCAATAAAATAACCTAAGAAAAAACCTGGAAGGTCCACATCAGTTAACTGAATCTAATAATTATTTCCCCAATAGGTTGGAAATTAGAGCAAAATCCATGCCACATGAATGCCACTTGCTGAACACTGCATCTCGACTATTTCGTAAATTGTTATAGATTTTCTAGAGTTTTCATGAAGTCAGATATTACAGATGAGAAAAACGAGTCAAAATTAACCATATGCTTAACTCTTCTACTGAAATGATTTGGAATTAAATGTGCCTGACTGTGGCTGACTCATGCTCTGAGCCTATAAAGACTTACCCAACAGACACCTGTATCTCTAATCCTAATGATTTGTTTCAGCTTGTAGTGCAATCACTACCAAATGTAGTTTTCAGCTCTAACAGGCTTAGTGGATCTCTAACTAACAGCTTTTACATATAGGATAAATTAGTACAGGCCATCTGAGGGTAAATGGAAGGATAATATTTATGTTCTGCTTGGCAGAGTTTTAAAGGCGTTGCAGACTTTGCATTTTCTCCCTCGCTCCAAAATGGATGGCATGGCTGTGAAAAATTCTAATGCCTGTTTAGCTTTAGCACAGCAGATAGGTTGTCTACAGCAGTTGTAGAAGAAATGGATTTTCTTCCTCCAGACACAACCACAAATGGCATGATTGTACTTTATATGAAAGTCACCGTTATGTCTGAATGTATGGGACCAGTGTTTCTTGATCTTGTATTCTTTTGGCATGAAGCAAAATGTATCAAGGCATTTTGCTTAAACGATTACCTAGCTGTTATCAATAAGAATTGTAATCAAAATTCTAGATTGTTGCAACCTTATTGCAATATAGTTTTTATATATATAGTTCTTTACCCACTTGCATCATCTTCTCCTGTGTGGAGAGCAAGCAATAAACATAAAGTTTCCCAGTATACCTAAAAGTGAGCAACAAGGGAGCTTTTCTGGACTGCATATTTCTACAAAGCTAATGCTTTCTTTAAGACTTCCACAGGAATGACTGCATATATCTAAAATTATTCAGAATAATTATTTATACATACAACAAAATGCTGGCCAGTCTGTTTTCTCCATTCTTTTTGACAAGTATGACTGGCAGATTGGTAAAGGCCATAGTTTATTGGCTTCTCCCGTTAGAATTCAATTTCCTTACACTCCAATGAAATGGCTATCCAAGCAGAAATCCCTGAAGGCAAGGTGTAACGTCTTGTTAGCGCCAACATCATTCTTAGATAGTGGTGTTGCCATGTAGAAATTTCCACCTACCCAGGCTTCACAGTCTAAATTGTCATCATGTAACAATAGTGCTTCACACATGTCAGTACCATTTTCATGTTACTTATTAAGAAAGAGAGAAGCATCTCTCTTCAGGTGCATCTGTAAAAAGGCACCTCTGTGCATACAGCTGTTTCTCAATGCTCTTCAAAATGATTTTATGTTCAAAGGCCTGAATCTTGAACTAATTTCCAATAGATCTATGCATATAAACAAAAATATTAAAAATAAAATGCAAACTATATGTCTTAGTCTCCTAGCTCACCTATCAGAGATGTTTAGGAAGGAGTCGCTTTATGTTGGGGCCAAATGTTATGAAACTGTTTGATATACAAATTAGGTACTATTATACCACTTTCAAGTGTTTGGAGTGCTCCTCATTAATTATCATGTAATCCTTTCAACATCCTTTCTGTGAGGACCAAGATAGACTACTTGTCTAAGGCCAATGGGTGAATTTATGGCAATGGGAAGATTCCAGCAAGAGAAGTCCTGCTTCATAGCTTGATGTTTTTGTTTTGTTTGCCACTACACTACACTCAGATGGATGATAAATTTATTGCCACACTGCTTTCTTCTTCTGGACTAAGCTGGGGTTTCCTCCAAAGAAGGGAAGCCAGAGAATCACAGGCCTTGGACAGCTCCAAGACGAGGAGTCAGCACCTTGGCTATCCAAGCAGGATTACAGAAGCTGGGTCATGCAACCTCAATGGAATGCAAGTCCAGTGGTTTCTTGAAGTAGACTGTTGGTTCTTATGGCTGCTGCCCAGGTAGAGGGAATGGACTCAGCCCCTTCCTTAAGGAACACTCTGAGTCTTAAAGTGGTCGTGCTTGATTCCTTAGTATTTTGCTGGTTCTGTTGATGCGAGAAAACTTCTGCTAAGACTGATGGGAGGGCCTCTTCTGAGTCAGAGGATGAAGGCAGGGCTAGGCCTTCAGGTTGTGATGGAGATCTATCTTGGTTTCCCTGGGTTCTCCTGGCATGGGGGAATCCAATGGCCCAGGTTCATCTGGGGGCTCAATCCTAGATTGCCCCACCCTGTCTCATCCCCAGAACTGTCCACCTGCTGCTCCAATTGTGGGGGTGGATCTGGAATTACGAGATACTTCTGAGAAACTGTAAAAGTTGCTTTCTGAGCCATGATGATATTGTGTCACAATGGACCCCTTCAGGCACTCTTATTTTGGATAGAGCCTAAATATGTTACTGGCTGCTGGAGCTATATTATTTGATGATGTGTGGTATGTAATTTTTAAAAACTTTTAAATATTTTTTCCTGATTTTGTAGTGAGTTAAGGTGTTAAACGCTCTTTTTGGGTAGGACTGCTTGTGTGCCATGGAGGGATCAATCCCAATCCCGGTGCTGTCTCCCCCACAAGCCCAATTTTTGTATCTAGGTTTTTATCTAGGTTAAAGGGTGTGGGCACACCCTTTACCCCAGGCACTGGGTCATGTGTATGCTTGAGCTGCATGCATGGGCTCCTAGAGTGCTCATCTCACCTGGTTATATTCCAATGCACCACACTCATTGCACGTTGCATTGTGGGATTCCTGGAGGCGAGGATGAAACCTGGTGCTCCTTGCAGAGTGGAACATGTGGGCACATGGTGGCACACCAAAGGAGGTAATCAATGATAATCTTGGGGGAAGCTAGGTTCCACCCTGCCTTCCCGCCACCCCCACCTGACCGCCCACCTGCCACAACATGTGAGTAGCCTTTGAATTTTTAAAATTGTGCTATAGAAATCCTGGGCTTCCGCGGAAGCTCGTCAGGTGGTTTTCAGTAAGAAGATCCCTCAAAAACATCCATTAACAGTCTTCCTTTGAACATGCAGGAAGTATTGGCACCTTCTAGGCTGCATTCTTAGTTAACATGAGGCAATAATATTGGCCAAAAGAAGATTGTTCTTTAAAAATGCATTGTAAAATCCTTTACAATGCACAGGAGTTCCACAGCTAACACATATGGGTTCTTCTAGCAGTCTAATCCATGTGGAAAGTGTTTCATGACTGTAGGAATTTTGGAAAAAAGTGATCTGGTCCGACAGGTCAAGAATAATGTTTTGTGAGTGCAGTGCAAATGGAATACCTCCTAATGTTGAGAAGAAGCTCTCAGCTTGCTCCTAACACTCACTGGAGAATACTATAGAGCTTTATACTGTATTTCATTAAACTGGACAGTATTTTTTGTACTTTCCAGTTTAATGAAATCCTGTCATATACTAGTTATCAATCTGCTGTTGCTGAAGAACCCTAGCAAATTTTATTCATTATTCAAGTTAAGGATGGAGTTCTACATTTATGCACTCTTGTAAATCTGTATTTTTCATCTTTTCTTTTTTTTTAAGATCAGGCTGTCTCTGTGGTATTAGAAGCTGTTCATATATAATAAATAGATTCCTGTTGCCACTTTCCAGTCATCTAGAACTCTTCTGGGCCTGTGAGAACTGTCAGTAATCCTTGTTTAAAAGCTTCTTGTTTACTATGCTATTAATTTTATAACTCGGGGACATAATTTATTTGGGACTTCGTGCTTTGTCAACATTTCTAATTGCCTATTTATCTGCTCTGTTAGAATACTGGTTTAAACATCTTCCTCCCATTTCCACTATTTATGTGTATGAACTTAATTTGCTCTTTCCCCTAAACTTTCAACAATAGGCAACAATAAGTGATGGTACTTCTTTGAGATAAAGTTTATCAGAGATGCTACAGATCGAGGCAGACTTACCGCCATTGCAGGGTCTCAGGGGGTGCTGTCATCAGCTTGTTTTGATGCATTTTGGGCCCCATTTGAGCCTCTCTGCACGGGTGCCAGTTATTTTGGAGGCCACCATGCATGCAACCTGGTCATCTTCATGGCCAGGTTGGCCACACAGATGGCCAGTGCACATGCGTGGCTGCCTTCAAAATGGCCACCGCCAACAGAGAGAGGCCCCAAATGGCCCATTTGAGACTGAGGGAGGCCAGCGGGGGGAGGGGGGACCTCCAGAGAAACCACCCCCAAGCCCCTCAATGGTGGCAGGACTGCCATTTCCCCCCTTTTAAAATAACCCAAACTAGTTAGTCCTTGAGCTGAGCCCATTCAAGTGTGAGCAAGCTCAACCTCGAGCTGGCTCTCATGTCCCTGTTGTGAACACTTTGAAATGTGATGCCATTTTCTACCCACAGCACTAGTAAACTGTTGAAATAGTTTCCAGAATCTATGACTTTAATCTGTGATTAGAGCATGACAGGGGGGAAATTTAACAAATTTATGGAACACATTTTGCTGTGCTGGTTCATTCTCTTCCTTCTAGAACTCCTACAACAGGTGTTAATCTGTATGGATTTACAGAAGCAACAAATTTATGTTGTTCTAGTATTACTTGAGTGAAAAAAAAATGTTGTTTTTAAAGTCATTAAATCAGTGCTCATATTTTGTTCTCACTTTATATTACAGCGTTCCAACTTTCCAGAGCCTCTCTGAAGAGATCCTCAGTAAGCTTGCTGATGTCCTTGAAGAGGTATTTGGTTTTAATTTTTAGACATAATATGAGGATACACACACACACACACACACACACACACAAAAAGTGTGTGTGTGTGTGTGTGTGTGAATAGCCAGTCTTTTGTTGTAAAAGTACACTAATGATGCCACCATTGTATTCTGAGGGAATGGTGTTTTATAAAGTAGTTGTTTTAAAGAATTTGATGATGGTTTGGTATGGTAAGTACAGTATAGATCCCAGAAGTCTATGCAGCATAGACAGGGAGTGGCATCAGAGCAGAGGCAGCTGGTGAGTGTGGTGTAAGGGGGGGGACGGAAAGAGGTACCTTCAAAAGTCATTGCCTTTTATACTACTTGCACCTGGCAGCCCCCACAAGCAGCGGTGCACTGCCTGACATCCCGTGTGGAGGCTGCCGCACCTGTGGTGCTCATCTGGTCACTGCGCATGTATGGCAGCCATTTGCATGGGCAGCATGATGTTGCTGATCACACAAATGGCAGCTGCATATGTACAGTGGGCAAATGATCACTGTAGCTGGGGCAGCCTCCACATGGGATGCCAGGTGGTGCAATTCTGCTCGCAGGGGCTGCCAGGTGCCAGCATTAGAAAAGGTAATTACTTTTGAAGGTACCTCTCACCACCCCGCTGGCGCCGCCCTCACTGGCTGCTACTGCCTCAGAGAGATAGGAAGTAGCAGACAGACAGAGACTCGGGTACAGAAACTGGTAGGGAATTAAAGTCTTAGTAAATGTGTTAAGTTAAATGTTGCTACTCATCTTGATATGCGGATATGCGGATGATGCCACTCTGGTTTCAAGGACTCAGATTGGCCTTAAGAGAGCTTTGCAGGCGTTAGTAGAATACTGTGACACACAAGACCTTATTTTAAACTATGATAAAACTAAAATCATGGTATTTTCAAACAGACCTAAAATCTTTTCCTGGACTCTTAATGGCCATAAATTAGAACAGGTTATACAATTTAAATATCTTGGTACAGTCCTTCAGGCAAATAAGACCAATAATGCCCATAGGGATTATATAACGCAAAACGCCCAAAAAGTAGCTTCGGCACTCTATTCTTTACATCTTAGGAAATGAGAACAATCAGTACAGGTGGTTTTTGAATTGTTCAGAGCTAAGGCCCTTGCCCTGTTGCTGGTTGGGGCACAGTTGGGCCCTTATGTGGATATACGGAAGGTAGAAGCGGTTCAATCTAAATTCCTTAGGGGTATGTTGAGGGTAGCTCGTTCGGCTCCCAATGCTTGTCTTAGATTAGAAGTGGGATGGCTTCCTGTCGAAGCCAGAATCTGAAAAGCCATTTTTGGCTATTGGCTTAAATTGGGTTTTTTTCCAGCTGGCCTTGCCCCACTGGTTCTGCTGGATGATTATAAGACCAGATGGAAAAGTGCTATTGACAGGAAATTAAGCTGGTTGGGGTTTTCACTTCCGGCAATAAGGGAGTTAGGGTTTACCAAGGCCAGAGATATTATAAACCAGCGTATAAGTGACATAGCCAGACAGAGCAATATCAGTAAAGTGGGGTATGGAGTACGGATGGGAACCCAAATAATTAGACAATGTTTGGCACGATACTTACGAAAGATAACTTATGCGGAGCACCGTAGGGCCTTAACAGCAGCTAGGCTAAATGTGTTGCAGTCAGCGGTGATGGAAGGGCAATTTCATAAGGTTCCCTATAACCGGAGATTATGTTTGGCAGGAGAATGTTTGGCAGGAGAAGTGGAATCTACCGAGCATATATTGTTGAAATGTAGTTTCTATAGGGATCTCAGAGAAGAGTTAATTACCCCTGTATTAAGTCAGTGTGGGTCAGCTTCAGAGCAAGTGAAAGTAGATTTTTTTATTGGCGGATTTGAACGATTCTATTTCCTTGAGAGTTGCAAAGTTCTGCTTTATAGCAGGCAAACTACGGCAGAGAAGGGTCGAAAGGGTTTGAGTAGCAGAAATTTGGTGAAGGTTTACTGTATTAGTATTTGCTTTCTTTTTGTTTTATTGTATTATTATCTGCTTTTACTCTGTAACCTGATCGTATTATTTTGTCGTTGTTTTATTTTATTTGGCCGTTGGCCGTAATAAAGTGGATGGATGGATCTAATTTACAGTAGGGGTGTGCACTGAACCGGCTGCTTCAGTTTGAGTCGCTGGACCCAAACCAGATGGGGCCAGTTCAGTACGGCACCCCCTCGAATAACCCTGGTCCAGTCCGGGGGGTGGGGTGGTTGTGGACATTTTATTGGTAAAAAAAGCATTCTTTTTTAAACTTACTCCCTCTGGGGGGAATACTTGAAAACTCAATCTGGAACAAAGAAAGAGTAGTGAAAATGGCTCCTTCCTCCCTTCTACCTATGCTGAGGCTGTGGAGGAAGGCTGGGTCACACTTAAACACTGGTCTTGTTGAATCTCTGCAGGGATTTTTCCATTTTTCCATATGTCTTCAAGGCTAGGACAATTTCCCCTGGCTCATTGGAGCCAGAACAATGGAAAACTGCTGTTCCTAGGCTTCCTGACAGCAACTGAAAGATCAATTGCTGCCAGAATCTGGGACATAAAAATTAGACTTGTGTTGTCACCATGTTGCTGCTACTTTTATGAAGCATGTTTTGGAAAAGCAAGGAGAAGGGAACAGCTTTCTGGGCTTGGTTTTTCTTGTAAGCTTTCTCTGAAATTTATTCAAAATGTATCCAAAGGGACTGAGCTCAGGATGGGCTTCTGTTTTCTTAAATACAGTCTGAAACCACAGCTTTTTGAACCATAGTATTGGTGAAGTTCAGCATGTCCTTGGTATGCATATGACCAACTCACAATAGTACTGCTGGAAGTCAGACTGTCTAAAACTATAGATGTTACAGATTCACACATCCACATAACTAAGTTCTTAGATTTCTCTCCACATGGTCCACTTTCATCTCCTTAGTCTTTACTGTGACTGGTCTTGGGCAACAGAAGTTGTGAACAGTTTGTGCCACTGGCTACTCTACATTAACAATATAATTTAATCTAACATTTATATCCATTCAGTTATTTAATGGATAGGAAGATGCTAGCTTTCAAAGAAACTGTCCCTCATGTTGCACAGTGATATGAGGACAGAATAGGGGTTCAGCCCTTGCAGGGAGCCTGCAGACTAGTTGCACGGAAGGTCTGTTGTGCAGCCTGCAGGGCCATAGTTCTGCAATTGAAAAGGGATTTTGCAGGGAGCAAAAGATCACTTCCCTTCCCCATTCCAGAGCTGTGCAACATGCCTTCAGCACAGCTGGTTTCCAGGATCCCTGAGAGGATGGGAGCCTTGTTCCATCCATAGCACTGTGCAACAGGTGGGCCTTTGATTTTAGGCAGTTCTTTGCAAGTTTGATTCTTTGAAGGCTCGCTTGAGTGCTATTAATTCATCTTGAAATTAATATATGTTCCACTGATGATAATAGAGTCAGTGCCTTGTTGTTCTCCATTACTCTTGGGGCCTTATACTTCACTTCTGCTCTGTAGATCTGCTGCATCATACCTATCAATTGAATTTTGATGAGCTGGGCTTCATATAATCCCTTGCAATTTATGTAGACTGATGCTTGAATTTTGATGAAACATGTTTAATGAGCCCCAGGTCCTGGAGGATGTGGGCGGACCTGTGTTTTCTCATTCAAAATGTATTAAATCCTTGCTAATTTCAAACAGACCACTTGTGGATGTTATTTTTCATTTGCCTGCCTAATTACTACTTTTGCACCTGCAAAATAACATGCTAGCAAGTCCTGTAGGCACAATTAATGGCCATTAATATGTCATCCCGTATGTGTTAATTATATGATATCTATACATACAAAATAGTGTTCAGTTCTTCTTATGGATTTTGACATGCACTTGATTGACCTAAACCAATATTAAAATGATACAAGAAAATAGTGGAGCGGGTTGGGGGAGGTGTTATCTTGTGCTGCTGAGTCTTTAAGTGCTCACAGGAATACTTTTGCTTTTAGATCCAACTTTCATTCATATTTCTCAGCTGTGTGTGTGTGTGTGTGTTTATCTAGAACATGAACAAAGTAGACATTTATCAAAGAAAATGATACATCATTCTTGTGATCTCTTACCTTCAGTTATGCAAGGGAAAACGTAGTCATTTGAGAAAAGCCACCCAAGAGTGATTTAAGAAAAACTGCCCAGAGATGCAAGTTTTTAGGAGGTATAGAAATAGATTAAATAAATAAACAAATGAAATTAAAGTGTCACAAATCATATAGTAAACTAGTATTTTTAAGCCCGTTAAAATAACGGGCGCTAGTAGGCTGGACCTGCCGCTGCCGTTTCGCGAAAAGCTGGACTATTAAGGCGGACCAAGCTTTGTCTGGAGACCGGCTTGGGAGTGACACGCAGGCAACCCTGGGCGGCTGCCCTTCCTTTCCAGAGGAGCCCTGCCAGGCGGACGCTCACGGGCAGAGTTACTGCTGTCGTCGCTGCTGCTGCTGCCGCCGCCGCCTGACAATGAAACTGAAAGACAAATCCCGAGGAGGGGGGGGCGGCAGCGGCTGCTGCTCCTCCGTCTGCTGCTGGTCTGGGTGATCCGTCCTCACCTCCGCGGTGGACTTCTTAAATCGGGGACGGTTTGAAAAGGAAATCTCCTCTCCCCTTCTCCTCCCTAACCGGGGTGATAATCGGCGACTCCGCTTCCTGTCGGCAAAAGAGGTGACTGAAGAAGGAACAGGGAGCCTGCCTGTGCGAGGAGGAGGCAGCCCTGCCTGCCTGCCTGCTCCACCAGCAGCCCCCATCGCCTCTGCCCTCCCCGCAGTCCGTCCGGTCCCGCGGCCGCCGCTTCCGGCCTTCCCGCGGCCGGGCCGGCCATCCGGCCAACATGGCCGCCTGGTGCCTGCTGCTGTCTTTTCTCTCCTCTCTTTTCTCCCCGCCGCTGCTGTCTTTTCTCCCTGCCGCCACTGCCTCGTATGTTCCAGCGACAGGGCCGGTCCAGCCACTACCGCCTCTGCCCTCCCCGTAGGCCGTTCTCGGCCCGCCGCTCTCCTCAGCATGGCCGCCTTGTGCCTGTGGCCGTATCTTCCTTGGACGTTCTGGGCATGCACTCCGCGCATGCCCAGAACGGCCGAGGAAGACACAGGTGCAGAGACACGGGCGCACACCCAGGGCTTTTATTATAGAGGATATATAAGCTTTTGCTTTAAAAAATGCATGGTGTACATGAAAGGAAGTGGATCAAAACCAAAAGCTATAAACTATAGTGCTTTAGTGATAAATAACATATAGCTGAAAGCATTATATATCCACTCCAAATGACTGAGGTCAATCAACCCGTTTTTCTTGCACTTTCAAACTAATAATAATTGAAAAAAAGATAACTTCTGGGCATATAAATAAATTATCTCAGGCCAAAATTACACATTACAAAGCTACATGATTCAGATAATTGGGGAAGGTTGTTTATTTCAGTTGACAACTATACTGTTGGTCAAACATTGAGTCCATCTTTGGTAGCTCCTTAGATCTACACACACACACACACACACACACACACACACACACACACACACACACAAACACGGAGGATCCCTAGACCACATCATCCACTGACAGGGACCACAAGAGAATGCCAAAACATTTCCAGGTACATCTAAAAATTGGCTTATATCTTGACTAGCTCGCATAATGGGATTGTGTAGCTGTGCTTAAAAAATAAAACCCAGGGAACCATGCAATTGTAGAGCTGTGCAGTTGCACAACTGTGCAAAACTTCCATTTAAAAGAAAATGAGATGTGCTGCAGTTCTGCACAGGTACGCAACAGTAGCCTGGAACACAAACTCCAGACGTAGCTCGTGTAAGCAGTGCAACAATTTTGTGCTAGCGTAAAGCCCTTCTGAAAGCCCTTCATTAGGATGTCAGCCAGTAATTGTACCCTCTTGTAGATTATGTGGCATTGGAAGTCAACCTCAGTGGAAGCAGGCTATTGAATGAATTAATGACACAAGCAGAGGCGCTCTTACCCCTGGATTTCCAGGCCTAAGTCCAGGGACTCCACTTCCCCTGGGGCCCCCCAATCCTCTTTAGTCTGTCCCGGGTGGTGTTGTCATCACATCGCCGGTCCATGCTGTGCCGGACAGCCAGACATGACTGTGACCTGCGCCAGGCAGATGAGTGTGACCTCTGCTTTAGAAAGGGCAGGGTGGGGGTTGGGGGAGTAGGAAAAAAAATATGTGGGGTGGGAATATGCTAAGTTACATATCAAAATGTTTCTGCCAGTGCATATTTGCATAAATATACCTGTTTTATATTCTTACATTCTTATGAGTTCAGTTGCTGTGTGTGCCCTCAAGAAACCATATGTTAAAAATACTGTGCGTGTCATGGTGTGTGTGTGTAGGGGGATGATGCAGTGAGAGGGGGGGCATGGATACACCTAGGTAATTTTGAAGCCTGGACCTTAAGGCCTCTGGAGATCCCCCGCTGCAAGTAAAACATCATCCCCCTACACACACACACACATACCGTGACAGACACAGGAAGAGAATATACTAGGAGCACAGGGACTCATGCAAGAATAGGAGAAAGTCCCACAGGAAGGCACAAGAGGCTCAGGGAAATGTGAAGGCTGCATTCGGCTATTTAAGGGAGGCATAGGATGTGCCAGTGAGGAGAAGAATGGATGTGATTGACGTGGCTGCCTTGTGTCCTGGAGAGGGGCAAGTCTTATGGGTGACCCACAGAAAGGAAGAGGCCCTGGGTGATTAAAACCCCCCTCCCTTCCTGAGACACAGCAGCAGTAGAAGGTGAGGGCATGAAACCATCGAGCATGTGAAGGTTCCATTTAACTAGAATAGCTACTAGTAGGTCTAATTTCCATGATTTTGTCCAGTTCATAGAGGACCAAAATCTATGCTAGTGGCCATCACCACATCTTGTGGTGGCCAATATGTATCAGAATGATTCTATCCCTTCCTTCTTTTCTGACATCTTCTTCAACATTTGAAATGTTCACTCCCTAAAAAATATGAAATATGTTTTCTCCCTATTTTTTTCTGTAATATATGTGCAGCATGACCCTATGTATGTTTATTCAGTAGGATTTATTCCCAAGTGAGTGTGCATGAGATTGCTGTCTTGTAGCCTGAACCTGTTAATGCTTATTTGGAAGTAAGTAGCACTGTGTTCAGTTGGATTTACTCCCATGAAAGTCTGCTAAGGATGATACTGCTAGTTTTTTAATCTTATTTAATACTTTATTTTATATCGTTATTTATTTATGACACCATTCTACATGCATGACAGAAATAATTCAGCCTACAAAAATTCAGCAAAATCAAAAGCATTTAAATTAACTACCAAAGTAACTGCATTTATCAGTTCTTTAACAAGAACTGAACAATAATGGCTGACTGGCAAACTGGCACAGTTTGAAGCAGTGAATAATCTCTCCTTTCTTCGCAGTGCAATTTAATATCCTCTTTCTCCTTATGAAACGTTGTGAATAATCAAGCACGGCTGCACTGCATCTCCTTTACAAACTGTTAGCTAATACCCAGAAGCAAGAAAGTTCCTTTAAGTTGCTCATTATGTAATCCTAATGTGTAAATGTTATTGTGAGGATGGTGGTGAAAAAGACTATTATGTAATGAGATCACACCTTCAAAGGTGAACATTTTAAAGATGATTTCATTCAGCATACTGTAATGCAGAGGTTCCCAACCTGTAGTACTCTAGATGTGGTTGAACTATAATCCCCAACATCCCCAGCCACAATAAATTGTAGCTGAGGATGATGGGAGTTGTAGTTGAGCAACATCTGCAGTACCACAGGTTGGAAACCTCTGCTGTAAGGGATGTGAATTAGCAAAGCACTAAATATTCTATAACATGCTTAACATCAGTGGCTGACAGTCTTCACAGAGGAATGCAGGTAGTTCTGCACGGTTCATGCTGCTGTAGGTATGTCAATGCCAATGCTGTTGTACAATGTTGTACAATGCTGTACAATAAGGGTGTTCAATCGCAATATTTATATACCAATATTTATATACCGCTTTTCAACAAATGTTTGCAAAGTGATTTACGTAGAAAAATAAATAAATAATAAATAAGATGATTCACTGTCCCAAAAGGCTCACAAGCTAAAAAGAAACATAAGGTAGACACCAAGAAGAGCCAATGAAGGGATGTTGTGCTGGGGTTGGAGAGGGCCAGTTACTCTCCCCCTGCTACATATAAGAGAATCAGCACTTTGAAAGATGCCTCTTTGCACAGTTAGCAGGGTTTAGCAGGTTAGCAGGAGCACTTTTGTGCAACAGTGCAGGAGCTGTTTGTTTGTTTGTTTGTTTGTTTGTTTAGCATATTTGTATACCACTCAAAACTCATGTCTCTGAGCAGTTTACAATAAAACACAAAATGAAAAGAAAGTAAATACATTAAAGCATTAAAACAATTTCAAACAATAGATTCTATAAGTCTAATTAAAAGCCTATGTGAATAAGTGTGCCTTAACCACTCTTTTAAAAGCTGTCAGAGATGGGGAGGCCATTGTTAGCCTACTTTCCAGTAGATTTATGAGATCACCCAGCATTCTCTGTGTGTGTGTCCATGTATGTGTGTGCCTCCTGTCAACTTGGCAACGCCTGAACCAATATGAACCAAATCGGGTACAGTTGTAGGGATGCATTTGGGGAAATAGGGATGCCCAAATGGTGTGGTGTGTGATGATGTCATCCACTTCAATTCAAGATGGCGGCCACATGAACATCTGAGGTGCAAGCCAGCTAATTTGTGGACTGTCTAACCAATTTAAACCAAATTCAGTAAGTTGCAGTGAGTGACACACAGGGACACCTCAACGGCGTAGTTTGTGATGATGTCATCCACACTGATTCAAGATGGCAGACACATAAACTTTTGAGGCACAAGTGGACTAACTTGTGAACTGCCTAACTGATTTGAACCAAATTTGTTACAGCTGTAGGAACACATAGTGATGCCCTATTGGCGTGGTGTGTGATGATGTCATCCACTCCAAGATGGTGACCACGTGAACATCTGAGGTGCAAGCGGGCTAATTTGTGGACTATCTAGCCAATTTAAACCAAGTTAGGCATCTCATTGGTGCAGTTTGTAATGATGACATCCACCCCAATCCAAGATGGTGGACACATGAACATATGAGGCGCAAGGGATCTAACTTGTGGGCCTCAACTTGCACCAAATTTAGTCCAGATGTAGAGACAGTGAAAGGAAAGTACACAGATTAGTTCTTAATAGAACAACTTGTTTTGATAGGTAGTGGATTCCAAAGCCTCAGGGCAGCAAAGGAGAAGGCTCATTCCTGAGTAGCCACCAGACAAACTACCTATACACCAGACAACCACCTATCCATAAACATTCATATGTACTAAAATAATGCAGAGGGTGGCTTTTTAACCATTTTTGATTGTTTGGACAAAAGGTGCTGGAGTAGTAACTAACACTGAAAGAAACCATAGCTCCAGCACTTAGTTGTGATATACTGTAGCACATTTACGCTTACAATTGGATGGCTTTGTGATCTTAATCACCACCTGAGCTGCTCACCTGGAAGTGCCCTTCTTTTAACAAACAATTTTATTCTTAAAAGCTAGAACTATGTATAGCCTGTGTATGTTAGTTTCTTGGCAGAAAATGTGTAGAGAAATTAACACAGTGTGTTGCCAACCCATCTAACAACAATGGCTACAATTCAGAAGAGTCCCACATGCCAAAAGCATAGTATCAGATGTCGCCAGGACTAGAACCAGAAATCCTTGGATTTGTGCTCTGTTGTCACATGTGGTAAGCCCATCATAGCCCATCACAGGTTGGAACGTGTCCTGGGCTATAATGCCCTCTCGGGTTCTAGAGTGATTTTGTCAGGCAGCCATTTTGCTTCCTTTGATCTGTTAGGTTTCCAAGTCAGGCTTCCAGGTAACTAGGCCAGGCTTCCAGGTATCTGCTAGACCTGTCTCTTTTAAGAACTGGTTCCACTGCTTGCCTGCTGAATTTTTGTCTTTAGGCCCTGGTCCTAAGAGTACTGGAGACTTGCACTCCTGCTTTCTGGTCGTTGCTTAAGCTTCACAATACATAGGAGGGATAAACCATAATCATGAACCACTCTTCCATCGCTTCTGGATTTTAGTAATTCTGAAATTTAAGAAGAACTGCTGAATTTAGAAGAAAAAACGTAGGTTCATGCCTAGAGCTAGTGCATAAGAAATTGCAGAATCGTTGAGAGTACAGTGTATTCATGTGAGAGCCCTATGCATGTCTGTGTGAGTACAAAATCATTTGAAGAACTTGAATGACAAAACCAGATTGTCTTCTACTGTAAATGAAGTGTTGATGGAATTTCAGCTTAACTGACTCATCAAGCTGTTTGTGACATCATTTTTTTCTGTCCATCAGGACTCAAGCATTTATCACAAAGAAGGCCAGCTAGGCTTGTCTGGGGGAGACAGTTTGAGGTGAAAGAAAGTTGGACTTGTTCAAAGTACCCATCACTGCTTCTCAGCAGGATCCAAACAACCATAAAATGCTTTTGATAAATAATGAGAATGCTGAGATGGACAGAACTGAGCAACATAGCTTACAAAGACAAACTGATCTGTAAACTCCAGATAAATTCTGATGAACATGATTTAACTTACCCAACAGTGTGGCAAAACACTAAGATAATTGCTGGAGTCTAAAACAGAGGTGCAAGGAAGTCAAGTGATACCAAATCCCAGACTTCAGGCAATGAGAAGGGAGATTATTTTATAACTAGCTGACTTGGGTGCAGAGTACCCAAAAAAGTTGTCCTTTTTTTCTCCCCCTCATTCTCGGTCCCCCCCCCCATTTTTGCCCCGCCGGCTGCTGCTGCTTTCCTTCCCCTCCACCACTGCCTTCTCTTCCCCCTCCCAGCTGCCATCGCCTTCCCTCCAGCCCACTGCCTTCTCTCCCCGCCACCACTGCTTTCTTCCCTCCTCCGCCACAGCACACTCGCGAACTCTCACGAGAACTGCCATGCATGGGATTAGCAGCTATATATATAGATTTTGAGTGTCTGTTAAACACTAAAAATCTAGAAATGAAAACTGGACCTAGTGATCAGACTAATAAAGCATTCAGATTTCTAAATAGCAGTAATATA
Organism: Hemicordylus capensis; assembly: GCF_027244095.1. Taxonomy (NCBI): domain Eukaryota; kingdom Metazoa; phylum Chordata; class Lepidosauria; order Squamata; family Cordylidae; genus Hemicordylus; species Hemicordylus capensis. Next base: position 241,024,498 of record NC_069659.1, on the reverse strand, counting down.
CTACAACAATAACAAAAATATTTATATACCACTTTTCAAAAAAGTTTCCATAGAATCAAAGTCGAAGGCACAAAGGGCAGGATTGCTCTCCTCCCAATCCACCACAGTTTAATCAAAATAATCAAGATGGTAGTGCACTACAGTCAAAGAACATGTACGCTGTGATAAAAAGCCTAGAGGACATTGGCTTCAAGAGGCACAAACAAGAGAACCAAACTGCATACTATAGGCATGTCTTCACTACCTTTGAGAAGGAAGTAAGAGATTGTGCAATGGGCTTTCTTCTGAGTGGCAGCCACAACTGATAATGTCCTGTTGAGACAACATCTTTTTCTGGGTCCCCAGATGTTGATGGACTACAACTCCCATCATCCCTAGCCAGAATGGCTGAAGAGAATGATGGTAGTTGTAGTCAAAAAACAGGACCCAAGTTTGGGAAACCCTGCTCTTATTCTGTTTGCTACAGTCATTGTAATTTGACCCTGATCTTTTTGGATAGGGCAATCAAATTATTCCTCTACAAAGTGAATAAACAATATATTTTTATAGAAACTAGCTGAACCCGCACAGAGCATCTGTGCGCTAAGACTTTGTTGCTCTCCTTACTCCCTGCCACAGCCCTTGCTTTCTTGATCAGTGTCAGCCACCCACTCTCAGTCACCCCCTCGCCCCCTCCCTGCTGTTCACTCACTCACTCCCTTGTCACCCACTCCCTACCGCTCACTCGCTCCCTCCTCATCGCTTGTGCTCTCACTCCCTGCTCATTCTCTCACTCGCCCCCTCCCCAGCTCACGCTTGCTCACTCTTCCCCTCACCATCACTCTCACCCTCTCCACCATTCCCTCGCTCACTCACTCACCTGCTCCCTGCCACTCGCTTACTCGCCCCTCCCTGCTGTTCTCTCTCTCACTCCCTGCTCACTCTCTCACTCCACCTCCCCATTGCTTGCTCGGCCCCTCCTCACCGCTCATTCACTCACTCACCCCCTCCCCACTCATTCGCTCACTCACTCACTCCCCACTGGCTGCTCACTCACTTGCCCCCTCCCCACTAGCTGCTCACTCACTCAGCCCCTCCCCACAACTCACCCTCTTCCCACCTCTTGCCCCTTGCTCACCCCTCCCTGCTGCTCATTCATTTGCTTGCCCACTCCCACGCTCATTCACTCACTCACCCCTTCCCCACCGCTTGCTCACTCACTCACCCCCTACCTACTCCTCTTCCCTATCTGCACATGGAATCCTCACTGCCCAATCACCACAGTGCTTCTGCTCTGTTACCTCCAGTTGGTAAAACATTGTGTAGTACGGCTTGCCATGTACAACCTTAGCGTATTATAAATACAGATTTTTCCAAGAACATTTCCCAAGTGGAGACTAGTTTCCTCAGGAGAAAGAACAGTCGTACTAAAAATATGACTGCTCTTTTTCTCTAAACACATTCATTCCATAAGAGAGAGAGAAAATCCACAAAACTGCTAAATCAACTGAAGAAGTTTCATAAGTTTCCAGTGAAGCTAAGATAGGAAATAATATATCTCATTCCCACTGAATTATATCAAGGAACATCTTAAAACTAAAGTAAAGCTTCTGAAGACAGACACTTCTTTAGTAAGAAATCGTACACCGGAAATTTGATTCGACTGAGATTAGCCAGGCCCAGTTTATTCACCCCAGTAAATCCCTCTCCTTCTTGATCAGCTTAAAGTTTTGTGTTCTCAGGAAGTCACTAAACATAAAATAATACTCGCTTAATAGAAGCAGTACATAAAATACTAATTTGCTTTCAAAATTTCGAAGTATTAGGATAGTACTGTGGCAAATATTGCCTTTCTAGTTAAAGATCTCCAGGAACATTTACACACATGGCTTTTAGCTTGCATCTCCTCTGGAATGGAGGGTGCAAGTTCACATATCAGCCAGATTTACCCCGAAGCCGCAGCAGGCTATCAGGAACCAGTTCACACAAAATTCTGGCTTTCCCTGAATTAGGGCTGCACATTCTATCTTAGCCAGAATTATGTCCAGGGTAAAAAAAATCTCTATTTGCAGCAGCTTTTTCGGGGGGGGGGGGGGAGAGGTTTCTGCTATGCCCCGATGCTTCTCTGCAATGTGTGGAGTGGCCATTGCCAATAAATCAGCTTTTTAAACTGACACTTTTGTGTGTGTGTGTTTTAAAAATATTTGCTGGGTGGATTTGCGGACTGCCAAGAGTCAGCAGAGAGGGTTAGGGTTAGGGTCTGACTGGAGCACCCTGGAGGCAGGGCTTCCATCTTGCTTTCCACCCTTTTCTCTTTTCTCCCCCCCTTCCCCCATTTCTTCTTTCCCTCTTTCTTATACATGCCCCAAATTGTGCCCAAACATTTTCTTCTCTGTGGCTAACAACAACTGGGAGAGCAATGAGACTGATGTTGGAAAACGGTGGGAATCCCAATTAATAACACCCCACATCCCACTTTGCCCAGTCGAAATTCCCTTCTTCCCGCACAGGTTTTTTGAAGTCAACCACAAACACAAACACCAAACGGCAGGGAGCCCCAGTTGCCCCAGACATCTCTTTGCTCGCCCCGTCCTTCTGGTGCTCCTCTCTCATCTGCACAAGGGTGGATGGAGTCCTTCCTAACTGCAAAGTGGTGAGATGCCAGCAAATGGCCATGCCGCTGCTGCCTGAGTACGTTCAAAAGTGGCAAGCAGGCAGCCAGGGAGATGAATCCCAAGGAACTCCACAGTGGATAGATAACCGGAGAAGGTCCAGGCTGGGGCGGACAGTGCTTCGGGAGGCAGGACTGATGATGATCCCCAACATAGCTACTTTGGTTTATGAGCAACCACAGACTAGACACGGGTGGGCGTGTCTAGTCTCCCGAATGGGGCCATATGGTCCGCTGCTAACCTGGCAAAGGTTTCAGCGTGGTGATTCTCTTTATTTAGCAGGGGGAAAGTAACTGGCCCTATTCACCCCCAGCACAGTACCTCCAGTGACTGTTGCTGGTGTCTATCTTATGTTTCTTTTAGATTGTGAGCCCTTTGGGGACAGAGACCCATCTTATTTATTTATTATTTCTCTGTGTAAACCGCCCTGAGCCAATTTTTGGAAGTGCGGTATACAAATTGAATGAATGAATTGAAATTGAATGAATTGAAATTGAATGAATGAATGAAATGGCCAGTGCTGAGTTCACAGTGCTAGCCTTGATCTAACTCCCAAATGGGGCCGCACAACCCCATTTGGGAGCTAGACCACGCCTCCCATGTCTGTCATCAGTGAGGGATGGCTTACCATCCATATCTGATGTCAGATGCAGGGGGCAGGGCAAGAGGGGCCCCATGGGCAGCCACTGGCCTCCCTCTACCAGTGGTGAGCATGTAGAACTTCTAAGGAACAGCTGTAGAAAGTGTCTCAGATAAACTTCCAAGATATCAGAATCCCTGATTATTTCCCATTTTTTAGGTTTGTACATTTACGGTAGATTCATCTACCAAATGATTGGGTGTGTGTGTATGAAGTAAAGAGGGTCTGGCATTTAAGGGAACACTTGTTTATTTTATTAAACCATTCTGGTTTCAGTAGGTTATTGTAATAGGGAATGAAAAACAAGAAAGATCGCCTTTCTTCCTAACAAAGCGTGGAAGCCTTTGTTTCTTAAATTGTAAGCTCTCACAGTTCCTTAAAACCTCTGACTTCAGCTGATAACTTCTACTCAAAGTGGAAATGGTCTTTAGAGCAGAAATTATGCTCTTATGGCTTCTCGCAGGAAGAACTTATTAAGATGGGCCTTGATCAGGTCAAAAGAACACTTAAGCTGCAAACACTGGACATTGAAGGCCAATTAGATCTAGCCAGTCTTCCAAAAGGCGTATTTCTGCCCAACCAATTAGTTTCTTTGAGACCTGTGGGCTACTTAAACCATATAACAGCATCAAAATTTAGGAGAGCATTGGCCTTTGCTCACTTTAATGCATTCCCTACTGTGATAAAAGTAAAGTTGTGCCGTCAAATCAATGTAATCCAAATTAGAGAGAAAGAAGGCAATCAGAATTAGAGAGAAAGAAGGCAGACAAAGACAGTCAGGCAAAATCAGCAAAAACAGTCAGTTAGGGGTCCTTCACACAAGATAACTACTATCCTATATGTAAAGTTGACTCCTGGCGACCACGGAGCCATGTGGTTTTCTTTGGTAGAATACAGGTGGGTTTTACCATTGCCTTCTCCTGCGCAATCTGAGAGAATGCCTTTCAGCATTTTCCTATTTCGCTGCTGCCCGAGCACACACACAAACCCAGCACCAGGTTTAAGGGTACACTTGCACTTTTAACCTCAGCTAAAAGCTGGGCTTTGAAGTGGGATTAGGTGGGCGGATAGCACCAGGATCCATGTAGGATGCCCTAGTCTGGGTTAGGCTGCTCATGAGAACAGCCTTATGGTTTAAATAAATTTCAGAACAATTAGGGTGGGCTTAAGTCCCCTTTGAACAATTGTCAGAGCTAATGCCAGGATTTACAAAACCACCATCACTTTGATCACAAGGCACACTTTCATCTGCTTTATATGCTTATGGTTTGATGGGGTGGATTTCAATACGTTTTGTGGATTTCAATGAAATATATCGCCTTTTTTAAATTTTAAAAAAATCTTTTTTTGGTGCTCTAACACTGAAATGTTTTTTCGGTTAATTTTTTTGGGGGGGTTAATGTTTTTCCCAGTTAATGTGTAAACAACTTTCATTGCGTAAAACATTTTGGTTTTATCATAGCTACATAACAATAGTGTCCTTATGTGTTTTTGTTTGTTGTTTTTTAAAATGTCTCTCTGTGGCCTGCAGTGAAGTGGTGTTATGGGAGTCCTCCAACACTGAAAAAAGTTAGCAAGACATTACAAAAACAAATAGCTTTATGACATTTTCTTAATGAGGACTATATATTTACACTACACACCATCCAAAAAGCACAATAATATCCAAGTGAGCAAAACAAACAAAATATACCTCATTAGTGTCCAGAGAACACCTGTTTATTTACCTCTGTCACTAACTTCACTGTCTCGTCCGCTGATTAAGACACAGTTACAGAGCTTAGACGCCTTCTCTCTCCACTTGCTACTTCCAGGAAGTAGAGTAGCTTCTGTTTCCTGAATCTCTTATAACTGTGGCTATTTTTTGTGTCATGATAGATTTGAAGTCTGAAGTCCAAAGGAGGGATATATTGTTAATTGGTATATAAAGTGCTTAAAATCTACGAAGTGATGTACAGAAGTAGGGATAAATTTTGCACCATCTACAGGAAGTTTTTCACACAGAGCTTTTAAAACCTTTTAACTCACATCTCCTCCAGAATGGAGGGGGTGCATTCACATCAGAAGATTTACCCCAAAGTCCCCATGAGTTATCAGGGAGCAGTTCACACACAATTCGGGTTTTTCACTGTCGGTTAGAGTATAGCCCAATTTATATCTGGGGTAAGAAAAATCCACTATTTGTGCCAGTTTTTTGGGACAACTTGGAGTTCGCAGTAAAGCCTCCCAGTAAACTCACGGTAAAGTTTACTGTGTGTAAGAAGTCCCAGGTGATTTATGAATTACAGTATGCAGAGTGTGGTTCATAGGTTCAGAGCATATGGGGCTACAAACAATGATGTCCTTGTCAGGATGCCATGTTGCCTGGTCGCTTGGGTGGCCCTGTGGAGGCTGGAGAAGAGTGTGGCATCCCTCCTCTAAGGCTTTCATTCCCTTTAGGGGGCAGTGGGGATGAGAAGGGTCCAGGCTGGTCGGATCCCAGTGCGGTTGAGAGGACAAGGCAGGGAGAGCTGCAGGAAACAGCTCCAGCTAGGTTGGGTGTGGCAGGAAACAGGAAGCAAGGTTAGGAAGGGGGCGAGGCTGGAAGTAGGCTTTAAGCCCTGTTAACTCTGCACTGGGGTATTTAAAGACTAGGCAGCTGATGAGGAGGAGCTGCTTCTGAGTAGAGGACCCAGGAGTTTTTCAGGAGAGGGAACTGGCTAAATGCAGCAAGCCAGGAGGAGGACTCAGGAGACAAGTTCCTCCCCTGGCTGTTCCTGAGGCTGAACTTTTGGGGGGTGCTCCAGTCATTCTGGAGTTCAAGACGAGCTAGGAGCCCACCTCATCCCCTGGGAGTCTGACAGTCCTTTAAAAAAAACCAAGATCATGATTTTGTGGCTTTCCCCATTAGTCACTCAGTAGTTATTTTGCATAGTGTGTCTTTCTGATCAAGAATCTTGGCAGATAGCATTTCCAATAAACTGAATCACGGCAAAAAGATTAAATATCTGGAAAATTAGAGATTTGTGGGGGTTTTATTTGTAGCAAATAACCCAAGAAATTGCATTTTGAACATATTTTCCCCCAGCTACAGTTGAAATACTGTGGTTCTTTTGTTGAGACCTTTTTAATATCTGTTCAGACAGAGTAAATCAAGTATAATACCTTTCAGTACATACTTTATGTGCCTTGATTTTTGCAGTTTAAATTGTTTTTTATTATAATTTGCTCTTTCCCAGTTGTTGATCACCAGTTTCTTTTCATGTACATGTAACATGGTCATGATTACTTTACCTTCACACAGGATGAGAGTAGCTCATGAACACTGAAGAACTAGTACAATAATCTGAAGTAGAATCCCAGCAAATTATCCTCCCCTCTCCCAAATAAAAGCAGCAGATAAAGGATGTATTGAATATTTTATGTTTGGAAGCTTGTTTCATTTGTCTTGGCTCAGAAATTTACTGAGAACTTTGAATTAGATTTTAGACTTTTCTGCCAAAATATATGGTGATGACCACTCATTTAAAAGGGAATTGGACAAATTCATGGATCTATCATGATGACCATATGGATTTTTGACATTCAGAAGCAATTTGCCACTGAATACCAGATTTTTGGAGTTAGCAGTATAGGGGACAACTATTGCCTTCAAGCCCTGCTGGTGAACTTCTGTCAGAGTTCACCCAGACTCCAACCTGGAAGACACCCAACTGGAGGAGAAGGAGGATCCTACCCCAGCCTGGATTCCTAATCCTGATGTCTGCCTTCCAGATCCATCACAACTGGAGCAGTCAAAGATAGTCACCCACATGGAGGAGCTATGGAGAACTACTGACCTGGTGCTTCCCAGCACAACTCATGCTCCTTCCTTAGAAACTCCTTCATAGCTCCCAGAATAGAGGTGGAGGTGATGCTGCAACAGGCTGGAGTTCCAGCTCTGAAGGCAGAGTGCTTGTCTGGCTGCTTGGGACCTCTCTCAACAAAGCTTCCTTCTCTAGAGTGGAACTGGCTTCAGTATCTAGGAAGGGGTGGGGTTCTCACTGGCTAAATAAACTCTCTGTAGGCACCAACCTTTTGCTAGCTCAAGTGCCCATTTTTAGAGCTGGTGCCTCCACCCTTGCTTGCAATCTGTGTGACCCAAATTCAGACAATTTCTTGGAGGCATGATTACCACTGTAGAAAGCAGGTTGATGGACTAGGTGACTTTTAGTCTGATCCAGCAGTGCTTTTCTTATCATAGTAATATAACCTGATGGAAAAGGTTATAGAGAACCGGTGGAACACTTTTATTCCTGGATGCAAACTCTAAAGAAAGGACAGGGAGGGGCAGATTGGGGGTATGGTAGCACTGTATATTAAAGAAAGGATAGCATCCAGCAAGCTAAAAAATCTAGGATGACCAGAGTCCTCCACAGAAACATTATGGGTGACAATACGAGGACTGAAATGAAATGTGTTACTAGGGATGTGCTATCACCCTCCAGATCAAAACGCTGAGTGTGATCTGGAGTTGGAGAAACAAATTAGAGAGGCATCAAAGAGAGACAGAGATTTAATAATGGGTGACTTCAATTACCCTCACGTAGACTGGGCAAATTCACATGGAGGTATTGACAGAGAGGTCAAATTTCTAGGCATGCCTTAGAGCAGTTGGTCATGGAACCAACCAGAGATAAGGCAACCTTGGACTTAAACCTGAGTGGTGCACAGGACCTGGTGCAAGATAGAGTTGTATATCCATTGAGGAACAGTGACCATAGTGTGATACAATTCAGCTTATATGCGAGAGGAACATTACCAAGAAAGTCAAACACAGATGCACTGGACTTCAGAAGAGGAAATCTCTCAAAAATGAGGGGACTAGTAAAAGAAAGCTGAAAGGGCAAGTCAGGAGGGTCCAATCACTCCAGAAAACATGGAACTTGTTCAAAACCACAATAATAGAAGCTCAGTTAGAACGTATACCAAGAAGGAGAAAAGGTAGAACCAAGTTCAGGACAACGCCAGCATGGCTAACAAGCAGACTCAGGGAGACTATAAAAGGGAAGAAGACTTCCTTCAGAAAATGGAACTCCTGCCCAAGAGAAGAGAAGAGAAAAAAACATAAACTCTGGCCAAAAAAAAAAAAAAAAAAGCAAGGAGACAACAAGGGTGCAAAAAAGGAAGTTTGAGAAGCATATAGCTAGAAGAGTCAGAACAGGTTCGGTCTGGCCCACAGGGCAACAGGGCATATTCCTGGTGCCCCCAATCCGTGGGGCACCCCATGCTCTGCCGCACTCAACAGCAGTGAATACTCCCACCCTTATGTACCCATTCTGCTCAAAACCCGATGCCCTCCCTACATACATTCCACCACCCCCTCAGTGCCCCCAGTCCGACCCTGTATCAGAAGCAGAAAACCTGCCAGGAAGGCAGTTGGACCCTTAGATAATGTCAGTATGAAAGGGGTTATTAAGGAGGATATGGAGATTGCAGAGAAGCTGAATGAGTTATCTGCATCTCTTCATGGCAGAGGATACTGAGCATATACCCACTCCAGAACTGGGCTTCTCAGGTTTGGAGGCTGAAGAACTGGGCCAATTTGAGGTGACGAGAAGTGATGTTTTAAACTGTCTTGAAAAACTAAAAAAATTAACAAATCACCAGGGCCACATGGCATATTTCTAAGGGTTCTGAAGCAACTCAAATGTGAAATAGATTATCTTCTAGCAAAAATATGCAACTTGTCCCTACAGTCAGGCTCTGTACCAGAGGACTGGAAAATAGCTAATGTAACTCTGATTTTCAAAAACAGGATCCAGGGAGGATCTGGGAAACTACAGGCTGGTAAGCGTGACTTTTGTGCCAGGTATATTGATGGAAAGCATATTTAAGGACAAAATTGTTAAACATATAGAGGCTATACACATGGAGGTCATTCACACAATCGAAATCTGTGTTCTACCCCGGTTTGGGAGCTGTGTGTACTCCCAATTTTTGATTGTGTGAAAGCAAGGTTAGAGAAAAACCTGGGTAGAAGTGACTGTGTGGAAGCAAGGTTAGAGGAAAAGCTGGGTAGCTTTTTCTCCTACCTTGCTTCCACACAATCACTTCTACCCAGGTTCTCCTCTAACCTTGCTTCCAAACAATCAAAAATTGGGAGTACACACAGCTCCCAAATCTGGGTAGAACACAGTTTTCGATTGTGTGAATGACCTCATGATCTGCCACTGCTGCTGCTCTGAAGGTCTGCGGGGAAGGCAGGATCTTGCCGGCATTCCCTGGCAGATGAATGGCAGCGTTCTTCTCTTCACCACACCATGCACCTACATGAGCAGTGGCACAGCAAAGGGAAATGCTGGGAGTGGGAGGACTGCCCCCTCCCAGATCCCAGGGTGCCCCATTGCAGGAGAGCGATGGCTACTCTGGTTAGAGTGGCTGCCGTGATTGGTGCAGCTGCTCCTTCCCCCGGCTCACTGCTGGAAATGGCAGTAGGTGGGGGGAGGAGTCCAGACCACTGCCAGCCAAGGTTAAGTGAAATAGAGGTTCACTTATCCTTGGCTAAATGCCAGGTAAAAAAAGTCAGGCTTGGTTCAGGAGCAGTGCCAGGCGTGACCTCGCTTCCAGTGCTTCACACACACACAGCCTAACTCAGGATGGGCTGCCCTAGCCTGGGTTAGGCTGTGTATGCAAATACCCTAATACAAGAACAGTCCTTGCTAAAGAAGAGCCAGCATGGCTTCTGCAATGGCAAGCCTTGCCTCACTAAACTTTTGGAGTTCTTTGAGAGTGTCAAAGGTGATCTGGTTGACATAGTATACTTGGATTTCCAAAAAAACTTTTGACAAAGTTCCCCACAAAAGGCTCTTAGTCAACTTAGCAGTCATGGAATAAAGGAACAGGTTCACATGTGAATTGGTAACTGGTTGAAGGGCAGGAAACAAAGGGTAGGAATAGATAGACAATTTTCACAATGCAAGTAAGAAGTGAGGTCGCCTAGGGATCTGTACTGGGACCTGTGCTCTTTAACTTGTTCATCAGTGATCTAGAACTTGGGGCAAGCAGCAAACTGGCCAAATTTGCAGATGACACTAAACTATTTAGGGTAGTGAAATCCATAATAGATTGTGAGGAGCTCCAAAAGGATCTCTCCAAACGGGATGAGTGGGTGACAAAATAAATGACAAATATGGTTCAATGTAAGCAAGTGTAAAGTGATGCATATTGGAACCAAAAACCCCAACTTCACATATACACTGATGGGGTCTGAGCTGTCGGGTGATTGACCAGGAGAGAGATCTTGGGGTGATGGTGGACAGATCATTGAAAGTGTCAGCTCAGTGTGTGGCAGCTGTGAAAAAAGCCAATTCCATGCTAGGGATCATTAGGAAGGGGACTGAAAATTAAAATGCTAATATTATTATGCCCTTATTTGGAGTACCACATTGGGAGTACTACGTACAGTTCTGATCACTATATCTTAAGAAGGAAATAATGGAATTGGAGAAGGTGCAGAAGAGGTCAACCAAGATGATAAGGGGCCTGGAGCACCTTCCTTATGAGACAAGACTACAGCATCTTGGGCTCTTGCAGGGAGGTGTCTACGGGGAGACTTGATAGAGGTTTATAAATTATGCATAGAGTAGAGTGAGTGGACAGAGACAAATTTTTCTCCTTTCACAACACTAGAACCATCCCATGAAAGTGATGGCCAGGAAATTTAGGAATAACAAATGGAAGTACTTTTTCACACAACACATAATTAATCTATGGAATTATCTGACCTGAGATGTGGTGATGACCACTGGCTTGGATGGATTTAAAAGGGGATTGTACAAATTCATGGAGGACAAGTCTATCAATGGCTATTAGTCTGGTGGCTATAGGCCGCTTCCAACCTCAGAGGCAAGATGCCCCTAAATACTAATTGCTGGGGAGCAGCAGCAAGAGAGAGGGCATGCCCTCACCTCTTGCCTGTAAGCTTTGACCTCAAAACTGTGAGCTTTGACCTCAAAACTTCTGTCCTATGGTGTAATCCTGATGGGTTGTGAGTGACCAACAGTGGCAGAGCCCATTAAAATATTCCAGGACAGAAAGTGTCGTTTGTAAATTATCCACTTGTAATATAAAACTGATGAGAACTCAAAATAATATTTAAAAATATAGTTGCCATAAAATACTGCCTTGAGGAGTTGCTTCAGAGTTCAAACATACTCAAGCATATAACCTTTCCTTATACAGTGAGTGGGAAAGTGGAAGGAAGCAACCCTTTTTGCAACATAATTTGCATTTTATTTTTTATTAGATGGTTGTCAATAAAGTGGGGGACGATCTATTGCCTTTTGAGTTTAGTCAAGCCTTGAACACCAAATGAAATATACTAAAGGTAGAGCCCTTTCTCACGAGCAGTGAAAAAGGACAAAAAGGCTAGTGAGGAAGAGGAAGTCTTTAAAAGCATACCTCCCCACAGACGACCAAAGGCTCCTTCTTCAGCAGGCGGATCACCCATCCAGACAATTACCAACTGCTGCTGGTAGCTCAGAGGGTCAAGGTGCTGGGACATAGTGTCTCCCCCCCCCCGGAGTTCCCATAATACGCCATTGCAAATGTGTGGTGCGTTATGGGGATCCCCTCCCCGAAGCTGGCCAGGATCCCCAGCTTGCAGCCACAGCTGGCAGACAATCACAGAAACAGGGTTAGGAGAACGCCACCTGCTCTTTTAGTGGGTGGCTATGGAGGCAGGTTTGCTAGCTGTACACATGTGATCCTAGCGGTACCCACGTGCAGACAAAATTGGGCTGGGCTTCCTTAGCCTGGTTCTGCCTGTGCATGTGAATAGCTTCATAATGTTACAATTACCCAAACCCAGAGTTAATACTGTATCAGGGCTGGCACCAGCTTGTGCTGGGCCCCGAGGCATGGTGCAGGCCCCATTTTTCAGGACTCTGCCTCCCTACCCCCTGCTTACCAGTGGGTGACAAGTGCCTTCCTCTCCTTCTGTTTCTGCTAAGTGCTTTGGAAGAAACCCCATTGTCACATGGGAGTGTCTCCCCAGGACTCATGATGATGCAGAGTCCTCAGCAAGATGCTCCTCCCATTGGCAGATGGAGATCTGTCAGCCGACTCATACCACTGCAGGGATTGCAAAGGTCCCAATCAGATGGGTGGGCATAAGCTTTTGAGACCATGCATGACCTGACCTCCCACAACACCTGCTATGATTATTGCACATTACAGTAGATAGCCATGGCGAAAGTGGTAGGTGAACATTTATCCATAGATCCTCAATAAATTGGATCATGATCGCAAAGCACATCCTCTTTCCAGTCAGCAAAGTTGGTTATTTAACTGGACTCAGGCCAGTACAGGGTTAGGCTGGGTGGGAGGATCCCAGCACTTCATACAAGCAGCCTAACCCAGGCTGTGTTGCCCTAACCTAATTTAGGCGGCTTGTGAAAACAGCCTTAATGGCTTTCTTAGGAACATAGGAAGCTGCCATATATTGAGCCAGACCATTGGTCTATCTAGCTCAGTATTGTCTTCACAGACTGGCAGCAGCTTCTCCAAGATTGCAGGCAGGAATCTCTCTCAGCCCTATCTTGGAGAAGCCAGGGAGGGAACCTGAAACCTTCTGCTCTTCCCAGAGCGGCTCCATCCCCTGAGGGGAATATCTTACAGTGCTCATACTTCTAGTCTCCCATTCTTATGCAACCAGGGTGAACCCTGCTTAGCTAAGGGGACAAGTCATGCTTGCTACCACAAGACTAGCTCTCCTTTTCTTCTGCAGAGTGAATACCTTTGGATAGGTATGCCCAGTTTAGATTCAGAAACAACATGGCGAAAAGGCGTAAGCACTCCTGCCTAGATTGCTACTTCCCCAGTCTTCATGGTGGCCAGTGGTGCTCACACCAAAAAATGGAGGGAAAGATCCTGATCATAGAGGCCATGCATCTAATCATGTTTGGCCCTATGGATGCAGTACAAAGCATTTTTACTAGGAAATAAGTCAGTGTAGTTGAACTAAGTGAGAATGTATTTCTAATTAAACATGTTTACTATTGGGCTGCAAGCCTTTTATCCTTTTTGAGCATATTTATATTGTGGTAACACAAAAAAGCCAGAATGATGCCATGAGTGGAGCATTATGATTTAATGTGCTGTAAATAAATGCAGCTGGAGGAAATTAATGTTGTATCCGACTACTTTAAGTTAGAAAATAACCATAATGATAATATTAGTTCTTTGTTTAATACAGCAAATTTGATGCAGCACCCAAACCAGGTTTTTTCTTAAAAGATTATGAAAGAGGAAACATGAAGGAGTTCAGCTGAAGGCCACTGCATTTCACTAAAGAGTTTGTGCAATGCTTTTGTGGTAGGACTTGGCTGTGGTATCCCTGCTGAGCTACATTCTCTAGTGAGCTTTATAAGAGAAGAGTGATGCATAGTCACTTATTTTGTGTAATGACATTTCGCAAGCAAATCAGTGATTGTCATTGGAGACTGATAAACATTTTGACTTACCTGAGATTAATTCATAATAATTAGTAGGCTCTGTATAAACAAGCCTCACACTGATACTTCATCCGTGCCCGATTAAAGATTTGATAAAGGAGCCCTGTGCTGAGATTTATAAGTATACTTGAACCTCAGTAGAGCCACTTGACACATTGCAGAATAAAAACACATATTTTACATGGCAGGAGATCAGTGGGCTCTGCCATAGCAAGTGCCCATGGTCAGCCCTGCCCACGTGGGCTGACCTGACATAACAGCTGCTTTGCTACTGGCTCGCAGGGAATAGAGGCATCCATGCTGCTGATTATGTAAAAGTGGGAGAGCAAGGCTACTGGCATTTCCATTGCCAAAACAACAGAGCTGCCCACACAAGACTCCCAGTGCAAGGCAGTTTGCAAGAGAGGAAACCCTCAGAGTTCTCCTTCCTGACATGGCTGCTGCAACCAGGGGAGGGCTGGAGTGGGGGTTGCCCTGTGCCTATGGAGTCTCTCTGCAGCACAGCAACAGAGACGCTTTTAGTTATGGCAGGCCTGGATCAATATTGATTTATCATTGGGATCCTCATAAACTATTTTCACCCTGGGCCCTGGCAACAACTGTTGGGTACAATTTAGGAAGCAAGAAGCCACAGAAGAAGGCCTCTTGCAGTGTCAGCAGGGCTAAGACTATTCGTGTCTAGAGAGGCCCAGCTTTTCTAGTAGGGGTGTGCACAAGCAGTTCATGCTGAACCAGTTCGCCTCAAAATGGGGCCAGTTCAGAAGTTTGATCGTGGACCAAACCAGGAACAGTTCAGTCCATAATTGAGCAAAACCAGGCTCAGTTCGTGTGAACCAGTTTAGCACAGTAAAGGGCAGCTGGGCGGGGACGGTGAGAGAAGTATTAAGTTACTTACCTGGCCAGTGCAACTGTTGGCATGGCTGATCTCTGCCACTTGCCTTCCCTAGCATGGCCCCAAGCACACTCCTTTACTGAGCTGCTGCCAAGCTGCTGGGAGCCGCTTGTAATGACAGAGAGTACAAATTTCTAGATGTGCTAAATGACTGTGGCTTAGAACAGTTAGACGCGGAACCAACCAGAGAGATGGCGACTTTGGATTTAATCCTAAGTGGTACCCAGGACCTGGTGTGAGATGTCAGAGTTGCAGAACCATTGGGTAGCAGTGACCATAGTGTGATCCAATTCAGCATATATGTAAGTGGAGAATTCTCAAGGAAGTCCAACACAGATGCATTGGACTTCAGAAGAGGAAACTTCTCAAAAATGAGGGAACTGGTAAGAAGGACATTGAAAGGGAAAGTCAGGAGGGTCAAATCATCCCAGAAAGCATGGACATATTTAAAACCACAGTATTAAAAGCACAGTTGGAACATATAGCAAGAAGTAGGAAAGGTACCACCAAGTTCAGGAGGATGCCAGCATGGCTAACAAGTAGAGTCAGGCAAGCTATAAAAGGGGGAAAGACTTCCTTCAGGAAATGAAAGTCCTGCCCAAATGAAGAGAACAGGAAGGAACATAAACTCTGGCAAAGGAAATGCAAGGAGACAATAAGGGTGGCAAAGAGAGAGTTTGAGGAGCATATACTATAGCTAGAAGTGTCAAGGCGAATAACAAAAACTTCTTTAAATATACCAGAGGTAGAAAACCTGCCAGGGAGATGGTTGGGCCCTTGGATGATGAGGGTGTGGAAGCAATCAGGGGCGTAACGATAGGGGGGGCGGGGGGCACGTGCCCCGGGTGCCACCCCAGCGGGCCACGGGGGGGTCACCAAAAAGTGGCTCCCCCCACCCCCGGATCGCCCGCCGAGTGTGGCGGCGGGCGTGCGGCGGCGATTTGGCGGTGGCAGGCGGAGGCGGGTCGCCCGCCGAGGACGGAGTGCAGGCCACAGAGCGACGCCGAGCCTGCCTTCTGGCCCGGCTTCACTTCCCAACTGCGCAGGCATGAATCGCCGCTGCATGCACACCGCCACACTCGGCGGGTGACCCGCCGCCGCACACCACCGCCGAATCGCCGCCACCGCCGGCAATCTGCCGCCTGGGGAGCGCCGCCGCGCCCTCACAGGTATGTGGGGGCCGGGGGGGCGCCATTTCACTTCAGGGCCAGAGCTTGCCCTGTGCATCGTTTCCCCCCGATACGCCACTGGAAGCAATTATTAAGGAGGTTAAAGAGATTGCAGAGAAGCTGAATGAGTTATTTGCATCTGTGTTCATGGCGGAGGATACTGACCATTTACCCTCTCCAGAATTTAGATTTTCAGGTTTAGTGGCTGAGGAACTGGGCAAATTTGAGGTGAAGAGGGAAGATGTTCTAAACTGTTTTGAAAAGCTAAAAATTAACAAATCACCAGGACTGGATGGCATCCACCCAAGAGTTCTGAAGGAACTCAAATGTGCTATCTGTCTATCTATCTATCTATCTATCTATCTATCTATCTATCTATCTATCTATCTATCTATCTATTTGAAACATTTAATATACCGCCCACTCAGAAGACTCTGGGTGGTGTTCAAAAACTTACAGAGCAAGACAGCATTAAAATTACATTCTAAATTAAAAACTAAAGTAACTAACAAAAGGGTCTTCCCTGGTTGCATATGAAAAGGAGACTAGAAAGTGTGAGCACTATAAGATATTCCCCTCAGGGGATGGAGCCGCTCTGGGAAAAGCAGAAGGTTTCAAGTTCCCTCCCTGGCTTCTCCAAGATAGGGATGAGAGAGATTCCTGCCTGCAACCTTGGAGAAGCCACTGCCAGTCTGTGAAGACAATACTGAGCTAGATAGACCAATGGTCTGACTCAGCATATGGCAGCTTCCTATGTTTCTATGTTCCTATGAGAGTTAAAAATCAATAAGGAAGGAGCTAAACGAATCTGAAGGAGAAGGGAGTTCCAGAGAACTGGGGCAGCAACCGAAAAGGCCCTTTCATGGGTCCTAACACCCCGAACCTCTCAGAAATCAGGGACCGACAAAAGGGCCAATCAGGGATTGACAAAATTGCTGATCTCCTAGCAAAAATATACGTATAAATTGTCCCTACAGTCAGGCTCTGTACCAGAGGACAGGAAAGTAGCCAATGTGACTCCAATTTTCAAGTAGGGATCCGGGCGGTGGGGGCGTGTCTGGAAAATTACAGGCCGGCCAGCTTAACTTCAGTGCCGGGTAAATTGATGGAAAGCATAATTAAGGACAAAAATGTTAAGCATATAGAAGCACAGTTGTTGAAGGAGAACCAGCATGGCTTCTGCAGGGCAAAGTCTTGCCTCACTAATCTTTTTGAGTTTTTAGAGAGTGTCAACAGGCATGTGAATAAAGGTGATCCGGTTGACGTAGTATACTTGGACTTTCAAAAAGCTTTTGATAACATTCCCCATCAAAGGCTCTTGAGAAAACTTAGCAGTCATGGAATAAGGGGACAGGTTCATGTGTGGGATCAGTAACTGGTTGAAGGACAGGAAACAGAGAGTAGGAATAAATGGACAGTTTTCACAATGAGGGGAGGTAGGAAGTGTGGTCCCCCAGGGATCAGAACTGGGACCAGTGCTCTTTAACTTGTTCGTAAATGATCTAGAAGTTGGAGTGACCAGCGAAGTGGCCAGATTTGCAGATGACACTAAACTATTCAGGGTAGTGAAATCCACAACGGATTGTGAGGAACTTCAAAAAGATCTCTCCAAACTGGGGGAGGGGACGACAAAATGGCAAATCTGTTTCAGTGTAAGCAAGTGTAAAGTGAAGCACATTGGGGCAAAAAACACCAACTTCACATATAAACTTATGGAATCTGAACTGCTGGTGACTGACCAGGAGAGAGATCTTGTGGTTGTGGTGGACAACTCATTGAAGGTGCCGTCCCAGTGTGCAGCAGCTGTGGAAAAAGCTAATTCCATGCTAGGAATCATTAGGAGGGGGATTGCAAATAAAACTGCTAATATTATAATGACCTCATACAAACCTATGGTTCAGCCACATCTGGAGTACTGCATACAACTTTGGTCACCCTATTTTAAGAAGGATATTGTAGAACTGGAAAAGGTGCAGAAGAGGGCAACCAAAATGAGCAGGAGCCTGGAGCACTTTCCTTGAGTCTAGGCTACAGCATCTGGGTGTCTTTACCTTGGAAAAGAGGTGACTAAGGGGAGACACTATCAAAGGGTATAAAATTATGCATGGAGTGGAGAGTGTAGACAGAGAGAAATTTTTCTCCCTCTCTCACAACACTAGAACCAGTGGTCACCCCATGAAACTGAAGGTTGGGAAATTTAGGACTGACAAGAGGAAGTACTTTTTCACACAGCACATTATTAATCTATGGAATTCTTTGCCATGGGATGTGGTGCTGGCCACCAGCTTGTATGGCTTTAAAAGGGACTTGGACAGATTAATGTTGGACAGGTCTATCAGTAGCTACTAGTCTGGTGGCTGTGGGCCATCTCCAACCTGAGAGGCACGATGCCTCTCAATACCAGTTGCAGGAGAGCAACAGCAGGAGAGAGGGCATGCACATACCTCTTGCCTGTGGGTTCCCCAGAGGTATCTGGTGAGCCACTGTGTGAAACAGGATGCTGGACTAGATGGGCCTTGTGCCTGATCTAGCAGGGCTGTTCTTATATTACTATGCTCCCTCTTAACTTTTTCTTAGGCAAAAAGGAATGAAACCCGTTGAAGGTGTAAGCTCTACAGTACATACTCAATTAATTGGCATGTTTATGCATGTCTAAATCGGCCTACACCCTTTTAAAATAAATGTGTCTCCTCCAAATGGTAAGGTGCATATATACATTCACAAAATGTGTACTAGGCCTCACTCCTACCTAATAACCAGCACTCATGTGCAAAGGTGGGAATAGTTAAACCTCTGCACTCCATCCCGCCATATCCCTTAAATCTTCTGCACATCAGATAATATTTTCGTTTTCATCTTGGCAGGAATTTGAAATCATCTTCTAGCTAGGAATATGACCACTGTTCTCCTGTTTTATGATGCAGGAACAGCTATTATGCTTCTGAGATTCAAGGAATTATGCAGGAGTCCTGTGCACAGAGAGGAATAGACATTGCAAAGCTCCAAATAATTAAATCACAGTTGGGTCCTCATTAGTAGAGTGTGTCGCTTTCATTGACAGAGGGAAGAAATCTCCACTCTTGTACCACATTGTGACTATATTAACATTTGTGCCACTTAAAATTTGTGAAGGGGTGTTTCATTTATGCTGAGTGATCTTGAGTGTGCCACCCTGGCAAACATTAGTTCGTATGTCACCTGTCAGTTAATGTTTACTCTCAAGTTACCATACCAGATGCAGTTCTGCAAAGAGTGATGAGTACTCTGAAGCAGTACTTGAAATCCCTTTCCTTTGGGAAGTATAATTGTCCTTTTCTGCAATGCATACCACATCACCACAGCATCCTGTTTGCTTCTCTTGCAGGATGACAATATTTTATCTTGGATTTACATCCAAGATTAGAAAGGTTTAAGTAGTGCTGTGCAATAGCATTTGGCCCTATCATTCTGATTTATTAGTTGACCCTGGCTGCTCTTAGAAATGTGTGCTGCTTTATCTTTCTGTATAAAATATAGTAGCTCCGAGAATCTTACTTCATATTGGCCTCATCTTCTTGTCCCTGTGAAAATGGATTATCACTCGTTGTGACCTAATTTGTATTTTGAAATAGTGCTGGGGATTAAACAGAATTCTAAGATGGTTCTGCCTGTATTATATTATTATTATTATTTCTTGTTTACACAGTCAGACAGGTGTTATTGACTGGTTTGTTTTATCCAGACATCGAGTCCTTCCCAAGGACCTGGGATGGCTGAATTTTGTTATCAATTTTGTTGCTGTTATTATAGATATTGTCACAGAATATAGGCTGTTCCCAGTAAAGCTGCTTTTTGTAATTGGCTGGTGGTGATTTCTGTGGCCCCTATGGTGTTGAGGTGTTCTTCAAGTTGTTTTGGAATTGCACCTAGGGTGCCATTTACCACTGGGATTATTTGGGTCTTTTTCTGCCACAGCCTTTCAATTTCAATTTGGAGATCTTTGTATTTGGTGATTTTTTCTATTTCTTTTTCTTCTATTCTGCTATCCCCTGGTATTGCTATGTCAATTATTTTCACTTGTTTTTCTTTCTTCTCGACTACAGTTATATCTGGTATATTGTGTGGCAGATGTTTGTCTGTTTGTAGACGGAAGTCCCATAATATTTTTACATCTTCATTTTCTACCACTTTTTCGATTTTATGGTCCCACCAATGTTTGGCTACAGGTAGCTTGTATTTTTTGCAGATGTTCCAGTGTATCATCCCTGCTACCTTGTCATGCCTTTGTTTGTAGTCAGTCTGTGCGATCTTTTTACAACACCTCCTCCGCCATGCCACTTATTATTATTATTATCTTGTTTACACAGTCAGACAGGTGTTATTGACTGGTTTGTTTTATCCAGACATCGAGTCCTTCCCAAGGACCTGGGATGGCTGAATTTTATTGTCAGTTGTTATAGATATCGTCGCAGAATATAGGCTGTTCCCAGTAAAGCTGCTTTTTGTAATTGGCTGATGGTGATTTCTCTTACCCCTATGGTGTTGAGGTGCTCTTCAAGGTCTTTTGGAATTGCACCCAGGGCGCCAATTACCACTGGGATTATTTTGGTCTTCTTCTACCACAGCCTTTCAATTTCAATTTGTAGATCTTTGTATTTGGTGATTTTTTCTATTTCTTTTTCTTCTATTCTGCTATCCCCTGGTATTGCTATGTCGATTATATTCACTTGTTTTTCTTTCTTCTCGACTACAGTTATATCTGGTGTATTGTGTGGCAGATGTTTGTCTGTTTGTAGTCAGAAGTCCCATAATATTTTTACATCTTCATTTTCTACCACTTTTTCAATTTTATGGTCCCACCAATTCTTGGCTACAGGTAGCTTGTATTTTTTGCAGATGTTCCAGTGTATCCTACCTTGTCATGCCTTTGTTTGTAGTCAGTCTGTGCGATCTTTTTACAACAGCTGATTACGTGGTCCACTGTTTCATCTGCTTCTTTACAAAGGCGGCACTTGCTGTTTGTGGTGGATTTTTCGACTTTTGCTCTTATTGCATTTGTTCTTAGTGCCTGTTATTGCGCAGCCAGTATTAAACCCTCTGTTTCTTTCTTCAAGTAACCATTCTTAAGCCATTGCCAAGTCTTGGTGATGTCTGATTTTCCAGTTATATTGTGCAAATTTTGACCATGCAGGGGCTTATTTTTCCATTTTTCTGCTCGGTTCTTGACTTGTTCTTTCTTGTAGGCCTGCTTTCTTTCATTGGTGTTGAATAGTTTCGCATTATTGACCATTTGAAGTGCATCTTCTTCACTGTCCTTGATATATTCTTCAATGCCTTTTTTCTCCTCCTCTACTGTTTGATGGGCTTGCAGCATTCCTCTTCCACCTGAGCTGCGAGGGAGGTATAGCCTATCGACATCACTGCAGGGGTGCAGAGCATGATTGATGGTCATGATTTTCCTGGTCTTACGATCTAGCGTCTCTAGCTCTGCCTGGGTCCAGTCTATTATTCCTGCAGTGTATCTGATAACAGGTATAGCCCAGGTGTTTATGGCTTGTATGGTGTTCCCGCCATTGAGTTTGGACTTGAGGATTTTCCTAACACTCCTGATGTATTCACTTCCAATTTTTCTTTTAACTTCAGTGTGTGCGATGTTATCAGCCTGGAGAATGCCCAAGTATTTGTTAGGTTCTTTCTCTTCCAGGTTCTTGATCTTGCTTCCATTGGGCAGTTCTATTCCTTCTGTTTTTCTTATTTTCCCTCTGTTCATTATTCATGCAGCACACTTGTCTAGTCCAAACTCCATTGCTATATCGCTACTGAATATACGGATAGTGTTTAGCAGTGATTCAATTTCTGACTGGGACTTTTCATACAACTTCAGATTGTCCATGTACAGCAGATGGTTGATTTTACTTGATGTTTTAGATGTTTGGTATCCAAGGCCTGTTTTGTTTAGTATTTGTGAAAGTGGGGTCATGGCGATTACAAACAACAGAGGGGATAGTGAGTCCCCTTGGAAAATGCCTCTTCTAATGCTAACCTGTCCAAGTGTCTCACCATTGTTTGTTAACTGTGTACTCCACATGCTCATTGCTTTTTTTATAAATATCTGAATGTTTTTGCTGGCACCAGTTGTTTCTAAACATTTTAGTATCCATGTGTGAGGCAATGAATCGAAGGCTTTCTTGTAGTCAATCCATGCAACACTTAGATTTGTTTTTCTTCTATTGCAATTTTCTAAAATCATTTTGTCAATCAGCAGCTGGTCTTTTGTGCCTCTGGTGTTCGGGCAATTTCCTTTCTGTTCCACTGGGAGTTTTTTGTTAGTTAATAAGTGTTGCATCACTTCATCTGCTATTATTCCAGTTAATAATTTGAAGTTACATGAGTAAGCTCTTGAAAGGACCCCCTTCCAGCACTTCCTATGCACACCTACTGCTGCACCCTGTGTGCCATCCCAGCACTAGCACAATTAGTGCCTTAACCCTAACCCTTAGATACACTTTGGAGTTCAGGGACCCTTTCTCATCTCTAACAGAAATATCCTTAGCAGGTTCCAGAGGCAGAGTCTTTTGAGTGATGGTGCCATACATGTAGAATTCTCTTCCCAGGGAGACACATCAAACTCACACATCTGCTGTTGACTTAAATTGACTGCTTAAATGACAATTTCAGATCTCCCCCCACCCCGCAAATCTGTCTTTTCAATTGTGTTCTTAGTAGATCAGTGAAACCTTTGCCTGTTTTTGACTTTCTTTTAGATTTTTATTGGTATTGTGTATTTAATACTATGGCCAACTTTGGACATAATGCGGCACCACAGGTCCAGTGGACCCACAGTTCTGCTCCCCAACTCCCCCTGTTCTCCCGTCCAAATTTGGATGAAATGGAGAGCCCCCTCTGCAGTCCCACTGACTGCAGAGAGGGGGGGGAAGTGGCTGTGTGGGCTTCCTTCTTTCATGAAGGACAACCTGCACGGCCAATAGCAGTGAAAGCAAGGGAGGAGGCTGCAGTGCTAGTGTTCAGACGTAATTCTGGCACCGAGGAACCAGAGGCCCAGGCAGTGGACCTCACTTTAAACTAAGGGTACAAATCCAGGGAGGGAAATTGCGGGTCCTCTTTTTGCTGAAACTGGTTGTCTGCATTCAGACATGCAGTTTCCAAAACCGGAAGTCCCTTCACCTCTGTTTTTGTGTTACGTGCTAATGCAGCCTCTGTGTTCTTATTTTTTGTATTGTGAGCAGTCATGTACTGGTTTTTTAACAGGAAGACGTGGAATATTTGTTAAAGAAATAAATGGGTGTAGGTCAAGCATCACTTCCAACAATAAATACCAAAAATTTCCAAATACCTCAATTCCTTAATTCAATTACATGTACTTTTACAAAGAATGAAAGCCCTATGCAGACATTAGGTTGTACATGCATACAGCTGCCTGTACATATGTACATTTTTTTATGGATAACTATACATACATTCCTTTTAAGGGAATGAAATTTAAAATGAATTTGGGTTTAGTTCCCTAAAATGGAGGGTACAGACAGGAAATGTAATATGCATTGAACATGTGTGAATAACTATACATGTGTACAGATCTGTACACACATACACTAAACATAGATTGTATGAGCATTAAACATAACGAATGAATAGGAATAAATTTTATTTTACATCACAATTATGTAACATCATAAAACAGAATTCCAATGATAAATCCTGCAAAAAGAAAACATTTGAAATGGAAGAAAGTATCTTTCTTCACTGCCCTTGAAAAGGAAGACGCCTGGATGCCACAGTAACCTCATTACTAAAAACTAACCCATTTCATTTTTAAAGATCCTTTGGGAGAAAAGTATAGGATGTGCTAAAGCACAGCTCTAGTAATTACATCATGGAGTGAATTTGAAGATCTCTAATGCAGTTCAGTGTTCTGGAGGCAGCTGTGAGGTATAGAACCAAGAATTAAAACCAATCTGATTTTATTTCATGCAGTTTTTATGGGGTAACCTTTAATAGTATAAATTTCTGATATTTCCATATAAATGAGTGAGTGAGCCAAGAATCCAGTAGTCACTTCTATGAAAAGGTTAAAGGACAGAGCTGTTTATGGGTCAGTTTGGACTATCATTGCTTAATTAGCTACCTAACATTCAGTGACTGAGTGTACATCTTTCTCCCTGCTTCTAACCAGTGTGCTGTGCCCACACAGTTATATGGGGCAGAAAATCCAAACTGCATAGATATAAATACTAAATTAAAATAGTATTCTAACTATGTGATTACACATGATTCAGATGGGTTCCCCTACCACGTGGCTGTGCAAGTGTGGGTATGGTGATCTGGCTGGGGAAATTGCACATTGGGCTTGACTGTTGATGATCTTCTGAACCAGGACAAAGCATATGTTAAGTTGGAATTTTTTTCTCCCAAATGTATCAATCTGTTTTTACCTGCAATAAATCTCCTTCATCATTTGGTGGTCCATTTACCCATTTAGCCTACCACCCTCAAGGATTTTTATAGCAAAATCTCTTGCGGGTACACAAAAGCATCTGTTTGGAGCTGTTCTGTTTGGAAGCATCTGTTTGGAACGCTTCTCAGTATGCCTGAGATTTCACCATCACCATCAGATCATGGTATTATAACATGGCTACCTTACTGCTCATCCCTGCCTCATTTCTGAGAGCTATCCATTTACTTCTGCCCTCTACTTCTTATAATTTCATATCAACGAATGAGCCGTAAGGTTGATTGCCACATTCATTTTTGACAATACTGCTTTAGCCAGCAGTATTGTCATGTGCCCACATGAGTTTCACTACTTGCTTTGGCTCCAGCCCCTATAAAAAAAAGATAATTATGGTAGACTGGTCAAGAGCTCCAGTTCAAACTCCCTAGATGTGCCTCAAGGCTGGTGTGCTTGCTTTCAGCTTCTCTTTGTGCTGATCTGCTTTGGCACTAGCTCATCCCTCTGAACCTATACATCTTCTTGTCTGCCTTGTCCTTGTCTATCTTCCCCCCTTATCCATTACCCCTGTGCTTCTGATTGCCCTGACATGGTGGACTGTTTTCCCGAATTCACCTTCCACAAGATGACATTATCCTGCATGCTGGGATACTTAAGAACTTGATTGTTCTCCAAGTTATGGTTAGTATTAGAACCCATCTTGGGACTGAGGTACATTCAGAAGTCTGCTCACAGTCATGGAAGTGAGTGGGTAGAAGTCTCATTTCTGTTAACTTTACCACACCAAAAATGAACACTAGAGCATGTTGCTGCTTTTTTTGAAACTCCATTGGTTCCTGAGAGAAAAACCTCCAGTGTTCAAAGCCTAATTTTGATATTGTGCAAGCTATGGAATTGAAAAGCATGTATCTAGCTTCAGAGAAACTGGCCTATTTCTAGTCGGAGACTTCTTTTTCTTAAAATGAAGAAAATGTTATAAATAGAAATATATTTCTAGCCAGATAGCAAAGCAGAAAAAGAATTAAGTAATCATATTTCAGCATTTGACATATTTCTGCACTTCAGCAACATTTGGAATTGGGACACTATTTATTGTCATGGTTATTATTTGCTTATTGTAAAGCTTTGAAGAACTTACATAGCCCACTGTCCTCAAGGATTTTTATAGAAAAATCACCTGTGGGCACACAAAACATCAGGCTTCTTGTTCCATTTATAAAAGACACATATAGAGATGCGGGCTGACATAATGTGCAATGATATGTCAGCCTAGTAGCTTTACGTACACACATGAGTTGTGCAAATACAAACTTTGCACAAATTGTGTTACATAAGAGCAAGCCCATTATTTCTAGTAGGCTTATGCCCAACAATCTTGTTAATTGCATTGCATAAATCTGATTATAATCTTGGACTTAATTCCAAGTTCAATAGCTCAATTTATTCTAAGACGAACAGAACTGGCAAACCTATGGGCATGCAATTGGATCTGATCCTTCCCCAACCTTTCCATGAAACTAAATGCCTCACACCACTTCACCACACATTTTATTCCAATACTTTCCACTTATTCACCTTTCTACCTTGCTCCTGCTGCATTTATGCCTCCAGTCAGGCGCGGAGGGAGGCCAGTGGTGGCCCGGGTCCAGCCCGCTCCCATGGCCCCCTAGCCCTGCCCCCTGCATCATCAGACATAGGGAGCAGTTATCCACACACCCTGCGTCCAAGTCAGACATGTGGACATGGGCAGGGAGATCCACTCCTGCTGTGCTGTGAATGCATCGCTGTCTGATTTAGCTCCCAAACAGGGCTGCGCATCCCTGTTTGATGTTGGATTCAGGATATTTGTCAGGGGCACAAGGCACAGCCCCTCATGGGCAGCAGCCCGGGTTCTTTGAACCCATTCACTCAATGGTGGTTCCGCCCCTGCCTCCAGTAGTCAGAGGGAGTCCCATCTCCATCTCGGCTGTAAATGATATCTGAGCCAAGAGCTCTAGGAAATGCCACAAGTGCTCAGGAAACTATGTCCGCTTTCACACAGAACAGAAAACCATGAATCCAACTGACCTGCAGTTTGCCTCCATTCCCCCTCCCGCTGCAGACTCCCAGACTATCACTGTGTTTAGTCTGGGAGCCAGCAACAGTAGTGAGACTGGCTGCAAGAGCTTCTTCCAACCCTGGAAGGACAGCCCATGCCAGCCAATGGGAGGGAAGCCAGAGGGAGGAGCTTCTTCCACTAATTCTGGTTTGGGTTAAATTCCCAATCCCAATTACATGGAGGAGGGAATGGTCCCTTGGCTGGGTGAGTACTCATTACAAACTCAGGGTTCATTCCCAGGGCTGCAGTCAAAATTGGAAGCGTGGTTGGGCCTGTGAACCACAGTTCCAATAATTTGAATAACACAGGGGCTGAACCAGAGCTGAGTTCACTTCCGGTTTGGCATTATGTTCGAATGAGGCCAATATTACCCAACACTCCAATATTATCCAGCAAACACTTAGCTGCCTATGTCAGAGCTGGGAAGAAGAGAAGAGAAGAGAAGAGAAGAGAAGAGAAGAGAAGAGAAGAGAAGAGATCTCCCTATCCTCTTCTCTCTTATCAGAACCATATCAGCAAGGTAAGCAGCAAGTAAATAGGTAGAGAATAGAAGAAGAAGCCGGAGGGTAAGCAGGTAGGTGAGATGGAGGCATTGACTCTGAGCAGGGGAAGAACTTCAGGAGTTGTAATATTTGCTGTGTGTTTGTAGTAATATTACAACTTCTTGCTGAGGTTTGTATTCTGAGCCAAGGAATTATAAAGCTCAGCAGCATTCTCTCTCTCCCCCCTTCTCCCCAACATTTGCACCTAACACAGAACCGGAGTTGGAGGGACTCATGGTTTCCTTAACATTATGTTTTAACCCAGCCAACTCTGATCCCATCCGTAGTGCTGACGATACTCTAATTTGAAACCTCAGTTTGTAGTGAGGTTTTGCTATTCCAAACCATGGGTCCAGGAAGCCTCCTTCTCATTGGAATGCAGCACTGGAGGTTGCGTGGGCTGTCCTTCAGGCAAGAAGGGAGCCCGCACAGCTAGCTCCCCCACCTCTCAACAGTCTTCACAGAACTGTAGGTCCATTGGATAAGCAGTTCTGCATTACATACAAATGCTCTCCCCCTCTCCCTCTCCCCCCCACTTTCCACACACCCCTACTTGAGTACACATACAGCAGACTCAGGGCTGCATATACATAGCCCAGGTCAGAGAAGTATTTTTCTGATGTTGAGAGAGAAAGCAGAGGTAGGGGCAAAACTAAATTCAAATTGTTGGCTGGTGCTCCCTCCAGTTTTCTGACCAGAGCTCTGTGCATGCAGCTCTGGCCGCTGGCTTACAGAGTTCCTCATTTAGCTAAGAATTAATTGATAAACTGGGTAAAAGGAAGGTCAGTTAAGAATTTTTCCATTGGTCAAATATTCTTGTAATTTGGGTTGTGCTAATCCCTTCAATTGAATGCACCAGTAAGCTTTAGGAGACCCTTATTCTGTATGTATGTATGTTTGTTTGTTTTAAATTCCTCAAGTCAAGCTGAAAAACTTCTGCACAAAATCTAGGGAATGTTTAGGGCATTTTGTTAAATGAATGTTTTCCTTCTCAACCTGGAGTGCATTTCTGTGTGAGAGGCTGCAGCAGAACACAGTTGTGGAACTGAAATCCTTGGTTCTGGGCTGGACATAAGTTCCTAGCAGCTCTCTGTTCTTTAATTTTAAGTATATACCCACCCTTACCCCCAGCCCCCATTTTTCACTGGGCTCAAGTTAGTGGACCTTGGGGCTCTAGTGTTTTTTTTTTTTAAATTGATCCTGCAGACCAAAAGTCTGCCCAGTCTCTGCTGTAGTGACCTCATTCTGCACTGGACTGTGTGCAATTCCTTGGGTCATGTTGCATAAAGAGGGCCCCTGGGTCTCCAGCCTGCTTGGAAACAGAACTCTCCAAGGCTCATTCGTAATGCCAGATATGAGTTATCTAGTTGTGTATATGGTAAAGAATGTACTCTGCAAATGTCCAGAGGCAGGACTGAACCTTATTGCCATTGAAAGCAAGTACAGAGGCTGAGTATTCTTGGGGAATCTTAACTGATACTAAGCTTTGTACTGTAGGTGGGGAAAGGGGCAGAGGAGGGGTGTGTTTGAGCAACAATACCCCGAAACCTGCCTTGACTCACCTTAACTCACACTTGTAAAGAGAAACTGCAATAGTTATTTTAACAACAAGTGTGATAAAGTCTCTTTACTACCAATACCTCCATGCCCAGCACTCACCACAAGCTACAAAACCCAGCAACTGGTAAACTGGTATGGTGACAGCATAAGCAGATGTTCTGTATAGGGGGAAAGCTTGAAAGGAAGGCATTTTTGTCAGAACCTGCCTGCTTTCATACAGCACTCATGATAGAAACCTCCCCAGAGGCATTTGAAGGAAAGCAACATTGGAACTGTTTCTTTCCTCCTTGTGTGTCCAGTACCATGCAAATTATGTTTTAAACTTTTTCCCTTGACTTTTGCACCAGTCCCCTTCAAAGCTTGCTATGCTGTTGCTTCTATGATTCATCCTTGTATATTTACAGTTAATTTCTTGATTCTCCTCCATTGCAAAGGCCACATTAACCCTTTCCCTCTGGAGAAGGGGACTGAGTGAAGGCATTTCTTTCCCATTCTGGCAATCAAATGAAAGCAAGGGGGCTTTTCAATTACTAGAGTGCTCTCTGGATCGAGGCATTTCCCTTTCCTTTGTTCTGTATATTCTTTTGAACATGACATTTAACAACTTAATAAAGTGTATCCTTATTCTGAAATTTCAGCCATCCTCTAACCTTTATTCGAAAAGGTTGATATTATAACTGTTCTGTTCAAAACAATTACTTTCCATTAAATAAATAGAAACAGGATTTTCTGCTCACCATGAATTTTTTAAAAACCTGTCCTTTCAAAGTATTCTAGAGATTAAAATGTCACACGGTGGTGCTAAATATAGACACACAAATACAGCAACCAAAAGTGCATTGGAGTAACATTAGCTAAGCTCGTTAATACAGGAGCCAGCATTCCATGCCTGTTCTGTGGAAGACTCCTTGTTAGAGAGGGCCCGATGGCAACACACACATACTTGTTGAAGAGGGCCCAGTGGCTACACACACACACGCTTTGCATCCATAAGCAGTTCAATCTCTTGATTCCCAGTTAAGAAGATCTTGGGTTAAAAGGTTGGAAAAGACCTTCACTTGAGACTCTGGATAGCCCCTGCCAGTCAACAGTCAAGACAAGACTTTATTTGTATAACTTTTACTATCAAAATGAACATGACATTTCAAAACAACAACAACAACAACCAACCAACCAACTGCTCAGCAAGAGAAGAAAATAACACTATTAAGGGCTTCAGAAAAATTGAGAAAAGACAGAATAAAGCAAGCTGGGGGGTTTTTTTGGTAAAGAAAGTGCTCTGAATCTTTTAAAGACAGCTTTTGAAGTGTATTATTTGACAATAGCAGAGATATCCAGCTGTACAACATGCAAGACAGTGATTCCTAGATGTTACACACCAGATGCAAGGGCAAGTGTCAGATTTGACTAAATCATGTTCAGGCTCTCTCTATGGGCCCTTGTTCTACACAGTAAAGGGAACTTTAATCCCCTGATTCATGATATTTGATTCTACATCAGCAGTTTACAACTTTGATAGAACAGATGTCTAGCATTAGAAATGAAATATCAGCTGTCAGAAGTACTCCATATGCTTGAAGGCTGTAACATGAGCTGCCTGCATCATTTTTCTTATTTGCCAAATCTCTGTAGTTGAATTCACAGCTGCAGTGCGGGGGAAGACCCCTTATCTGGAACGGGCCAACATTGTATTTAGATTTAAATGGAGGGAAAATCCTTTGAGTACTGAGTAAGCAGCTTGGTTGGCATTCATGCCTATGCTGTGGTGCCAGGCTGGTGACCTACTTAGAAATGGTATTCCAGCACTAAATCAAATAAATCCAAATTCCCATTGCTTGATTTGTTTAAAATGAATGCAGAGTAAGGAATTCTCAGTGGCCAAATGAAAATGCCTGAGATACTGAAACAAGCCATTATGTTCCAACAGACAAGATATTTCAAGAGATCTGATTATTAACCGTATTATTAACAGTCTTTTCAAGTAGACAATGTACTTTCCCTGTCTTATCTCATAACTGATCCTTCTCATAACTGAGTCTATCCGTTTAGTCAGAAAAGCTAGCAATGGCCACCAGCTTACATGACATTCAAAAAAAGATTCGATAACTGAGGATGGACTTGTCATGATTGCTGAATGGAGCCTTGTGAGGCAACAACAAGTTGCTTGAGTCACTTCTTCGGGTCCCAGTAATGGAAGGAAGAACCTGGCTGGACATTGCTAGGGGGAGCCCAATGTTTGAAAGCTCATCTTGGACTCCAGGGCTGGCATGGCAAAGACAGCTGGATGCTGTAGGAGGAGGAGCTTTGAAAGGCTTGGGGGGGAATGAGGAAGGGAGAAGCCCATTACAGGAGGTGGAAGTGGGGCCTTGAGAGGAGTCAACGGCATCTGAAAAGCAGTGCTGCTGCCATGCATCTATAATGGGCAGGTTTCACACTTCCCAGCAGGAAATATTTACTGCCTTCTACTAGCTGCTTCTGCCTATGTATGCTAATCAGGATTGCTTCTTGAGCCAACCCTCTTGACCCATCTTGGCCCCATTCAAAGGGCTCATCAAGCCTAACCCTCACATCTATGCTATAACTCAGTAGACAAGCACTCTTGGAGGGTGGGAGGTAATTCTTCTTGCTGAAAAGTAATTAACAAGGTGATTATTCCTTTTGCTGAAAGCTCA
This sequence comes from Hemicordylus capensis, assembly GCF_027244095.1. Lineage (NCBI taxonomy): Eukaryota > Metazoa > Chordata > Lepidosauria > Squamata > Cordylidae > Hemicordylus > Hemicordylus capensis. The sequence continues at coordinate 240,993,350 of NC_069659.1, read as the reverse complement.
ACATAGGTCAGATACTTACCTGTAAACTTAGTCTTTGGCTGCATTCATCATACATAATGGGGAACCAGAGTTGCAGGAACTGGTTGTTTCCTCACCATTACATCTGAACGCATTATGTCCAGTGCCATCCATTGAGCAACCTGAGGTTTTGCTGAGGAAACTCTAGTTTGGAACCTGGCTTTTGCTCCTCAAAACCAAGGGTCCAAAGAGCCTCTGTTCTATCTGAATGCATGGAGGCTACATTAGGCCAGACTGGAGTTGAGGGAGGAAGCTCCTCCCTCTCTCCTTCCGTGATTAGCTGTGTGGGCTGTCCTTCAAGCAAGAAAGAAGTCCACACAACCAGTTCCTCCTCCTCTCTGCAGTCCTGCTGACTGCAGAGAGTATGCTCTACCTGTTGTCTGAATGTGGACAGGAGAGTGGGGGTGTGAGGGAGTGGAACCATAGGTCAATTGGACCCGTGGTTCTGCATGATGTGTGGATGCAGTCACTGCCTCTTCCTTAAAGGTCTACAGAGGTTAACAAACCAGCCAATCCTAGTTCCTACAAAGCTCCATGTATGGAGATATAATAGCCTACATTTAGACCAGTGTTGCACTGGCATGAGAGCATAGCCCAATGATTTTGCATAAAGAAAGAAGGTCTGTTCTAGACTAGTTCTTGCACTAACCTAAGATGTTGACCTGTTGCACAGTATGTTGTGCATCCTTGTATATGCCCTGCTGTTGTGCAATATCACTACACATTGCAATTTCATTCAGCTCCACAAACTTCTTAAATGTGTGCAACTTTTCTTGTTGTTCTAGTTCAACACTAATCTGGATGGTGGCCAGTATAATTCTGAATCCCAGATGCTGAGCACAAACAATAGTTGACCACTGATGCCTTTGCGCCCTTCTCTTTAAGCTTTTCAGAAGCATCTGTCTGGCTACTGTTAGAATGCTAGACTAGATTTACCTGTGTTCTGCTCCAGCAAGGCTCTTCTCAAGTTCTTCTGTGACTTAGTTGACATACTGAGCTTCATAACTGATAGAGATTTGGATCTGGGCACTTCTTGGATTGTACGAACAAACAAAAAATTGTCTGTTTGTGTATCATATTTATATAGTGCCTGGTGTGTGTATCTCTAGATACAATTTAAAATATATATAAAAAGAGTAAAAACAATTAAAATAATTTCACATAATGTAAAAGATAAAACCATTTCATAGGATCAAAACAACTAAAATAGTTTTAATTAATTAATTAATCATATTTCCCAAATAAGTTAAATTACATTAGTTAATTTTTATTTAAAAACCTGAGCAAAGAGTGTGTCTTGAGTGTCTTCCTAAAAAGAATCAGAGATGGAGAAGCTCTTATTTTGACAGGGAGCATATTCCAAGCCCCCAGGGCAGCCAAAGAGAAGGCCTGGTCCTGAGTCATCACCAAATGAGCCTGTGGCAACCATAACTACACCTCCCCAGATGATCTCAATAGGCAGCAGGGTTCATGACAAAGGAGGTGGTCTCTTAAGTACCCTGGACCCAAGCCACTGAGGGCTTTATAAGTAATAACCAGCATTATGTATTTCACTCAGAAACATATCGGCAGCAGTGTAATTCTTTAAAAATCATTGTTATATGGTCCCTTTGGGGCTATATGGTCCCCTTTGGTGCTATATGGTCCCTTCAGGTTGTCCCAGAGACTAGTCTGGCTGCCACTTTCTGAAAGAAACAATGATTGTTTCCAGACTACATTCAAAGGCAGCCCCACATAGAGTGCATTACAGTAGTTGAACCTGGAGGTTACCAGCATATGAACCACTATTTACCTCCAGGTCATTTACCTCCAGAAATTGGTGGAGGAGGGAGGAGGTCATTTACCTCCAGAAATTAGCGTAGCTGACATATCAGCCCCACTGCCCATTTTGATAAACCAGAGAGAGTTTTGGATCCAATAGCACACCCAAACTATGTACATGATCTTTCAGGGGAAGTGTAATCCTATCCAGAACAGACAGATCTAAACCCTCTTTCAGGTCCTCATCCTCCACAGTCAGTAACTCTGTCTTGTTTGGATTCAACTTCAGGTTGTTATCCCTCATCCAGCCCATTACCGCCTCCAGACAGGCATTTAAGAATGTTATGCTATGCCCTGATGAGACTGATATTAAAAAATAGATTTGGATGTCATCAGCATATTGATAACACCCTGCACCAAATCTCCTGATGATCTATCCCAGTGGTTTCATGTAGATTAAAGAGCATTGAAGACAGTATGCAGCCTTGTAAAACTCCATACTTTAGTTCTTGCTTTGCAGATCAGCAGTCTCCAAGCAACACCATCTGGAATCTACCAGAGAGGTAGGAATGGAACCCCTGTAAAACAATGCCAAGCAGTCCCATCTCTCTCAGGTGACCCAGAAGGATACCATGGTCAGTGGTATCAAAAGCCACTGAGGGATCTAAAAGGATCAACAGAGTCACACTCCTTCTGTCAGCAGCCAATTGGAGGTCATCCATGAGGTCATCCAAGCCAGTCTCAACCCCACAGCCCACTTGAAAGTCAGTTTGAAATAGGTCTAGATAATCTGTATCATCCAAAACTGCCTCATGCTGAGAGGCTACCACCTGCTCAGTCACCTTGCCCAACCACAGAAGATTGGAAATGAGTCTGTAATTAGCTACCTCTGAGGGATCCAATGCAGATTTCTTCAAATAAGGTATAATAATAGCCTCCTTAAGACAAGAAGGCATCCTGCCTTCCCTCAGAGAAGCATTTAAAATATTTAACAGACCTTCTCTGATAATACAGTTACCAGATGATATAAGTCAAGTTGGTCAAGGGTCAAGAGAACAGGTTGTAGGATGTACAGTCCAAATCGGTTTGTCCACATCCTCAGGAGTAACAAACTGAAAGTGATCCAATCTAATCCTATAAGAGGATTGCTGGACACCTCCACAGTGTATCTGCAGTAACTGTGGAATCCAGTTTGTCCCAAATAGGAGAGATTTGGGGGCTATTCTTACGATCACAAAAATCGGGCTAAGAAAATCCTAGCCCGATTTTTGTGATCGTTAGAACCACCGGGCTCGCAGCCGAGCCCGGTGGTTCTGGAGCAGCTAACCCGCTCCTGTAGCCTGCCCCTTAGCCCGGGTTTGCGGAGCGAGTGCTCCGCAAACCCGGGCTATCTGTTCTTGAGTAGCCGCAGCATGGCTCCACGCCATGGCTACTCGTGAGTAGACCCCCAGCCGGGAGGCTTAAAAGCAGCTTCCTGGCTCGGGGGTCTCCCCAGTATGCCCTGCATGCTCACGCAGGGCATACTGGGGCTTCTGGGGGCCACGTGGCCCTCGAGCTCCCCAGGCCCCGCTGGCTCCGTCTCGGGGCCAGCCATCGTGTGGGTGGCTGATCCAGCTGCCCAGGGCTCCCTGCCCGCTCAACGCCCTAAACCGGGTCTCACTGATCGTGAGATCCAGTCCATTGTCCGTAAAAAAAAAAGTATTTGAAGATGTCAGAACAAGTGACTGATGATTCCAAGTTCATTTGGGGGGGGGCACATACTAGCCCCCTCACAACCCTAGACAATTCTACTGGATATAAATTTGTGGAAGCAATGAGGGCAGAAAAGAACCATTTCTTTCCCGCCCTCACTGCTAGAGCATATATCTTCAAATGTACTCTTTGTTGTGATCTGTCGGATTCACAAGTCTTCCTCCACTTGCGCTCTAGTTGTCTACCTTGCTGCTTCAGCTGCTGTAGTTCTTCCGAATACCGTGGGCCTAATTTTGAAATCTTATTCACTGCCTCACACTTCCTCCATTGTTCTACCTCTGCTTTTGGGTTCAGCTATAAAAGAAATATCAAGCATTCTTCTGTAGAAATTTGTAGGAAATTTTCTCTCCATGCATTAAAAATGTCTTTTGTTTTTTAAAAAACAAAAACTGGTATTATGTTTACCTGGGTTGGTGAGATGCCAACTGCGAATGTAAGTGGGTTTTAACTTTTTGTTACAAGTGGACTAATTATGAAATCTGCCTTACTAGCCAATGCAGATTTAGCTTTGTATAAAACAAAGGCCAAATTCAAACATAACACAGAACTGGAGGTCCAATGGACACATACTTCCGTTCCCCCACAATGCCCTCACCTGTCCAAATTCAGATGCAAGCACTGGCCTCCTCTCTGCAGTTTGCAATACTGCAGAGAAGAGGGAGAATAGGCTGTGAGGCTTCCTCCTTTGATTGATGGACAGCCATGGCAACCAGTCAAGACAGAGAGAGGAAGCAGCTTCCTTCCTTCAACTCCGGTCCCAGGGAAAGCTGCCTCCATTACTGAATTGGACACAAGTGCAAACCCGGGGCCTGAGCAGCGAACCTCACTTGAAACTGAGGGTTAAAATTCAAGTTTGGTGAGTGAACCTTTGGGTTGAGTTAGAACTCTGGTTTCCCACATTCAGGTTTGGAGACCTCTGGCTACTCTGCCTCCAATTGCCCATTATGTCCAAATCCAGACAGAATGTGCTTTACTTCAAATGCACTAAGCTCAAGCATTTGACAGTCTCTGTCTCAGGAGAAAGATTATACTAAATTCCAAATTAAGTCAGCCATATTAGCAATGTGAAAAGAAGATTTGTAATGATATTTATTCTTATGACATAGTGCCAAGGGCATAGCAAAGCTGTAGTGGTCCCTGGAACAAAAGATGAAGATAGGCTTTCCCCCACAATCATCTTCTTCAGTAAGGTAGGAGGGTGAAGAGCAAGCTAGAGGCCAGCTGGAGGCCCCCTTCCCTCAGGGGCCCAGGGACATTTGTTCTCCACCACTTACAATTATAGCTATGTCCCTGCGCAGCACTCTGTGTGTGCACGCAAGCACATACCCTTGCCAGGTTTCCCAGAATATGACTTGATTTATCACAAGGTTGTGGATAACAGAGTTAACTGTAATCACTGCAATTAACAGATGCATTGTGAGTGGCAGTATTCTGTGTGAACAAATTGCTCCTCCCACATAGAAAGGGAGCCATTCTAGTTAATCAGACAGAGTCATACTCGGAAATAGTGATGTGCACGGAACCGTTCGGCGCTCCATTCTAGGAGTGCCGAACCGGTTCCATGGACCGGCATTCAAGTCAGTTCAGAGGGTGGGGGATTTCTTTACGGGGCAGGGGAGGTGCTGCCTACCTGCCAGCCCCCGCACTGCTGCTTTCCCCCTGCTTGCGCTCTCATAAAAAGTGGGCACGCAGGACTGCAGCGTCCCTCTCTGTGCCCTGGTCAGCATTGCCACAGAAGTGATCGGTGTGCGTGCGCACGTGCATCATACTCTTCTGTGGTGATGCTGACCAGGGAGGGATGATGCAGTCCCACTTGCCCGCTTTTTACGAGATGGCCAATGGAGGGGGAAGCAGCAGGGCGGGGGCTGGCAGGTAGGGTTAGGGTGCTGCCCCTTAAAGAAACACACACACCCTGCCTTCCCAGGAGTGTACGGAACCGGTTCCATGTACATCGCTACTCACAGCCTGATGTGGATGCACTATGTGAATGTGCTGCCTTTATTGAAGAAGCCTAAATCAGCATCCTTCAGTGTCTGAATAAGGGGAAATGTGTGTTTGTAAAAACCTATTTGCATATATTTTAAGGCTATGCAACTTAGCAATGGCTCTGTTTCCCCTTTGGCATAAGTAATAACTCTTTTGTTGATACCTGTGTCCTTTAAGGCCCAATTTTATTTTATTTTTGTAGTGAACCTCACAATATAGGCTCTAAGAATAGAACTCTATCGCTGTATGTTAGTAAGATTGTATGAAGAGCTCCAATTAATCTTTTTTCTTTAAACACACACCCAAACTGTAATTCACTAGAAAATTAGTTTTGTTCCTTGTGGCAACACAACAAAAGTGACAGAGTTAAGCAAATGAAATGTGTTCCAAATTAAGAAAAATGTGGACAGCAGTATACTGACTTACATTATATTTTGCGCTCTCTACCATGCAAAATAAATTGATTGCCTGTTTAATGTTTGTGGAAGCTGATCTAAGGAATTACGGAAGGAGTATTAAAGCTCTATCATTGTCATTCTTCCTTTCTGTAACTAATTTGAGAATTTAAGAAATCATAAATTAAATTGCCTTACATTCTGTGCAGATCCCCATCCATATAAGAGAGAGGCACAGATGTTGCTTCCGAGCCACTATAAAGCATACCTGTGCTGCTTCTGAAGGCTCCTTTAGTAGGTTTTTTGCCTACTAAAGAGTACCAAAAAACCGTTCTGATTCTCCTCTCACTGGGAATGATGAGAGTACAGCATTTTTGCAATTCCATTTTTTGCAATTTTATAACCCTGACTTCAGAGGCAGTATGAGCATGCTTTAGAGTAGCTCAGTGCCTACACCTCTTTCTTACATGGATGGGGATTTGCGCAAAATGTAAGCCAGTCTTTGTAAATGGGGCACAATCCTTAGTCCCACATACAGAGCAGAATATAAAAGCTTATGTATGCACGTTATACCACTAGATGTTGGATCTGGGCCCTATGGGGAACGTGAATGATGCTTTCCTGTGCTTTCTCAGGGCCCTGCTATAGATAGATAGATAGATAGATAGATAGATAGATAACATTTTGAGGCTATTCACGATCAGCTAAAATTGAGCTAGTGGAGCCTAGCCCGATTTTAGCCAGTCGTGAGAAGCATCAGGCTTGCAGGCGAGCCCAGTTGCCGCATAGCTGGTAACCTGCTTGCAAAGCCCTCCTCTAAGCCCAGGTTAGTGGAGCAAGCACTCTATGATCATGTGTTGCCATGGTGTGGCAATTCACAAGGAGACCCCTGACCGGGAGGCTAAAAAGCATCGGGGGTCTCTCCAGCATGCTCTGCGCACTCACATACAGCATGCTGGAACTTCCAGGGGCTGCACAGCCCCTGAACTCCCAAGCCCCCACCGACTCCGTGATGGAGCCGGCAGTCGTGTGGGCGGCCAATCCGGTCACCTGGGGAGGGCTTCCTGATTGTCTGCAGGGAGAGCGGGCTTAGCCCGCTCTTCCCGCAAACCCTTTGGAGGCGGGTCTCACCGATCGTGAGACCTGCCTCTTTATTTATTGCATATGGATGTATTTACACAACAGAGTCATGCGAAGTGTCATACAGATTGTAGGAAGAATGTGTGTTTCTGAGCAAAGTACTGGTATTTGTTGAGAAGTACTGATCAGAATCTAGACATTGGAAGCTTACATTTAGAGTTCAGAGTCACACCATCTGTTAAATGCAATTATAGAACTATAGAAGAAGCTTGATTGTTTTCAAGGTGCTTAGCAGCCTCCAAAAGACTTCAGCAAGTTCTTAATGTTAAGCATGTGAGAGGTACACTCCACAGCTAGTGAGAGTAGAAGAGTAGGGAAACTTCAGAATAGATTCAGAATAGTGAAAGGTGTATCTCAGCCACTGGGGATAAACATTGAGGTCATTCACACAACCAAAAACTGGGTCGGACAAGTGTCCTACCCAGTTTTGGAAGCTGTGTGAGTTCCCACTTTTCAGTTGTATGGGTGTAACTAACTAGGTAGGAGGGAGAAGTGATTGTGTGGAATCAAGGTATGAGGAAAAGCTGGGTAGGACAGCTTTTTCTACTGCCTTGGTCAAATGCTGGATATGAGAGCTGGGTACGACACTATCTGACTCACCTTTCCCTCCTACTTTGCTTCCACACAGTCACTTCTCTCTCCACCTACTTAGTTGTTTGCACCCACACAACCAAAAATTGGGAGCACACACAGCTCCCAAACCTGGGTAGAATACTTGCCCTACCCAGTTTTCGGTTGTGCAACTGTCCCCATTCTTTTACAATATTTATGAAAATGAACAGAAAACAACGTGAACAAAGCTGAATTAGTCTGAACAGCAGTGATTCAAATTATCTGAATGATATGATTTTGTGTTAAAGGGTGATAATCTTGAGGGTCTGATGATACACGGGCTTCCCCTTTTCTTTGTGTCCTGAAGTAACTTCTCCCTCCATCTGTCTTTAGCTGCTTGTCCTCTTAACTGCTGCTCTTCACCACCTCCAAGAAATAATGATTTTCCCTCATTCCTTTTTCGTGTTCCTGTCCTTTGGGTGTAGGCCCTCATTTTTCTGTTTCACTACCTGCTCTGATTTTCAGCTTCATTGCAACACATTGTGCTGGTTCGATAACTGATCTTGTCCTCATTAAGGACTTAACTGTGCATGGTGTAAAATGCATCATTTAGGCTTATAACCAGGTGGTAGCTTCCTTGCACCCACTGGGGTACTACCACCCACCACAACTTGCTCTGTTCCACCCTGGTGCCACCCGCCCCCCCGGAGTTATAATTAAGGCTGCTGAAATCTCCATTATTCCCTATGGGGAAAAGCTTAAAGATGCGTAAATTTCAAAAATCATTTAAAAAACACCCCTTTGCCCAATTTCTTTGAAATCTGGGTGGTAGCTTCCTTGCACCCATTGAGCACTACCACCCACCACAACCCACTCTGGGCCACCGTGGTGCCCCCCCCCATTGTGCCCCCCACGTGGAGCTATAAGGCTGCTAAAATCCCCATTATTCCCTATGGGAGAAAACCTAAAGACGCGTAAACTTCAAAAATTCTTTTAAAATCACCTCTTTGCCCAATTTCTTTGAAATTTGGGTAGTGGCTTCCACACATTGGGCACTACCAAGAGTGTCTTGGAGGTCAGAGAGGGTGAAGAGATGAAGTGGGTAGATTCTGTCAACTCTCTGACCTCTCCTGACGAACAACAGCCATCTCACCCTGCTTGAGCATTCCTGTCTCAGTCGAGGAGGTTTGTTTTTGCAGCCCCAGACCTTCTGAAGGACCAGCTTGTGGCAGCCTGATTGCTGCCCTATTCCATCTGTGCCTTCTATCTGAGTGCTTGACTTGTTCCACCTGTCCCCAAGGACCAGAGATCTCTCATGAGAGGAGAAATTTCTGGAGACCTTGGCAGCATATATTGGAGGAAGGCACCCTGGAGGCATAGCTGGCGGACTGCCTGTAGGCAGCCGCCAAAGCCGGCTGCCGAAGGGGGCTGGCTTTTGGTGCTGGGCCTGTGGTGTGGGACTGGGGTTTGAAGGGGGAAAGTTATAAGGTGGGGTTGGAGGTCTGGATTGAAAGTTGTTAGTCCTCCCTTTTATTGGGTTGTGCCAGGCCTTTTGTTCTCATGTGTTTGGGTTCTCTTGGGCAAAATGATGCTGGGCGTGTGTCCCGTGGCTCTGGGGCAGCTATTACCTTTGTGATGGGGAATAGAAGAATTGGCATTTGCAGAGCAGCTGGCTGTTACAGAGGAAGGGACATCAGTAATTTAGTAACTGTTTCCACTTTCAGCTTCCCTGCCAGCTCTCTGGCCTTGGGCAGCAGTTCCAAGTTCCCACAGAACCTTGCCATGCTTCTTTGCAATGCCAGGTCAGTTCAGAATAAGACCAAAATCATCCATGACTTGATCATGGATGAGGGAGCCAACTTGACTTGTATAACTGAGACCTGGATGGGGGAGGCTAGTGACCCAGTTTGGGCCCAGTTTCTTCCACCAGATTACTCTGTTGTGGAGCAGGATAGGGGTTGTGGGTGGGGAGGGGGAGTGGCTGTGGTCCATACAGATAACATTTCCATTACCAGGGCCCCTGGGTGACTGTTGACTTACAATGAGTGTGTCTTTCTGAGGCTGGCAACTAGAGATAGATTGGGGATTCTGTTGGTGTACTGTCCACCCTGCTACCCTACTGACTCCCTAACTGAGCTGATGGAGTTGGTCTCAGAGTTTGTGTTGGAGTGACCCAGACTTTTGGTTCTGGGGGACTTCAATATCCATTGTGAGGCTGACTGTTCTGGTGTGGCTCAGGAGTTCATAGCAGCCATGATAACTATGGGCCTATCCCAACTAGTTTCAGGACCAACTCATGTTGCTGGCCACACACTCAATTTGGTCTTTTGTTCAGATCAGGGGGCTGTTCTGTGAGTGGGGGATCCGGTGGTTTCCCCATTGTCATGGACAGACAACTACCTGGTTAAGATTGGTTTCACAGCCACAACCCAGCCCTGCAGGGGTGGAGGACCTATTAAGATGGTCCGCCCCAGACAGCTGTTGGACCCAGTAGGATTCCAAAAAGCTTTGGGAGGTTTTGATGTTGGTCCTGCCAGTGATTCTATCAATGCCCTGGTGGGAACCTGGAATAGGGAACTCACCAGGGCAGTAGACACAATCGCTCCTAAGCGTCCCTTCAGATCTGCTTTAAAAGTGGCCCCTAGGTATACAGAGGAGTTATGGGGTCTGAAGCAGCAAGGTAGGCGACTGGAGCACATGTGGAGGAGAACTAGGCTTGAATGTGACAGGACACAGCATAGGGCCCACTTGAAGGTTTATGCAGAGGCGGTGCAAGCAGCAAAAAAACAATTCTGGTCTGGGTGCATTGCTTCTGCGGGTTCGTATCTGGCAGAGCTGTCCCAGGTTGTGAGGATTTTGATTCAGGCTCCTCCCAATTAAAACCAATCCTCGGGGACTGCTGTGATGCTTTTAATGGGTTCTTTGCAGACAAAATCTCCTGTATTCAGGCCGATTTGGACTCCACTGTTTCTGCAGATTCTGTTAAGGTGGTGTCCAGTAATCCCTCTTGCAGTATTAGATTGGATCAGTTTCAATCTGTGATGCCTGATGAGGTGGACCAGCTGCTTGGGGCTTGCACTTGTTCTCTGGAGCCTTGCCCAACTTGGCTGCTTCTGTCTAGAAGGGAGATTGATTGATTGTTAAATTTATATACCGCCTTTCATTAAAACAATCCCAAGGCAGTTTACAGCAAAATTTAAAAACAAGATTGTAAAAAAGACAAGATAAAGACAAAAAAAGACAATCTCCAATTGTTGGAGGTGGCCTAGTTAATATCATTAACGCATCGCTGAGGGAGGGTAGGATGCATCCTTGTTTGAAGGAGGCAATGATTAGACCACTTCTTAAGAAGCCTTCCCTAGATCCCTCAGTAATTGATAGTTATAGGCCGGTCTCCAATCTCCCATGGTTGGGCAAGTTGATTGAGAGAGTGGTGGCTAACCAGCTCCAGGTGGTTTTGGAGGAAACCGATTATCTAGACCCATTTCAAACTGGCTTTAGAGCAGGCTATGGGGTTGAATCTACCTTGGTTGGCCTGATGGATGACTTTTACCAAGGAATCAACAGAGGGAGTGTAACTCTGTTGGTTCTTTTGGATCTCTCGGTGGTGTTCGATACCAGCAACCATGGTATCCTTCTGGACCGCCTGGAGGAACTGGGGATAGGAAGCACTGCTTTGCAGTGGTTCCGCTCCTATCTCTCAGGCAGATTCCAGGTGGTGGAGCCTGGTGACAGTTCCTGCTTAAAATGGGAGCTATTATATGGAGTCCCTCAGGGCTCCATTCTGTCACCAATACTTTTTAATATCTACATGAAACTACTGGGTGAGGTCATCAGGAGATTTGGTGCTGGGTGTTATCAGTATGCTGATGACACCCAACTCTTTTTCTCCTCCTCCTCCTCCTCCTCCTCCTCCTCCTCCTCCTCATCATCATCATCATCAGGAAATGGCATTCACTCCCTAAATGCCTGCCTACGGGCAGTAATGGGCTGGATGAGGGATAGCAAATGGAAGCTGAATCCAAGCAAGATTCTCTACTTGCAGCTCTACGTGTGGCTACCTTTGTACGTAGTTTGGAAACTTCAGTTAGTTCAAAATGCGGCAGCCAGATTGGTCTGGGGTAACCTGGAGAGATCATATTATGCCTGTCTTAAAACAGTTGTACTGGCTGGCGATGTGTTTCCGGGTTAAATACAAAGTGCTGGTTATTTCTTTTAAACTTCTGAACAGCTACAGAAAAGGCCCGATTCCGAGTCGCCACCAGACGTACTGGTGGTAACTCGAGACAGACCTCTCCAGATGACCTCAACAAGTGATGGGGATCATAGCGAAGAAGGCGCTCTCTAAGGTAGCCTGGACCCAAGCCTTTCAGACCTTTCAGACCAGAAACAGGCAACTGTTTCTGTGCAACAGACAGCTACCTTTGAAGCTCTGAACGGCTTGGGTCTGGGCTGCCTTAGAGAGCGCCTTCTTCAGTATGATCCCTATTGCTCGTTAAGGTCATCTGGAGAGGTCTGTCTCGAGTTACCACCAGTACGTCTGGTGGTGACTCGGAACCGGGCCTTTTCTGTAGCTGCTCCTTGTCTATAGAATGCACTCCCTGCAGATATCCACAGTTTAGGCTCACTGTCGGCCTTTAAGAGAGCCCTAAAAACATATTTGTTTGGCCTGGCCTTCCAAGATTTGTAAAGTGTTTTTTAAAGTATGTTAATTGGTTTTAAATGGTTTTAATTGTTTTTGAATTGTTTTTATATTGTTTTTAGCATTGTGTTTTGAATTGTATGTTTTTATGTCTTTTAAAATTTGTTGTACACCGTCAAGAGCCTTTGGATGGGGTGGTTTATAAATGTAATAAATAAATTATAAATAAAATAAATACCACCCTACCTGCTACAAAATGGAGGTCAGAATCTCCAAATTTTTCATATCCGAATCAGGGGTGGCTTGTTTTGTACCTGAATCTGGCAATTTTGGACAGGGGTGATTTGTTTTGTCTACAAATCACCTGAATAGGCCAGATTCAGGTACAAATAGTTTTGTACCCAAATCATTCCGCACATCTTTAAAAGCAACATAGAGACATAGATATGGTTCAAATGTCTTGGGTACTTGCATAGCAATGGGTGGATAAAGGAAGAGTGAATGTCTCTGTAATACAGTTGTCCCTCACCAATCAGGGTTTTCTGAATTGCAGATTTGAGTATCCACAACTGGAAAATTGTGACTGCCCTCGCCAACTGTGACCCAAGTATCCATGGTTTGGCAAGATTTTTTTGAAATTGGGGGGTTTGAGGAAATTTGGGGGGGTCAGGGGGTCATTTCCAGGGGTCAGTGGGTGATTTTGCAGGGGTTCCGGGTGATTTTCAAGGGTTAGGGGTGCTTTTTGAGGGGTCCAGGGGGTTATTTCTGGAGATTAGGGCATCAGGGGATTATTAGCGGGGGTCAGAGGGTGATTTTAGGGGGTCAGGGAGATTTTTTTCTATTTTTACTGTATTTTTCAGTCGTTTCGCGACCGTGATGCCCCCAAACCCCTGTTTTCAATTATTCCCTATTGCTTCCCCACTGTGAGGGTTTCCTGGAATGGAACCTTCATGGTTGACGAGGGACGACTGTACAAATAGTGAAGTAGGACATGCTAAATTGTTTCAGTCTGCCTGGAGCCACAGGGGCATTGTTGCTCTGCAAGTGGGATCTTTCTGAAATGGCCTTCAAGCACAACTGAGGGGATGGCATGACAATGTGCCAAGGTGAATGCCTTCCTGTGTTTGGGGACTTACTCCAATTGAGTAAGATATCACACCGGGGAGGGTAAATATGTAAGACCTTCACTTATGAGAAAATTCTGGACCCTGTTTAAATTGGTTTGGCGCTCTATATCCATTATATGCTTTTTGTCCTGATCATAGCCCATAATAGGTAGAATCAAGAGGGGAAAGCTAACTCTCAACTTTTTTTGGATTAATGGATGTATCTTATGGTGATGTTCAAGGCATCTGAGGTTCAGATGTCCAAGCATTGCTGCTGCTTTACACAGGGGTATTACAAGAGGTCTCTCTTTGCTTCTGCATAATGTTCTCTTACGGATGTTTGATCTAAAATATCAGTAACTCACTTAGTCCCCAGTCAATAAAGTAAGCTGTTCATTGTTTTTATCCTGTAAAAGCCCTAAAGAGTCTGGGTATCTTATTCTATATAAGTTTCTTTATTTATTCAGATCTGCAAAAGGCCCTCTTCCATGTCCTGACTTTGGCAAGTGTCATATTTGATACCACCCTCCCTTTGGAGTTCCCTGCCCTAAAATATATGGGGCTCCTTCCTTCATGACTCCTAGGAAGCAAGTTAAAACATATTTATTCTACGGTACAAAGCTTCTGATGGAATATTGGAGGGCGGTCCCTTCTATACAGCAGAATTCTTTTAAGAATTGTTTAATCAACTGTAGTATATATTCATCTTCCTTGTTTTATTTTTGTTGTCACCTGGAGGGTCTATTGGATCTTGTCTAATAGCAGGATAGAATTTTAAGAAACAAGAATAATGATAAGTATTCAGTGCAAAGGTCTATTGAAAAGTTTTGTAGTATGAGATGCATCCATCACTTGCCTCCTGCAACGTGTTCACTGACAATCAGCAGACCTCCTTATTGTTCTCTGGCTTTGTCAATGGCTAATTATTCTCTTAGCTGGCACGTATTCCTCGACTGATTACAAGTAACCAGAGGAATTAAATTATCAACCTGAAAACATTTTTATTATGATTTATTTTTATTCCACTGAACTGATTTTCTGCTCATTGACTTAATTGTTCTTCTGGGATGCAATCTTTTCCACTATTATATGTGTGTAAGTTCCACTGACAGAATTGCCGCCCTCATTTTAAAACTCCTGATTAGTTTTTTTTCTGATGGCTTGGTGGACTTCAAGCACACCAGCCTATCTAGATGATTAGCCCCCATTCACTTATCCTAAATTACTGTGATTATTAGTCTGCTACAGTTGATTGCTTGATCAAGATTCAGCTATTGGCTTCAGATTTTTAAAAAAGTCTTACTATTGAATGATGGAATATAACCAGAGGGGTGTTGTCAACATCATGCCCTGCTTGTCTGAAGCATTCAGCTGGCCAAATGAACAGACAGAATGATCAACCATTGATCTGACTCAATGTAGGTTGTATTCTTAGAAAGTCAGGATTTACTAAGTCCCATTGAAATCAATGGCAATTTGTCTCATTGATTTCAGTGGTGCTTAGATTGGGTTGACTTTCTTCAGATACAGCCCAGTGGCAGTGCTTGTATTCTTGATTCCAGTTTGTGCAAGGAGCCGAGATACTAGCTGCATTGAAGAGTTGTTGCACAGCCCAGTGTATGAATAGAAGGGTGGGGAATGCGTAGAAAATGGGACATTATGTTTTTCCTCCTTTGTTCATATTATAAAAACATTATACAATAACTTGTATGTTTTTATCTCCCATGTAAGTGAAAGTCCCTGTTGTAAGTAGGTTTATTTAGATTGCTTTGTGCTACCAGAAGAAAAGTCTGAAGCATAGGTGTGAGTCACAATTAGGAAACCTGATTGAATGACCTCTCGCACTAGTCATGGGAGCTGTGTAATGTGGAAAAGAAGCAGTTACAGAAAACAGTGGTATCTTCCAGGAGCTCCAAGAATGTAGAAATCCCTGCTCACAGAATGCCACTCTAATCCTCTCAACCCTGTCCAACTGTCCATACCTACTTACCTGGCAGTGGTAGAGGCACTATCTCTCTGGAGGCTTCTCTACAAGGCCTCCCTCTTTTTCTGGTACCCAGGTTACCTCTCATCTATACTAGGGGTTCAAACCACCTGAGAAAATTACATTCCCCAAAGTCCCTGGTGCCTGACCTGATTAAATTAAATTAAATTACATTACATTCTGAATTTGCAAAGAAATGGGCTGGTCCTCACAATCGGGCAATATTAGCTATGCCACTGAAAGTTGGGAGGCAGAAGTGTGTATGCTCCCATGAAAGCCAATAAAGTGATTGTGTGCTGACTCCAATGTCACCTGGGTGCCATGCTCACTGGACATTCAACCATAATCAGCACCATAGATCAGATCTTCAATAGCTGATCATTGTTGGTGGGGCATGGCACCCAGCTGATATTAGAGCTGGCTCATGATCATTTTCACAGGAGCGTGCATGCCTCTGCTTCCCAACTTTTCAGCAGCATAGCTAACATCGCCCAGTCATAAAAATCAGCCCATACTCAGGGAACATTATGAATCTCATTCATACTGGATTGGTTCTCACATTTGGGTGATGTTAATTATGCTGCTGAAAGTTGGGAGATGGAGACACACACACTCCTGTGAAAGCCAATGTTGTGATCATGTGCTGACTTGGCACCACGGCCCACTGGACATTCAGCCACAATCAGCACCATAGGTAGGATATTAGATAGCTAATTGTGCTGAGTGTCCAGCAGGGCATGACAATCAGCCAACACTGGAGGCAGCAAACTACATTTTTTAAAAAATAAAGTACAATCCGCATGGACAACTAACATATTTTGCATAGTTAGAACTCCAGTTTGTGGAGAGATCCTGAGTATTCTCTATCGTTTAAGCACATACGGAACTGCCGTGCTGGATCAAACTAAGGTTCACATCACGCTCCACAATTTCCACAACCCTGATAATAATCCACAGCCCCATAGCTGCTTTCTGATTACATCTGATTACAGCAGCACCCCCTTGTCATGTCCAGTTTGGCCGTCCATTCAGTTATTCAAAATGCAGTTTGTGTGCCTGTCTAAGATGTACTGAAAGCATTCCATTTAGAAGGTGCCAGAAAACAAGGCATGCCTAAGAAATCTCCATTTTTTTCCCTTTTAAAAAAGAAGCAGCAAATCTTAGATAATTCTTGTGGTCAACGTTGCTATCCCTCCTGCACTTTCAGAACCACAATGCAGGCAGCAGACAAAAAGTGGGGTGGGAGGCCTGCCAGGCTTCTTTTCTTTTATTGTACCTAGATTCAGTGTACAGGAGCTTGCGTGACGATGTGCATGATGTGCGTGGTGGCGGCGGGTGCATGCGCGGAAGTTACTTCCACTTTTATCAGACAACAAGGGGGCAGGGGCGGCAGGGAGGTCTGCTGCCGCCCCGAAATTTGGACTAAAAACTGGAGTGCCGGAGGAGGGGAAGCAGTGGGAGGGGAAAGTACAACTCCCCACCCTTAAAGCAACACACACACACCCAGCGACGGTCCGTTGGACTGTCGGACCAGCGAACTGGTTCACAGGCCTCCAACATGGCCTGCGAACTGGTTCGTGCACATCCCTATCAGGCATGATTAGCATCTATACAAAATGCTAATGCTACAATATGATTAACAGTGACAAGGAAAGAAAGGAAGGATTTGCATGGAAGAGGGAAGACTAGAAGTTCACTGATCCTCTAGATCTGGCATATTGTGTCTGCACTAGTCCATACAACTGTGGTTGAACACCAACTCACTTGTGGAAGGTGTTGTAAGGTTTCCTTCTAAATCCAGGATGAGTCAGGTAGATATTTACTATATTTATATAGTAAAAATATTGTTAAAAATATTTACTATATTTTACCATAACCTCCTGTGAGGATTTCAAAAATTAACAACAATTTTCATGATCCTCAGAGGAAAAAATTAAAATGTTAACTGTGCTTCAGGGTTGTGTTTGAATACAAGCAAAAGGAATATGTTAATTATCAAGAGCTTTATTGTTTAGTTGAGAGAAAACAAATAATCCACAGTAGCCAGGCACCATAAAACATATTAAGGTTTTCTTGGATGCTTCACAAAAAGTACCCATTTGGGGTTTCCTCTATGTATACAAACTTCTCTTAATAACAGATTGACAGCCCTATTGAGGACAAATAGTGGGTATGTAAACTCACAGAGAGTGATTCAGAGACTAAAGCAACTCATAAAAATTGCTGGAAACATGGGTGTGAGTGACTATTATAGTTCCCATATTACTCATTGGTATATGCAAATTACTTTCCACTAAAGCTAATGAGAGATCCAATTTCAGATTACTGACAACGCTGCTTAAGTTTTCTGTCTCATATGATCCTGGAGTTTCACTTCCTGCTATTAGTGAGGAAACTTCATAGAAGTCAACCAAGATTAAAGATAGGTTTATTCTTCACTGACTTCAGCATAAGAGGATATCAACTATTATGGGAAAGAGAGGATTTGGATGTGGCTACACATTATTGTTGTGGATGGAGGCTTTGGGGACAGCAATGGAGAGCGGACTGAGTTATTTAAGGGAACAGGAAATTTTAAGTCAACTGAAGGTAGTAGACTTGGTGGTGGTAAATTTTTAAAAAGAAAACTGGAAGAGGGCAGCTATGGGTCAAAATTGTACCTTACTTGATTTGTCGGCATGCTTTTTTATCCTCGAGGGCAAACAAAAATGTAAGGCTATATATGAACAGATCTGAAGCTCTCTGGACATGTGCTGATAACTTTTTTGTTTATCGATATTTGAGAACATCTTGTACCAGTCTGTACCAGGTGCCCATCTTAACCACTGCGCCATATAAGCTGTAAAGACTTTGTACAGTCTGGAATATGATGAAGGCTTTAGAAATGAGGCTTCATGCACCCAGGCTTTCTCTTGATCAAAGATGCATTGGGCAGAAATTCATCAGGGGCATATTGTACTAGAGAATTCCCCCAAGCCCTTAGGGACTGAGCTGATCAATTAATCTCATAGAGGAGTGAGGGTGGGAATTTAAAAATGCTTGCCCTTCTAGTCCTTAGTGATTTAGCAAATGAAATTCAGTGTCAATTGCTGAAGTTTCATCAGTTTGTGGAGCAAAATAAGTTATGCAACTAGTATATTGTCAACTGTGTCACATAGTGTTGTCTTTGGTGATTGCTTGGGACATATGGGATGGAATGGAGAGGAATGTAGAAAACATCATAATGCTATTATATAAGTGAATGGTTCGTTTTTGCCTGAAATACAGTGTGCCATACTGGTGACCTTATCTCAGAAACGACATTGAATGATTGAATGTAGTTCAGAGAAGGCCAGCTAGAATGATTAGGAGCATGGAGTCAAAAAAGAGTGAGAGTGTCTGTTTTAGAGGAGATATGTAAGAGGAGAGAAAAGTATTCAAGGTTCAGAAACTTTCTGAGGTAAGCATAAAAAAGGAAAGTTCTGCTTTAGGCAGCAAAACAAAGGCCTTAAGATATTATTATTGTCAGGAAATTCATTTACGTGTGTTTAAAAGATCTGTAGAAGTAATTTAAGTGTGTTTAAAAGATCTGTAGAAGTAATTTATGCCAAAAGTTCATAAGCTTGAACAGGAACAAGAAAACAACAAAACCAAAACATTTTCCCCCAGATATTATGAATCAGTTCAAGGCATTGAGGCTATTCTCACGACTGCTGGAAAGTGGGCTAAGGAGCCCAGCCTGCTTTCCAGCAGTCGCGTGTTGCAATGGGAACTGTGCAGCTCCCAACAGCTTTTCTTCTTATCCATTCAATCGTGTGTGACTCTCGGTCACTCTATGGATCAATGCACGCCATGCCATCCTATTTCGTACAGCTTCCTTTAATTCCACCACGGTCATTCCAGTGTCATTTTTAATAATATCCAGCCACCAAGTACAAGGCTGTCCCCACCTCCTTCTTCCACTGATTATTCCCAGCATAATTGTCTTTTCGAGTGAACAGCAAACCCCCAACAGCAAACCCTTCTAAATATCCCCCCCCCCATTAAATGAGGTTAGCAGAGTGAGTTTCCCTGATCATTAATCTGCGGCAGCTCACGAGGAGACCCCTGACCAGGAGGCTCCAACAAGCCTTTCAGCACAGGGGTCTCCCCAGAATGCCCCGCACACTTGCACGGGGTGTTCTGGGACTTCCAGGGGACTGGTTGGCTCCCGATTCCCGCTGCCCCAATCGGCGCCGTGTCAGAGCCAGTTATTGTGTGGGTAGCCAATCCGGCCACCCAGGGCTAGCGCCATGATTGTCTGTGGGGAGAATGGGCCAAGCCCGCTCTCCCTGCCGAACCCCATCCAGCTCTCCACACTGCTCATGTGGAGAGACTCATAATTAGCTACAGTGTCAGTGACATGTTACGTTATTTAAATATGTTTAATTAGGGTCTCTCTATAGGTGTTATTTTTCTGTAATGAAGAATCCCCATTTTGACCCCTAAGTTAAAACAAACAAACAAATAACCATCCCATTAATAAATGCATAGAATTTTAACATTAAACAATGAAATAGTTGTTGGCCATACTTTGGTAGTTAGTCCTAACAAAAATTAAACTGAAGAACAATGACTATTTCTAAAGATTGGCACTAATAATAGCTTTGCTGGTGGTGCTAAAAACAGATTTGGGGACTGAACAACAACTTAAAAATCATCTTAAAACAATATAAAACAAATTTTAAAAGAGATTTAATTTAATTTAGTTCACACATGGTTTGACTCTTATTTTCCTTAAAAACAGGGATCTCATTACTTTTCACAGAGTTATTCAGTGTAAGTGATCGATATTCCTGAGACCTAGAAAAAGTCACAGGGGGCACATTCCAAAACAGAAATGGGTGTGCCTTAAACCAGTGGTTGCAGTGAGCTTAGGGGCCAAATTGATGAGATACAGGAACTACATAATCAAATCTCCCAACATTTCATCACCCAACATGATGTGGTGACAGCCAACAACCTGGATGTCTTTAAGAAGGATAACTTCATGGATGAGTGGTCTATCAACAGCTACTAGTCAGAGCCAGAGGGCTATAGGCCCCCTCCAGCCTCAAAGGCAGGATGCTTCTGAGTACCAGTTGCAGGCGAGTAACAGCAGGAGAGAGGGCGTGCCCTCAACTGCTGCCTGTAGGCTTCCAGTGGCATCTGGTGGGCCACTGTGTGAAACAGGATGCTGGATTAGATGGGCCTTGGGCCTGATCCAGCAGGGCTGTTCTTATGAGTTAAGTGTTTTAATTTGTCTGGATGGTTTTTGCTTTTGAAGTTACATTTGGGCAGCCCAGTTGTTCCAACAACTTACTGGAACTAAGACCAATTTTGCGGACATGAAATAATTGCATGTTCTTTCCATCTTTACCTTGCCTCTGTTTCCCCCTCCATTCATCTTCTGCCTCCCTTGTGTATGTCTGTCTTTTGATTGTGAACCCTTAAGAGCAGGGACCTATTATCTCATCAGTTATAAAGTGTCATATAGATGGACAGTAGTACATACATTAAAAATACTGTGATAGTTTTCAAGCATAAACAAGAAATAAGTCATTTTACACCAACAGAATTAAAATAATCTTTTCTATAAAGCCTCTATTTTGCTGCAAGACCCCCAATGTCAGTGTGTGTGTGTGTGTGTGTGTGTGTGTACACACACACACACACACACACACACAGCCTTAATTTGCAAATAATTGTACCAATG
Source organism: Hemicordylus capensis (assembly GCF_027244095.1). NCBI lineage: Eukaryota > Metazoa > Chordata > Lepidosauria > Squamata > Cordylidae > Hemicordylus > Hemicordylus capensis. The sequence goes on along the minus strand of NC_069659.1, from coordinate 240,972,301 downwards.
TAATTTTTGCAGTGTCTGATCAAAATCCATTGCAATGCTGGTCTCATTGTTTGCATATCATGAAGTTAATTCCTTCTGTACCTATGAAGGAGGGGCTTCCAGGTTGGATTTTTAAAAAAATGTGTCAGGTACATTGGTTCACTATGCCTGATATCTGCAAGGTGCCTCAAGATTCTCCCACTCTCTGTGCTGATTTCTGCTATTCTACTCCTTCTCAAACCAGTTAATGTGCCGAGATCCTTCCATGAAGTCATGCAGGCTACCGCTGCATATGAGGATCTGTAGACGGGAATAATGAGCCTACACTGATAAGAGGAATAGATCAGAATATCTCTGAAACGGACATTCAGAGAAATGGAACAGGCCAGGGGGGTAGCTAGGGGAGAGTGGGCTGGAGTGTTCCTTTCTCCAGCGGCCCCTTGCAGTGAGGGAGATAATGAAGAAAATAGGGAGGAGGAGCTGGGGCACCCCCACTTGCTGGGGCACCCTCAGGAGCTGGGGAACCCTGGGTTCTCTGAACCCGTCCACTCAATTATAGCTTCACCCCTGGAACAGGATATCTGTGTGCAGGTGGCCAAGCAATTGTGGACATTGTCACCTGGCACAGTATACATGAGAGCATGTCTGTGAACCCACAACCACAATGAAGTGCCTTGAAACCCTGCCACTGCTCACCATGAGAACAGTGTTTATCTGAAGCGACAAACCCTATATTTGAAGAGAGGGTTTTCTCTGTTAATGGAGACCTGGGCACCCTGAATCACAAGGAGAATCTCTTGCCACATAAGAACAGCCCTGCTGGATCAGGCCCAAGGCCCATCTAGTCCAGTATCCTGTTTCACACAATGGCCCACTAGATGCCGCTGGAAGCCACAGACAGGAGTTGAGGGCATGCCCTCTCTCCTGCTGTTACTCCCCCACAACTGGTACTCAAGGCATCCTGCCTTTGAGGCTGGAGGTAGCCCACAGCCCTCCGACTAGTAGCTGTTGATAGACCTCTCCTTCATGAAGTTATCCAAACCCTTCTTAAAGCGATCCAGGTCATTGGCTGTCACCACATCATGTGGCAGAGAATTCCATAAGTGGATTATGCATTGTGTGAAAAAGTACTTCCGTTTGTTTGTCTTAGATTTCCCGCAATCAATTTCATAGGATGAACCCTGGTTCTAGAGAGGTTCTAGAGATAGAGAGAAATTCTTCTCCCTCTCCACCTTCTCCACACCATGCATGATTTTATGGACCTCTATCATGTCTTCCCGCAGTCATCTTTTTTCTAAATTAAAAAGCCCCAGGTGTGTAGCCTTGCCACATAAGAAAAGTGCTCTAGGCCCCTGATCATCTTGGTTGCCCTCTTCTGCACCTTTTCCAGTTCTACAATGTCCTTTTTTAGATGTGGTGACCAGAATTGTACGCAGTACTCCAAGTGTGGTCACACCATAGTTTTGTATAAAGGCATTATAATATTAGCCGTTTTATTTTCAGTCCCCTTCCTAATGATCCCTAGCATGGAATTGGCCTTTTTCACAGCTGCCACACATTGAGTCAACACTTTCAATGAGCTGTCCACCATGACCCCAAGATCCCAATCCTGGTCAGTCACTGACAGCTCAGATCCCATCGGCGTGTACTTGAAGTTAGGGTTTTTCATCCCATACAGAAAAACCAGAACATACCAGAAATACAGAACAAACCAGAAATACAGAACATACAGGGACTATTCCCACAATGAGGCAAAATCAGGGGAACTCTGTGCCTTGGCTACTCACGAGGAGACCTCTGGAGGGGAGGCGAAAAGCTCTGTGCCTTGGCTACTCACGAGGAGACCTCTGGAGGGGAGGCGAAAAGCTCTGTGCCTTGGCTACTCACGAGGAGACCTCTGGAGGGGAGGCGAAAAGCCACCTCCCAGCTCCAGGGGTCTCTCCAGCATGCCCTACGCACTGGCGCAGGGCATGTTGGAGCTTCCGGGGGCCAATCGGCCCCCGCCCCCCCCAGCCCCTGCCGGCTTCCTCACAGAGTCAGCAATCGTGTGGGTGGCCTATCCAACAGCCCAGGGCTCCCGCCCTGCTCGTGTGTGGGGAGAGTGGGCTTAGCCTGCTCTTCCTGCTGTGCTCCTGAAACCAGGTCTCACTGATTGTGAGACCCAGCTCACAATGTTCTTCAGATAAAGGTGGTCCTCATGATAAGTGGGGGGCAGGGTTTCAAAGCACATCAGTTTGGGGTCTTATAGCCACATTGCTATCAATGCTGCAGAGTGTTTCTGATTTCTTGAACACTGTGGGGCTAAGAAAACATGAGAATCGTTGCTTGTTTGTGCGATTCAGGCTTACAAAGTCATCTTTTCCATACTGTCATTGGAAATAGGTAGATAGTTCAGCTTTTCTGTAACAGCCAATGGCATAGCATTTAGGCATGTGCTTCTCTGACATTCTCTTTCCATATGGGGAATAAGTTGGCTGTTCAGCATCAGTAATCTGGCTCTTTAGTATCATTTTTAAACCTTTTAAAGGAAATATATGCTGAAATAATTTGAATTTGTATAACATGTTTCCCCATGATATTCAAAACTTGACATCTTGTCTTAAGTGATGATTAAAAATTATTACATTTACTTGATTTAAAAAGCAGTTAAATTAAAATGTAGCAAGACAAAATTAGAATTTGCTTACTTTCATTTAAATGCATGTAAATCATGATAATTATATACCTTCTTCATATACTTATTATTATTTCTTTTTTACACTGTGAGACAGGTGTTACTGACTGGTTTGTTTTATCCAGACCTCGAGTCCTTCCGAAAGACCTCGGATGGCTGAATTTTATTATCAATTTTGTTGTTGTTATTATAGATATCGTTGAAAAATATAGGCTGTTCCCAGTAAAGTTGTTTTTTGTAGTTGGCTGGTGGTGATTTCTGTGGCCCCTATGGTGCTGAGGTGCTCTTCAAGATGTTTTGGAATTGTGCCTAGGGTGCCAGTTACCACTGGGATTACTGTGGTCTTTTTCTGCCACAGCCTTTCAGTTTCAATTTGTAGATCTTTGTATTTTGTTGTTTTTTTCTATCCTCTATTTTTCCTCTATTCTGCTATCCCCTGGTATTGCTATGTTGATTATTTTAACTTGTTTTTCTTTCTTCTCAACTAGTTATATCTGGTGTATTGTGTGGCAGATGTTTGTCTGTTTGTATTATTATTATTATTATTATTATTATTATTATTATTATTATTATTTCAGCAATCATTTAGTGGCAGTAAATTTAGAGACTGACTATCTACCTATGTATCGCTCTAGCTATCTATCCATTTATGATTATATATATTCTTTCTCTTTTCTTTTGAAAGTTTGTAGTTCATTCTGGGCTTAGTAGATTGGACCAGATATAAATCTAACATGTACATATATTTGTAATCTCTAGTGTCTAAGGTAGTCTCAGAGTTGCTTGGAAATTTTTGCCAATTATTTTGTTACATATTAATGGATTTAGGGACTTACTATCACCATATCCAGTCGAATTTGTTTTCCTGCATTCACTGCTCCAAATTAATTTCAGGTATAATTACTGTCAGTTCTGTTCTATAGAGGAAAGATGTATTTAGTCAATTGCCCCAACTAAATATGTATTTAACTTACTGGAAGAGCTATCCAAGGGAAATCAATCAAATAGCTATGAGTGTATGGTGATGAGGAACCACTCGGAATGGGTGGCTGTGTTTCCTGGGCAGCTGAAATGGGGCACGTTTTCAAATCTCACACAACAATGGGGGTTTCATGGCTGGCCCTGTGAGCCCAAGAGAATTTCTCTGCCACTACCACACAAAGCTATGAGCATAGAAATATTCTCAGGAAGAATTAATAGTGGACCCTTCTGAGGGACTTGGCCCTTGGGAACTGCCCATCAGTGCCAACACCTGTGTGGGCACTACTGAGATACAGGTGATTATGTGTAGAGTATCATCCAGGACATAGCCAAGAAGAATTGTCTCTTGGCTTAAGAGACAACTGGGCAGGTGAGTGATGTAGGAACCAGGGGCACATGGAATCCCTATGCTTTATCCTGAAGCACTGCTAAGTTGACTGTGCCATAATTCTCACCTGGACAACTAAATAGGTGGCATATATTTCTTTCCTTGACCCCCTTTTTTTCTAATTGAGCAAACCGGCACCTTTTAAAAGTGGCGATTCTCTTTATTTAGCAGGGGGAGAGCAACTGGCCCTATCCAATCCCAGCACAGTATCTCTCCAGTGGCTGTTGCTGGTGTCTATCTTATGATTTTGTTTTGTTTTGTTTTTTAAGATTGTGAGCCCTTTGAGGACAGGGAGCCATTTTGTTTATTTGTTTGTTTGTTTGTTTATTCGCATCTATGTAAACCCCTTTGGGAAGTTTTGTTGAAAAGCGGTATATAAATATTTGTATTCCTGACCTAAAATGTATTCCTGACTTTAAAAGTCGCATTTGTATTCCTGACTTAAAATGCTTCATGTGATAGGAAATTACAGAAATAAATGAATAAAAGGTTATATAAACTAGAGTTAGCAATTAAGATTGACCTCTGGAAGAATCACTTGTATGAATAAAAGCAGCATAGAAAAATGCCATTGATAACAGGAAAAGGGAACATCAGGAGCACTAACCTAAACAGCATTAGATAAACTTGTAATGCATCATTGCATAAATAATTTGTGCAGTAATGATAATGTGCTATGTGTAGTCTGATGCGAATAAGCAGTGGCAAGTTGCAAATATTTCTTTTTAGTTGCTTTGGCCCTTGATATAGGTAGACTCTTAAATCATATGAGATGCCAGATTTAGATAAAACACAGGGAGACTTGTTGCATCCCTGCGGTTTAATCTTGTGGAACTGCAAAGCTGCAAGCTGTGTGACAGGCTCTGATTCATTTTTTCGGTTTTTTTCTTTTCTTTTCAGACGCACTATGAAAATGGAGAGTACATTATCAGGCAAGGTGCTCGAGGCGACACTTTCTTCATAATCAGCAAAGGCAAGGTAAGCTCTTGTGGCATCCTCTTTAAAGCAAATGTCATATGTAGTGGTTGCATATTATGGGAACACTACACCAGCCAACACTACACCACTACAACTTCTTATGCATTGGCAAGGGCTTTTTAAAACAATGTATCACATTTAATTTAGATGTCTCCAAATAAATAAAAAATAATTGAAAAAGCCACACGCACTCACATGTTTTCTAGGAGGAAAAAAAAATATGTGTAAGATCCACCACAAGTATGTTTTTCTGTTACATTTTCCAGAGATAGAATAATTCCTGTGAATGATCCCAAGATCTGTACAAAAATGGAAGCACGCTGGCTATGATCTGGCAAAACATGTCCAGGAGATCTGGGTGTTCAACTAAGCTGTTTGTATCTGTTTTGGCATTTCAGCTCACTCAGATCATATTGCAGACTGCTTCAGAAATTCAAAGTTTCTATACATGCTTGTTGAATTCCCAAGGAATGGAGCCGTAGTTCAATGCCTGAACACATGTTTTGCATGTAGAAGATCCCAGTTTCAATTCATGGCATTTTCAAGTAAGGCCAGCAAACATCCCTGCCCGAAACAATGGAGAACCACTGCTAGTCAGTGTAGACAATAGTATGCAGGGATCAAGGGTCTCAGTATAAGGCAGCTTTTTATGTCCAGCTATGAACCATGGTCATTACAGGAATATGTTGCAGCTGGAAGAATTCTGCAGCCCATCTCCTAGAGACGTCACAAGGTTACTCCAATTCTGGCTTGCCTGAACCTGCTTCTTATTTGACTACAGTCTGGATTGTTGAATTACGTTCTGTTTTATAATACACATGGAAGCTCTTCTCATGATCAGTGAGAAGAGCTTGGGGGCTTGCTGCAGGGAGAGCGGGCTTAGCCTGCTCTCCCCACAGATGAGCAGCCGCTTGTAGCTAGGTGGCCAGATCGGCTGCCAGCTCTGTCGCCAGAAGTTCCAGGATGCAGCCCCTGGATGCGGCCCCCATGCGGCCCCCGGACGTTCCATTCTGGAGAGACCCCCAAGCTGGGAAGGCTGCTTGCAGTCTCCCGGTCGGGGGTCTACTCATGTGTCGCAGCAACACATGAGCAAAAAGATGGGGTTAACGGAGCACTTGCTCCATTAACCTTGTCTTAGGGGAGGGGTAGTTAGGCGGGCTAGCCACCTTGGGAGCACCAGGCTCTCCTGCAAACCCGATGGTTCCCATGATCCCTGGAAAGCGGGCTAAGCTCCCTTAGCCCACTTTCCAGTGATCATGATAATAGCTTCTGTATGTATAATTACATACTAAGGTCGTTCACATGACCAGTAATAATGGCACGGCTGGGGGGGAGGGGCTGGGTAAAAACCGAGCAGTATTGAATGCAGTTTGAATATTTTGAATTATTATAGCAATTGACTAGATGTATAGTTATTGTGAACCATGCAGATAGGTGAGCTGGAAGTCAACATTTATTTATGTGTAGAGTTAGGAAATGAATGTAATTGAATGTAGAAGTTATTGTAAAATCTAGTAAAAGTTGATAATGCAAAAAATATATATATTCCCAAGGCTCTGCCGCTTGCGCAGCACACAAGCTGCACAGCACACAGCAGCCACTGGAGGGATGCTGTGCTGGGGTTGGATGGGGCCAGTTGCTCTCCCCCTGCTAAATAAAAAGAATCGCCACTTTTAAAAGGTGCCTCTTTGTTCAGATAGAAAAAAGGGGGTCAAGGAAAGAAATATATGCCTCCTATTTAGTTGTCCAGGTGAGAATTATGGCACAGTCAACTTAGCAGTGCTTCAGGATAAGGGATAGGGGTTGTTTGAGGGGTATATGACATGCTGCTAGGAACAAGATACTTAAACATGACTGCTTCCATCTTATTATCGGGGCCTTCTCTAAGCTACATGATCTGTATACAGTTTTCTGTTTCTTATCTACTAGATGTGAACTTTGCTTTGAATATATGCTTTATGTGGAGGCAAAAATTAGAATCAGCAAAGGCTATTTGATAATGCTGACTAAACTTCATGATAGGGATGTGCAATTCGGATTTTCTGTGTTTCGATTTGTAACCGAATCGAAACAGCCCTGATTCAATTTGGATCCAAATCTGACCCATCCGAATCACCCCAAATTTGATTCGGATCCGAATTGTGGCTGGTCCGAATCGAATCAATTCGGGTTTTGGATCTGTCCTATTAATTTCCCCAGATTCCCAGCTTTCGGTTTTTTTGTGTTTTTTTTTAAAGCTATGCTCTAGCCCTTATAGAAGTAGAGTTATTAAGCAAAATGTGTGGTCACTATTTTTTAAGTGTTCGGATTCTTTGGTGTATAATAACTTTCACTAGTTGGCACATGGCAGTTGACAATTGGCACTGTCTGACAGTCAAAATGAATAGAAGAAATGAAGGTGTGTAATGAATCCTCATAAGGATTCATTGAGTGAAAGTTATTATACAGCAAAGAATCCGAACACTTAAAAAATAGTGACCACACATTTTGCTCCATAACTCCACTTCTATAAGGGCTAGAGCTTAGCTTTTTTAAAAAAATGAAAGCTGGGAATCTGGGGAAATTAATAGGACAGATCTGAAACCCGAATCAATTAGAATCAAATCTGCCGAGATTCTATTTGTACCCAAAACTAGCCAATGGACCACAGGAGTGATTCGTTTTGTCTCCGAATCACCCAAATCATCTAGATTCGGGTACAAATTGATTTGTATATGAATCGATTCGCACATCCCTACTTCATGACCCAATATTGGATATTTGTTGCTTTAAGTCTAAAGAATAGGTTACACAAATGCATTAAAGTTTAGGAGGCCTTTATGTTAAGTAAACTATAGATTTTTTTCTGTCGTCCCTGCAGTTGTTTCTCACTAGAAAGACAGATAGCTGTGTTCAAGTGAAATCTGTTACAAGCTTGGAGTTACTAAAGTGAATCATGTAGCAGGGTGTAAAGCTGAAACTACATGATACAGCAGATACTGGGCTGTCATCAGATCTCCTTTTCTTTTTGCCCTTCTAATTTCTTTTAACTGTAGACTAGTTTGATTGATGCTGCCCCCCCACCACATGATTACAATGGGAACATGCTGAGATGTCCTTCATGGGTGTCCTGACACTCTTCCAGCAAATCCCTTTATCACATGAGGGTGATGTTCATCTGAATAGCTTCTCTATATGCACACCAAATACTTGTCCAAACAGGGGCTATGTGATGGAAGACATCTCGATGGGTGCACTCTTGACGTGTCCCCTTCCTGATCACATATTGACCACCTTGGGAATAGGTGGGGAAATATTGTCCAAATCAACCCCATGTTTAAATTGTGAAGAGGAAATCCAGGAAAAGGTCTGCAACAACAAAATCAAAATGCATGGTACACAGGAAGCTGCTTTATAACAAGATGGACTATTGTTCCTTGTTGTTTAGTATTGTCTGCACTGACTGTTGGTGGCTGTTCAAGGTTTCAGGCAGGAGTATCTCTCAATCCTACATGGAGATGCCAGGGAGTGAATCTGGGATGTTCTGTATGTAAGCAGATGCTCTGTCACTGAACTATCCCCTAAAGGGAATGAGGCTATTCACACGATGGGAGAAAATCAGGCTAGTGGAGACTAGTCCGATTTTCTCCCATCATGAGACCCACCAGGCTCAGCTGCGAGCCCGGTAGTTCTATAGCGGGTAACCCGCTAAACTACCCCGATGTTTAAACCATCGACGCAAGCACTCTGCAAACCTGTTTTTTTCAATCGTGTGTTGCCATGCTGTGGCAACTCATGGGTAGACCCCAAACTGGGAGGCTTAAAAGCAGCCTCCTGGCTTGGGGGGTCTCTCCAGCATGCCCCGCGCACTCTCACAGGGCATGCTGGACCTTCCAGGAGCCGCGTGGCACCCGATCACCCCAGCCCCTGCCGGTTAATGTAATGGAGCCGGCAGTCGTATGGACGGCCGGTTTGGTCACCCAGAGCAGACTAACCGCTTGTCTGTGGGAAGAGCGAGCTTAGCCCGCTCTCCCTACAAATCCCATCCAGGCTCTTCTCACTGATCATGAGAAGAGCCTCAATATCTTACAGCAGATAGTGCTCACATATAATCATCCATACAAATGCAAGCCAGCACAGATTCTGCTTATCAAGTGGGAGAATTCATACTTCTACCACAAGACCAGCTCTTCTCCCCACCCACACCCACCCCAGTTGGGGAGGAATACTGAGAGTTGTGTCCAGAATGAAGCTGAGGCGGTGTTCTCCTGAAATATTTCCCTCAGGGAAACTGCTTTCCTTAATTTCATTTTCCATGTTATAAAATCTAGAGAAACTTAGAAGCTCTTCTCACAATCAGTGAGAAGAGCTTTGAGGCTAACTGCAGGGAAGGAGGGTTAACCTTCCCTTCCTTGTAGATGATCATCCATTGGTCTCTGGGCGGACTAAGAGAGCCCAGTCCGGTTTTGCTCACTCATGTGAACCACCGGGATTGCACCCAAATTTGGCTTGCTCACACATGTAAATAGCCTCTTTATGTGACATGATATAATCGTATGCATCCAGGGGCAGAGCCACTATTGTGTGAATGGATTCAAAAAACCTGGGCGGCCAATGGAAAGGGCCATCAAAGCCTGCATGGAGGTGTGGCTAGGGCTCTGGAAGAGCCCCGAGTGAACTCCCCCACACCCAGGCTCCAGAGAGCTCCGAGTGAGCTCTCCCCTGTCTTTTTCAGGCAGCATTTGCTGCCTGACAGCCTTTTATTCCCCTTTCCCTCTTTCCAGCGAGTCCTGCTATGCTGTCTCATAGTGGTGGGGGGTGTTCCTGGGAGGGTTGAGCGAAGTACACCGGGAGCTATACTCCCAGTAAGGTCACCCAAAGCACGAAGGTCATCCCAGCTACCCAGCTAAAGCAAGCAGGCACCTATATTGGGCAGCAGTGATAGAGGAAGGCGCTGGAAGCAGATGGTCACTTCAGTGACAACAACATATGCATCATTTCATACTGCGCAGGAGAAGGCAATGGTAAACCACTCCTGTATTTTACCAAGAAAACCACATGGATAGTAGGCATATCAGCCTGTTACTCCTATCGGACCAATAATGATTGCACAGTCCTAATAAATTGCCCATACAGCTCTTAAGGGGAAAGTGCTAGGAAGGACTACCTTTCCCTATACTCCATGCATATGTTCCCTCACAACTTTTCAGACATGACTGGGGTTTCCCATGGTTCCAGCTCCCTTTAAGAATCCTCCCTGGCAATGTGTACAGCACCACTCTGTGTGGAAGTGACCAGTGGGAATGGCCACCTCTGCACGAGGCCAGGGCCAATGTGCACATTATTTTGTGTCAGTCCTTTGAAGCACAATAATTGCACAGGCCTATTGAACACCGCACGTCACCATCTCAGAACGGATATCCTTTCATTTCATTTTTTATAATTATTATTATTTTTAATCAGGTAAACGTTACCCGTGAAGATTTGCCTGGGGAAGATCCAATCTTTCTCCGTACTTTAGGAAAAGGAGACTGGTTTGGAGAAAAGGCCCTCCAGGGGTAAGTATTAAACATAACCTAGAAGCTCTTAAGGTTACAGTACTTCAAATAATAATATTTCATTAATTTGTCTTGAATGGTTGAAAAATTAGCAGTGTGATCAACCCATTATAAGTTATCATCAAAGAAAGTAGACCCCTCTGGCAAGATTTCTCTCATTCTTTTTGTATTAAAGAAGAAGGATTATTTCCTGTTTTAAGAGTCCTCAAAATAATATCTATACCTTCATTAAGAGGTCAAATGATCTTTCATTATAATCAACATTTGTGTCAAGCAGGAATTCAGACAGGTGGAACAAGGTGGGGGGAGTGCCCAGGGACATAGCTAGGGGAGAGGGGGCCCGTGCTCTCCCTGGTGTCCCCTTAGAGTAAGGGAGATAATGAAGATAATAGGGAGGGAGGGAGGGATCTGGGGGGGGGCTCAGGAGCTGGGGGGGTTGTGGGTTCTTTGAACCTACCTGCTCAATCATAGCTACACCCATGGATGTGCCCTAAAGGCAAGGAGAGTGAGGACCCCCAGCTTATTGGTTCATATTGACAACATTGGTGGACCAGGGTGGGTGAAGGGGGGAAGAAGGAGTAGGGCCACAAGAGTGTTTTGTCTGAGGTTATCTTTCTTTGGTCCTGGTGTCAGGTTTGATACCAAATTATTTTGAACCTGCTTTTGCTTTTAGCCTACTTTCCAGTAGACTTATGAGATCACCCAGCATTCCATGTCTGTCTGTCTGTCTGTCTGTCCAGATGTCTGTCCATCCAGATGTCTGTCTGTCTGTCCATGTGTATATGTGTGTGTCCCTATCAACTTTGCAATGCCTGGACCAGTATGAACCAAATCAGGTACAGTTGTAGGGACACATGGAGACACCTCAATGACATAGTTTGTGATGATGTTAACTATCTTAATTCAAGATGGTGGACATGTAAACATCTGAAGTGCAATAGGTCTAACTTGTGGATGACCTAACTGATTTGAACCAAATTTGGTACATTTGCAATTAGTGACACACAGGGACACCTCAAGCATGGTTTGTAATGATGTTGTCCACCCCAGTTCAAGGTGGCGGACACCCCAATTCAAGATGGCGAACATTTGAGGCACAATTGGGCTAACTTGTGAACTGCCTAAGTGATTTGAACCAAATTTGCTACAGGTGTAAGTACACATAGGGATGGCTCAAGATTGCAGTTTGTAATGATGCCATCCATTAAGGGTGTGTAAACCAAACCGAATCAAGCTGGGCTCAAGTTCGAACCGGTTTAGCTTGAGGTTTCAGTCTTGAGCCCACCCAGCCCCATAGTGAAGCCAGTCCGAGCTCAAGTCCAGCTGGGCCCAACTCAAAGAGCTGGCTCACGGGCCAGCACAAGGGGCTCAAGGGGTATACTTGTAATTATGGTGGGGGCATGAGAAATGGTAGCGTTTACATTAAAGATAAGGTGGCGGAGATGGCTGCAGCCACACTGAGGACAACAGCGGCAGGGATGGCAGAGCTCGCGGTGGGGGCTCTTCAATCTCCCTCCCACTGCTGGCCTCCCAGATGACAGGCCAGGCAGGCTGTTGCCCGCTTTGGGCCTATGCACCAACACGGAGACCATTAGAGTGACTTCCATGCATGTGCAGAGGCCATTTGTGTCACCAAGCAAATTTATGTGATGAAACAATTGGGCACACACAGAAGTCACTCTAATGGTCTCCATGTCTGTACAGAAACCCAAAGCGGGCCGCAGTCTGCCCAGCCTATCATTTGGGAGGCCAGAGGTGGGGTTGGAGTAGCCCCCACCCCACCATCCCTGCCACTGCCTTATTTTTGAGATGATTACCCTTTCTAGTGCCCCACCCATTTACTTTAAGGTAAGCCCTTTATTTGTAAATGGGAATCCTCGCCGGATTCCCCTTTTCCAAGTATACTCCTGCAGCCGGCTCAGTACCCGGACCAGAAGCAGCCCTGGCTCGATTGAGCCCGAGCCACCCAAGGTGGCTTGAATCCAGTCCAGATTCTAGCCGAGCCAGAAATCTGGTTCCGTTCACATCCCTATCATCCACCCAGATTCTAGATTGCAGAGACATGAACATCTGAGGTGCAAGTGGGAAACAATTTGGACCAAATTTGGTATAGTTGTAGTGACACATAGGGACACCTCAAATGCATAGTTTATGATGATGTCATCCACTCCAATTCAAGATGGCAGATACATGAAGTGTAATAAACCTTTTCATTTACTACTGGAACAGCAGATATAATCAGCAAACAGCAATTTTACATGTTCAGTTATGTTTCTGTTGTATCATTGTATGATCTACACAATCCCGCTTAGAAAGGTCCAGGGATTGGGAGAAGAAATAACTTCTCCCCTCACTCACAAAGACCAACAGCAGTCCTCAGCTTCTACAGCATAAGCTACTCAGCCACCTTAACTGAGCTGAGGGCAACCCTTCCTTCCCACCAGCCATTTAATAACAGTCCTGGTACAAAGTTAAGTGTCCTCAGTTTGTGAATTATGCATGCACACAACAAACTTTCATTAATATTTAAGCATGAATAAAGGCTGGGATTGGGGGAAAACAATATCTAGGAAAGTGAGAGAAGGGAGGGGGAACAGATTGTTGTTTATTTTTGTTTTATGGTGATATCTCCTTTTGACATTAGAGACAGGTTTCTTGTGGCATTGGGGTCTGGCAGTTTCTTTATTTGTTTGCTTTGTTTTTCTTCCTCTTGAGTATGCCTTTTTGTTGGGACATACCTTGCTTCCCTCCAATCTGCATACGTTACAATTTACCCAGCAATGAAAGAGGCTTACACAGCTATTTATTTTATTAGCTTATAGCCTATTCATTCTTATTTATTTATTTATTATTTTATTATTAAATCTTTTATACTGCCCTTCCAAAAGGCTCAGGGCGGTTTACATTAAAACACCATTAAAATCAGTTAATAATTAAAACAAAAATTATAAAGCATAAAACAACGATTAACAATTAAAAATATCATAAAACAACAATTAAATAATCAGAACAATTTAAAAACAAGTTTTAAAAAGTTGAGAAAGCCTGGTTGAAGAGATGTGTTTTCAGGTGTTTTCTGAAAATTGCCAGAGATGGGTCGGATCGTATCTCAGCAGGGAGCGCATTCCACAATCTCGGGGCAGCAGCCGAGAAGGCCCGTCTCTGTGTAGCCACCAAACGAGTTGGTGGCAACTGGAGATGGACCTCCTCAAGTGACCTCAATGGCCGGTGGGGCTCATAGCGAAGAAGACGCTCTCTTAAATACCCAGGGCCTAAGCCATTTAGGGTTTATAAGTTATAACTAGCACTTTGTATTTTGCCCGGAAACCTATTGGCAGCCAGTGTAACTCCATCAACAAAGGAGTAATGTGGTCTCTCCGAGATGACCCAGAGACCAACCTGGCTGCCGTATTCTGAACCAACTGAAGTTTCCAGACTACGTACAAAGGCACGTAGAGCACATTACAGAAGTCCAGTCTGGAGGTTACCAACAAATGTACCACTGTTTTGAGGTCATTGATCTTGAGAAACGGGTGCAGCTAGCGTATCAGCCGGAGCTGATAGAGAGCACCTCTGGCCACCGCCTGAGAAACCAAAGAGAGACATTGATACAGAAGTACTCCCAGACTGCGAACCTGTTCCTTTTGGGGAAGTGTGACCCCGTCTAGAACAGGCAGATCAAAATCGTCTCTAGAGTTCCAACCACGCACAATAACTACCTCCGTCTTATCTGGATTCAGCTTCAGTTTATTCTCCCTCATCCAGCCCATTACTGCTTCCAGGAAGGCATTTAGGGAGGGTATGGCAACTCCTGAAGAAGTTGACATGGAGAAGTAGATCTGGGTGTCATCAACATACTGGTAACACCCAGCTCCAAATCCCCTGATGATCTCTCCCAGCGGTTTCATGTAGATGTTAGAAAGCATTGGAGAGAGTATGGAGCCTTGAGGAACACCATACATAAGCTCAGATTTTGAAGAGCAACAATCTCCAATCAACACCATCTGGGATCTGTCTGAGAAGTAGGAGCAGAACCTCCCACCCCCAACACCCTCAGACATTCCAGAAGGATACTATGGTCTATAGTATCGAAAGCCGCCAAGAGATCCAAGAGGACCAACAGAGTCACACTTCCTCTGAAAATTGCCAATTGGAGATCATCCATCAGGCCGACCAAGGCAGTCTCTACCCCATAGCCCGCCCGAAAACCAGTTTGAAATGGGTCTAGATAATCAGTTTCCTCCAAGACCGCCTGGAGCTGAGAGGCCACCACCCTCTCAATTACCTTGCCCAGCCATGGGAGATTGGAAACTTGCCTATAATTGCTCAACTCTGAGGGATCTAACGCAGGCTTCTTTAGAAGAGGTCTAATAATTGCCTCCTTAGCAAGGAGGCATCCTGCCCTCCCTCAGAGAAGCATTTATGATTTCTACCAGGCCGCCTACAACAGCCTCCCTGCTAGATAGAACAAGCCATGTTGGACAAGGATCAAGAGGACAAGTGGTAGGCCTCACCACTCCAAGCAGCTTGTCCACATCACCAGGAGTCACAAACTGAAATTGATCCAGTCGAATCGTATAAGAGGAGTTGTAGGACACCTCCAGTTCAAACAAATTAATTGTGGAGTCTCTATCTAGGACGGCCCAAATCCGAGAGATTTTGTCTGCGAAAAATTCATTAAACACACCACAGCGGGTAACTGATGCTTCCAAATTCTGGTTCAAGGGAGAGGGAGCAGATACTAGTCCCCTCACAACCCTGAACAACTCCTCCGGACGTGAACTCGCAGAGGCAATACAGGCAGAAAAGAACCGCTTCTTTGCTGCACGTATAGCCTGAGCATAGATCTTTAAATGTGTTCCATGTCGTAATCTGTCAGATTCGAGTTGAGTTTTTCTCCACGTGCGCTCCAGTTGCCTACCTTGCTGCTTCAGCCCCCGTACATCTTCCGTATACCAAGGGGCCAATTTTGAAGCAGGTCAGAGGGGACGCTTAGGAGCAATTGTGTCTACTGCCCTGGTGAGCAAGTTGTTCCAGTTCTCAACCAGGGCATCAACAGGATCACCAGCAGAGCCAACATTAAATCCCTCCTAGGCTTCTTGGAATCCTACCGGATCCAGTAACCTCTTTGGGCGGACCGTTCTAATAGGCCCCTCGCCCCTGCAAAAGTGGAAAGCGGTTGTAAGTCCAACCTTAACCAGATGGTGGTCCGTCCATGACAATGGGGAGATCGTAGGAGTCCCCACCCACGGAACACCACCCTGATCAGAATAAAAGACCAAATCAAGCGTGTGACCTGCAATATGCGTCGATCCAGAGACCGCTTGGGATAGGCCCATAGTCATCATGGCCGCTATGAACTCCTGAGCTACCCCGGACAAATTGGTCCCAAAATGAACATTGAAGTCCCCCAGCACCAAAAGTCTGGGAGACTCCAATGCAAGTTCCACGACCAAGTCTGTGAGCTCAGTAAGGGATTCCGTTGGGCAGCGGGGCAATCGGTACACCAACAGAAGTCCCAATCTATCCCTGGTCCCTAAACTCAAGTACACACATTCAATATGGTCTGATACCCTGACAGGGACCCTGGTAAGGGAGATGTTATCCTTATAGACCACAGGCACTCCACCTCCCCGCCCACGTCCCCTCACCTGCTCCTCTACAGAATATCCTGGCGGGAGAAGCTGGGACCAAACTGGACCACTAGCCTCCCCCAACCAAGTCTCAGTAATACACATCAGGTCGGCCCCTTCATCCATGATCAAATCATGGATGAGTTCTGATTTATTTTGGACTGACCTGGCATTGCAGAGGAGCAAGGTAAGGTTATGTGGGTTGTTGGCAGTGCTCCCCGAGGTCAAAGAGCTGGCAGGACAGCCAGAAAGGGGGACAGCTATTAGATTTCTTACTACCCTTCCTCTGGAACAGCCTGCTGATCTGCCGGCTTTTCTTCTTCTATTCCCCACCACCACCGGAATAGCTGCCCCACCTTCAACAAAGGCACTCCCTGGCTCCCCATCTCCAGACAAACCCACACACATTACAACTTCAACCCAACCTCAGCACAACTTAAAACTGATTAAACAGAAGCCCCACTATTGAATGCCTCCCTCTATACAAATGGTTGGACAAAGTGTCCAGCCCTTGCCCTTGTTTCTCCCCCAAAGTGGCTCCCCCAAAGGGGTGACCCCCTTTGGTGTTGCCCCTTCGGTGGCAGGCCCGCTGCCACTGGCAGTCTTCCTATATAGGCTGAGCAGCAAGCTCAGCAGGTGGAACCAGGAAAAACTGCCCAGTCACCCTTACAGCCCCAGTCCTGCAAAGCCTCTCCGCAAGCAGTCCTGGGGGGAGACAGATGGCAACCAGGGAGGGCAGAAGAGAAGAGGCAGGCACCCCAGTCTCACACCCTGGGGAAGATGGTATCCTCTCTCTTCTTCTCCAGCAGGCTTCTGAGCTTACCTAGCAGTAAGCCCCACTGAATTCAATCAGGCCTAATCATGAGTAAACATGCATAGCATTGGGCAGTTAGATTTGTGCCCTATCTATTTCAAAAGGTGAAGGCAGGTTATCACTGGGCCCCTAAAATGGATCCCAACTGTACTGAAAAGACATTTTAGGAATTTTAGAATGGTAATTAACAAGAAACTAACTCTTCAATAATTCGTCTTTCCATTATGAACCTCAATTCTCTCTCTGCCCCCTCAACACACACATTAGTTCTGCTCTGTTCAGTTCAGTCACACTCTGATCCCAAAGCACAGCAAGCAAGGCTCTGCCATTGGCCACTGGGTCCTAGATAGTGGGCTCCTCCCATCCCTCTTCTTTGTTGATCAGCCTTGACTACAGCAGCAGTCTTTGTTGCCTGGTCATCCCTGAGGGGGGTGGAGTGTCAGCCCACTCTGGCCAATCATAACCCACTCTGAAACACCCATTCTAGAGTCCATGTTCCATGTGCTTGCAAGGTGCTGTGTATGTGTGTGTTCCTATGCGTGCACACACACGAGTTTTTGCTTCTTCTGTTTTTTGCTCTTTTTATTATATTATTTAGACATATAAAATACATATTTTAAAAAATGATTGCTCTATGATTACTCAATAAATATTTTGTTTATAATCCTGTGCATTCTTAATAAGCATTAAGCCACATAGAACAAGGTTGAATTTTTCAGTAAATATGCATAAAGTTAGTACTTGCCAAATGTAGAGTTTTGTTGTGCAGTTCGATTAAGACTTGTAGGGAATATATAGCATATGTTTTCCTAAAGATTATCTTGGCACACAAGCTGCAGAGTATCCCTCCTCCGATGTTACTGTTCTATATTTATTCTTTGTATAAACTATTTTTCATTAAGAATTTTTGACATTTTAAGAGAATAGATCAGGGATTCTCAAACTTGGGTCCTCAGGTGTTATTGGACTTCAACTCCCATAATCCCCAGCCTCAGTGGCCTTTGGTTGGGGATTATGGGAGTTGAAGTCCAATAACACCTGAGGACCCAAGTCTGAGAATCACTGGAATAGATCAAACTAATCCATTTCAGCAAGACGTCCAGATGTTCAGAGTGAAGGAAAGAATACCATTCAGCAGTTTGTATTTATATTACTTCCACAAGGCCAGTTCTTATTTTGTAATCCCAAAAGTTAAAACTTTTCATTCACAGATACTTGTTACTTGATTAAGTTAAAATATTCATTGATAAAGACCCATAGGCAATTTGTTTATATTAACATATTCAACTCAAAAATACCTTGATTTTTAAGAATAAGGTGAACACTCAGGGTTTTTTTTTTAAATCAAGTATTCCTAGTTTATAGGAGAATGTTTAATTATGTTAATGCTTTTTGAATTAAAATATATTATTGAGCTCCTGCAGGGCCCATCATTATAACTGAAAGTTTGTTATGTTTGGGAAAGTCTTGATTTCAGCGATAGTGGTTAAATTGTTGAGAGATGTCAGTGAAATATGCTGTTGAATAGTTTTTAAAGATAAACAGCTGGCATATTATTTTCAGATTGTTTCACCACCACCTCCCACCTCTACCTTCACTTTAGCATTTAAGAACAACATTTCAGAGCCTGTTTGGCATTTTAGCTGTGTGTTCTCCATCGATCCTCATATTGATCAAGATCTTCAGCCAGTGATGTGAATATTTACTCATCGATTATGAAACATTAAACTCTTTAAAATCCCAGCTTTGGGCATCTGCTCAGGTTAACCAAGAGGACAGGAGTTTCTGCAGCATGGCTCCTTCCAGTACCAAATGAGTAAATTAAGAATTCTTAGCCAAAAAAGTGACTCTCAGGCTACAGGTCTGACACATTCATGTTGCCCTAGTTTCTTGGGCTTGCAATGCTGGTATGGGGAAGAACCACAGCATAGGTTTCTTTTCCCAAGCAGCTTGAGCTTCTCACATACAGTGGCATGGGAATAAGCCTCACTCTCATGGCTCTCACATCATCATTGTATTGTAAGGAGGGCCCTAGGAATGTGCATAAAATGGATTTTGCATTTCGTTTCAAGCTTAAAACAAAACACAAAATGCACAAAACATTTCATCAAAACAATGGCTAAGCCAGCTGTTTCAACAAAACCAGCTCAAAACTTCCCGATTGCCTCAAATGTTTCAGCCATAGGTAATAATGGAGAACTCAAAACACCCCATTGTTCCCCATGGGTAGTCCCTAGGGACACCAAAGTGGTTGTGTGTAGGGCACCCAACGCTCAAAATAAATGGGGAAGCAGGCAATTAAAAAAAAAACACCTTTCCTCAAAACCCCATAGAATCCTAAACCCCCATATATTCCATTAAAAATGTTAAAAATCACCCACTTGCCCATTTCTGTTGTGGATTGGGTGGTAGGTAGCACTCATCATGCCTTACCACACAACCCACTTTGGTGTCCCTAGGAGCTACCCATGGGAACAATGGAGTATATCAAGTTTCCCATTGTTCGCTATGGCCAAAACAAGCTGTACTCATGGAGCATACACGACAAGTTTTTCATATCAATTTGCAATGCATTTTCAACCCTGGCTTGCAAAACACTGCAGATTAGAAGCAAACAGTAAAAGGGAATCTGTCTCTCCCAACACAGGGCACACATTTTTCAAACACCGTCCAAAAATGGCCAAAAAGGAATCACTGACCCAGAATCCAGTCCACTGCCAACCACAGCGCCTGTGCTGCTGTAGCATCATTGACACAAGTTGCTCTCTAACATACAATTATACTCCTTGCTTCAGCATTGCAACAGCAGCCACAACAGCACTCTTAGCAGCAAGCACAGCCATATGCTCAATTTGAGCAACTTCTTTATCCACATTTGACTGAGGACACCTTGCAAACAGAATGCAGATTGCAGAGCAGACCAGAGCAGTAAGTGAAGCACAAATTAGTCTCAAGACCAGACATAAGCTCATCTTACAGTAATCACCAACAAAATATGAGAAAGAGAGAGAGAGCACTAACTGAGATACCACTGTCCATTTCTCTCCACAACAGTATCACACACAAAAAAAAACCACAACTCAAGACAGGCCGGCACCCAAGTTCTGTCTTTGTCAATCGGAGAACTAGAAAAACTAGATAATAGTGATGTACATGAATTGAGATTCGTACACTGACCTGAAGCTCAGCTTGGGCACTTTTAAAAATGAAGAGTGCAGGTCTGTACCTGCTCCTCTGCCGCTCACCACAACTTCCTGTAGTGGCCTACCTCCTCAGCACCCCTCACGTAGCTCCAGCACAGCCTCTGCTCATGCTCCAATAATACTTCATTGTACATCTCAGTCAAGAACATAAAACCCTTATATAAAGTTTATATTTATGTTTATACTCCATGCTGTCTTCTCCATCAAATTGCTAACACTATTTAACAGAAGCTCCATTGCCT
The DNA here is from genome assembly GCF_027244095.1 of Hemicordylus capensis. NCBI lineage: Eukaryota > Metazoa > Chordata > Lepidosauria > Squamata > Cordylidae > Hemicordylus > Hemicordylus capensis. The sequence continues at coordinate 240,951,872 of NC_069659.1, read as the reverse complement.
ACCACTTTCCTTTAGTTCTCCAGATGTTGATGAACTACAGCTCCCTTGATCCCAAGAATTACTAAATTATGTCTCGAGATTATGAGAGTTGTAGCTCAGCAACAGCGACATTTGGAGAGCCGCATTTTGCCTACCCCTGAACTAGTTTGTTTTGCTCTTCCACTAGTTCCTGGTAAATTCCTGTGCCAATTCTGTTTTTGTTTATTTCAAATATGGGTATGATAAAATTCAGTTTAAAATGTAGGACTTGAAGGTTATTATTATTATTATTATTATTATTATTATTATTATTAAGTTGGACTGCATGAAATTTCAACCATCGTTTCCTAGTGGACCATTTATTTATTTATTTATTTACTCACAAAATTTCTATCCTGCTTTACCTACATATTCAAAACCATGGGAAAGTAAAGCAAATAAGGCATTATAAAATGATCACAATGTTCGAAAACCCTAAGTAAGCAGCACTATTTAGATTCTCTTTAGAAGATAGTCCATTAATTATGGCACTACCATAAAAGTCTGGTGAAACAAGAAGACCTTTTGACATTTCTAAGTGCTTGTGTGATCAGGCTGTGGCAGTCTAGTTTGGAAACCTTCTTCAGAAATATTAAGGGAAGCATGAAGAAAGTCCTGCTGCAATATTCTGCAAATCTTTTTTTAAAAGGCACTTAAGTAGGACCTCCCAAGTGATTGCAACATGCAAGGTACTCTCTGGAATGTACATGATCCATTTGATACAAGCTTTGTAATTTGATACAAGCTTTGATACAAGCTTTGTAAAGCCAGCACTTTGCTTTGTGTCTGAAAGCTGAACAATGAAGTTATTGCAATATAGCTTATAATATCCCTATGTTAAGAAGCTCACAGTGGCATTGCTCAGCTCTTCAGATTTCCAAACAATCTTCAGTGGTATCACTACGTAAAGAATTTTACAGTAGTCCCCTAAGGGACTGATAACAACATTGCAGTTACAACTACCACATAATAAATCAAGCAGCATAAACTCCACAGACTAGTAAGCATCTGAAGAAGGCAGAGGTGACCAGTTATTGGCAAACTAAAAACCAATCACAGCGTTCACAGAATTTGCCCCAGTTTGACAAAGCATGTGAAAGTCTGAAACTTCTGTTTAAAAGCTGTACTTCAGATGGAATAAAATTCCAAAAGATAGGGGCAATGACAGAAAAGGCATGTTCCCATGTTGTCCTGTGGAGGAGGACCATGAATAAACAGGCTGGGCAGATTCAAGCGGGATAAGGCAGTTCTTCAGGGAAATCTAGGCCTTTAAAGGTAATAATCAACACCTTGAATCGCTCCCAGAAGCTTCATTCTCAAGTCCTCCCATCCACCCCTTTTCCAAATATGAAAGAGCAGTCTGTATGGATACCCACCAGATACAATCCATATTCACCCTACAGGGAATTGCAAATACTGCACATACTGCTCTCTGTGTGAAGCATATGTGAAATCTTTTGTAGCCACATTATTTTAAAAGGTTATTTCTGTGCATCTACTGTCAATTACATGGACTGGAAAGAAAATGTACCACCACCACAAATACTATTACTATTTATATACTATTACTATTCATATACTGCTTTTCAACAAAAGATTGCAAAGCGGTTTACATAGAGAAAGAAATAATGAGGTCATTCACACAGTCGAAAACTGTGCTCTACCTGGGTTTGGGAGCTGTGTGTGCTCCCAATTTTCAGTTGTGTGGAAACAAAGTAAGAGGAAAACCTGGGTGGATGTGATTGTGTGGAAGCAAGGTAGGAGGAAAAGCTTCCCAGGTATTCCTCCTATCTTGCTTCCACACAGTCACATCTACCCAGGTTTTCCTCCTATCTTGCTTCCACACAGCCAAAAATTGGGAGCACATATAGCTCCCAAACTTGGGTAGAACACAGTTTTCGATTGTGTGAATGACCTCCATAAATAAGATGATTTCCTGTCCCAAAAAGCTCACAATCTAAAAAGACACACAAGGTAGACACCAACAACAGCCACTAGAGGGGTGCTGTGCTGAGGATGGATAGGGCCAGTTTTTCTCCCCCTGCTAAATATAAGAGAATCACCACTTTGAAAGGTGCCTCTTTGCTCAGTTAGCAGGGGTATACAAATAATACAGAAATCCCAAAGGCTAGGGGGAGGCACACATATTGGTTGGATCGTGCCTATTATAGTTTATTTTTATCATTTGATGTACAATATAAATTACAATTTATCACACACATTTTTGGTGTGATCCAGTCAAAATTAAATGCTTTAAAGTCGTGTTGATGCCAATGGGAAAATTTAAACATGATCTGAGCACTCCAGTTAAAATCAGTGGCCTACAATGCTTCATTTGAGTTGTATCAGGCTCATAATTTGTACTGTACTCCATCAAGAAAACGTTAGCTATTGCACAACAAAAAAAGTTATTGACATTGTTTTAAATATACACTAATGAGAATATAGCTTTATGAAACAGGTACTTTAACAGGTTGACTTAAATGTACTTTAAGTTTTTACCCACAAGAGATAGCTATTTTTATATGACTGAACTATATTGCTGATGTTAGAGGAAGCCTCTAGTCTTCCCACTTACAAGTGTTATAACTGGAAGAAGTTATCTTCTCAGTTATAGGTAACGAACTGGAGTGTTAGTTACACTTTTTAAATTTTATTGATGCCAAAAAAACCTGCATAGATAAGACCCAAAAGACTGAAAATTGTTTTTTTATTTTATAGTTTTATTTAAAACTTTTAAAATTTAAAATTTAAAAATATTCTAAACTAGCTAACCTGAGCACCTGCGCTCCTAGTTCTCCCTGTCTCTCCTCCCCCATCTTCATTTCTTTCTCCCCTTTCAGCCCCATTTCTTTCTCCCCCCCTCCAGCCCCATTTCTTTCTTGCCTCTTTAGCACCATTGCTTCCCCCCACCCCAGCCCCATTTCATTATCCCCGCTCCGCAGCCCATTTTCCCTCTGCGGCCTGGCTACTTTTCCTCAGCAGCCAGCCGCCGCTTCTCCTCAGCCAGCTGTCTGCCAGCCTGGGGGCGGCCGCTTCTCCTTCACAGCCACCTGCTGGGGGCTGCTTTCCCTGCACAGCTGCCTGCCGTCCTGGCGGCTGCTACTTCTCCTCCACGCCTGCTTCTCCTCCCATCCCCATCGCTAATCCGCAGCTCTCGCGCAAAAGCTGCCACGCATGGGATTAACGATGGGTAAGTTTAAGAGAATTAGATAGATAGATAGATAGATAGATAGATAGATAGATAGATTAATTGAAGTAATAATAATAAAAAATGAAACGTTATATTTGTTCCTGACCTGTATTATATCTGCTGTTTCTCCCTTTTTTCTGTTCTTTTTAATTCTTCTGCAAAAATTAAAAATAAATGTATAGGAGGGGGGAGTAAGAGGAAGAAACCATGCCATCTCAAACATTTGCTCATACTTAAATCTCTGCATTCAGTTTTCGAAGGAACCTATAGGATTGGCGACGGGGGGGACGGACATTAATAAGCTGCAGGGTTTATTTCTGCAATTGTATTGGTTTTTCTATTATAAATCCACTTCAAACTCATTTCTTGTAGATAACTCGTATGATCTACATGGTTATGAATAATTTGCAAACATGTTAAATGAGATTGTTTTAGATTTTTAGAATGTGAGCCCTTTTGGGACAAGGAACCATTATTTTGTTTTATTTCTTTTGCTGTGTAAACTGCTTTGAGAATTTTTTTGCTGATGAGTGGTATATAATTTTTTGCTGATGAGTGGTATATTTTCATAATAATAACTCCAACAATACAGTACAATAATTATATATATGAGGGGCTGAGTTTACTACATTTTAGCAACATTTGAAATATTAGGATAGTCTAGAACAGCCTCACATGCATCTACAGCATGAAACAAAAAATTCTCTTCATAGCATGAGTAAGATTGGATGTGTTGCAGCCCTGTTTAGTCAATGGAAGTATCTCACCCTAATCATGACATCATATCTCATCTCCCATAGAAAAGATGGCATTGCATCCCACAACATTGCACCCAACAGTGCAGCTATAAGGAGAAGGGCTTTGGTAGGACTCTTTTGGTAGGTAGATTTTGGTAGCCAAAATCTCAAATGTAATGTCTTTTATAGCAAATTTAGCACTTTTGGGGAAAGCAAAACCAAAGTAGAGGTATGCATGGACTGGTTCATGGTCAAACCAGTCCACCGAGAACCGGGCTGTTTCAAGCAGTTGATTGCGAACCACTTTAAACTGGTTTGAGCTGGTTCATCAATTTGACTGGCCCAGCCAGTTGGTCTAACTGTAACAGTTTGTCGAGCAGCAGTTTGGCCTGAATTCAGACTGAATTCAGTCCAAACTGCTGTGAATGCACACCCTAAACCAAATCACCCTTAGTATTAATGTACACCTTTATCTATAACAGTTCTCACCCCAAGTCTGCCACTTTAGTGCCATTCTTATAATATATTGCATCCTCGTTTCTGCAGTCAGATATCACATCATGCACATGATCACATTGGTTAGGGAAAATGAAAACTAATTTTTTTGCCCACACTCAAATGTCTGAAGGCACAGGCAAGTGTCCTAGTTTCTGAGGTCTTGCAGGTTGCTAACTAGCAACTGATAGCTAATGAGCACTCATAGTGCTCTAGGTTTCTAGAGTTTCCACAAAGAATCCCATGATGGAACAGAACATCAGTACATTTGTCACATTTCAGAATGGTCAGATTAGTGGACCAGTGAGCATATCCGTAGAAGCCATTATGTGGTGATGTCACACCTATTCAGGAAGTAAAACATAGAAGTATAGAAGTTGAAGCATGGTAAAGTTTTTAGCAGGTTGAAATGAATGAAGCTCAAAGGAGGGCACTCGATTTAGAGAGTTGTGAATTTGCTTGAAAAGTTGTTTTGGCTTGGCCCTAGATGTCATCAAATTTTGAAGCAAGCCTTTTGGAGCTAAGGGATGTTAGCCTAAGGTCAATGTGAATATATTTTCATGTAGGTCTGGTGTATTGCTCTGATGCTCATCTACTTAAATTGTCACTCACTCGGTGTGCCTGTATTTTTAGGGGCACAACTGAGCAGTCTCCCAAGGGAGGAAAGCAGGTCTTGTGGTAGCAAGCATGAATTGTCCTCCTTGCTAAGATGGGTCTACTCTTGTTTGCATTTGAATGGGAGACTGCATGTGTGAGCACTATAAGATATTCCCCTTATGGGATTGGACCACTCTGAGAAGATCACCTGCATTATTGCATGTAGAAGGTTCCAATTTCCTTCCTTGGCATCTCCAAGATAGGGCTGAGAGAGACTCCTGCCTGCAACCTTGGAGAAGCCACTGCCAGTTGGTGTAGACAATACTGATCTAGATGGACCTATAGTCTGACTGAGTCAGCTTCTTATGTTTATGTCCATGTTTAGGAAAGAGAAACTCTCCAATTAACCTTAACACCCTCTCACACTGAATTACAGTCATGGGCACTGCCTCAGAGTTGGGGAGCAGGGAAGTATATTCACTCCATTCCTTCGACTATCAGTGAGAGCAAAGGTCCGTGCTCCTCTCCAGGAGTCCTCCAGACCAACAAACCCCATCCCTGTTGATCATCTCATCTTCGGTAGCCCCTGCCTTAAATAAAGCCCGACATTTAGAACACTACACCCCCCTTCCAGCTTGCTCCTTCTCCCCCGGCCAGGCAAGTGGATTGGCCACCCAAACCCTGACTTCCCAAGGGCCCTTTTTCTCCAACTCCACCCCCTTCACTAGCAGGTCCACACAGGGCTGCAGCTGTGGGGCCAACGTCATCACTATTCCATCTCCACACTCTGCTGCCTCTCGGGCTGCCCTTGCCTATCCCCCAGCAGCTGTTGCCTGCCTCGACAAGCCCTTCCTGGCTTCTGAAAGGGAATTGCTGGGGTTGTCCCGGCAACTGGAGCCCTCTGCTTCTCTCAACACCACCACCACCCCCGGTTTGGCCGGGTAAACAACTCACGGAGGAGGATAGGGAAGCCCAATCATTTCTAAAATTACTTACCATCTTAGAGGATACTGAGTGCAAATATGGAAGCAATTCACACTCTTCTTGAATCCAGCAGTACCACCATGTAAGGTGGCAAAATCTCTTGGGACAGACCTGGGCTGAGAGTAAGGAGATGCTGTATTCTGTGGAGAAAGAAACAAATATCATGGAGCAAGACTTTAAGCACAAATGCCAGATACCAGCACAATCTGAATTGTCTCTTTTGGGTGGCTGGCATGCCCAGAACTTATAGAAATAATATTTTAGTCATTGAAGTCACATTAAGAGTGGTTCTTAGAAGATGTTTTAGTGCTCAGGCACAGATTTCTGAGTAACAAATCCCTCTTTTTCCAAAATTCATGATGGAACACATGGTTCTGGATCCTCCCCCTCTCACCAGAAGATTTGATTTTATAAGAAACAGGCCTGTATATGGATTCTATGGATTCTGTAGATGTATGGGGCCTGTATATGGATTCTATGGATTCTGTAGATGTATGGGGAAATACGTATTTAAATATGTGCTTGACAGCATTATATCTCATCAAATGTTTGAGTAGAAAATACATACAATACTTGAAACTATTCAAATATGGATTTTTTTTTTAAGCAGCAGAACATAAAATTCAAGGTGGGGTTAATGGAAGAGAATGGAAATCAAAGGAAACTGTGTGAAGTTCACATGTAATGGAAACCTAGGAATCTATCAGTCCCAACACGTACACAAAACATGATGAGTGTCTTAAGTATGAAAAGTGCATGCATGTAGAAGAATAACTTTACCCTTTAAAATACATGCATGCTTTTGATTCCCTGTTACCTGCATGGTGAAAATAACTGGGAAGTGATTGAGTGTTAGGGTTCAGTCGTGGACAACTGACATAGGAATCTGGCATAGCCCGGAGATGAAAGTTTGGGCGGTATGTAAGTTAAATAAATAAATAAATAAATAAATAAAACAGACAAACGTCTGCCACACAATACACCAGATATAACTGTAGTCGAGAAGAAAGCAAAACAAATCAAAATAATCGACATAGCAATACCAGGTGATAGCAGAATAGAAGAAAAAGAAATAGAAAAAATAATAAAATACAAAGATCTACAAATTGAAATTGAAAGGCTGTGGCAGAAGAAGACTAAAATAATCCCAGTAGTAATTGGCGCCCTAGGTGCAATTCCAAAACACCTTGAAGAGTACCTCATCACCATAGGGGCCACAAAAATCACCATCAACCAATTACAAAAAGCAACTTTACTGGGAACAGCCTATATTCTGTGACAATATCTATAATAATAACAGCAACAACACTGAAAATAAAATTCAGCCATCCCAGGTCCTTGGGAAGGACTCGATGTCTGGATAAAACAAACCATTCAATAACACCTGTCTGTGTAAACAAGAAATGATAATACTCTTAGATGTGAAGGAGGCTGGTCAATGTCAGGTGCCACACTGAGCAACCATGTTTGAACCCTCACACACAATCCCTTCCTGGTCATTTTCACCATGTTGCAATGAAGGCCTTGGAAAGGATATTTAGATGCTGTGATGTGTCTATACCTACAAAGATTAGAATCGTTCGGACAATGGTTTTCCCTGTGACACTCTATGGATGTGAAAGCTGGACTTGAAGAAGCAAGATAGAAAAAGTATTGACACTTTTGAACTTTGGTGCTGGAGAAGACTTTTGATGATACCATGGACAGCAAGGAAAACAAACAAATGGATCATAACTCTCACTCGAGGCACAAATGACCAGGCTCAAACTATCATATTTTGGACACATTATGCGAAGACCCAGCTCCCTTGAGAAGTCCATAATGCTGGGGAAAGTTGAAGGAAAGAGAAGAATAGGACTGGAAGAGCAGCAAGGTGGATGGACTTGATTACAACAGCAATGAATTCAGCACTGTGAGACTTTAAAGGCCAAGTTGAAGACAGATCATCCTGGAGAGAACCTATCTATGTGGTCTCTAAGAGTCGACACCAACCTGATGGCACTTAATCAATCAATCAATCAGACACCTGGGAATTGAGTGTGCATGCCTTCTCCTCCCCTCTCCACTGCTCAGCATTCAGCAGCATAACTACAATTGCTGGACAGTAAGAACTGGCTCCTAGTTGCCATGTGTATTTTAAAGGAAAAATTCCTATGATTTACACATGTGCCAGTCTTTTATTACCTAATGCAATATGCGTGTATGTTGTTCCCTATTACGTGTAATCCGACTACCAGCATACTACATTTCATAGTAAATGTATAGTTCTATAGATGTATAGAAGTGTGTGTGTGTGTGTGTGTGTGTGTGTGAGAGAGAGAGAGAGAGAGAGAGAGAGAGAGAGAGAGAGAGAGAGAGAGAGAGAGATCAACTTCTGGAGAGGGGGGAATCGGGATCACCACTACACTGGTGGTGAAGGGAGAATTTAACCCTTTCCTGCTGCCATGGTCCTAATCCAGATCATGCAGCTTCCTTTCCCTCTCACACTCCGCAGCTACTTTCTCCCATGGGAAGTAAGCTCCACTTAACGTAAAGTTTTATGACAGCGGTTGTCATATTGTTGTGGCCTGCAATGTGCACACTAATTTATTTGGTTCCACTGTCACAACTATTTAAATAGCTTTTTGCCACTTTTTGAATCACTGCTGTACACTGCAAAACCTGATTACTGCTGCCAAGACACCAGTAGAATGAATTTGCACACTGTGAACAACTGCCTCCTTTATACCACCTTCAGCTCTGAAATAACGATCATTTTTTTCTGGCATTATTTTCATGTGGGGAGAGCTGCTGTATTGATGGCAAGTTTAATTTTGCTGCTGGATGAGGTTGATATACTTTGCTATCTGAGGAACCATTTGAAAAATGCACTGGTCCATTCTGTTTGCTGATATACATTCTTTTTCCCCCGTTAAAAAATCTTGTTAATGCCCTTTTGTCCACTAGCTTTGTTATGCTGCTCTGTGTGTGACATTTCCCATTATAACAGCTACTTTATATGGTCTGATAAATATCTACAATGTGTTCTGTATCATTGTCACACAGCAGTAACTTAAATTAATGCCTTAGTAATCATTTGTGTGTTCTGTATGCAGACAAGGGAGAGGAACATTTCTAAAGAGTTCTCCCAGAAACTAGGGCTGTGTGCAAATTGCAATAATCGTTGCTTACATTTCATGCGGTTTTGCATAAAAAAGCATTTGCTTTGTATCTTCTTGCATCCTCATGCTTCTCTGCCTAATATGCCATTTTCTTTTGACTGTATTTGCTCTAGAGCACGGTTTCTTAACCTTGAGTCTCCAGATGTTGTTGGAATACAATTCCCATCATCCCCAGACATGGCCTTTGTGGCTGAGGATGATGGGAGTTGTAGTCCAACATCTGGGGACCTAAGGTTAAGAAACCCTGCTCTAGAGTGATGAGACGTTACCATAGGTAGTATGAAAAAATGCATTATGAAAGGTGTTAGCTTCTTCAGACGTAGAATTTTATGGAGTATAAAATCTACAATAAGTTCTGTGGGCTGAAAGAGGTGCCAGCTAGACACATTTGAAAGCTTTTCCTGAACATCTTACAGATGATGCTCTTTTACCGGAAATCAATATGTGTTAAAGCAGTAAGTACTTCAGCTTGTGGAATGCTGATGTGTGGGTGTGTGTGTTGGGGTGTGTGTGTGTGTGGGGGGTGTATATATATTATTCAGCAGCCCAAAGGGAAATATTAAATTCTAATCTTGGCTATTCTCTGATCTCAAGACCTTGTGAGAGGTCTTGTGGGATGACAACTTACTTCTTATCCTTCATATTTTGCATCACACAAAAGGCTTAACCAGAACAAAGTATGATATTATTTGTCTTCATATGGACCAACATCCCAAAGCTACTACAGTATAAAGGATTTGCCTCACAATCCAAAGTATCAGATAGGTCTTGTACAGCAGAAATTTCCTTTTTACAGCAAAATAAATAAAGTGTATGTTCCTCTTTGATTTAAGCTCAACTGTTGAAGCTGCAAGCCACCTTAAGTGGTGCAGCAGGGAAAATGCTTGACTAACAAGCAGAAGGTTGCTGGTTCGAATCCCCGCTGGTACTATATCGGGCAGCAGCGATATAGAAAGATGCTGAAAGCTATCATCTCATACTGCTTGGGAGAAGACAATGGTAAACCCCTCCTGTATTCTACCAAAGAAAACCACTGGGCTCTCTGGGTGCCAGGAGTCGAAATCGACTCGACGGCATACTTCACCTTTACCTATTGAAGTTGCAAGACTCTGTTCAGCAGTCTTGATGGGGGTGGGTAGGGGGAAGCAGTGCCAAAGAAAGGGGAGAATTGTTAGGATGGGTCATAGGTAGGACTGATGGAATGAAGGGAGAGTGCTCGCTGGAGTTTTCTGGAAGATGTACAGACAGGCTTATCTCAAATATTACAGAATAACTGCTTTCCATACTCCCTATATTCCTCTATTACCAGAGCAGAATTAAAACAGAGTTGCAACAAAATTCCATGTTGGTCCAAAGCTAAATGTGGCGGCCACATGCCTGCCGGTGTCATGCCAGGAGAGTGCCGCCAGCGCACCAAGATAGCTGGGAAGAGCTCTGCTTTGGGAACTGGCGGTGAACAGTGGGGGAGAAGATCCCTGCTTAAAGGTGTACGGGATGTGTTACGAATCGCCCTTTGAATCACAATTCATGTACATCTTTATCAAAACTTGGAAAAATTATATTCTGAAATCTGATATTTGCTTTTCAAAATACATTTATGAAGTTTATTGACATAATTTAAGCAGTAGCACAGCTGACACTGTTCAGCCTAAAAATCATTTTGAAGCACAAAAATTCAGAACTTACATTTGAATCCATCACTGTTTTTACTATGGTTTTACAGCATGTGAAGGAAAATAGCATCCCTGTCTATGAGTGAGAAGATATTTTTCCTATTAAATTATTTTAATCCATTTCTTTGCAAGAGGATTTTTTTTTTCTTGCTAGAGTAAAATTTTCATTTTTCTCAGTTTTGCCTACTTCCAATTTTGCATGACTTTACCAAATTGTCCAGAAGGTGAACTTTTTATTCACTTACCTACTTATTATTTGTTTATTTTGATATTTGAGGTTATATGACTCCATATAATTATCAGGGTGTCTTGCAGTATAATAAACAATACTGTAAGCAACAATAAAACACATTATTTAAAAGTATTATGACAAAGATAACAATTAATGATCTTTAAAAAGCAAGACTTTCTTAACAAAGCTGTCGTGTTTAGTGGGAAAACAACAATGTTGATTTAATGTTAACAGTAGTTATTCCCACCTTCTCTGTCAACAGTAATTCGACTGTGTTATTCACTGAGCTGAGATACATTCTTGTTCAGAATTACTTCCCATGTCCCCTTGCGTAAAATGTTGAAATACTTTCTTCCATGTTGCAGCCTTAGTGCACTTCAAAGTAATTATTTATTTATTTATTTATTTATTTAACATTTTATATCCCGCTCTTCCTCCAAAGAGCCCAGAGCGCTGTACTGCATACTTCGGTTTCTCCTCACAACAACCTTGTGAAGTAGGTTAGGCTGAGAGAGAAGTGACTGGCCCAGAGTCACCCAGCTAGTATCAGGGCTGAGTGGGGATTTGAACTCGGGTCTCCCCAGTCCTAGTCTAGCATTCTAGGCACTACACCACACTGGTGGTATTACAAGAAGGCAAAAGGCACAATAGGCCTGAAGGATATACTGCGGAAGCCACATTGAAATGAAGTGGAGTTGTACAAGACTTCTTGTTCAACTCCCCTGTCAGAATTATGGTCAGCCCCTGGAATTTGTTCAAGTAAGGGATTCATGTGTGTTCAAGTAAGGGATTCAGGTGTGAAGTAAAGAATTTGAGGTCAGCATGCTTGAAATATTATTCTGACAAGGGCAGGATCATATTGAAAATAATCCCCAGAATCTCAAACTACAATGGGAAAATACACCTACTTTTTTTTTTGTCACACACATGCAACATTGTAGCACTGTAATGCAAAGATAAAATCTGAAATAAGACATTAGAAATGTGAACAGCACCTTGCTATCAGCACAAGGACTTTGTTGTCACCACACAGGAAGTACGGAAGCACACTTAGCAGATCCATAGTGAAACTGTAAAGTTTAATCTAGGATCCAAGAGGCTTCATGTTGCAGGATCTGATGTTGCTGAGTCTCCTTTTTGCACTTGAAGATAGCTCGGAGGTCTGAGCACATAGACTAGCTCATTAGGTTAGGTCCCAGTCTAAGAACATTAGGTTCCTGACTCAAACCCAAAGATGTGGCATTCATATTCATCCTAGTCGGATTAGCGTAGGAGAACTTCCTGGTAGGTTTTGCCCAACATTTATAAGGCAGTTGCCCCTTTCTACTAAATTTCAGGTACAAATTGAAGTTCTATGGGAACTACTTTCCCATCACAAACAGAAGTAAGCTGCTCTCTCAGTCTGTTGTTTCACAAATACTTCCTATTTTCTTCTTAGTTTGACACACCGACATAAAGCTTATTACAAATCACCTGTAGGGACAGATAATACAAGTTTTAATTTAGTAAATTAATTGCCATTTCTCTCAACCCTTGCTATGCCTGAACAGTTGTATTTTAATGCCACTTGAATGCCCTTGAGCAAACTTATCATCAAATATCAACTTGGTATATTGCATCTAGACACAGTTTGATTATATAACACCATGCCTTTCATTTTAATTTCAATAGTTGCTGGTTCCTTAACATAATTATCTTGGGTATTTGTGGAAGACAGAATTCATTAGACAATGTATAAACCAATATAGAATTCTTAGGTCATGTCTGCTAATGATCTTGGTGTACTACAATAGATTACCATCACTAGGGTTATGTAGTCTAAACCTTTCATGATCGTTTGAGAGAAGGTTTGGAGCTTGGGACACGGTGTGAGGGCTGAAGTAACGTTTGCTGTGAGAAATTTCATATGTCATAGATAAGATCTACCAGCTGCTGCCCAGACATTATTTATTGGTCTGTGTAAAGACTCGGCTTTGAGGTGCAGAAGCAGAATCATTTGCACCTCAACCCTGGTCCCACACAGAGGCAGACACTTCCCCTGCTTCTATCTCACAAAGAGGTCCATGCACAGCACTGGAAAAGGACCATCAAAGGGAGAGATGCTGCAGGAAGCCTGGTGATATTTTGGGAGCAGTTCTTGAACATGTTTGGTGCTTGGGATACGGTGCACACAGAATGCTGGGAAATGTAGCCCTTCCTAGCCCTTTCCCTCTGGGGAAAATTACATTTCCCAGGATTTGGTGCATGCCTTCCAGCACAACTTTCATAATATCTCTAGGGCTTCCTGCAGTGTCACTTCCTTTAACGGCCCTCTCCCAGTGCTGTGCATGGACCACTCTGAATGGAGGTAAATGTGGAGAGCAGATGCCTCCAGACAGGGCAAGGGGTGAGGTGCAAATGATTCGGCTTCAGTACTTCAAAGCCAAATAAGGTCTACTTATTTATATCTACAATCTGAATAACTTTCTTGCCTTAGAATACTTGGACATTACAAACTAATTTTCAGTGCAGAATATGGAAGTGATTGTACCAATAACTGGCGACATTTGTATGTAGTGGTGTATATGGAACCTGCGGTAGCTGGTTCGAAGGTGGATAGGTTACCTTTAAGGACCGGGGAGGGTGCTCTTACCCCACCCCCTGCCACCACCCCAGTGCATGTCAGGGGTGCACACATCAGGGGTGGTTCAGTTCAACCCCAAACTGTCGAACTGAACCGGTTTGACATCAAACCTGTTCGCACATCCCTGATGGGCCCATTACTCATCCCTTGGTTGTTTCCAGGTAAGGCTGCTGTAATGCGCTCTATGTGTGGCTGCTTTAGAAAAGTGTCCAGAAACTTCAGTTGGTGCAGCAGCTAGACTAGTGGAATGAACCTATTTTTGTTACCACACAACACAATTCCATTGGCTCAATTTTTGTGTCCAGGTACAATAAAAAGTGCTGGTTTAAGCCTTTAAAGCCCAGCCATTTTTTCCACACTTGTATTTGTTGTTATGGGCAGGGCATGGTGGAAACAAATAGACTCCTTCAGCAAACAGCAGACCACTGACCCTACATCAGATTCTCCAAAGCAACAGCATAAGCAACCCTATTGCTTATATCCTGGATGCTTTCACTCCACCTAACTACAAGTAAAAAATTTATTTGACCAAATTCAACCTAAAATGATTTTTAGCCTTTTCTCCATCCTTTCCCCAAACTCTGATGGGTATCACATTCCCAAGACTGGAGAAAAATTAGACAATTAAGCAGGGGTGGATTTATGGGCAAAGTGGGTGGTACTCACCTTAAATTTCTGTCAGCCATGTTGTCTCTGTCTCAATTTTGAGTGCCACTGCCTACCACCTCCCTCTGTTGTTCCCTGCTGCTCTTGCCTGCAGCCTGCTGCCACTTTAGGAGTTAGTGGGCAATGGTAGCACCAACCTCAAAGAATAAATTAAAAGTCCCAGATCTTATAAAATATTAATATTAATAAGGCAGGAGCCAATAAGCATGCTCACTTTTGTTTTTGTAACGTGGGTGGTCCTAGGAGAGGGACTAGGCTGCTTGACTCCTCAGGCAGCCAATCAGAATGCCCAGAGGGTAGGGAAGTCTTTTTTTTTAGCTACTCAGAAGAATCCAATTACCATTTTGGTTAGAGAGCAGGTAGGCTGGCTGGCTGGCTGTTGGTTAGTCTGATCTTTTGCAGGCTTCTTTGTGTTTGTTTGGAGGGGAGGAATGGATCTTTGGCTTTCTCTCCCTTGCTTTCTGATCTGATCTGTATGCAAAACATTATGACCCATTCCCAAAATGACATGCCATAAAACATTGGAAGGAACAGCAAACTGTAAGACTGCACTAATTAGATTAGAAACTGGCATGACAAGCCAGAAAGGTTAGAGCATGTGCATGGATTTCTGAGTCCAAACTACTTTTCTAATAATTGTAAAAGTGGCTTTCCATGTGGGTGTGGTATACAGAATGACTGGCTTCTGTTGGAAGGAAAATAATGTTAAGAATCAATTTGCTATGCAGAGAGCTTACCAGGTTTTTTTTCTGGATTGTGGCCAGTATCATCATCATCATCATCTGCTGCTGCTGCTGCTGCTGCTGCAATATTTATATACCACTTGTCAACCAAAGTTCTCAAAGCAGTTTACATAGACAAATAAATAAGACATCAAGAAGATGGTCCCCTGTCCCCAAAGGGCTCACAATCTAAAAAGAAACATAAGGCAGATACCAGCAACAGCCATTGGAGGGATGCTGTGCTGGGGTTGGATAGGGTCTATCTGTAACATTAATATGTCCACTGGGGTTTATGTTCGTTTGTTGCTTGCTTGCTAGGATGGACACCCAAGCTAAGTGGTGAGCACCAAAAGTGGGCAGAGAGTGCCACCCAGCTGTTCAGCAGGCATGGAGTAGTGAGAGGCTATCCCCATGCATCTCTGCTTCCCATGGTGTCCTCTAAGTTACAGGAGATTGTTCATAGTTGCAGTAAGCATAATTGAAAAACCTGTGATGTTTCTGTTATGTATGCATTCTTAATAGGCAGGCAGAGCTGCTCTTGTAGCTCCAGAATGCAGTTGTTCTCCACTTTCGTAGCTGGTCTCTGCTTTACCTGTGGTTTATATAGATTTATTTACTGCTACATGTATAGCCTGTGCTTCCTCCAAAAAGCCAAGAGTGGTGAACATGGTTACATTTATCCTCCCAATAGGAGGAAGGTTATGCTGAGAGATAAGTGACTGTCCATAGGAATGTAGGCAGCTGCCATATACCAAGTCAGACCATTGTCCATCTAGCTCAGTAGTGTACACAGACGGGCAGTAACTTCTCCAAGGTTGCAGGCAGGAGTCTCTCTCAGCTCTATCTTGGATATGCCAGAGAAGGAACTTGGAACCTTCTGCATATAAGTATGCAGAAACATATAACTGTGCTCTTCCCAGAGTGGCTCCACCCCCTAAGGGGATTTCTTTCAGTGCTCACATGTATTACTCTGGTTTGTTTTCATGAGGCCACACAGGCAATGTGATTTTGCTATGTGATGACATTTGCAACCAAGTCAGAATGGGGATAACATTTCCTAACTTCATTCTTGTGGCTTGTGGGTAGACATAAATAATTGTTTTACTAGTGCCTAGCAGTGCCTGGGAATGCAGTCAGTCCTGCTGCCAGAACCACTGCTAAGTGGAGCAACTTTGCAGTTGTGGAATTACCAAAATAGTGTTATGAAGAACCATCAGAGAAAATTCACCGAAATTTCTCACATTTCAGTTTCTCCTTTGTATGAGCCCTAAAATATGCCTTGAATTTTGAGTTCCCAGCCTGTGGTTCCTTCCCAGCTCTTTAGCCTGTGAACATGGTGGCAGAATTGGAGAACTGTATTTACCTCAGCCCTAGTTCTTATGATGACAGAGACACTTTTAAACCAGGCTGCCTGAAAGTCTAGGCAGCTGTCTCCTGCACTGAGGGAAAAGATAATTTACAGTAAATGAAGCTAATGAATCACCACTAAGTACAGAAAAATAAGGCATGGGAGCATAAAATAGCATGAACCAAATTAGTCTCTTAGGGGTTTTCCCCCCTTTTGATATGTACTTAGCCTAGAACTGTGGATCAAGATTATGAAGTGCAAGCATTAATAAGCCCAAAATTATTAAATGCAAAGGCTGATAAGATTGTTTGCAATATTTTCATTCTTAAAAAAATATATATACAGCAAGGTTGTTCACACAACCAAAATTCCTAGTGGCTGGCAGGGGGGTGCTGAGGGGAAGGCAGGAGTATATGTACTCACTCCACTGCACTGTGCACCCACACAATTGGTGTAACAGATATGGTCTGATGGGGATCTGGAGGAGGAAGTCCTCTACTATCCCACAATGTATTGCACAGGCAGCAGAGAGACTGCCTGCATCAGTGCATCAGCTTCCAGCTTCCTGGCCGCTCTTTAGACAAAACTCTATGGTTGCAAGTAAGCCGGGCTGCTGGGAGCTGCTGCAAACAGCCCCAATCATACACACAATTGGAGTTGGGAGGTAATATGGGGGCTAGGTAAAAGTGTGGGTAGTCCTGCTTGGAACAGCAGGGTAGGAACAGGTCCCATGGCTTCACACAAGCCTCTCTACTTGGGTTTTTCCACTCCTACCCTGCTTTGCCTGGTCATGAGAATGACCTTAGCATCTTTTAATAGTGAATTTAAGAAATTATCATCACATTTTGTTTTACATATTATCATAACCCAGAACCTGCATGTATACAGCAGCCAGGAATGCTGATTTGGATTTGGATCCATCAGTTGCCCGCTGTGACGCTTTTAATGAGTTTTTCGTGGACAAAATCTCTTGTATTCGGGCCAATTTAGACTTCGACGCCACAGTTAGCACAGTATCAGATGCAGAGGTATCCAGCAACTCCTCTTGTGTGGTTAAACTGGATCAATTCCGCCTAGGGGTTTTCTTTTAACGAAAGGCGGTATAAAAATGTAAAAATAAATAAATAAATAAATAAATAAATAAATAAATTCCAGTTTGTGACTCCTGAGGATATGGACAAGCTGCTTGGAACGGTGCGTCCTACCACCTGTCTACATGATCCTTGCCCGACGTGGCTTACACTATCTGGCAGGGAGGTTGTTGTGGAGGGCCTGGTGGCAATTATTAATGCCTCTCTGAGGGAGGGCAGGATGCCCCCTTGTTTAAAGGAGGCAATTATTAGACCTATTCTTAAGAAGCCTATCTTGGATCCCTCAGAGTTTAATAACTACAGGCCTGTCTCCAACCTCCCATGGTTGGGTAAGGTGATTGAAAAGGTGATGGCCTCCCAACTCCTGGCGGTCTTGGAAGAAACGAATTATCTAGACCCATTTCAAACTGGTTTTCGGGTGGGCTATGGGGTGGAGACTGCCTTAGTCAGCCTGATGGATGATCTCCAATTAGGACTTGATGGAGGAAGTGTGACTCTGCTGGTCCTTTTGGATCTCTCGGCGGCTTTAGATACTATCGACCATAGTATACTTCTGGAACATCTCAGGGAGTTAGGTGTAGGAGGCATTGCTTTGCAGTGGTTCCGCTCCTACCTCTCGGGCAGATTCCAGATGGTGTTGCTTGGAGACTGTTGCTCTTTAAAACTTGAGCTTTTATATGGGGTCCCACAGGGCTGCATATTGTCTCCAATGCTTTTTAACATCTACATGAAACGGCTGGGAGAGATCATCTGGGGATTTGGTCCTGGGTGCTATCGGTACACTGATGACACCCTAATCTATTTCTCCATGTCAACATCATCAAGAGAAGGCATATCCTCCCTGAATGCCTGCCTGGAGGCGGTAATGGGCTGGATGAGGGATAACAAACTAAGACTGAATCCGGACAAGACGGAAGTACTTGTTGTGTGGGCAGGGGTGTATCTATGGTGGGGCAGGCAGGGCACATGCCCCAGGCACCACTTGAAGGGGGCGCCATTTTAAAAAATTTTTTTAAGGCCACCAAAAACCAAATGGCCACCACGCATGCTGAAATGGCCTCTGTGAGGCCCTAGGCCATGCCAGGCCTTGCAGAGGCAATTTGAGCATGCGTAGTGGCCATTTTGTTTAAAAAACAGTTATTTTTTAAAATGGCCACCACACATGCTCAAATGGTCCCTATGAGGCCCTAGAGGCCAACGGGGGAGGGGGAATGTTTCAAGACCCCTCCCATGGCCTTTAGGAAGCCCCCTGAAGGGGATACAGGTAAAAAAAATTAAATTTAATATAATATAAGTCACTGTACACATATTCAGTTTGGCACTATGTACAGAGAATCAGGGCTTGTGAATACTAAGCTGAAGCTTATGAGCTAGGACTGTATTCATTTGCTCTTACTTTGCTTCTTGTGATAAGTGAGTTAAATGTGATGTCTTAATAATATGGCTATTAATGGTGAGTTTATCTTTGAATCAGTGTGAAATCCTTAGTATTAAGGCCCACTGGGAGTTTCTTGCTCTCTTTCTCTCATTTTAACTGTCTTTCTGAAATACTAGAATATATTGGGAAAAGTTATATTGGGAAAAGTATGTGGGAAAAGTTAAATTCTCCATTTATTTTTAAAACTTATGTAATAGTGATGCTACAATGCATAGTAGAGAATTAGACAGGCACTTATGTTTAATTTTCCAAGTACACCTCCACATAGTATTTGGGTATTTCATGAGCTACAGCATACTGAAATTTGTAGTTTTCCAGCATTTTTTGGTCTGGCTACGTCCACTGCTAAATAGTTTTTGAAATATTAAAAGTTTAATGAGCTTGACTTGTATTTTTCAGCTGATATTATGGTAAAGCTATCTGAAAGATGGATGTTAGATGTTTGGACAGGGGCACAATTTCAGTGCTTGCCCTAGGTGCTATTTTCCCTAGATACGCCTCTCTGTGCGGGGTCGTTACTTGGGAAACGATACTGACCTGCCAGTTCTAGATGGAGTCACACTTTCTCAGAAGGAACAGGTACGCTGTTTGGGAGTGCTTCTGGATTCACGGTTTCTCAGGTTGAGGCAGTGGCCAGAAGTGCTTTCTGTCAGCTTCAGTTGATATGCCAGCTGCGTCAGTTTCTTGAGATTCATGACCTCAGAACAGTAGTACATTTGCTGGTAACCTCCAGACTTGATTACTTCAATGCACTGTATGTGGGGCTGCCTTTACATGTAGTCTGGAAACGACAATTAGTATAGAACGCAGCAGACAGGTTGGTCTCCGGGTCATTTCGAAGAGACCATATTACTCCTATATTACAAGAGTTACACTGGCTGTCAATAGGTTTCCAGGCAAAATACAAAGTGCTGGTTATAACCTATAAAGCCCTAAACAGCTTAGGCCCATGGTATTTAAGAGAGAGACTTCTTCTGCATGATCCCCATCGTCCACTGCGTTCATCAGGGGAGGCCCATCTGTGGCTACCTTCAAGTCATTTGGTGGCCACTTGGGGACGGGCCTTCTCCATTGTCGCTCCAAGACATTGGAATGCGCTTCCCGCTGACATAAGACTCTCCCCATCTCTAGAGGTTTTTAAAAGATCTTTGAAGACTCATCTTTTTAACCAGGCCTTTTAGCTTTTGTAATTTTAAACGTAATTTTTTTTTTTTTAGGCAGCTTTTTGGAGTTTTGATTTTAATGTTTTGTTTACTCGTATTGTTTTATGATTGTGAACCGCCCCGAGACTGTGGTTTGGGGCAGTATAGAAATGTATTAAATAATAAATAAATAAATATTGAGGGATCTGAGAAAAATTACTCAGCATAAATTAAGGTTAGGCAATGCCTAGCTTGTCTTTTTAATTTAAATTGGACTAATCTGAGTCATTTTCCTCATCATGTCAGTCAAAGATCTTTCTTGCTGGCAATAGGTTTTTAAACAGGTTTTCTAGGTGTCTAGCAGAGTAATGTTGACTGATATCCAGGTTAAGTTATTCAACAGTACTACGCAGGAATTACTGTAAAGGATTACTTAATTTCAGTAGGACTTCTGACAAGTAATTTTGTCAGGATGCTAGCCAACATGGGCACTTCCCAACCCAGTGATTCTTTACAATGATTGGTTCGATTTTGGAGCACTTGAAGCTGCCTTATTCTGTCAGACCTTTGGTCTTTCTTGCCCAGTATCATCTACCATGATTGACAGCAGCTCTCGGGTCTTAGGGCTCTTGTCCTGATATGCTGGGGATAGGAATATGCCCGAACTGGCTTGGGCAACTGCATGTGGGGCAGGGCAGGGATCAGTTCCTTTAAAAAGCAGGTAAGCAGGTCCTTACCTGCTCCTCCACCACCCCACCACTTTTCTGGGCATGGAGGCTGCTTTCCAAAAGGTTGCACGAGGCTGCAGCACTGCTTCCAGCAGCCTGCGCATGGCATCAGCATGCAATGGCTGTCATGCATGCTCTGGGAGCAGTGCTGAGAGCAGTGCTGCAGCCATGTGCGGCCTTTTGGAAAGTGGGCACTGCATCTAGAAAAGCAGTGGGTGGTGGAGGAGCCGGCAAATACCTGCTTACCTGATTTAAAAAGGAACTTATCCCCACCCCTTCAAACCAGTTTAAATGCGGACACCTGAGCCAGTTCGGTACTTCCCTAAGGCGGCGTTGAACCGATTCGGGCACATCCCTAGCTGGGGACTGAACTAGGAACTGTTTGCATGCAAGGCATGCACTATCACTGAGTTATTGTTCTGCTTCATAATAATAGCAGACATCCACTTTTACAAAGCATATATGAATGCCATGCGTATCTGTGGGCAATCCAGGTTTACTCCTTTATGATCACATTGGACCAAAATGTTATAATAATATTTGCTGTTAACATTGTCATAGAGAGCATAAATGAAAAGTTTACAAATTTGTAAGCATTTTATTTTACTATTACTTTTATTAATGCTCAAAAACAAATTTATAGTGTTGAACATAACACAATGTGGGGAGAGAGATAATAATTCCATTTTAAAATAGAAATTAAAGAACATAGATAACACATTCTTTCTCAAAACATTATGGACATGTAGGTAGCTTAAAAGGCAGCTATGCTGAGGCCTATTTATATTCCTATTTATAGGATCAGATCCTATTTATATTCCTGCTTGGTCAAAGTGTATTTATATGCTGTCTTTATTTTATTTTTTTCCCATTGTGTATATTTTATTTGAAATTAACCATATATTAACTATATATTTATTAGAACAGTAGACTTTTTTGTGGCTTATTTTTTGATATGGAAATTTTACCTTTATATGGCCATTCTGGAAAAATGGCCATTCTGAAAATGGCCATTCTGGAAAAATTAACACTAATTGTAGTGTTAATAGTGTCACTAGAGCTTAGTTCAAGTTCAAGTGCATGATACAGCCAAATTTAAGCTATCCTACATACTATGGATTTCCATGGGAAAGTTAAGTACTTGTTTTATGTGCAAAATGAATACAAAATATTGGAGCATAATGTAGCCAAAGCACTTGGCTGAAGCACTTGTGAAGCACTTCTATGTGTTATTAATGTCTAAGAAATGCTAAACACATGATTAGATCTGGCTGGATATTGCAAATGCATTGTCTGAGAAGGGTTGCAGTTTATATGCACTATAACATTTGCATCTGAAAGAATGAAAGTGTTTGGATATACAGTCTGACAGCAAACATAAGGTTTGTCCTCTGGTCTTGAATATGCTAAAGGTTTCTTCAGAACAAAAGAATATGGCAAGAAAAGCAACTGAAAAAGAAACCTGATACAGAGTAACTGGAAGCCTCAGAATAACCCGTTGATACCACAGTCCAGGGTACTTAAGCAGACTTGAGACTTAGCTCATTGAAATAAAAATACGTGCGTATTTATAAATAAATGTGCGTGTTTACTTTTTTGTTGGACTGTGACCAAAATGTGTGTCATCTTAGTTCTCTTCTTCTCAAGTGGATTTCATCCTCTTGGCATTAGAAACCACTTTGCAATCAGCCTATTTTGGAAAAGTGTTTCGTTATAGAGATGTGCAGTATCTGTAAACCTATTAAAGAACTAGCTTTCTTCCTTACTTTTCACTTTATATGTTTGTTAAATCTTCCCGCCCCTCCCCCCAGCACAGACTCTACAAGTTATATGCAGGGGTGTTCAGGGCAAAGGGAACAAAGTGCCTCAGAGCCCCACAAGGCTGAAGGCCCCCAATATACTGGTTCATATTGACAGCATTCAGGGGGTTCAGGAGGAGGGTCCAATACTATGTTTCCACCAGGGGCGTATTTAGGGAAGAGGGGGCCTGTGTTCTCTCTGGCTGCCCCCCAGAGCAAGGGAGATAATGAAGAAAACAGAGATTGGTGGAGCTGGAGATCCCTCAAGAGCTGCGAGCCTGGGTTCTTTGAACCCTTTCGCTCAGTTATAGCCACACCCCTGGTTTTCCCCAAGATTATTTTATTTATTTAGCATACTTGTATACTGCCCACTAATGAAGTCTCTAGGCAGTTTACATTAAAACAAACCAAGAAATTAAAAAATAATTAAAAAATATAGACGTTCAAATTAAAATAGCTACCCCATAAAAATCACTAAATTGCTAAAGAAAAAAAAGCTTGGCTGAAGAGATGTGTCTTTAGTTGTTTCCTGAATGTCAACAGGGATGGAGCAGCTCTAATCTCAGCAGGATGTGTGTCCCACAGCTCTGGGGTAATTGAGAGGTAATTGAGATTACCTCTCAATTTCTCTACCTCTCTACCTCATTACATATTTATTTTTATTGTTCACTTTCTATATCGCTTTTCATTAAAAATCTCAAAGTGGTCTACTATCATTAGCTGTTAAAACAATGCACAGTTAAAACAGGAAGATGTTGGTGGAAAACATTCAGTAGATGTACACAGACGGTAAGGAGAAACATTTTAATTGCTTTGTTTGATTATTTTTCTTCTTCTTTTCTATTTTCTTATGTCTCTTTGTTTGTATTTCTGATAAAACAATAAAAATATCTAAAAACAAAACAAAACACAAAAGTACAGATATTCAATATTAAATATAATAATATCTCTATTTAAAAGTTGAAAAACCTATATAAAACAATAATACAAATATGAGCAGAGCTCCTTGTTTAACATGTTGTAATTCTGAGTTGTTTGTAGAAACCAAACCTACCAAAGTTTTGCATGCTATCTCGTCTTGATAATGTGACATGAAAGGCGGTAGGCAAGACCACAGTTTGGTTATGTGATGAATGATTCAGACAATCCATTTTCCATGTCTACACTGCAATCTGTAAAGAAATTCATTCTTCCATGTATATAAAGCCTTTCCAATCAGCACTCAGTCATCCAGAATTCCAAAACTTTCCAACTGACACAACTGAAAGGGAATTTTCATCATGGTTTTGGTGTAGTAAACTGAATGTTGAGTGGTGGGAATGATGACTTGAATAAAGCTCTTTCTAAAGCTCTGTTACGTTCATTTTTTAAAGACTCAAGTAACCATATGGGATTAATGCATTAGTGGGGAAAGAACAGAGCAAAAGATTTATTTTCCAGCTTTTGAGCAAGTATCTTAACTCGAGACTTTTTGAAATGATGTACAATTGCCTGGGCGCATTTATGTAGATTTCCTGTACAATAAACTGAGCCACAACAATTCATTCCAGTTGAACAACATTAGCAAATACAGCACTAAGAGTAATGAACAAATGAATCCAATATACAGTGGAGCTGGAAGATCAGTGAACACTAAACCAGAACCTTTTGTGCCTTATCAGCTGTCTGCCTTCTGTGCTGAATTTCAAATTGCCACTTTGCATTTCAAAAAACATGTTTACATAAAATACAAAATAATGAAAATGCATTAGATACTCAAGGAAACAATCATGTTAATAATAAAAATTCCATGAATATAACCTGCTTTCTATGTATTGTAGAAGGGAAAAAGGCCAATTCTAATTGACTGCCTGATAAAAAAAATAGATCCCTTGGCAAAAGTCGGTTAGAAGAGAATAATAGTTCTATTTAATCTGCATGGGCAATTTATGCTTCTTTGGGAAGAAAGTAGTAAAGTTGGCCACTCTTTATTATTATTATTATTATTGTGAAGTGGAGCATTTTGTAAAGTCCAAAGTTAATGCAAGACCTTAAGTTGAAAGTAACATACTTTTAATATATTGAGCTTTTCATTTCAGAAGGAATCTGAAGGTTGGGTTTATCATGCGATCTATCCTGGTTAAATGCAGTTTAACCACAGATTGCCCAGAAATTCTGGGCTCTTACAATCATCTCTGCAGGCTCAGTGATCCTGATTAAGTATTTAACCAGGATTACCATTCCTGCATTTCTGTAGTTCATTCCAGCATTTACATCATTTTGATGACTTGCACCTAGATATGTGAACTGACTCCAGTGGAAGCATTCCATTTGGTAAGTTAGATCTGTGATGGCCAATTTACACAATAGAAATCATCACCTGATACTGCAGTCATGAGGTATTGAGCATTCATTTGTAAGCAGCCCTCTGAAACAGAAAAATGTAATAATTGCCTGGCTTGATCAGATCAAGGATCATCTGGCCCAGCATTCTATTCCCTTCCAGAGGCCTCTGGCCACAGGCTGGACACATGAGGCAAACTGAGGCAGTCTAAGATGGTGGATCAGGGAGAGTCACCCCATCTACCCACTGTTGCCTGACTTAGTGGTATGCAGTATGTGGTGGGCTAGATTTTCTCACTTCTGTCTTCTTACCTGTAGAACACGGTGATGATCTGATGCACCCAGCCAGCAAGTGAAAAAGAGCTTCTCTTTCTCCTCCTTCTGCATTGGATTTGAAAAAGAAGGGGATGGAACGGGGGCGGGGGGGGGATGAGAAGAGCAGGATGCTGGGAATAGCTACTCACCACTCTCCTCTCTGCTTAATCATTTTCTCTGTCCTCCTTTCCAAATCCAGCATGGAAGGAAGAAGATGAAAATGAGGAGGAATAGCTCTTTGTGCCTGTTGGCTGAGCACATCAAATTGCCAGTGAGGGTGTTGGGTAGGTAGATTCAGTGTTGGTGTTTGGCTGGAGGGCCAGTTGGGGTGAGGGGGTCAAGGAACAGCCCTTCAGGGTTTTAGTGGTCCAGAGGGCTGGGAATGGCCCCCACTCGAGGGGTGGCACGACTCACCAGCTCAGAGCTTTGGTGGCTTGGGTTTGTGGTGGGTCGGGCCACTCCCCCCTCAGTGGGGGAAGCTTCGCGGTGAGAGGAGGTCAGGACATGGAGCCTGGCCGAATCAGGACTTCACCCTGAGGAGGAGTTCCCGCACTCAGATTAGTTAGGGACCTCATTGCAAGTTTGTTATCCCTGTACAATAATAAAGTGGCCCTTATTTACTCCAACTAAGCGTGTCCTGTCTTCATTGGGGCCTGGGGATGCAATGAGGAGGAATAGCTCTTTGTGCCTGTTGGCTGAGCACATCAAATTGCCTCTGTACATTACCAGGTAAGAGGGCAGCATTTGGCACACTATTTTAGGTGCCCAAAGATCTTCGATCACACATGGCAGGGCATAATATTGATGGCTGCCTCTTTTGTTTGTCCCCAGCACCTGGCAGGTATATTTGCCTTTCAATGTGGAGATGACATTCAGCTATCATTGGAAACAATAGAAGAAGATATGAACTTCTCCTTGGAAGTGGGTTTTAGGCATTCTACAGGAGTCCCATTGCTACGCTTTTGGAGTTCCCTTAGAAGTTGCACAGCAGCTCTGATGGGTCACCACAGCTGACAGAGGGCTGTGCATCAATATCACTTTTCTGGAGCTCCAGAGACCCAGTAAACTAGTCAGGAAAAAAGAAAAAAAACATATGTGCTTCTATAGAAAAACTATAAAATATTATACATTATACACAGTGTTAGGCACATATTACTTTATCAATAAGAAGCTTGCTGGGACATTTTAAAAATTAACTGCTTTGTTATGGCATGATTATTTCTAAACAGCCCATCTACTTCTGATAAAACAGGCTCCATCTATGGATGTGCTCGAACCAGTTTGGCACCTCCTTAGGGAAGTGCCAAACTGGTTTGGGCACCTGCATACAAACCAGTTTGATGGGGTAGGGATCGGTTCTATTTGCACTCATTTTAAAGAAGGGGTAGGGATGTGCCCAAACTGGTTCAGGCAGCCGTGAGAGGGACAGGGATTGCTTCCTTTTAAAAAGCAGGTAAGCAGGTCCTTACCTGCTCCTCTGCCCAAAGGCGCTCTTCGTTACAGACCATGGGGATTTGGTCGGTGGCCTCCTGTCTCCTCAGGGGCCTCCCTAGAGCTTCACCACTGCCCCATGCTCACCGGGCAAGTAAAATCATTTATTTGTAACTTTTTTAAAAGCTCCACTGTGCAGCTTGAGCTACCAGCAGGTATGCAGGCACTCGGGAGAGGGAGGAGTAAAGACCATTGTGCCAGGAACGTCCAGTATTAACAAACACAGCCCAGATCAGGAGCACAATATGAAACTATTATGTGGTTGCAGGAGGCGGTGGCAAGAGCTCCATCACCGAGCCCACCTGCCTCCCAAATGACAGAGTGGGCTGTTTTCGGCCCATTTCAGGCCTCTCTGCTCACGTGCACATGTCCATAGAGGCCAGAAATGGGCCAAAAATGGCCCACTCTCTGTCATTTGGGAGGCAGGCGGGCTTGGAGACGGAGCGCTTGCCATTGCCTCCTGCAATCACATAATAGCTTCATATTATGCACCTGGACTGGGCTGTATTTGTTAATATTGGACATTCCTGGAACAATGATCTTGACTGCTCCCTCTCCCGAGTGCCTCCATACTTGCTGGCAGCCCAAGTCCCCCACCACACAGCGGTGCTTTCAAAAAAGTTAAAAATAAAAGATTTTACTTGCCCCTGATCCCCCCTGCCCACAAGGGAGGGCACCGAAATCCTTCAGGTCGGGGCTCAAAAATTAGCTAGGTGCACCCCTGCCTTTGCTACCCCACTGCTTTTCTGGGTGCGGTGCCCACTTTCCAAAAGGTTGCACACGGCTGCATCCCTGCTCCGAGCAGCCTGTGCACAGCATTGGCATGCACATGGCCACCACACATGTGCGGCTGTGTGTGTGCGGATGTGGCACACAGGTTGCTGGAACAGTGCTGCAGCCACTCACAGCCTTTTGGAAAGCAGGCACCGAGCCTGGTAAAGCAGTGGGTGCAGTGGAGGAGCAGGTAAGGACCTGCTTACCTGCGTTTTAAAGGAACTGATCCTGCTCGAGGCTGCCCGAGCCAGTTCGGGCACATCCCTCTTCCTGTCTTTAAAATAAGTGCAAATAGAGTGCAATTCTGGTGGTAGCAGAAACTTTCCAGATAAGGCTCTATAAGGATCTCTTGTATCATTCATGACATTCAGCTTGTTGTGACACATAACATTTCTTTTAATTTCAGTGCTAACTTGAGTCTTGCCAGATTATTTCAAAAGTAAAGTAGCACAAATTATTTCAGGAAGAAGGAGCTAAAAAGGTGGACAACAGTAGCAGATATTACACAGGCTATGTTAAAGGAATATAGCATAATACAATACCTGTTAAGACAAATGCAGTGGCAGTGGTGATAAGCATTCTTGTCAAGATATTCAGGGAGACTGCCAAGCACAATCAGCCAAGATGCGCCACCACAACTCAGCTCACAATCACCAAATTGGAAGGGAACATGTTTCACAGGGAGCAGCTTTTTGTGGGAAATGTGCCTCCTGATTTTAGCTCAGCTCGCTGATGGTTAGTGACATATTTAATCTCTTCGGGATATTTCTGGAGCATGGGCAGAGCAGGGGTGTTTTGCCCCTTTGGACAACATCATGCATGTACAGGGATTGGGCAGTTGACCGCAAACTGCAGTCAGATTCCTGCAGTCCCTCATTACAAATATACGTCAGTAGTCAGAATGTCAGCCATTGGTATCAAACAAATATCTCTAGAAATCTACTAAGTGCTTTCTATAATTACACGAAAGCCTGAATGATTGTCTCTCAAAACTACAGTGTTCATGTGCAATCTTGTTTCATTTTACCAAATTTAAATGTTGTCCTGGAAGTTTTGCTGAGGATGAGTTAAGTATATGATAGGCTTGATAGATTTTAATTTAAATGCCAGAAATGTCCCTGTGAGAACATCTAATTCCTGAAGAATCTGCTTCTGTTTTAAGCAACAGTAATCTGCATCATAAAATGATGGTAATTGCAATGCCACACAGTACACACAGATTATTTCCTAAGAAATGTAGATGTCTGATATCAAGATTACAGATTGTCATAAATGAGAAAATAATTTCAGAGATACTAGCATTCAGCCATTACATTCTAATGGTTTTTGTAATACTGAAAAATGATATGGTATTTTGTAGGCCTGTGTGCATTCAGAAAACTTGGATTTGGGTTTGGATTTCGATCTGCCCAATCCTTTTTCAACAATGTTGGTTTCAGATGGGCTCTGCCAATGTCAGATGTCAGGATTCAGAATTCAAATCCAAATTCCAAATTATTGTTTTATTTTCCCCCATAGCAGTCAATGGGGAATTTTTTTTAAAATCATCAAACATCAGGGGATGATCCTAGGAATTAGATATTGGGCACACATGTGGGCTGGATGGCAGGAGGCAATGTATTCAATTTGAAGCAGATTAGGTGATCCTGTGATTTTTCACAATTTTTTCTTATCTTTAATTTTTTTCTTTAAATTGCCAAATCAGGCTTGTCTCAAGGCAGAGAACTATAAAAACTTCTGGAACTGAAGCACTCCTCTTGGTCCCTCATTCCATCCACATTTGGAGTATTCTGAAATGTGCTTTCATATAAAAGGGTAACAGCACCCCAATATGCCAAATCTTACATTTCTGAGATGGCTCAGCATAGAGCTCTGAAACTGAGCACAGAGATAGTTGTGGAAACATAGGAAGCTGCCATATACTTAGTCAGACCATAGGTCTATCTCGCTCAGTATTGTCTACACAGAATGGCAGCGGCGTCTCCAAGGCTGCAGGCAGGAATCTCTGAACCCTATCTTGAAGATGCCAGGGAGCGAATTTGGAGCTTTGTTGCTCAGGAACAAGAGCAACTGTACACATAGGGTGGAGGAGAGCATGTCTGTCATGTAAAATGTGACTCAGCCCTATGACTTAGTTCCTTAGATGAGCTTCTAGTGGCTGAGGTTTAAACTCAGTGGCTTATATCTTCACTAATGAAGTAGCGGCACAACGAGGAACAGAGGCGTCTCTAGGGAAAACAGCACTTAGGGCAAGCACTGAAAGCCTCTGTCCAAACATCTGACACCCATCTTTCAGATAACTTTACCATAATATCAGCTCAAAAATACAATTCCAGACACTTTCAGGAGAAACAGGTTGTAAGAAACACACACATGAATACACATATGCAACCACAGATGTGGCCTGAAAATCAGACTGGGATGGGTGGCAGTGATCAAAGAGGCCGGTGGGTGGAAGGGGAACCTTTGCAGACACCCCCACCCCCACCCCCGCGGCCTTTAGGAAGCCCCCTGAAGGGGCTACAGGTTAAAAAAAATTGAATTTCTAAAAAAATTGTGAATTGGGGGTGGGGTGGGGAGCAGCATGGCACTGGCACCCCCACCCCCCCAGGTGGCACCTAGGGCACATGCCCTGGCTGCCCTACCCTAGATTCTCCTATGATGAGGAAAGCACTGGTGCTTTTGAAAAATGCAACTACATCAGCTCCACGGCTGGCTTAGTGGGTGGGAGCAATTTTTGACATCATATTTTGAGTCGATATAGATGGATACTGGGGTCGTGGGAGGACAGTGAAATTTCCTACACACACACACTAGCATGAGTCTGGCACTCTTCAGAAGCACTGGTCCTACACTGATGCTTCTCCCCTTGCATTGCTGCAATGGGATTATTAGCCAGTATGTCAGCCAATATTAAACTCAGAATGGTTTCATTTTAATTTATAATAACTTGTGTGTTTTAATGTGTGTGCTTTATTTGCTGCTTTTTTATTTTTAATTGCCATTACCCACTTAATCAAAAATACAACCTGTTTCAAAACACATTTTGTTTTAACTCTGAGAACCGTTGCCATCACTTATATCAATAGGACTGACTTTTGAGAAAACCTGCTGAGAATCGTAGTGAGCATCTATGTCAGCAAACAGTTATCAGCCTCTTTAAAGATAACTAGTTTCACTAGAGCCAAGGGAAGTATTCAGTAAGTAAAGTTAACCTTCAAACAGTAAGCAGTTAACTTTTATAGGGTTTTCCCTACCATTTTCATTTATTCAGCTGTCAAGAAGGTCCAGACAAGTTTTAGTACCATAGGAGATGTCACTACAGTGAAAGCAGGAAATTGCTTCCTTGGCCTGAAGTTGTCTTGGCATTTCTAGTGCAGAATTTAATGGAACAAGATTTCCTTGTTTAGCTATATTTATATTCTCCTGCGTCTCTGCCTACAGCACCATGAATACGTTTTAACTTCCTAGCTCTCTTTATCTTTCCCTCTGCCATTCTGCTGGTACCAGAGCTAATGCATCCCAGAAGGCTTTGCTCCTGCTTGTGAAGGTAGCTGTCAAAGTTGCCTGGGGTATTGGGCCAAGTCGGAAAAGGTAGTTCTGTGGACAGAATCCTGAGACTAATCTCAGAGGAATCTGAATCAGAAACAATTGAAAAGCGTTAAGTGAGAGGATGCAAATATAAGTTGGACTGTTTGTAGGCAAAAGTTTTTCAGCTACTGAAACTACAAAACATTTTCAGTATTTACAGAGTTGGGAATAAGTTTAAAATATTCAGCTGCGGAGCCATGCTAATCTTTTCGCACAGGAAGAGCCTTATGGAACCCTAAAAAAGCTTTTGGCATAAGCTTCCACTTTAGTCTCTGGAAGCTCATGCAGTTCTAGATCTGTTCATCTTTTAGGTTCAACAAAGTCACTTTTCTGGGTGTTTACTTAAACATTGCTTATCTAGAATGTGAGTGTGGAAAAGGACCCAGTGAAACTATTCACCGATCTGGCTGTCCAACAATGAGCAACTGCTCGTTTGTGGGGGTGAGCGGGCTAACCTCTGCACTTCACACCAATTGTGTGAAGCACCTCAGTGTCTTTTTAGGGTTTCCTTTAGCCTAAATAGGTGTGCATGCAATTGTGGGGAAAGCAGGCTGGTGTATGATTGTTTTAGTCACCCACCAGTTTCTTTTCCAACACTTGCATAGACACCTGTTAGATTGATGTGCTTGACTATAACAATTTTGATGTGCTTGACTTTTTAAAAAAAAGTTAGAGAACACTTGATTCACTATACAAGAAAATAGGTCAATAGCGATATTGTCTTTGGAAACTCTAAACAGTTCTTAGTATTTTTCTTCTTCTGCAGAAGAGGTAGCACATTTCTAAACAACCCGTCCTTCCTTGCAGGAAATATACCTCCATCAAACCATAGCTGCTGTGCAGTGTTCAGGCTTTGTGCTCTTAATATTTTTAAAACAGGCAGATTGTTAACCAGCAAAGTCACAATTATTTTAATTAAACAAGAAATCTGAGCATGTCTTTCTGAATGCATAACATCAAATAGGTTGTTCTACACCAGAGCTGTTAAACTGCTGGCCCAAGGGCCAGATCCAACCACCACCACCGCCAGCATTCCTCTCTTCCCCGATCCCACACTTGGAAGGAAGAATTTCTCCCTCCTCCCATGCTGCCACCATGCTCCTCTCTCCTGCATTCTCGTGGCTTTTCATTACATAAGGATTGAGGCAGAAGCAATGAGTGGAGGGCAAGGGTGGGAGGAAGAGGAGAAGAAGAAGGAAAGGAAGATAGTGAGAGAAAGGGGGAGGGAGAAGAAGAGAAAGAAGAAAGGAGATGTAGGAGAAAGAGGGGCAAAAGGAAGACAGGAGGGCAAGGGAGGGAGGAAGAAAGGAACAGAGTAAGAGAAAGTGGGAGGGAGGAGGAAGACAAAGACAGAAGGGGATGAGAGGTTCCTTTCCCTGAGTGAGTGGAGGGCAAGGGAGGGGGAAGGGGAAGGGGGAAGAAAGGAAGGAATGGAGTGAGAGAAAGAGGGAGAATGGGGAAGATAAAGACAGAGGGTGGTAAGAGGCACCTTTCCCTGCATGAGTGAATGAAGGAGAGGGCGGCATGAGGCGGGTGCAAGAAAGTGTGTGAGGTGGATGCACCTCTCTGGGCATTTTCCAAATTACCTGCTGAAAAGCAGTAGTTTACTTCTGCTTGGCAAAATAATTTTGAAATCGTAAATAGAGGTTGTTGCAGAAAACCAACAGCAGCAGGAGCAGTCTTTTCTAGCTTGTGTGAAACCTTTGCATCAGGAAAATACAGCTATCTGTTTACAACATTGTAGGGCTGTATCGCAAAGATAAAAACCCAAAGAAGACATCGGAGATGTGAACGGCACCTTGCTGACAGCGCAGGGGCTGCAATGTAGAATCACAGGCAATGTAGAAGGACACTTAATGGACACATAGTGACACTGTTGTAGTCTCCAATCTGGAAAGTGCCCTGGAGCTGCATTGGAATCTAATCCAGGCCTCCTCCCAATTGAGTTTTACACCCCTGTTCTAAACTTATTTTATGTTCACTTATGTTTGTTCTAGAGATGTTTCCTTAATAGTATTATATGTCCATATACCCTGTTTCCCCAAAAGTAAGACCTACCCCGAAAGTAAGACCTAGCAGTAATTTCTGATGTACCGCTAATTGCCCTAGTGCGTTGCCCTAGTGCATATATGAGTATGTAGTAGCTATTTCAGTCGCATATAAACTTCTACCTAAAAATTAGACTGAAAAATTTAGACTGTCTGAAGAATACTCATTTACACTTTCAATGAGCATATGAGATAGGCTCATCTCCTTCCCCCTCCTGTTCAAAAGTGAAAGGTGCTCAGCATGACAAAGGGTATCAGACCACAGAATTAGAGTTAGAGGGCCATCATCTAATTGTGTCTGTCTTTGGTGGCTCTTGTGGATATTTTGAGTGTGCAGAGGTTATCTCTATGCTGTTAGTATGATATTGGGAAGGAAAGATAGTCTGTGCATGGGATATGAAAGGGAAAGGGCTGGATTTTATATTACATGACAGGAGCTGCATTTCACAAAGTGGTAGAGTGGGAAGTGAATTGGGTGACTTTGAAAAATATAGCTATTCTAGTGTCAATTTGGATTGAGACTTGTTACTATATAAGCTTAATTGAAGACTAGGAGGAGTTTGGCTTGGTTGACCTTTTAACAGGAGTAAGGAAACTGCATTTTCCTTATGAACTACAAACTGCATTTGGAAGGATTATAGCTCAAATAGTAGAGCACATGGCCTGCACACAGAAGGCAATCTTATCCACCAGTTAAAGGGATCTCAGGTGTTGGAAAAAGCTTCTGCCTACCTTGGAAAGCCACTACCACTCACAGAAGGACAATGGCAGAAGGGCAATGGCAGATTCTTATGTTCTCACAATGGACATATGAATTCAATGCATGTTTACTCGGGCTGACATCCAGATAAATGCTGGGCTGTCAGTCAAAAATCACCCATAGCACATCTCTTCCCTCTGAAAACCACTGTGCCTCACATTGAGCCCTCGGGGACATATTTTTTGGAGGTACAATGGGCTTCAGAGGGAAGAGCAGATTGGGAAAAACCGTCACCTTCTCATCACATTACAGTCTACCATTAGTCTGGATGTCAGTCAGTGTTGCACCAGAATTAAATAAGCCTCCAGACTAGCATTGTTGCACCAGAGCAGTGCCTCTGTTAAATAGTCCAGTGAGTTCAGTGAGGCTTACTGTTATGTACAGAAAGGGTTAAAAGTATATATCTACATCTATCCATATAAACACAAGCATACAAACATAGTAGTATGATTTATTAATGACCATCACCATTCGATGATGTTTTTGTTTGCCATATTTAAGCTAAGTTCACTTTTGCTCCTTTAAGACTCATGGTTGTTTACCATAAAATGAACTGTAACTATGTGGATGTGCCTGGAACACTTTGTAAGTGTCAGTGGAATGGACGTTGTACTGCCAAGTTCTGCTATAACCTTCATACTGGAAATAGTGGTTAACCTGGTAACATGACCTCAAGACACATTTATTATTTCGTTGCTCATTTAGCACCATTGCAGAAAAAGGTCTTAGGTCTTAATTCCTTTGAAATTCTTTGTAGTGATGATAGGTGTGTAATTGTGCAGGAAAAAATGAGACGGAGTTTCTATTTAATAAACATCTGTTTTCATTATAACTTTCTCCGTGATTCTCCCACAATAAGCAAGAGCATTGCTTTGAAACATATCTTGCAGATATGAACAATTTCAACGTGCATAGAGCTTTTATAACTGTCATTTAAAAAGTGTCCTGATCTTTACAGACTCTAACAAGGTAGTGCTGGATTGGGCAATGATGGAAAAAATCAGAAATTAGATGAGGATCTAATAGGAATGTAAACAAACAGGCAGGCAGTGGAGGTGGTAGTTGTATTAGAATTAAAATTGTGTGTTTAAGTTTATATTGTTACATTAACAAGTATTTGTCTCATTTTATTCATTTTTCTCAGTTTAAACTTTGTTTTTCATATATATGACCTGGAACCTAAACAATGGAATAAAGATACAAAAGCCAGAGATGGATGCCCTAAGAGGCAGAACTGTCCTTCACTGGTTTTTGTACATTCTCACTTTTTACATGGAACTAGCTTAACCCACTCAGAGCATCTGTGCTTGATTGATCCCCTCCTCATCTCAGAGATCTCTCCAATCTCACCTGAGCCGCACTCCTGCTGCTCCTCCTCCATACCATTGCTTCCATCCCCCCCACCCCTCTTGGTTACTCCTCCATCCCTTTACTCCACCCCCCTCAACTCTCTTCATTTCGGCTGCAGTGTTGCTGGCACCTATTGGCCAAGCTGCAGCCCCCCCTCACCTGAGCCCCACTCCTGCTCCTTCCCACAGGAGCAGCAGCAGTTGACCGGGCCCTTCCTTGCTGCTGCCACCGCCATGGCCTTTCGTTCCCCTCAGGCCACTGACAGGCCCGGACCCATCCCTTGCCTGCCTGCCTCCCTCCGCCAATGGCCTCAGTAGCGTCAAACAGCAACAGTGGTTGACTGGGCCCTTCCTTGCTGCTGCCACCATCATGGCTACTAGTTCTCCTCAGGTCTCTGCCAGGCTTGGACACCTCACTCTTCCTTCTTCCCCTCCTTTCTTTTTCTCTTTCCTCCCCTGCTCTTTCCCTCTGTCTTTCTTCCCCTCCCTTCTTTTTTCTTTCTCTCTCTCCCCCCTTGCCTGAGTTAACAGATCTTGTTCATCTTGTTTCCTCATCTAATTCACACAACAGCAGACTCCTGCCCTCTATCTATCTATCTATCTATCTATCTATCTATATTCCTCTCCTCTACAATCAAGAACATCTTCCAACCATTCCAACTGTCCTTAATCATCACAGGCTCCTCCTCCCTATCTGCTTATGGAATCCCCACTGCCCAATCACCATGGTGCTTCTGCTCTCACAGGCTCCTCCCTATCTGCATATGGAATCTCCACTGCCCAAGCAGCACGGTGCTTCTGCTCGTGAACTTTCACGAGAGCTGCCACGCTCAGGATTAGCCATGGGTACGCCTTAGAGAATTATATATATAGCTAGGACTCAGACATTCCAAGAGCAAATTTTATATGGTCACTGTCACATTAAATAAAAGCTCTTGAAACTGGTAGCTATTTGGAAAGTACTTTCAGCTTATGACTTCCAACCGGTCCCAAGTAGCCTGTAGTCATTATGCCACTACTTTTAATTATATTCTGGAAAAAATTGTTTCTGGAATTCCATAGTTACTGCTTTAACGGTATGATCCTATGCATGTTCACCCAGCAATAAATTGCACTGAGTTCAGCAAGATTTGCTCACAAGTACATGTGCTATAGGATTGCAGCCCAGGGTAAATCCACTTTCTGGAGTCCCTAGAAACTCAGCTGGATTTATTTCTCTGAACAGACATGCTTAGGATAGTATTGTTGATGTGTTAATGTACTCTTGACTTTTCCCGAATCAATATTCCCAACAACTGGGACAAAATGTATACTGAAGGATTAGTTATATTGTTAAAACAAGAGAGTACTCCTAGAAGACTTTTTAAAAAATATTCTTAAGAACATACATCTGAGTTCATTGATCAAATGTGGCAGTAGGAGTTAGTGCTGAAATTGCAAACTCTAAAACTGCTATGTTTGTGAAATCATCATTAAAGTAAACACATAACATTTATTCAGGTTTGATCATCATTGTGTATTTGCAAATAAAACAAAAAATCTAAGGCACCCATCATTAAGATGTTATCTTACACAATTAGTTGAGGGCTACATCATTCACAAGCAGTCTGTTTCAGTCTGCAGACATATTCTGCTGAATTATTCTCTTGGTAGAAATAATTTGTCTCTCCTGAACATGGGTTCAGGACATCACATTGTTGCTTTCACTGTTCTTCAGGCTATGAGTTAAAAGATAGTGTAATTGTAATTAAAATATCTCTAAGTATGCTAATTATAGTATAGTTTTACTACACCTTCATGGCTAAATTTAGGATATCACATTTAAAGGCTATTAATATAATAATAATAATAATAATAATAATAATAATACTCAATGAGGTCATTCACATAGTCAAAAACTGTGTTCTACCCAGGTTTGGGAGCCGTGTGTGCTCCCAGTTTTCGGTTGTGTGGAAGCAAGGTAGAAGGAAAACCTGGATCGAAGTGATTGTATGGAAGCAAAGTAGGAGGAAAACCTGGGTAACTTTTCCTCCTAGTTTTTTCCTAGCTTTAGATGTATTTTATTTATTTATTTATATTTATTGTTACATTTATATACCGCCTTTCGTTAAAAGACAACCCCAAGGTGGTTTACAAAAGTTAAAACATACAATAAAAAGGCAATAAAACATCAAGCTTATTTATATATATATATATAGAGAGAGAGAGAGAGAGAGAGAGAGAGAGAGAGAGAGATACACACACACACACACATAAAATACAGGCATAAAAACAATACAACAGATAAAAACACACGGAAGCAGCAGTAAAAACGATTATGTAAAAGCCTGGGTAAAAAGCCAAGTTTTAACAAGCTTTCTAAAAGCCATGATGGAGTCCGAGGAGCAAATGGCCACTGGGAGAGCATTCCAAAGTCTGGGAGCAGCAACAGAGAAGGCCCTGTCCCGAGTGCACAACAGCCGGGCCTCTCTCATTGTCGGCACCCGGAGCAGGGCCCCCTCAGATGTCTTCGTCAAATGGGCAGCAACCCTTGGGAGCAGGCGGCCCCTCAAATACCCCGGTCCCAAATCATTAAGGGCTTTAAAGGTCAAAACCAGCACCTTGATTAGGACCCGGAAACGAACTGGCAGCCAGTGCAACTCTTTCAGAATGGGGGTGATGTGCTCCCAATGGGCAGCTCCGGATAAAACCCTTGCTGCCACGTTTTGCACTAGCTGCAGTTTCCGGATATTCTTCAAGGGCAGCCCCATGTAGAGCGCGTTACAGTAATCCAGCCGTGACGTGACTAAGGCATGGGTAACTGTGGCCAGATCTGCCTTCTCGAGAAAGGGACGCAGCTGGCGCACTAGCCAAAGCCGTGCAAAGGCACCCCTGGCCACCGCCTCCACCTGAACTTCCAAAAGCAGAGCCGGGTCCAGTAGTACCCCCAAGCTGCGTACTTGCTCCTTCAAGGGGAGTGCAATCCCATCCAGA
This sequence comes from Hemicordylus capensis, assembly GCF_027244095.1. Taxonomy (NCBI): domain Eukaryota; kingdom Metazoa; phylum Chordata; class Lepidosauria; order Squamata; family Cordylidae; genus Hemicordylus; species Hemicordylus capensis. The sequence goes on along the minus strand of NC_069659.1, from coordinate 240,913,602 downwards.
ACCGGTAAAATCTCCTCATCCCGATTGGCTCTCCTACTGACCAACTGTACCTCTGTATGGATTCAATTTCAGTTTATTAGCCCACATCCAGCCCATCACGGCCTATTGAAATGTAAAGGGGACAAGATAACATTGGCTGATTTTGAGGAAGGGGTTGTTCTGACTGTCCTGGTTGCCAAGAAATGCCAATGTCAGGGCCAGAGTAGTGGGCAGCCCTGCCAAATCTGGAGCTGGAGGGTGTGCTATCCAGTCTATTGTCCCTGAAATTGAGTGTAGAGCTGGAATAAGCCTAAAGTATAGCAAACTGATGGTTGTCATAGTGTTTGCTTACACATATATAACTCTGCGTTTGTGTGTGTGTGTCTGTCTGTGCCTCTATTACCTTGGGAGGCATGAGCTGGTGTACCTCGATAAGTAAATCAAAGACAAAACCAATTAACCTTCTGAGGAGACCAGCTTTTCAAGGGTGAAAATTCAGTCATTTTGGAACCAATTTTTGCTTTCATTCCTGCCAACACACCCCAGGGTTCACAGCAGAAAACACCAGAAAGCATGAACTAAAGACGAACCCCGTTTACCAGATCATGTGCCACTGCAGCATGGCTCCGCACCGCAGTGACTCGCAAGGAGACCCCCAGCCGGGAGGCTCCAACAAGCCTCCTGGTGTTGGGGGACTCCCCAGCATGCCCCATGTACTCATGCAGAGCATGCTGGGACTTCTGGGGGCCAGCCAGCACCCAATCCCCACCACCCCTACCAGCTCCGTGATGGAGCTGGTAATCGTAAAATTCGGTAAACCAAATTGGCCAGCCAGGGCAAGCCCGCTCTCCCCACCAAACCCCTGAGGGCTCTCAACACTGCTCATGTGAAGAGCCTCCCTGACTGTTGGGGGATTCATGTTGCCCTTTCAAACTTAACAGTTGAACATATGAAGCTGTCATATATGGAGCTCAAGCATTGGTAAATAGAGTCCTATATTTCGTCCAGTACTGCCTAGGCTGATTGCCAACCCCTGCATGCAAAACATGTGTGCTCTCAGAGAGTGATGGGGCCTCTCCTTTTGCATTGCAAACACTAGTGCACACTTGGATAGCATGCTTGCTGCATAAAGTGTACGTATGTCTCGGTCCCCAGAACATGCATAATGTATGGGAGGAATGCACTTAAATGACACAGAGCTGTATGATGTGCAGTCCAAGATCCTTAGTAATTTTAGTGCAGTAGTTTTAATTAGGGTATATGCATTGTGTGGTAAATGAATGCTATTAACTTCATTCTGCTTGTTGACAGAGCACCATTAACTTTATTGAAGTGTTGCAAGGCACAGGAACTCTTCTGTGTCGGATACCTGCCTCTCAGATACACAAGTCACATCCTATAAGCTAAAGGTTTCACTTGTCTCCAAAAAACAAATCAACAGCTTGACATTTTGCAGGAGAAGGCCCTACTCGTACATAAGAGATTCAGGAATATTTTGCACATGGAAGTATTTGTACCTGTTGGTTTATTGCCCTTATTTACAAAATCTATATAATTATTTCTCTTAGCCACCCAACATGAGGATGCGTGTCTTCGGGGCGGAACTCTTGTGCAGAACTCTCGTAACATGCTGCGAGAGTTCCCGGCAATGACGGGAGCAAGGACAGAGAAATTGGGACCCAATTGGGAAGGAGCCGCATGAGGGAAATGGCAGGCCCAGACGCGATAGGGAGGTGGCGGTCGCCGCGATGAGGGGTCGGCAGCTGCGATGGCGAGGCAGTGGCGGGCCCCGCTGTGGTGGCGAGGCAGCGGCAGGCCCTGAGGCGGTGGCGGTTTGGGGCCTGGCCACGGTGGCAAGGTAGCAGCGGGGTGAGGAGGCGGCTGGGCTGCCAGGAAGAGGAGACGGCCCAGGAGGGGATGGGCCAGCTTTAAAGCCGGCTAGAAACCGTGGGCAGGGAGGGGGAAGGACCTGCCCAGGCGGGAAACGCCAGCCCCAAATACTGCACAGATGTTCTGTGCGGGGTCGGCTAGTAATTAGGAAATGCTTAGGTTTCATCATAATGCCATTGTGTCCTGTGCCATTGTGTGAAAAATTTGACATTTTTGAAATACACTTCCAAGCAAGAAAGCACAGAGGAATACAGACTAATTTAGAAAAGCATGTTGTAGTTTAACACAGTTATTGTTATGTCTAAAACATCTTGTTTAACCTTCTACAGAATTATACTCTCATTTTTACTATCATGGGACTGAAAAACATAGTATCCCCTTGTGTGCTGGATTAAGGATATCAGAGTGAAAAATGGGCAGAATACAATTCCAGTTTTTTAGAGTTCAGTATTGTCCCTGCATTGTTACAATGGGCTGAGACAGATTAACAGTGGCAGGGATATCTTATCTTAAGAAACATTTTGGCTTCAGGCTGTAGGCTGGGCCAACTGGGAGAGAGCCAACTAGGGAAAAAACTCTAGCTCCAGACTATATATACTTTTCAGGCGAAGGATGTTTTAAAGTACCCCAATCATTCCCCTTTTTTCTCTGTCCATAAGCAGTGGCTGAAGGGTATGTTATTCTGTAACCTTCCTTTTTAGAACTATGGAGATTTGTGATGTCTTTGTTAATATTTAGTTTATTTACAAATATACAGGTGGAGCAGATGCCAAGGAGGCACACAATCCATGCTGATCCTAAGCAACACTCCCAAAGTGGCCCCTAGCAAGAAATCTCTTGACAACACTGGCTGTCCCAAAACTCAGTCTTTACCTGTTCTCCATCGGCTCACCTGTTACACTTTTTTTTTTTTACTGAGACCGGAACACAGACTAGCCTTCAGTCCCCATTTAGAGAGTTCAGTAGTAGTAATATATCTAATTATTAACTCCAGGTCGAAGAACTACCAGGGATAGCTGGTGGCCCATTAAGCCAGATTATGACATGTTGAGGCCCTAAGCTTAATGCCAAAATTAAAAGGCCCCCTAACAGTACAAAACACATCAGAAGTCCTGCCCTGGCACATCACTCACCACCACCAACCACCCGCTCCCTGTTATGGGCTACTCATGGTTACAGAAGTGTTCCTTTGGAGAGGCATAGGTTGCCTGTAACCAGGTATTGATGGTGGGCATTGGTCTAAACCAGGCCCAGGTATAATAAGATTTCTATATAATTTACATTTATTTCTGCACAGATTTATAAACACAATATAATAAATAATTATGTTGACATATAAGTATATTGTTGTCTTATCAGCATGATCATGTCTGTTTTAGAGTCTTTTTTTCCTTTCTCCTTTGTTTTCCAAGCTATTCTCACGATCACTGGAAAGCGGACTAAGGGAGCTTAGCCCACTTTCCAGGGATCGTGGGAACTACCGGGCTTATAGGCAAGCCCGGTGCTCCCAAGGCAGCTAGCCCACCTAACTACCCCTCCCCTAAGACAAGGCTAACAGAGCGAGCACTCCGTTAACCTCATCTTTTTGCTCGTGTATTGCTGTGGCGCATGGCGATACATGATAGACCTCTGGCCAGGAAGCTGCAAGCTGCCTCCCAGACTCAAGGGTCTCTCCAAAATGCCCTGCGGGGATGCTTGTGCGGGGCATCCTGGGACTTTCGAGGACCGCACGGCCCCCGATCCCCGCCGCTCCTGCCAGCTCCATGACGGAGCTGGCAGTTGTGTGGGCAGCCAATCCGGCCGCCCAGCTACGAGCGGCTGCTCGTCTGCGGGGAGAGCGGGCTAAGCCCATTCTCCCTGCAGTTAGCCCCAAACCTCTTCTCACTGGTCGTGGGAAGAGCTTCACTGTGTGATAAAAGAACATGTCCATAACAATCTTTTGTAAATACAGAAAATCTGAATATAAGAAAATCCTCTACTAACAACTTGTAATTTACCTCTCCTATTTGTATGCTCCCCCCCCCCCACTGTGATATCATATGAGACTATGCTTAAAGTCAGGACATGAAAGGGGCATATTCTTAACCTGGCTGTTTTGTTCTGAACAAGTTAATCCAGAGAGCAACTGTTTTCCTTAGTCTCTCTTTGATCCTTTGATCCTTGTTCATGCTATTTGCTCATTCCACAATTACTGCAGTGTCTGATGTGGAGGTGGCAAGCAACTCCTCTTATGTCGTTAGGCTGGATCAGTTTCAGTTTGTGACTGATGATGATGTGAATAAGCTGCTTGGAGCACTGCGGCCTACCACCTGTTCTCTTGACCCTTGTGCGACATGGCTTATACTATCTGGCGGGGGGTTGTAGAGAGCCTAGTAGATATTATAAATGCTTCTCTGAGGGAGGGTAGGATGCCTTCCTGCCTTAAGGAGTCCATCATTAGACCTCCTCTGAAGAAGCCTGTACTAGATCCCTCAGAGTTTAGCAACTATAGGCCTGTTTCCAATCTTCTGTGGCTGGGCAAGGTAATTGAGAGGGTAGTGGCCTCCCAGCTCTAGGCAGTCTTGGAGGAAACTGATATAGACCCATTTATAAACTGGTTTTGGGGTGGGCTTGGTCAGCCTGATAGATGATCTCCAGTTAGGAACTGACAGAGGGAGTGTGACACTTTTGGTCCTTTTGGACCTCTCCACAACTTTCAATATGATCAACCATAGTATCCTTCTGGAGCATCTGAGGGGTTGGATGTGGGAAGCACTCCTTTGCAGTGATCTTACCTCTTAGGCAGATTCCAGATGGTGTCTCTTGGAGACTGTAGTTCTTCCAAATCTGAAACTTTATATGGTGTCCCCAAAGGCTCCATATTGGCTCCAGTGCTTTTTAACATCTACATGAAACCGCTGGGAAAGATCATCACGACATTTGGTGCAGGTATTATCAGAATGCTGATGACACCCAAATCTATTTCTCCATGTCATCATCATCAGGAGAAGACATAACCTCTGTAAATGCCTGTCTGAACGTGGTGATGGGCTGGATGAGGGATAACAAACTGAGACTGAATCCAGATAAGACAAAGGTACTTATTGTGCCAGGTCAGAACTCAGGAGATGATTTTGATCTGCTGGTTCTGGATGGGATCACACTTCCCCAGAAGGAACACTTATGCAGTCTGGGTGTGCTTCTGGATCTGAACCTCTCCCTGGTGTCCCAGGTTGTGGCAGTGGCCAAAGGTGCTTTCTTTCAGCTTTGGCTGATTCGTCAGCTGTGTCCATTTATTGAGATAAAGATAACGTCAGAACAGTGGCTCATATTCTGGTAACCTCCAGACTTGACTACTGCAACACTCTCTATGTGGAACTGCCTTTCTACATTTCCTCTGGCAACTTTTTAAAAGTCTCTAAAGACTAATTTTTGCACCCAAGCTTTTAAATTTGACTGTGGTTTTAAATTGTTTTAAGGTTCTCATTTTAATTTGTTTTATGTTGTTATAAACCTCCCAGAGACAGAAGTCTGGAGCGGTCTACACATTTGAGAAATAAATAAATAAATATTAATGACATGAAACAGCTCATTAACATGCTTTGCAAACTCATTGATTCCCCAGTAAAAGGACTGTTTCCTTCTCATCAAAGTCTTTGATCCTTTAACCAGGTTTAGTTATCAGTATATCCTCAAGCTAGGCAATTATTCCAGAAGGATTTATTCTCATATACTTTCAGGGTTCAGCCTGACCCTAATGGCATTATTAAACATAGTTGAGGTACCGCTGGGGTAGAGGTCTCCATAATAGTCAATTTCTCAAATGCCAGCTTTCCTATCTTTCTAAAATGCCAGTTTCTCTCTCTCAAGACTCCTGATGCATCTTTATAAAATATTCCCTGGCAGCTCTGTAGATGACATTTTCAGGGGGGGGGGAGTTGCGTGTATGTGTGTGTGTGTATTTCCACTATTATTCATGCCTGTACAGAATATTTAGTATGGCATTGTTTGTCAGGGATTCAGGGGTACTGTTTCCTGCAGAGTTATTCAGTGTGCTTTTTCTTTCATCTGTGTGCTGTTTCCTGCACAGTTAGGTCCAGCTGCCTTGGCAATGGCTGAACTAGCAGGAAACAATCCAAGTGAAAGTCAGGTAAATACAGAAGGTCAAAGAAATGTAGCATGGATGGATGGATCTAGAGATATACGGGATCTGATGCATTTCTGGTCAGGTCACAGAGTCAGAGAGGAATAGAAACGTATTTATTACATTTTTAATCTGCTATTCCTCAAGAACCATTTGGCATGGTATAGATGGAGGGGGGTTAATAAGAGGAAGGGTTGGTCTTTCCTATAACAAAAGACTAAAACATTTGGGACCCCTAAGATTGTGGGGGGGCAACTAGGGAAGAAAATGGTGGAAGTTTATAAAATGATGCATTAAGTGTAGAGATAGTGGTTGATATCCTGTCTAACACTGTGGGTACACTTTAAATATCAGCATGTACATAGCACTTACCCCCATGCTAGTCTCTGCACTTCTGAAGTGTTGGTATTCTTGCTTTCAAAGTGCTCCATGTGCTCTGGAAGCATTCTGATACAGTGAAAATCACATTCCCAAGGGATTTTCTCCTCCTGCTCCTTCCTTCAGGCCGGATATTTAAAAGTGACATTCTCGGAACAAGAATCCAGGAAAACACAGCTTTAAGAGTCCTGGAAAATTACATGTCCCAGGATTTCTTGTGTCTGGAATGCTGCTATTGAAGTACTCTTATGCTCCAGAAAGAGGAAGACAAAAAATGAGAGAGGCCAAAGCCTATAGAGAGTAGAGAGGACAACCTCAGGTTCAGTTCAAGGTTTATTACAGTCTATGACCAGCACAACAATCTCAGGTAGTAGAGTAGAGAGAAAGGACAACCCTAACTCCCTGCCAAGTAAGATAGGGAAATGAAGGGGTGGAGAATAAGCTTCTAGGGGTTCACGATAGGTTGGGTAGAATATGTCATCTAATCCACTTGGGGTTTTTTGTAAGCAATTGTAAAGTTTAAATATTTCTTTTGAACATTTTCAAGGAAAAGTTGCAAAAAGTGAGTGCTAACAAGGGGCATGCAGAACCGGTTTGAATCAAACTGGGTTAGATTCAGATTGGCCTGGTTTGGCCAGTTTGAACTCAAACTGGACAAGCCTCAATAAAAGATGTCCAAGTTTGAACTGGACTGGAACCAGTCTGATACAGTCCAATTTAACTTGGTTCATGGGGCACTGCTTGTAAAAGGGAATCTGGTGAAGATTCCCCTTTACAAGGAAAGCCTGGGGGTGGGGTGGCAAAAGGGAATCCTAATGGCTTCAGCAGCTGTGTGGCGTGGTTACACAAATGGCCTCCACACACGCAAGTGGCCTCTGTGTATGCATGGAGGCTGAAACTGGGCCACCACTAGCCCACACTGCTGGGGGGTGGAGCGCCAGTGGGCTGTAGAGGAGACAAAGCCAGTAAGGTGCCCTCTCATCACCCCTCTCGGCCACCCATAGGACCCTTTTAGAGGTCCTCACCAGAAGCCCCTTTACAAGCAATGTCCCTTAAACTGGTTGAAATTGGTTTGACCTGGTTCAACTTAATGGACCAGACTGCCGGCCGGTTCAACCGAACCAGCTCACGGACCAGTGGTCAGTTCAAGTTTGGTTCAAATTCAAACTGAACTGCCAAAACTGGTTCCGTGCTGTTAATGGAACTGTCCTGGGGTGATTGGTGAACCCCCCTTAATTTGCGTTCAGGCTTGCGTGTGGAAAGGACAGCTTCATGTCAGATTAAATTTGTGCTAAGTTGTGGGCCCAGGAAATGACTGGACTGAGGCAAGATTTAAGTTTCAAAATCAAACAAAAAAATTTAATTGAAAGGATGGGTACAGCAGAGAGAAATGTGTGGTTAGAGCAATATTACTATTAAAAGTATGTTCAACTGCAAAGAGGTATTTTAGCTTAAAGTCCTAATTGTATAAATTTCCAAGTGAGCAAGAGAAAGAGGCCTTTTAGAGAAGGAGGCGGTTGGACTTAAGAAGAGAGAATAGGGATAGAGATGGGTCCAGCAAGGGGCAAACGTTCATATCACCTGATCTGGACGAAGAAACCTCAGTGCTCCTGGAACAACTGAAAGACTTCATTCCTCAGGGACAACTCGGTCAGAGGCAGGGGTGAAAAAGCCAGAAGGGTTAGTTGGATAGAGGTGACTCCACAAGGGTGCTTCCTCCATGGAACCAGCTTCCTTAGTTGGCAAGGAAGACTGGGCAGATCAGGCTAGGCAATAAAACAGATCTGGAGAGTGGCACAAAGAACACAGCCTGGAGTGATGGCCTGTGAACAGTAAATCACCCAAGCAGCTGCTGGTGACTCCAAGGTAGATGGTGCACAAAGAACATACTGGATGATGGAACTGGGGCTTGATATACCCAAAGACATATCCTGGGGCCACATTCTTGTTGCCCTTCTATGCTGAATAAGTGCATTGGGTGGAACCAGCAAGGATTCCATTGTTGGTGATCTCTCTTCCTGAGTGTAACAATGTGGGAATTGCCGAAGCACACCAAGGCTGATTGTCATGACAATAGGGTGCATAGACAAGCCTGCCTCACAAGCCCACCTACAAAATGAGGCTAAGGGAGCAAGCACTCCGGTAACCTCATTTTGGCGATAGTCTGTCAGCCCCAGCTGCTTGCAGCAGGACCTGGGAGACTGTGGGGGCTCCCAGCCGGAGTTAGAGGGATCCCCATAATGCCCCGTGCACTAGGGCATTATGGGAGTTCTTCAGGGTGGGGAGATGCTCCCAGCCCACTGACTCTTGATGAGGAAAAAAGAGTCTGAGGAGGCAGCTGCATCTCCTGCGGGGAGGTAAGCTTTGGAAGACTTCCTCCCCTTGCCCCTTTTGAGCCCTTTCTCCAGTCATGAGAAAGAGCTCACTGTTTTCCTGTTTTGTGAGAGTAAGGAACAGGGAGCATTGTTTTTCTGTTTATTTTTATATGTAAAAGTTTAAACCTTGTTTCTTGTTTAAACCTTTCAGAGGTAGATAGACATACTGTCAATAGTAACTTTAATTTTAAATACATCTATGCTGAATATAAAATCATAGCAACATCCTTCAAAGCCATAATTTTTCAAAGCCATAACTGAAACAGCATATATATTGCATTGTTTTTCCATTGTATATGTTTTGGACATAAAAAATGCTCTGACTTGCAAAGGAATCTTTGACACAATGTATGTGCTACAGGACCTCTTTCATAATAAAATTGTCCATTTGATACAAGGAAGGTCTAAAACGGTACAAAACAATATTATTGAAGCCGTCCTGATGCATTTCGAGGAAAATGCTCTTGTTCAGAGCAATAACTCAAGGTAGGCTTTATCTAAGTGCATGGCTTCTAGTAAGATTACTCTATCATATCCTTGAGTTATTTTATATAGCAAACATAATGCAAATTTTACCAGTCAGCAGTTAATTTGATGTACTGAAACAGTGAGCAATCGGTAGGAGTAATTGGTTAAAAGAGCCAACAAAGAGGCTATTCTGACAATCAGGCGAAATCTAGCTAGGTGAGCATATCCCGATTTCGCCTGACTGTGTGAGCCACCGGGCTCCAGGTGGTTCCGATCATGAGAAGATCCTCAAAGTTTCTGAATAATTTGTATACCAATGCATACCTGCTTTCTCGAGGAGGGCTGAGTTGGCGCAGGCACGCTAGCCGCCGCCTGACTTCCGGCCCCGCCCCCAGAAGCAGACGGAGCCTATCAGGGCCAGCTCCCAGCCCCGCGTGCTCCTTGTGGAGGGGGCTGGGACAAGCCAGCCGCGCCGCGGAGGGCGGCTCGCGGCTCAATTCTGACGATCAGGCGAAATCGAGCTAGGTGAGCATAGCCCGATTTCGCCTGACTGTGTGAGCCACCGGGCTCCAGGTGGTTCCGATCATGAGAAGATCCTCAAAGTTTCTGAATAATTTGCATACCAATCTAGTACCTATTTCATTTCATTTCATTTCATTTATTTAACACATTTTTATACCGCCCCAACCCAAGGTCTCAGGGCAGTTCACAATTAAATTTGACTTTTATATACATATTAGTAAAATGGTTTGCAGTTTGCAAGCATGCCTCCTGTGCCACAAAGTCCAGGCTTCCTGTGTCTAAATATATCTAAGAAAACTGCCAAAGTTTGTTTGAACCATAATCCTAACTCTAACCTATAATTATCCAGTGAGAGAGTATTTCTGCATTTTCTGAGACATTAATGAATTTTTCTGGTTTGTCTCTGTGTGTGTCTCTGTGTGTGTGTGTGTGTGTGTGTGTGTGTGTGTGTGTGTGTGTGTGTGTGTAAGTCTGGACAAGGTCTGAAACCTACCTGTGAAAATGGCATGTTTCTATATTTCGTGGTTTGGTCTGGGAATTTCATGTCAGTGAGTGAGTGAGTGAGTGAGTGAGACCCAAGCAGCTTTCGATCTATATAAGATTAAAACCTGATTTAAGATGAAATAAAAGCACAAATTAATATGCATGTCACATATCTCTTTATATTTGAATGTCTTTGATGGTTTCTTCCCTACAATCTCCTACAGTACTCCTAAAGTAGATATTTTCAGGAAAAAGACTCAAACGTTATGGTTAATTTTGGAGGTGGCATTCTGGAATACCTTTGATCATAAATTGAGATTAATTGAGATTAATGCTAGGGGCCAAATCCCACTTGCTCTATGTATGGAGATCAGAAACCTCTTTTCTGATCTCCATACACAAAGCTCTTTTGCTGGAGGCTAATAGGCCTTTCCCATGTCCTTAGCTGGCACCAGAGGGGCTGAGGAGGCAAGTTCCTACCCCCACCATTCCTGAATGGTTATGTGAAAGAAAGGGATTCTTCTCCTACTTAGAATGCTTTTCTTCATTACCACCATTATCAACAATCTCGTTCTGTCTCTCTTTTATGTATAGCATTGCACTATATAAAAAGTAGTTTCTCATGGCTCATTTTCATTTATGCCTGGGATGGAAGCAGCAATGTTAAATATAATAGCTATTCTTATGACCATAAAAACTGGGTAGGAGAGAGCAAACCCAGCTTTTTAAAAAAAATCATCTGGGCCCATGGAACTGCATCACAACTGCAGAATTTGGGACTGAGTAACCAGGCTTTGTTACCCAGGTCCAAACGAATGTAGGAGAAAAACAGCCCCTCTCCTACCCTTGCGTTTGGTCATCTGCATGTCCAGTCGATAATAAATGTAGCTCTGGCTTCTGGCAGCCATCTTTATCGAAGAGTCCTGTGGCTTGAGAGGCTAAGCATAGCAGAGCTACTGCAATACTGAGAGCTGCCTCTCCACTGCTTGCCCGATGCACTGTGGGATACTGACGGATCCAGCTTCCTCCTGCATGTGGAGCCAGATAATGTAACGTTTGGGTGAGTAAACCCAACTGGGGTTTGGGTCATCTGGGAGGCATGGGATATGAGAATGCCTTTCCCCCAGCCCACCCCCATATGGTCATGTGAAAGAGCCCATACTGTTATTTCTCTTTTGAAATCCAATATGTTGGACAGAGCTTCCTCTACCACAGAAATGCATTTTGCCTTTTCTGGGTCCCCTACCAATCTTTTTCTGGTGTCTCCCTGGTCTCTTTGGGGCCTAGCTGCCATTGCTCTTGTCAGTGTCATTCAGAACATTCACTTCAAGATGAGCCCTTCTGAGCTCACTCAGCAGCCGCCGCCTCCTCCCTGTCGTCGTTCCTCCTTTTGCTGAGCAGAGCAAGTGATCAGCTTGGGGCAGATCAAGCTGCTGAATGCTTGCCCAAATATGTAACAAGCAAGTAGAGCCTTGGTAGCCAGGAACTGAGGTGGCATGGACATTGATGGGAGGGCTATACTCGCCTCCAGTGGAGCTACTTTATATTCTGCTATCTATAAACAGAAATATCATAATTTTTCCTGAGAGCATTCCATAGTTCTAGCTACTTAAAAAATGGCACTAATCGTATCGGCATGAAAGGGCTGGAACTTTATCATGGCTCTGTGTTATTATTAAGAAGAAAAAAATACATTTAAATTTTATGTCTTTGTGAGATCTTTGTGACATCTTCTCTCTCTGTGAGCAATCCTTTTTCTATCATCCAAATTTTTAAATTTTTTTTAATATTTTGGGGAGTTAGAGGAGAGGTTCAAAAATATTTTTTCAACCCTCTATACACTAGATTGTTATTCTTATATCCTCCTATATACTAGACTTTAGACTTATTTTGATTTTTTTGTTTTAATGAGATCTTTGCAGTTGGGAGTGGAAATGGGTTTTTTTGCATCTTTTGTATTTTCCTAGTGTTGTCATAGACTTTTTCAGTAATGGTGTAGTGTTTTGTAGGGAGGAGAGCCAAACACAATGTGATAATAGATACACGTGAAGATTCTGCTGCATGATTTGGCGCTGAGCTTTACATTTTGGTAGGCTGTTGTTTTGCTTTGAGGGACCCCTCTAAGTACCTGGCTGGAGTCACAATAATTATATTTTTAATACTATTATTCTGGAGTTTCTGCTTAGAACTCATGGTTTTTATGTATTTGTATGAAACTAATAGATTTTACATCTCAGGCAATGAATGGAAATGAATGGAACCTTCATTTTTTGTATATATAATATAACATTGAAATCCTGTCTTTTCTCATAAATCTTAGAGTGTATCCATCTAGCTGCGGTATAAATGGCATTATTTTGTTCTGAATTACTTTATTTTGTTCTGAATTACTTTATCAATATCTTTACGTGTCAAACAGAAAAACTGAGATGGAAAAGATTAGAAAGAGCTTTGAGCATTTGGGACCCTAAGTTGAGAAAGCTTTTGGATAATCTTTATAAAGGTTCTGAATTAAAAGAAGGATGAGATTTATGTATGGAAATCATATTCATTGATTTTACCAATTTCAGTGAGTTGCATTCAGGAAGGTGCTGTTTTCTGCTGGATTGAGTTTTCTTCCTGGCTAATTATAAACTTTTCACTGATATAATATTAACTAATAATATGTTTATTAATACTTTTGAGCTTGTGGGTATGGGATGGGACCCTTGTTATGGATGTTTTGCTTTGTGCCTGAATCAATTACAATATTCATGTATATGTTCGGGGGTTTTTGTTTGGGGGGGGTTGGTTGGTTGTTGGTGCTGCTCATTTTGACTCTCCCCTCTTTATATTGTTTAACTACTAGATTAGTAATTTTGCTGATGGTAAGATTAAATTTCATTAAATTTCTTATTCTATAATTATATACACATATACACATAAATATATACAATTATCAATTGTATCTTGCATATAGAGGAGGCCCTTATGATGGATATGTTCATGTCTGTAATCATGTATTCTCTCAGAGATGTAACTTTTCCTGTTTTTACTTATATTACTAACAAATGCATAATAAAATCTTGTAACAAAAAAAATAAAAATGGCATTAATCAAATAAACTTCTTGACCATGTAGTATGGGTCTGCCAGTGTCTAGTTGTGGTAAGATGTCCCAAATGTGGTTTGCTTTGGTAGATGGTCTTAATATTATTATCTTGTTTACACAGTCAGACAGGTGTTATTGACTGGTTTGTTTTATCCAGACATCGAGTCCTTCCCAAGAACCTGGGATGGCTGAATTTTATTGTCAATTGTTATAGATATCGTCGCAGAATATAAGCTGTTCCCAGTAAAGCTGCTTTTTGTAATTGGCTGATGGTGATTTCTGTGACCTTTCTCTTCAAGTTCTTTTGGAACTGCACCCAGGGCGCCAATTACCACTGGGATTATTTTGGTCTTTTTCTGCCACAGCCTTTCAATTTCAATTTGTAGATCTTTGTATTTGGTGATTATTTTCTATTTCTTTTTCTTCTGTTCTGCTATCCCCTGGTATTGCTCTGTCGATTATTTTCACTTGTTTTTCTTTCTTCTCGACTACAGTTATATCTGGTGTATTGTGTGGCAGATGTTTGTCTGTTTGTAGTCGGAAGTCCCATAATATTTTTACATCTTCATTTTCTTCAACTTTTTCAATTTTATGGTCCCACCAATTTTTGGCTACAGGTAGCTTGTATTTTTTGCAGATGTTCCAGTGTATCATCCCTGCTACCTTGTCATGCCTTTGTTTGTAGTCAGTCTGTGTGATCTTTTGACAACAGCTGATTAGGTTGTCCACTGTTTCATCTGCTTCTCTACGAAGGCGGCACTTGCTGTTTGTTGTGAATTTTTCTACTTTTGCTCTTATTGTATTTGTTCTTAGTGCCTGTTCTTGCGCAGCCAGTATTAAACCCTCTGTTTCTTTCTTCAAGTAACCATTCTTAAGCCATTGCCAGGTCTTGGTGATGTCTGATTTTCCACATATTGTGCAAATATTGACCATGCAGGGGCTTATTTCTCCACTTTTCTGCTCGGTTCTTGACTTGTTCTTTCCTGTAGGCCTGCTTTGTTTCGTTGGTGTTGAATAGTTTCGCGTTATTGACCATTTGAAGTGCATCTTCTTCACTGTCCCTTATATATTCTTCAAGGCCTCTTTTCTCCTCCTCTACTGTTTGATGGACTTGCAGCATTCCTCTTCCACCTGAGCTGTGAGGGAGGTATAGCCTATCGACATCACTGTGGGGGTGCAGAGCATGATTGATGGTCATGATTTTCCTGGTCTTACGATCTAGCGTCTCTAGCTCTGCCTGGGTCCAGTCTATTATTCCTGCAGTGTATCTGATAACAGGTATAGCCCAGGTGTTTATGGCTTGTATGGTGTTCCCGCCATTTTTCTAACTCTCCTGATGTATTCACTTCCAATTTTTCTTTTAACTTCAGTGTGTGCAATGTTGTCAGCCTGGAGAATGCCCAAGTATTTGTAATGTTCTTTCTCTTCCAGGTTCTTGATCTTGCTTCCATTGGGCAGTTCTATTCCTTCTGTTTTTCTTATTTTTCCTCTTTTCATTATTAATGCAGCACACTTGTCTAGTCCAAACTCCACTGCTATATCGCTACTGAATATACAGACAGTGTTTAGCAGTGATTTGATTTCTGACTGGGACTTTCCATACAACTTCAGATCGTCCATGTACAGTAGATGGTTGATTTTACTTGATGTTTTAGATGTTTGGTATCCGAGGCCTGTTTTGTTTAGTATTTGTGGAAGTGGGTTCATCATCATCATCATCATCATCATCATCATCATCATCATCATTATTATTAAATTCTCTGGGTGGTTTACAGGACAACAAAAAACAACCAATAAAAAGATTAACATATTTCAACAATTAAAATTTAAAAAGTTAAAACTATTAAAACACAATTAAAACAATATCTAATTAAAAGCCTGGATGAACAAATGTGTCTTGACTGCCCTTTTAAAGGTTGTAAGAGATTATGATAGGCCCCTGCTAACTGGGCAAAGAGGCACCTTTTACCGTGGTGATTCTCTTTATTTAGCAGGGGGAGAGTAACTGGCCCTATTCACCCCCAGCACAGTACTTCCAGTGACTGTTGCTGGTGTGTGTCTTATGTTTCTTTTTAGAATGTGAGCCCTTTGGGGACAGGGAGCCATCTTATTTGTTTGTTATTTCTCTTTGTAAACCGCCCTGAGCCATTATTGGAAGGGCGGTATAAAAATTGAATTATTATTATTATTATTTCTTGTTTACACAGTCAGACAGGTGTTATTGACTGGTTTGTTTTATCCAGACTATTATTATTATTATTATTATTATTATTATTATTATTATTATTATTATTTAGAGGCCCTGAGCCTTTTCGGAAGGGCGGTTTAAAAAGAGAATAAATACATAATAATAAATAAATAAACAACATCAGAGACAATACGGAGCCCTGAAGGACACCATACCAGAGTTCAGTTTTTGAAGAACAGTCCCCAAGAGACACCATCTGGAATCTGCCTGAGAGGTAAGAGTGGAACCACTGCATGGTCGATAGTATTGAAAGCCGCCAAGAGGTCCAAAAGGACCAATAGAGTCACACTTCCTCTGTCAATTTCAAACTGGAGATCATCCATCAGGCTTACTAAGGCAGTCTTCACCCCATAGCCCACACAAAAGCTGGTCTGAAACTGGTCTAGATAATAAAGTTTCATCCAAGACTGCCTGGAGTTGGGAGGCCACCACCCTCTCAATTACCTTGCCCAGATTGGAAACAGGCCTATATTTGCTCAACTCTGGAATCCAGGACAGGCTTCTTCAGAAATGGTCTAATAATTGCCTCCTTAAGACAAGGAGGCATCCTGCCCTCCCTCAGAGAAGCATTTATGATCTCTACCAGGCCTTCTACAACAACCTCCCTGTCAGATAGTATTAGAAACGTCGGGCAAGGGTCAAGCGAACAGGTGGTAGGCCGCATCGCTCCAAGCAGCTTGTCCACATCCTCACGAGTCACAAACTGAAACCGATCCAGCCTAACCACATAAGAGGAGTCACTGGACACCTCCGATTCAGACACTGCATTAATTGTGGGGTCTAAATCCAAGTCGGCCCGAATACGAGAGATTTTATCCACACACACAACCATTAAACACATCACAATGGGTAATAGGTGGTTCCAAATTCTGATTCAAAGGAGAAGGGGCACTCACTAGCCCTCTCACAACCCTGGACAACTCCGCCAGACATGAACTTGCGGACACAATACGGGCCAAAAAGAATAGCTTCTTTGCCGCCCATATTGCCAGAGCATAGATCTTCAAATGTGCTCTATGTTGTAATCTGTCAGATTCGAATCGACCCTTCCTCCACTTGCGCTCCAGTCGTCTGCCTCGCTGCTTCAGCAGCCGTAGTTCTTCCGTATACCAAGGGGCTAATTTTGAAGCGGGTTGGAGAGGATGTTTAGGTGCAATCATGTCTACTGCCCTGGTGAGTTTGCTGTTCCAGTTCTCCACCAGGGCATCAACAGGATCACCGGCAGAGCCAACACTAAATCCCTCCAAGGCTTCTTGGAACCCTACTGGATCCAATAACCTGCTCAAGTGAACCATTCCAATAGGCCCCTCGCCACTGCGAAGTTGTGGTGTGACTGTGAGTCCAACCTTAACCAGATGGTGGTCCGTCCATGACAATGGGGAAATAGCAGGAGTCCCCATCCACAGAACACCACCCTGATCAGAGTGAAAGACCACATCAAGCACGTGACCTGCAATGTGCATCGGTTCAAAGACCCTTTGTGATAGGCCCATAGTTGTCATAGCCGCTATGAACTCCTGAGCCGCCCCAGACAAATCAGTCCCAAAGTGGACATTGAAGTCCCCCAGCACCACAAGCCCAGGAGACTCCAACACCAAACCCGAGACCAAGTCCGTCAGCTCAGTTAGGGACTCCATTGTGCATCAGGGCGATCAGTACACCAAGAGAAGTCCCAGTCTATCCCTTGTCCCCAAACATAGGTACACACATTCAATATGGTCAGACACTTCCACAGGGATCCTGGTCAGGATCCCTTATAGGATGTTTTATAGACAACAGCCACTCCAGGTCCTCACCCATGTCCCTGAACCTGCTCCTCAGCCGAGTACCCTGGAGGGGAGAAACTGGGACCAGACTGGGCCACCAGCCTATCCCAACCAAGTCTCTGTAATACATACCATGTCTGCCCCTTCTTCCAGAATCAGATCATGGATAGTTTCTGACTTTTTCTGGACAGACCTGGCATTACAGAGGATCAAGGTGAGAGTCTGTGGGAGGTTGGCACTGCTCCCCAAGGTCAAAGAGCTGGCAGGGCAGCCAGAAGGGGAAACAGCTAATAGATTTCTGACTTCCCTTCCCCTGTAACGATGCGCTGACCTGCCAACTTTACTTCCTCTATTCCCCACCACCACCAGAATAGCCACTCCACAGTCAATGGACAGACCCCCTGTCTCCCCATTTCCAGACAAATGAAGACACATCTGAAACACCCAGGATCCTAAATCAACAGAAGCCAAAGAATATCAACAGGCCCTCGCCCTTGTTGCCCCCCGAAGCGACTCTCCTCACTCCACCCAGTTCCTCTGGCATGTGCAGAGTACAGGGTATAGACAGCCTCTAACTTTGCTGCTCCTTAGATCTCCATAGCCCACTGAAAAATGAAAGATTGACTCCATCCTGTCTCCACAAAACATAGTTATGAGACATGACAATCACAGATCAGCTATTCTAGCCTGCCTAACCTGAATGTACTATCATTTTATAGTAAACACCTCCTCTGCAATTTGCTATGTCAGTCTTAGGCAAGTATACACAACAAAGATTACCACATGATAATTATGACAATACGTGCAGGCAATATGTGTGGCAAAGAGGCCGTTCTTTTCTGCTCATATTGCCTCTGCAAATTCATGTCCAGCAGAGTTGTGCAGGGTTGTGAGGGGATTAGTATCTGCCCCCCTCCCTTGAACCAGAATTTGGAGTCATCAGTTACCAACTGTGATGTGTTTAAAGAGCTTTTCTCAAATAAAATCTCTCAGATTCAGGCCGACCTAGATGGAGACTCCACAATTAATTTGATGTCTGAGCTGGAGGTGCCCAATGACTCCTCTTATGTGATTTGACTGGATCGGTTTCAGTTTATGACTCCTGAGGATGCGGACAAGCTGCTTGGAGCAGTGAGGCCTACCACTTGTTCTCTTGACCCTTGTCCAATATGGCTTGTTCGATCTAGCAGGGAGGTTGTTGTAGACAGCCTGGTGGAAATCATAAATGCTTCTCTGAGGGAGGGCAGGATGCCTCCTTGTCTTAAGGAGGCAATCATAAGACCTCTTCTAAAAAAGCCTGCATTAGATCCCTCAGAGTTGAGCAATAATAGGCCTGTTTCCAACCTCCCATGGCTGGGCAAGGTAATTGAGAAGGTGGTGGCCTCTCAGCTCTAGGCAGTCTTGGAGGAAACTGATTATCTAGACCCATTTCAAACTGGTTTTCGAGTGGGCTATGGGGTGGAGACTGCTTTGGTTGGCCTGATGGATGATCTTCAATTGGGAATTGACAGAGGAAGTGTGACTCTGTTGGTCCTTTTGGATCTCTCGGCAGCTTTCGATACTATCGACCATCGTATCCTTCTGGAATGTCTGAGGGGATTGGGGGTGGGAGGCATTGTTTTACAGTGGTTCTGCTCCCACCTCTCGGATAGATTCCAGATGGTGTTGATTGGAGACTGTTGCTCTTCAAAATCTGAGCTTAAATATGATGTCCCTCAAGGCTCCGTACTTTCTCCAATGCTTTCTACATGAAACTGCTGGGAGAGATCATCAGAGGATTTGGAGCTGGGTGTTACCAGTACGCTGATGACACCCAGATCTACTTCTCCATGTCAACTTCTTCAGGAGCTGGCATATCCTCCCTAAATGCCTGCCTGGAAGCAGTAAGGGGCTGGAAGAGGAAGAATAAACTGAAGCTGAATCCAGATAAGACGGAGGTACTTATTGTGCAGGGTCAGAACTCCAGAGAATATTTTGACCTACCTGTTCTAGATGGGGTCACACTTCCCCAAAAGGAACAGGTTCACAGTCTGGGAGTACTTCTGGATTCACACCTCTCCCTGGTTTATCAGGTTGAGGCGGTGGCCAGGGGTGCTTTCTATTAGCTCTGGCTGATACGCCAGCTGTGCCCGTTTCTTGAGATCAATGACCTCAAAACAGTGGTACATCTGTTGGTGACCTCCAGACTGGACTTTTGAAATGCGCTCTATGTGGGGCTGCCTTGGTACATAGTCCAGAAACTTCATTTGGTTCAGAAAGCGGCAGCCAGGTTCGTCTCTGGGTCATCTCAGAGAGACCATGTTACTCCTTTACTAATGAAGTTACACTGGCTGCCAATAGGTTCCCGGACAAAATACCAAGTGCTAGTTATAACTTACAAAGCCCTAAATGGCTTAGGTCCTGGGTATCTAAGAGAGTGTCTTCTTCATTAAGAGCTCCACCGCCCATTGAAGTTATCTGAGGAGGTCCGTCTCCAGTTACCGCCAACTCGTTTGGTGGCTACACAGGGACGGGCCTTTTCGGTTGCTGTCCCAAAATTGTGGAATGAGCTCCCTGCTGAGATACAATCCTCCCCATCTCTGGCAATTTTCAAAAAAACCATCTGAAAACCCATCTTTTCACCCAAGCTTTCTCAGCTTCCTAAATTTTGGGGGTTTTAATATCTGGTTTATTTTAAAATTAAAAACCTGATTTTGGGATTTTAATCACTGTAATTGTTTAATGGTTGCTTTAAAATGTTTTTAAATTGTTAATTGTTATATTGTTTTTAATTTCTTTTAGCTCTTTACTGTTTTAGTGGTTTGTTTTAATTGTAAACCGCCCTGAGCCATTTTGGAAGGGCGGTATACAAATCAAATCAATCAATCAATCAATCATAATAATAATAATATGATGCAATAGTTTGTGTAAAATTGACATTCTACCTCATGTCTCATGGAATGCAATGAAACCAAAAAATTGTGTGCCATGGGGGCCAAAGGGCTATGATATGCACGAGTTACAGTCTACTATTGTTGTCATGGAAAACTTAAATATATGAGATAAGGATGATGACATTTTATCGCAGCAGTAAATGCTGATAACTAAGTCAATTAACTTATGTAATACAAAGGGAACCATTTCCCCAATTTAAGTTTAAATGGATGGACTCAAACCCTGCGAAGGTGCCTAGGGACACATTGAATGTGTGAATTGGCCCATTGACCATAGAAGTCCTTCATTATTATATTTTGACTGTCATGCCTTTGGAGAGATTTTGCTTGCTATTCATAGGAACATAGGAAGATAGGAAACTGCTGTATACTGAGTCAGACCATTGGTCCATCTAGCTCAGTATTGTCTACATAGACTGGCATCGGCTTCTCCAAGGTTGCAGGCAGGAATCTCTCTCAGCCCTATCTTAGAGAAGCAAGGGAGGGAACTTGGAACCTTCTGCTATTCCCAGAGTGGCTCCATCCCCTGAAGGGAATGTCTTACAGTGCTCACATGTGGTCTCCCATTCAATTACAACCAGGGCAGATCCTGCTTAGCTAAGGGGACAAGTCATGCTTCCTACCACAAGACCAGCTCTCCTCTCCTTCAAAGACTGCATACTGGACTAGATGGATGAATGTCTCATTTATAAACTTCTTCATGTTGGGCAATATCCAGACCACTTAGTCATGACTGCTAACTGGGCAAAGAGGCACCTTTTACCGTGGTGATTCTCTTTATTTAGCAGGGGGAGAGTAACTGGCCCTATCCACCCCCAGCACAGTACTTCCAGTGACTGTTGCTGGTGTGTGTCTTATGTTTCTTTTTAGAATGTGAGCCCTTTGGGGACAGGGAGCCATCTTATTTGTTATTTCTCTTTGTAAACCGCCCTGAGCCATTTTTGGAAGTAGTTATTATTATTATTATTATTATTATTACTACTACTACTACTACTACTACTACTACTACTACTACTAAGCACCACTGAAATAAATGGCTTATATGTGCGGTACAATGTAGGTAGTTCAGTACTGCTGGCATCACTGCTGGTGTCTGACGGACATGCCCACAGTGATTTACAACAGAAGTTTTCTGCTACTACTTACATCTACTATTTACCCTTTTGCAATTGGATGTTGCCATGCAACTTATATTGGGAATAATTCAAGTAGCATTGTGACATGCAATTCCATAAGGGTAAGTAGGGTTGAATTTTGTTGCACAGCACCGTAGGCATGTTTGTTAAGACTCCTGCAGCAGTTAAGGCAATTGTGTTATGCTGCACAACATGTAAGGCATTGAGATTTTTCACAACTAACAAGTATCAATTTCAATAACTATGACTAACCCGTTATTTTTCAAACTTGTTCACTAAGAGTCCTTCCTTTAACTATTACACACATTAAAATACCATTTTGAAAACTACACAGAACTTGGCATCTATAAATATAACATATGTTGCTGCTGTTACACAGAGCTTCAGAAAGTGTTCTGTAAGATCATGCTTCCAGCTGCTTCATTATCAGTCCTACAAGCTATGCAGTGAGACTAGAATCTCACTTCCTCTGTGTAAAAAATAATGAAAGCAGAACCATCTGACATTGTTTTCAGAGTGTGACCCATAACTATTCAATAAATCATGAGTACCAGACAAATCCACCTTATTTACAGCATTTCCCTGTAATTACCTTGCATTTTCCACAAGCAGGTCATGAACTATGTGACTATGACACCAATTAAGTAATTCAGCAGTAGGCAGAAAAAAATCTTGCTACAAAGTAAAGAAAAGCAGTGAATGGGGCTGCTAATAAGAAGCCATAGATGGCACATTTTAATTTTTTTAAGTCAATTTGACAGAAAAATGTAAATGGTTGGATTTGTTCAGTCACTCCCTTGTATATTTCAGGATCTGTGCAAATGTTCAAATTTGTAAATACCTGTATGTACATCAAGGTATAGGGGTATATGACTTCACGTGACCAGTAGAGGTCCTCTAGTTCAGGGATTCTCAACATTGGATCCCCAGATGTTATTGGACTTCAACTCTCATAATCCCCAACCAAAGGCCACTGGGGCTGGGGATTATGGGAGTTGAAGTCCAAAAACATCTGGGGACCCAACGTTGAGAATCCCTGCTCTAGTTGATCCTGTCTCAAGAACTGAATACACCTAACTTAATGCAGCTAAATCTTTTTCTAATTGGCTCCTAAAGACCACCATGGATTGACTTCACTGCATGTTTG
The DNA here is from genome assembly GCF_027244095.1 of Hemicordylus capensis. Taxonomy (NCBI): domain Eukaryota; kingdom Metazoa; phylum Chordata; class Lepidosauria; order Squamata; family Cordylidae; genus Hemicordylus; species Hemicordylus capensis. The sequence goes on along the minus strand of NC_069659.1, from coordinate 240,891,064 downwards.
TTTAACCAATGTCAGTGGTTAATTTTAATATTAAATTTCCACTAATATTAGTACAGGGCCAATCTCAGGGTCTGGCATAGTTTGATAGCTGCCAAGGACCCTGAGAAGGCTCATGGCTACTGACAAAGGTACCCAGAGCCTTTGTGTGGTCACAGAGTAATTGTTTTTGTCTCTATCAGTGACCGCTCAGGTAGGAAGAACTATGGAGGCCAGTTTTCTCCAAACCCTGACTTGGAGCCTGAGCAGAACATCCAAAGCTAGTATTGTTCAAGCCCATTTCTTTTCATATACGGCATGTGAACCCCAGCTTTTTTGGCAATCTCCACTTGGCAGTGTGCCAACCCAACATAAAACCAAGACTGACACATCAACTTCATATCCTAGATTATGGGTCTTCATGTTGGGTTGGCACATTGCCAAGCAGAGATCACCCAAAAAGCCTGTGTTCATATGATATACTCTGTGGAAAGCACATGTGATGGGTATCTCAGATTCCCACTAATCTGACATTACATGATTCTGTAAAGAGCCCTGTAGTAGGCAAAGAGAACAAACTGTTTTGTTCTCTTCTTTTGGCAGTCTTTCATATATCCAGTGACTGTGATCAAGTTCCTTCTCAGTCATCTCTTCTCTAATGGGGTATGTATTCGTTCTGGAATGAATGAAAAAAGGAAATGAATGGGGTCATTTTTCATTTGTTCCAAATGAATGCTAATAGTAACAAATGAGTAACTAATCAGTTACATTTTAATTCATTTGTATTGTTTCTCTTTTCTGTACTTTACAGTGTTTTTTGCTATTGTCTGTCGCAGCAGCAGTGGAGCTTTTATGGTGGCTGCCTCCTTTTTTTAACCATAATGCCTAGCTATTGCATTGTGCCAGCATTCTGGGGGGAATTGTCAGCCACCACAAACAAATTTCCCCCCAAATGCTTTGTATAATTCAGTATTCAGGCAATCTGGTTTAAAAAGGAGGCAGGCAATCTGGGGGGAAATGGTGGCTGCCACATTACACACACCAAAAGCAGTTTTTTTGGCAAAAAACATACTGGCCAGCATCCTGACTAAAGCTGCACTTTCACAAGGACATAGCGCAAGTATAAGGTTGTTGCTTTAGCTACTGGCATTAAAACAACCCTATGAAATTCCTTCTCCAGGGAAGCCCAGCTGGCCAATGGAGTAGGGAGGCCAGCAGCTGCCCCGGTTCAGCCCGCCACCAGCGTCCCACCCCCAGCCATGCACCCTCAATTTGACAGACACAGGGGGCATGGTTTTGCTCACAGTTGGGCTCCCTAAGCGGGTTTGTCACTGAGGCACCGCCAGGAGCCAGCAGGTTCCTACAGGTTCCCACAAGTCGCCAAGCCCGGGCTTAGCTGCCCTAGCCCAGTTTTGGCTGCTCATGAGAACAGCCTCAGTGAGTGGTACTGGGGTGGAGAAAGAGAACAAGAGTTTGGGTAGGGATTAGGACTAAGCCCAACCTAATCAGACAATCTCTTCAGGCCTTTCAGTTTCTTTTATTTTCTTAATGGAAGGAGAGCTTCCATTACTCTCCTTGTGGTAGCAAGTATCAATTGCCCCTTTTGCAAAGCTGGGTCTGCCCTGGTTTGCATTTTAATGGGAGGCTACATGTGAGTACTGTAAGAGACTCCCTTAGGTGATGGGGCTGCTCTGGGAAGAGCGCCTGCATGCAGAAGGTTCCCAGTTTCCTCCCTGGCATCTCCAGACAGGGCTGAGAGAGACGCCTGCCTGTAACCTTGGAGAAGCCACTGCCAGTCTGTGTAGGAAATACTGAGCTAGATGGATCAATGGTCTGACTCGGTAGAAGGCAGTTTCCTATGTTTTCACTTGTTTTAAACTATCCAATTTGCTAGTGCTTAATTTTTATTATTATTATTCCCTTGCTATCACATCACAAGTATTACATCTCTCTGGGAGTGGTGCCATGCCTATGCCAAAACACTGCCTACCTCAAGAGAGAAAATTCTATGGGATAGTTCAGTAACTGTGGGATACTCGGGCTGGTGGCAGCAGGGAGGTTATAGAGTGGCCCACTGGGTATTAGTGGGGCAGGTCACCACAAAGAGACCATATAAAACATTATCAAAGTTTATTTTTATTTTTACATTTATATTCTGATCTTCCTCCAAGGAGCCCAGAGCAGTGTACATGGTTATGTTTATCTTCACGACAACCCTGTGACATAGGTCACATTGAGAGAGAAGTTAGTGGCCCAATCATGCAGTGAGTTTCATGGCTGAGCAGGGATTTTAATTTGGTTTCCCTTCATCCTACCTCTTTAGGGTTGAAGGCGAACAGGCACTGACTAAAATCCCTCCCATTACAGGGATTTTAGCTTCTTTAACGGTTCTGTACATTGAGTCTTTGCTCTTAAATCAGGGAGGGGAATGGCACAGAATCTAGTAGTAACAGATCCAGTAGCACTTTTGTTAACCTGAGTGCTGTTGCTCCTCAGTACCATTTTCTTTTTTCTTGACCTTTGAATGTCCTCTGCCTCATGAGCTCTCAGTGCCGTTTAATCTGTAGTGACTCACTGTGGTGATTTTATGGGTGAAATGACAACACTACATGTATAAGTGTCCGTGATGTGGTGATGTCATTGTCACCCACAAACAGATCACATGAGTTTCACACCCAATCAGATGAACAGCCCTGCGGATGAATGAGGTTGAACGCAATGAAGGCAGAATAAAAACAATCGAAAGCAGACAAAGGTGTTGATTAGCATTGGGGCTAAACAAGCATCTGCTAGTGATAGTATTTTCAAACAGAATTTCAAAATTAGGGAATCTCTGATACCGCCCATATTTCAACTCAGATAGTTGAAATAGAGTATTCAATTAATATTAAAAGTGACCTACAAAAAAATGGAAAAAGAGTCAAAATGCATGGTTGACAGTTGCTGAATATCATTATAATAAGATCTGACACTTATGGAACTATGTGCTCATTTTCTTCAATGCTTCCCTTCCATCTTTGTTATATTATCTGAATGAGCTAGAGAATCTGCCTTATGTAGAGGTTAATTACAAATTACACTTAGGAAATTTCTGTGAAATTTAAATGAAATAAGAAGGCTGCAAACTTGTTTGTTTTTAAAAGTAATCTGGAAGTTTGATAAATTCATCTTCAATGTGCTGTAGATTAATATGCTTAATTAATCAATTATTAATATTGTTGCCCTGTTTCCTAAGCATTTAACTGGATGTACTCTTGCATTCTTATACAGACACTCAGCCTTACTGGATGTTTGCAAAAGGTATATACATCCAGAGTAAATATCGTGTTTCTATATTGGCTTATTCTCATGCAAAACTCAGGATTTCTAGAAATATTTGAAATGCAGGGGAGATATTTTGAATGCAATTATGTCGCAAGGTGGGACAATAGAGTCCTTAAGCACAATCAGGATTGGGATGACTACCGTGTGGCCCACCTGCATAACCTGCATAACCTTAACACACTGGCCCACATGTAATGCAGGCTTGGAATGGCAGATCAAGAACTCTGCTCTTCCAAGGAGACAGCAAACTAGCTGTGCTCAAGA